>NW_024070186.1:175381992-175981992 GCF_014754425.2 Oryx dammah | reverse complement strand
CAGTGCTCAGCCTCTTTATGGTCCAATTCTCACATCTGTTCTTGGCTACTAGAGAAATCATAGCTTTGATTATATGGAACTTTATCAGCAAAGTGATATCTCTGCTTTTTAATATGCTGCCTAGGTTTGTCATAGCTTTCTTTCCAAGGAGCAAGCATCTTTTTTCCTTTTTAGAACAGTTTTAGGTTCACAGAAAAATTGAGCAGAAAGTATAGGGTCCTCCTATACCCCCTCACCCCTTACACATAGCCTCCCCCCTCAGTGGAACTGAATTTTGATGCCTCACCAAGAAGCAGAACCATTTTAAAAGCTAGATGAACAGGAGCAAATTTCTTCATCTTTTTTGAGCCTAAGTGTCCTCATCTGGAAAATGGGGATAGTAGAACCAATCTCAGATCATCTGATTTTTTGAGAGGTGTCATTGTGTTAAAGGATGAAATCAGGTGGTCTGAGGTGGTGCCTAAGTGATATCCAGCACATGGCAGGCATTCAGGAGCAGTCAGCTTCTTTTGCACATTAACAATGACTTCTTTAGGGAGAAAAACGCTTCTTAACTTTCAAACCACTACCTGTGAGCAGACTTCTAGAACATTACTCTAAGACCATTCACAGTAACTGTTGACATTAATAGGTACTGAGGGGTGGCTCTGGAAGAAATTGGAACACGTGTCATTTACGGTGAGAAGAGAGTGCCAGACTTCTTGGAGGGGCAACTCAAGCTTGACCCTTCACTTGGTATCTGAGCTCTCAATCACAGAGCTCAGCAGAGAAGCAGCTCTAAGGACACCTGCAACCCTGGGCTCAGCCCTCTCTTTAGTAAACTCTTAAACTTCCTATCTATCATTTTTGCATAAATCCTGAGAAAACCTGTGAGGAGGGCTTACAAATACTCATTTATTCATTCATCTTCTATGAGAACAGTCCCCTTCCCTCTCTGAGACTTGACCTTATTTTCCCAGGCCACAGTAATTTTTTTTACGTCAATGCCAATTTCCATTTGTTGTCCCCACCCCCTCTCGCAATTTCTATCCACCTTGGATACGAATGAGCAACTTCACTTTCACTTTTCACTTTCATGCTCTGGAGAAGGAAATGGCAACCCACTCCAGTGTTCTTGCCTGGAGAATCCCAGGGAGTGGGGAGCCTGGTGGGCCGCCTTCTATGGGGTCGCACAGAGTCGGACACGACTGAAGTGACTTAGCAGTAGCAGTTCCTCTGTCCACTCCATGCATGGTTGGCTGATTCCTGCAGTCTCTAGCTTTCAGCTCCTGTGTCTGTTGGATCCAGACAGGCAGGGCCAGTGGAAAGCCCTCTTGAGGTGGGAGAGTGGCTGCTGTGTTGCTTATCCTCTCCCTCCCTACTTGTTCCTGGGGTTCTGGCCAGTAGCTGCATCCCTCCAGGATAACAATTCTTTCTCCTCCATGTTTCCAGTTCTCATTGTCCCCTCAGGCCTAGGGATCAGTGACTTCCCCCTGAGGTTACTAATCTCTGGATGCTTCATTCTCTTCTCTTTGTTCCTTTAACCCTACCCACATCTCACCTCTGTAAATAGTCCCTTCATTGAAGTCTCTTTCTTTGAACATCAGAGTAAATTATGTTTCTTGCCAGAATTCTTAACAATATAACATTTTAAAATTATTGCAATATTCTCCCACAGACTTCAGATGATCCTAGGACTAGAACTCAATTTACTTAACCAAATTTCCCGAGTGCCTACTAATTACTAATGACATACTTATATATATGTATATACTAGGGATTTGAAAGCACTTTAAGAAATTGTAATGTGCTAAGCAATTATTAAAAATTTAAAACAATATAAACTTATAAAAAATATTTTACAGTGATGTAATGCACAGCATAGGGAATATAGTCAATATTTTATAATAACTTTGTCTAATGTCTAATATCTATAAAGATATCAAATCACTGTGTTATACAACTGAGACCAATATAATATTGCAAGTCAACTGCATTTCAATAAAATTTGTAAAAGAGAAATTTTAAGCAATAGGTAACAGTAATATTTTCCAATAATCACTGAGTTTGTATACTACTTCGCTCTGGGAAGAACTCAAAAGTGGTTTTATCAGAGATTTATTTTTGTGTGTAAGTCTGTATTTGGCATCTAAAAAGAATCTTAATGATGTGAAAAGGCAGTCAGCAGCACATAATTGTGTGGACAACAGGAGAATCAGCTTTCCTCCCATTTTGTTCCACTCAGTGGTAGGTTCCAAGGGCCCAAAAGTAACCTGGAATATACATAACAAACATCTCAGGAATGTGAGCTGCTCTTCGCCAGGAGAGTGCATCTTGTGAATAGAAAGAAAGGTATCTTAGGGAGAGTACCCAGATTGTGTTCTGGGGTGTCCAGGGAGAACATAGTGCTTTGCAAATAGCAAGTTCTCACTCTTTTGATGAATGAATGAATGAGTGAGTGAATGAATGAGACTTTTTCCTAATAAGATATTCTCTGAAATTAATACCTATCAGAGTATAAAATCACAAAACAAAAGCAAAAATGTAGTGCTGTGTCTCGTTGCACTTAGGTTTTCTGTCTCTGAATCCTTAAAACTTTGGTGAAAAATAAGCATGAGAGGCAGTAGCCACCTGGCCTGCTTTCCTCTTGGGCTCCTGTATCCATTTCTCTTATCGGAGAATACAGAGAAGAAAAGGGACATGGGAGGTGGAAGCTAAAGCTGATAAGACAGAAGCTCTATGAAGGAAAAGAATGGGAAAATGGAGCGCAGTGGTTGCATTCAAAGGGCAAATCCAGGAAGGGCTCATGTAAATGAGACTTGAGGGATGAGAAGGAGCCCATTAAGGCAAGACTGGGGAGGGAGAGAATAGGATGTCCTATTCTATTGCAGGTATCAAGCAGAACCAATGGCTCCAACTTGAGACTACCTTTGCCTATAAAATGAGGGAGTAACATCCCATCACTTTTGCCATATTCTTTGTTAGAAGTGAGTTGCTAGCTCTAGCCCAAACTCAAGAGGATGGTTATACAAGGATATAAATACCAGGAGGTGTGGCTCTTTGAGGACCTTACCAGAGGCTACTTACCACACAGTGTAGTTAGAAATAAATTCAAATCAAACCATTGAAAATTAACTCTTTTAAATTATTTTTAAGAAAAAAAAAAAGAACATCAAAACTGCCTTAACAAAATATTTTTAAGATAATAGCCAAATTTATGTTACTATAGTTGTTCTCCATGGCAAATTCCCCTTATTCATTCAATGAATATTGATGGTATTAGGCCAGATGCTTCTTCTAAGTGCTGGAGATTCAATAAGGAATTAAGGAGATTAAAACTGCATTGGTAGAGTTTAAATTCTAATGAGTGAGAATTAAATTCTAGTGAATGAACACTTTTATAGTGATTATTATGTACCAGGCTCAATTTGAGCATTTTGTATATGTTAGCTTACTAGAGTAGGCACTTTATCCATCCCTGTTTTATCTGAGGCCTAAAGAGTTTAAAGAACTTGAACAAGGTCACATAGCTACTGTGTAGCAATGTAGGGACTTGAACTAGTCAGTCCAGCTCTAGAACCTATCCATTTAACACTATGCTAATCTACCTCTTAGGAAAAGGGAGAAGTACATTTGAGAACTCCTTTGTTGATAATAGGCCTTCCCTGGTGGCTCAGATGGTAAAGCATCTGCCTGCAATGCAGGAGACCTGGGTTCAATTCCTGGGTCAGGAAGATCTCCTGGAGAAGGAAATGGCAATCCACTCCAGCACTCTTGCCTAGAAAATCCCATGGATGGACGAGCCTGATAGGCTACAGTCCATGGGGTCACAAAGAGTCGGACATGACTGAGCCACTTCACTTTCCTTTCACTTTCACTTTGTTGATAATATGAATAAAGTAGATAAATCTCTGGAATAGTCTCCCTTGATCACTCTAACTAAAGTAGCTCCTCACTTCCGTCCACTAGGCATTCTGCTCTGTTCTGTTTTCTTCAGAGCATTTATCACTATCAGAAATATCTTATTTCATATTTATCTATGTATGGTTTTATCTATCCATCCATTCATTCATCCATTCATATATGTTTACTGTTTGGGTTTCCCCAAACTAAAATATAAGCTCCATAAGAGTAGGGAGCTTAAGAGTGTACTTCACAAATATATTCCTGATGCCTAGAGCAGTTCTTGGAATTAGGCATTTAATAATAAATATCTAATAGATAAATAAATAATATGTATATGCATGAATTTTGTACATGTATATATTTTATTAGGGCTTCTCTGGTGGCTCAATGGTAAAGAATCCAGCTGCCAATGCAGGAGACACAGGTTCGATCCCTGGATCAGAATGACCCACTGGAGTAAGAAATGGCAACCTACACCAGTATTCTTGCCTGGGAAATCCCATGGACAACAGTAGTCTGGCATGCTACAGTCCTTGGGGTGACAAAAGAGTCAGATGTGACTTAGCAACTAAACAACAACATATATTAAATAGCATATATGTTATAATACATATTTTATATACATTTACCTGTATGAGAAACATCTGGAAATATTTAACCACCAATAGGTTCACAGCAGCTGTCTCTGGGAGGTAGGATTACAAATTATGTATAATAGCATATATTTGTAAGTTTTACATCTATGGTATCAGATCATATTCTCCCCAGGCTTGAATATGGCTGAGCAGTGCTGATAAATGGAAAATCCAAATATGATTGGATTGTCTTTACTTTCAGGTGCTCAGAATTTGAAGTGAAACTTGAGGGCTACAGCAAGGAACTGGAAGGTTTTAGGAAACGTGAAGTAATGACTACAGAAGAAATGAAGAACAATGTTGAAAAGCTTAGTGAGCTTTCAAAGAACCTAGATCAAGCGCTGGTGGAATTTGAGGTTTGGGGTCTTGGGATGGGCACTTATGACTGTACTGCTCTGCTGGTCCTTGCTTATGTGTTTTCCTAACATCACCTGTCAGGTAGATAGTATTAGTTGATTGATGAGTTCTTTCTCTGGTATTTTCAACTACCTTTTCCCATACCCCCACATTATATCAGCTTTGTTAGTCACTGAGTACATAAAGAAGACTTATTAATATAATGGAATAATTGCTGACATGTATCAAGCCTGTATTATGTACATAATGTACAAAGGACTTCCTATGTGAAATTTCACTTAATATCCATAATAAGTCTTTGGGGTAGGTACTATATATTCATTTATCTCTATTTAAAATGGGAGAACTAAGTCTTGGAGAAGCTAAGTAAACTTGCCCTGAAGTTGTCTACAGTAGTAAGTTCTTTAATCATTAAAGTTCTTACCTTTGAGGCAGTTCAGCACAAGAAGGTAACGTTGTGTTAACAGTTAAAGTACATATGAAAATTCGTGAAAATGGGAATATGTATGTGTTTCGGTGGAAGCAAAGATGATGGAGCAAGTGGCCAATTATTGGAAAGTTTCACTCACTGGTCTCAGGTGCCATGACCCTCAAAGGTAACAGAGAGACCTTCTTGCTTGAGTTCATACCTTATTTTCTGGTCTTACTCTCCAGATGAACATGCATCTTCCTCAACTTGGTTTTCAAAGCACTGAGGAATTTGCCATGGTGGCTTCTGGGGTTCAAAAGAACCACCCACCCAATAAACAGTATCCCCTTTTGCCCTGCAGTTGATCAATAAGGAGGAGGAGCTGTTGGAAAAGGAGAAGAGTACCTTCCCTCTTCTGCAAACTGTGATGACCAACAAAGTACCTTATGAGCAGCTGTGGGTGACAGCCTATGAGTTTAGCACCAAGTCAGAGGAATGGATGAATGGTATGCCGCAGTTTCACTCTACTTGGACAGGATGGGAGTAGGGTAGCAGAATCAACCCAGCCAGTTCTGAAATAAGACTGGGACTTCAGATTCTGGCTGGACTTTTTATCATATTCTCATACTCTGGATTAAGGCAACCATAGTTAAATTTTTCTGATGTGATAACAATGGAAGGTGGGGATCAAAAAGCCAGACCTGTAGCTAGGATAAAATAGAATGGGCAACCACGCAAAGCCATGGGTTGGATAGTGACTCAGAGAGGCAAGTGGTGGGAGGATAAGATAGCAGTTCCCCTATTATGCTGATGCTTTATGCCAGTGCTTCAATATAATAAACAACTATGAGGAACACCTTTGTTGCCAGTTTTCTAGATACAATAATGATAATTTCTTAGGATAAATTACTGGAAGTGAAATGGCTAGATCAAAGAAAAGGTGTAATAAAAATATAAAGATTTTAGAATTTACTTTTATTATTGGTATTGCTTTCCAGAAAAGTTATGTTTTAATTTAATATTCTTCTAGCAGTATTTGAGTGCCCATTCCTCATACCCTCAACAAACATGAGAAGTAAGAGCTTTACTTTTTTGCTCAAAAAAGTGTTTTTTTTCCTTTAATAGAAGTTGAATGTTTATTTATTAAACAATTCCTTGTTTAATAAGTCTATTTATGTGCTCTCTCACTTTTTTCTATTAGTAAACCACCGTATTTAAATAATTTTCATGTTTTGAATAATATTTTTATGGATGCATTTTAGTTTTTCAAGTACTCAATCATATCTACATATTTAGAATATTTTACCTTATTTATCACTTTCACACCTCTTTTAAAATTCACTTTTCTGTGTTAACTAGCACTTCCAAATTAAACAGTAGTTATAATGAACACCTTTGTCTTATTCCTGATTTTAATGGAATTCTTCTAGAATGTCACCTTTAAACATGATGCTTTTTGTTGATTTGAGGCACAAAATATTTATGGTGTTAAGGAAGTATTTATAATTTAGCATGTCTTTTTGTTAGAGATAATATGTTTAAAATTTTTATATTTTGTTTATCAGTTCCAATGACTTCAATAAACTTCCTTGTACTACTCCTTCATAATCACACTCTCTACAGCCTTAACACCTAGCAACTATTGATCTCTTCATTGTTACTACAGCTTTGTCTTTTTGAGACTGTCATATAAATTCCATTTTCTTTTTCAAATTATATTACAACTTTTACAGTACCTTTGTCTTTATATCTTTTGTATAAAATTTTAGAATCAGCTTATTCATTTATATATGAAATCTGCTGGAATTTTGATTGGAAATATATTACATCTAGAGATCAATTTGGAAAAGAATTGATATCTTTACCACGAAATCTTCCAATCCATGGACACTGCATATCTAATTATTTTGATCTTCTTTGACTTTGTTTTGCCAATGTTTTGTAGGTTTCAGCATATAAATTCTATACATGTTTTGTTAAATTTACATGTATTTCTTTTTATTTGTTGTTGTTCAATTGCTAAGTCATATCTGACTCTTTGTGACCCCTTGAACTGCTCCACACCAGACTTCCTATCCTTCACTATCTCCCAGAGTCTGTTCAAACTCATGTCCATTGAGTCGGTGATGCCATTCAACCATCTCATCCTCTATCACCCACTTCTCCTCCTGCCCTCAATCTTTCCCAGCATCAGGATCTTTTCCAGTGAGTCAGCTCTTCACATTAGGTGACAAAATATTGGAACTTCAACTTCAGTATCAGTCCTTCCAATGAATATTTAGGATTGATTTCCTTTAAGATTGACTGGTTTGATCTCCTTGTAGTCCAAGGGACTCTCAAGAGTCCTCTCTAGCACCACAATTCAAAAGCATTAATTCTTCAGTGCTCAGCCTTCCTTATGGTCCAACTCTCACATCTGTACGTGACTGGAAAAACCATAGTTTTAACTATATGGACTTTTGTCAGCAAAATGATGTCTCTGCTTTTTCATACACTGTCTAGGTTTGTCATAGCTTTTCTTTGAAGGAGCAAGCATTTTTTTTAAGTTCACAGCTGTAGTCACCATCTGCAGTGATTTCTGGAGTCCAAGAAAGTAAAATCTGTCACTGTTTCCACCTTTTCCCCATCTGTTTGCCATGCAGTGATAAGACTGGATGCCATGATTTTAGGTTTTTGAATGTTGAGTTTTAAACCACCTTTTTCATGCTCCTCTTTCACCCTCATCATGAAGCTCTTTAGTTCCTCTTCACTTTCTGCCATTAGAGTGGTATCATCTACATATCTGAGGTTATTGATACTTCTCCTGGTGATCCTGATTCCAGTTTCATCCAGCCTGGGATTTCACATGATGTACTAAACAGGGTGACAGTATACAGCCTTGACATACTCCTTTCCTAATTTTGAACCAGTCCATTGTTCTGTGTCTGGCTTTAACTGTTGCTTCTTTTCCTGCATACAAGTTTCTCAAGAGATAAGTAAGGTAGTCTGATATTCCCATTTCTTTAAGAGTTATGATGCATATTTTATACATATATTTTATATAAAGCTATGATACATGTTTTTAAATTTTGTTGTGTATATTAAAACAATTGGGGTTTGGCAGCATTTTTTTAACCTATTTTTAAATTAATTTTGTTTTCTCACTGTCGAATTTTAGAGTTCTTTGTATATTTCAGACAGCAATCATTTATCAGATATATGTTTTGCAGTTTTTTTCCACTAATCTTTGGCTGATCTTTTCAATCTTTTGACAGTGTCTTTCACAAAACAGAAGATTTTAATTTTAATAAAGTTTAGTTTGTCATTTCTTTCATAGATCATGCCTTTAGTTTTGTATCTAAGAAGTTAGCACCCAACCCAAGGTCATCTAGATTTTCCTGCTATGTATCTTTGCTGTGTATCTCCTAGAATTTTTATAGTTTTGTATTTTACATTTAAGTCCATGATCCATTTTTATTCATTTGTGTCAAGGCTGTACACTTTGCATCTACATTAGTTTTTGCATTGTGGATATCTAGTTATTCTAAAACTATTTGCTGGAAAGTTTCGTTCTCTTTTTTATTCCCTTTGCTTCTTTGTGAAAGATCAGTTGACTATGGTGGGTCTTATTTCTGGGCTCTCTATTTTGTTCCACTGACCTATTTGTCTCTTCTTTTACCAAAAATACACTTGATTATCATAGCTGTATGGTAAGTTTTGAAGCTGGATAATGACAGTCCCCTAACTTTACATTTCTCCTTTAATATTATATTGGCTATTCTGGGTCTTTGCTGTCTCCACGTAAACTTTAAAATCAGTTTGGTCAGTGTCTACAAAAAAAACTTGTTGGGATTTTGATTGGGATTGTGCTGAATCTATAGATCAAGCTGGGAAGAACTGACATCTTGACAACATTGACTTTTCCTATCCATGAGCATTAATTTTTTCTGCACTTATTTCCTTCTTCCTTAATTTCTTTCATTAGAGTTCTGTAGTTTTCCTTATATAGACAATGTACATATTTTGTTAGATTTTTGCCTAGGTGTTTCAGTTTTGGAGGGTGCTAATGTAAATGGATATGTTTTTAATTTCCAGACCACACTGTTTATTAATAATATATAGGAAAGCAATTAGCTTTTGTGTATTAACCATGTACCCTGCAACTTTGCTGTAGCTGTGAATTACTTTCAGGAGGTTTCTGTTTGTTATTGATTCTTTCCTATTTTCTGTGTACATGATAGTGTCATATGTAAATAAAGTTTGTGTCTTCTTTCCCAGTCTGTATCCTTTTATTTCCTGTCTTGTCTTACTGCATTATCTAGAACTACCACATAATGATGTTGAAAAAGGAGTGGTGAGAGGGGACATTCTTGCTGTGTTAATTGACCATAGCTGTATGGGTTTATTTCTGAGATCTCTGTTATGTTCCATTGCTCCATGTCATTTCTGTGCCAATAATCATGCTCTTTTCATTACAGTAACTTTGTAGTATTGTCTGTAGTCTGGAAGGGTTATGTGTCCCACCTTATTCTTTTTCCTCTGGATTTCTTTACCAATTCTGAGTCTTTTATGGTTCTATATAAATTTTAGTATTATTTGTTGTAGTTCTATGGGGATAAAAGGTCATGGGTACTTTGATAGAAATCATGTTTAATCTATAGATTGCTTTGGATAGTATGGCCATTTTAGCTTCTTTCAGTCCAAGAGCATGGGATAAATTTCCATTTCTTTGAATCATCTTCAGTTTCCTTTATGAATGTTTTGTAGTTCTTAGTCTTTCACCTTCTTGCTCAGGTTTATTCCTACATATTTTATTTTATTTTTTGGATGAGATTTTAAAAGACTTTAATATTTCTTTCCTGATATTTCATTGTTAGTATAAAGAAATGCGACCAATTTCTATATGTTAATCTTGTATCCTGCTACCTTGCTGAATTCATTTTTCAGTTCTAGTAGCTTCTGTGTGGAATCTTTAGGCTTTTCTATATAGAGTATCATGTCATCTGCATATAATGGCAGTTTTACTTCTTCCCTTCCAATCTGGATACATTTTATTTTTATTTTTCTTGTCTGATTGCTATGCCTAGGACTTCTAATGTTATACTGCATAAAAGTGGTAAAAATGGACATCTTTGTCTTGTTCCAGATTTTAGTGGGAAGCCTTTTCACTGAATATTATGATATCACAACTTTTGATGTTAATTTTTATTTTCATTTACCTCAAAATATTTTTAAATTTCTGTTGATATTTCTTTTTTGACCATGTGTTATTTAGAAGTATGTAGTTTAATTTCCCAAGTATTTGGGGATTTTTCCAACTATCTTTTCTGTTATTAAGTTATGAGAATAAAAATCTTGCCTCATTTCCAATGTTAGGGAGAAAGTATTCCATCTTTCACCATTAAGTATAATGGGTTTTTTGCTTTTATGTTTTTAAACCACTTTTTTTGTAGTATGAATGACATATAAAAAGCTGTATATACTTAATATGTATAAAAATGTAATGATAGTGTAGGTTTTCACAGATGCTCTATATCAAGCTGTGGACATTCTCTTCTATTCCTAGTTTGTTTAGGGATTTTTATCATGAATGGATATCGGACTTTGTCAAATGCTTTTTCTGCTTCAGTTTACATTATCATGTGATTTTCCTTCTTTTGACTGTTAATATCATGTATTAGATTGCTTGATTTTCAAATATTAAATCAACCTTGCATTCTGCTGATAAACTTCACTTAAACATGGTGTATGATTCTTTTCATATATTGTATCTTTATATATATATAAAGAAATGTACATATTTTTCCTTCTTTTAAAAAAAATTTAATATTCTGTTTCTTAACAAAATTGTGTGGGCTGATAAAGTATGTCATTTATTAATGAAGTTATATGAATAAGTCTATTTTTAGTCTCGGCAGCCCTGAAATAAAAGTTTTTTTGAGTTAATTAGCAACATCATAATATGAGAGTTAATACTAATTTGAAATATAAAAGGAGAAGAAAGCAGCAGCATGGAAAGACTGAATGTGAAACCCAAATGTTAAAAGATACCTGGGAAAGAAAAAAAGAAAATGAATGTTTTGGCAAAGTTTTTTTTAATGAGATGTCATTTTCTGCTTTAAAGAATATCTATTTTTAAATAATTCAACCTTGTATAAAATCTCTCAGAACTGTACAATTAACTCCCATGTTCCTATTCACCCACATTCTCCAATTGTTAATATTTCACAGTATTTGTGGAACACCTTTTGATACTTCTGTAATAGGATCTACAACTTATACTAATAATTGCTTCCATACTAACATTCTATGCCAGGCATTATATTAGCCACTTTACTTGTCTCATATAATTTTTACAGCTACCCTCCAAGGTACCCATTATTATCCCTGTGTCTCAGGTCAGGCTATTGAGGCTTAGAAAAGTTCAATCAGTATGCCCAAGGCTTCACTGGTTAGGTAGAGGTTTCAGACCAACTCCAAAGCTTGTGCTTGTTAACAGTGTCATACCATAGACATAATTCTAAATTCAGAGAATTAAGGTACATGTGATTAACACTATTTGGTGATCTGACCCTTCTCCCACCCCATCTTTTCTATTTCAGGACCCCTCTTTTTACTGAATGCTGAGGAAATCGCGGAAGAAATAGGGAATATGTGGAGGACAATATACAAATTGACCAAGACCTTAGCGGACATGCCTGCACCTAGGCGCTTAGCAGAGAATGTGAAAATCAAGATTGATAAATTCAAGCAGCACATCCCTATCCTCACCATTTCCTGCAACCCAGGAATGAAAGACCGGCACTGGCAGCAGGTCCCTGTCACTGCCCACCCCACCAGCCCAGCCCATTTCTGGTCCTGATAGCCCTTCGGAAGGCAGGAACCATTAATGGGTCAAAATTTTTCTTTCTGAAAGGAAAATCTACTTGAGGCCAAGAGAGTAAAGGCAGTGATACCCTTCCTGCCTCTCCATATGAACAGGCTGATCCTTTTCTTTGGGGACCCCATTGCTGGTAGTTGAGTATTCGTCCAGCCAGTGGCCACAAAAGCTCTCTTTATCTGCTTTCCTAAGCACCTCGCTGCTCAGGGTCCTAAAAATAATAGTGCTAAGTTGCTCGGTTGTGTCTGACTCTTTGGGGCCCAATAGATTGTAACCCATGAGGCTCCCTTGTCCATGGAATTTTCCATGCAAGAATACTGAAGTGGGTTGCCATATCCTACTCCAGGGGATCTTTCTGACCCAGGAGTTGAACCCATGTCTCTCTTGTCTCCTGCATTGGCAGGCAAATTCTTTACTACTAGCACCACCTGGGAAGCCCCAAAAGATGATAAGGGTCTCAAATTACAATGAGCGGGCCCTGGATTTATTCCTTGACCTAGGCTACACAAAAGTGAAAGTCTATTTCTGGGGGCTCCTAATGATGCCAAATGATTCGTACCTCAGCTTCATCATCCAGCAGGCTATGTTCAGAAATAATTTTGCACTGTTTTCTTCAGCCCTTTTGAGTCCATAAATGAGAATAATAAATATTCTCCCTGAAAACGATGGGATTTTTACAAGCAATCTAGTGTGAGGGATTTTTACAACCAATCAAGGTGACAAATGTGGTATGAATACTAATAAGAAAAAAGGAAACTCACTGTTTCTAAAATAATGATCACATTTGAGAGCGAGCAATGGCCTTGAAACATCTTCTACCAGGGAGTTGCTCTATGTGGAGGCGGAGATGAGACTGGCTCTCTATACACAGATCCCTCCCTGACTGGGCCTGAAATTCCCTCTCTGCAAAGCATGCACAAGACCAGGGACATTCTCTCTAGAAGCAGTCTGAGAGCACCCTTATTAAGAGTATTGAAATTCAAGACATAAGCATAGGATGTAAAGAACAAAGCAAAGACATCTAGTAGACTTTGGGTCTTGAACTGCCTCAGCAGAGGGATCTGTACAAGGATAGCTGCCTCGCTTGGTACTCATGGGGTGCCTCTCCCTGTGGATCTAACCTGACTAGAACTTTGACCCATTTGGAGAGCGAAGTAGCCAGATGCCCTCCAGTAGTGCTAGTTCTCTCCATGAGATGGCATTATAGAAAGTATCCTCATCAATGGCATTTAAACAGTGTTACAGGGGAGGCTCAGAAAGCCTTCCTCTCTCCATCTGCTGCTTCCCCTGTGATAGTATTCTCATAGTTGGGCACTTTTAAAATCCCAACCATCCCTAGACGTTAATAATTCTCACTTATAAGCCACTTAGATGGACAGATTGGGGGAGAAATTCCCTGGAATTAAAATAATAACAATAATAGCTAAAGTGTACTGAGTACCAACTATGTATTGGGTACTGTTGTATACTTTATGTGGATTCATTTCATCTTCCCAACAATCCTTTGAAGAACAATAAATTGTCTCCATGGTCATGGAGGACGCATTCTCAGTTCTAATTCTCAGTGCCAACTCAGGAGATTCTTGTTCACAGATTTGGCTCTGGTGGGGGTTCTATAGGCTTAACCATCTGTAGCTCTCAAGGCTACAAAATGGATTTTCTAGGGTTGTGAGGTGGTTGTTTTGAGATTTCTGACCGTTTCCCAGAACTTGAGCAAGAGAGGCTAGTCTCCATGTTTGAAACAAAATTTATTGCTACTGTGGTTTAAAACAGGATAGAACAGGTAATGCTACACTGATACATACCAAAGCTGACTCTCTAGGATGCTGCTGCCCAGTGGAAATAATAAGCATTCATGTAATTTTAAAGTTTCTAGTAGCCACATTTTTAAAAGTATAAACAGGTGAAATAAATTGTGAATATGTTTAACCAAACATGTCTAAAACATTATCAGTTCAATAGATAATCAATATAAAAATGTTAATGTGATCTCTCTTTGAAATATGGCATGCTTTTACAAAACTCCAGCACATTTCAATATGAATTCGTTGCATTTCAAGTTCTCAAAACCTGCAGGGGGTTAGTGGCTACATATTGGATAGTACAACTTCAGGCTCTTAGAAAACCAGATGCCTTTTTAATCTATATAGTTAACAAAGCAATTTAAAAATAAAACTACAAATCGCTGAGTCTTTCACAGGCCAAGTGCTATGCCAAGTGCTTTACACGTTATGTCATTTAACCCTAGAGATAATGTGTTGTTCTAAAGTTATACTTGCAGAATTAGAGAATAAATGAGAGCCCAGAGCCACCAGAAACAATTTCGTGGTTTGTTCTTGAGGGAATGCTATTTTTGTGCCCTACAGTTTGAATTGTACTTTCAAGAGTTATGCAGTATATAATCTGTACAACTATACCTAGAAGACCTATAGGAAACACTAGTGTATGGTGGATGAGATTTGACTTCAGAATTAGATCCAAGTCCCAATTCTGAAATGGCTATTATGATCTATTATTATGATCTATTAGCTAAATGGTCATAAACAAGATACTTAATTTCTTTGTCTCAGTTTCCTTTTATGTAAAATGGGAATAATAATGTATTAGTACCTTCCTCACCTTGTTGGGAGAATGAAGGAAGTACATAAAGCTCTTACAACAGTGCCTATCACATAGTAAGCCCGCAGTAATATTGCTTTTGTTATTTCCGTTACCTCCGTGGTCCTCCAGGTGATCTCAGAACCCAGATTGGAAGCTGTTTGAATTGGGTGATTCACTCATGCTTTCACTCCACAAGTGCTTATTGATGCTACATTCCAGGCCCCAGGGACACAGGGCTGAATAAGACAGAACGTGATGCAACTTTCATATCCCTTCCTGTTCTGATATTCTTTAGTCCTACTGGAGCTGGACTGATACAAAACTGGGCAATAGGGAAGGTTTTTTACAGAGCTTCATTCCCCCAACCCACATGCTCTTCTTGAGCACACATAACCCTCATGCTGCTCAGATCTCTCAATCTCTATAAAAGTGCTCAAAAGCCATCATAGACTTCATCAAAGACTGTTCACGGGGATATTTTCACTTAAAAGATAAAGTTGGGTAATATTTACACCAAAGGAATGGGCATAACAAGTGCTAACATTTCCAACCAGTTAGTACACTGAGTTGGAAGGAAGATTTTCCTCTTTCCCAGCACCCCCAGATCACAGAATCTGGGAATCTGCCTGCCCCATGTCCTCATAACTTCCTTGTTTGATTCAGCACATCCAGCAGCTTCTGAGCATGAACCGCATTTTGCCCTGGTTCACCGCCTGGGAGCACAAAACTGGACCTAATTGTGAGGACTGTTAGGTAGTGTGGGACCCGTAAGGTGCCCACATGTTTGCATTATGCCAAGTTCTGGTGGGAGAACAACCCCCAGTAAACCAGACACAATGCAGGCTGGGCCCTACCCAGGCTGCCTCCCAGACCCTTAGACCTGCACTGTCCAGTTCGTTAGCCACTTGCTACACTCAGCTATTTAAACATAAATAAGTAAAATTAAATGAAATTTGAAAATCAGTTCCTCGATCACATTAGCCACCATCTCAGGGCTCACCAGCTAAATATGACTGGTGGCTCCACAGCTATAGAACATTTCAGTCATCACAAGAAGTCTACTGAACAACACTAATTTGGACAATGCACACTTGTTTTTTTCTCTTTGCAGATCAGTGAGATTGTCGGCTATGAAATAAAGCCCACTGAAACGACTTGTCTCTCAAATATGCTGGAATTTGGATTTGGCAAATTCATTGAAAAGTAAGATTTCTCCTTTCAGAAAGTTTTTTGGTGAAGGTATCTGTAATTTCCTATACTTGTGTGACTGAATGGCCATATAGCAAGCTACATTTCTCATTCTGGTTTAGGATAACCTCTATTTCAGCTGACTAGCAACCCACTCCAGTGTTCTTGCCTGGAGAATCCCAGGGACAGGGGAGCCTGGTGGGCTGCCATCTATGGGGTCACACAGAATTGGACACGACTGAAGTGACTTAGCAGCAGCAGCTGCAGCAGCAGCTGGTGAAGCTTTCATCTCCAGCTGTGGAGTTTCTGTTTTTGTTTAATATTTATTTATTTGGCTGTGTCAGGTCTTAGTTGCAGGATCTTTGATCTTCATTGTGGCATGTGGGATCTTTAGTTGCAACACGTGGGATCTAGTTCCCTGACCAGCCACTGAACCCAGCCCCTTGCATTGGGAGCGCAGAGTCTTAGCCACTGGACCACCTAGGGAAGCCCCTCCAGTTGCAGAGTTGATGTCAGACTATGACTAGAACATTGAGTTAGAGATTCTATTTCAAAAATAAAAAATTTTAAAGAGTTCTTTGAACCTGAGCTCCAAGTCCAGCTAGACTTTGGGCAAGACCATACCACTTTTCTGGGCCTCAGTTTCCTCCTTGTTAAACAACAGCAACAAACAGGAGGGACTCTCTGAGCTAAATGAAATATGGTCAAATGAGAGATCTCTTCACTTTCTTTCTCTCCTTCTCCAAATGCCCCTAGAGTTTGCATGTGAGAATTTATGCTATTGAAACTGCTGTTTTTATGACCAGAGATTCTCAGAACCCTGTTTGTTTTTCCATACTTTCTTCAGAGTGATGGGCGGGGAGATGTGTTCCTGAGACTAAAGACCCCGTTAGACAACTGGGTTTGGGCTCACTAAACACACATGGTTCTCAGACTGTGACCCCAGTCCAGCTGCATCAGCATCACCAGCAAACTTGTTAGAAATGCACATTCTCAGGCACCACCCCAGTTTGTCAAATTCAGGGGGTGAGCACTGCAATCTGTGTTTTAACAAATCCTCCAGCTCAGTGCTGTGCAGTACAGGAGCAGCTTGGTACATGTGGCCTCTCATCCTTTGAAATGTAGCTATTCTGAATTTGATGTGCTGAGTGTATAAATATAGGCTGGACTTCAAAGATTTATTAAGAAAAAAAAAGCAAAATACTCATTTTAAATAGTGACTATGTGTTGAAATTATAACATTTTGGATTTATTATTATTGTTGTTTAGTCACTTGATCATGTCTGACTCTTTGCGACCCCATGGACTGTAGCATGCCAGGCTTCCCTGTCCTCCACTGTCTCCCAGAGTTTGCTCAAACCCATGTCCATTGAGTCAGTGATGCCATCCAGCTATCTCATCCTCTGTCACCTACTTCTTCTCTTGCCTTCAATCTTCCCCAGCATCAGGGTCTTTGCCAATGAATCAGCTCTTTGCATCAGGTAGCCAAAGTATTGGAGCTTCAGCTTTAGTATCAATCCTTCTAATGAACATTCAGGACTCATTTCCTTCAGGATTGACTGGTTGGATCTCCTTGCTCTCCAAGGGAACCTCCAGAGTCTTCTCCAGCACCACAACTAGAAAGTATCAGTTCTTCAATGCTCAGCGTTTTGTATGGTCCAACTCTGATATCCATATAGGGCTACTGGAAAAATCATAGCTTTGACTAGATGGACCTTCGTCAGCACAGTAATGTCTCTGCTTTTTAAATCACTGTCTAGGTTCATCATAGCTTTTCTTCCAAGGAGCAAATATCTCTTAATTTCATAGGTGCAGTCACCATCTGCAATGATTTTGGAGCCTATGGAACTAAAGTTCTGTCACTGTTTCTATTGTTTCTCCATCTATTTGCCATGATGTGATGGGACCAGATGCCATGATCTTCGTTTTCTGAATGTTGAGCTTTAAGCCAACTTTTTCACTCTCCTCTTTCACTTTCATCAAGAGGCTTTTTAGTTCTTCTTCACTTTCTGCCATAAGGGTGATATCAGCTGCATATCTGAGGTTATTGATATTTCTCCTGGCAATCTTGACTCCAGCTTGTGCTTCTCCCAGCCCAGCATTTCTCATGATGTACTCTGCATATAAATTAAATAAACAGGGTGACAATATACAGCCTTGACATACTCCTTTTCCTATTTGGAACCAGTCTGTTGTTCCATGTCCAGTTCTAACTGTTGCTTCCTGACCTGCATATAGGTTTCTCAAGAGGCAGGTCAGGTGGTCTGGTATTCCCATCTCCTTCAGAAATTTCCACAGTTTATTGTGATCCACACAGTCAAAGGCTTTGGCATAGTCAATAAAGCAGAAATAGATGTTTTCCTGGAACTCTCTTGCTTTTTCCATGATCCAGCGGATGTTGGCAATTTGATCTCTGGTTGCTCTGCCTTTTCTAAAACCAGCTTGAACATCTGGAAGTTCACAGTTCACGTATTGCTGAAGCCTGGCATGGAGAATTTTGAGCATTACTTTACTAGCATGTGAGATGAGTGCAACTGTGCGGTAGTTTGCGCATTCTTTGGCATTGCCTTTCTTTGGGATTGGACACATGCATTTTTACCAGGTTTATGTAATTTTATTAAAGGGCCTCATTTTCCCCAGTAAGATGTTCCCAAGAAATAGCAGCTCTAGAACAATTATGCTGCATTGAGTATTTTATATGCATTAGCCTACTTATCCATCACAACAACCTAATATTCTAGGTAATTTTAGTCACATTTTAAAGATGAGAAAATAATTTAATTAGAGAAATTAAGTAACTATCCAGAGGTCACAAGAACCAAGACCTGAACCCAGGCTAGCTGACTTCAGAGCCTTAACTGTTACTCTTTACTGCCTTGAAAGATAAACCCACGTTTGGAGACAGAGGGTGAGCAAATACACAGCATACTGCCACGCTTCTTGCCACCGTGCTCAGTTGTGACAAATCCAGAAGTGGTGATGCCTTGGCCAAGTTGTTAACCTCTGTGTGCCCAGTCTCCTTATCTGGCATGTAACCCAAACTGACTTAATTTTTAAGTTCTCAGCTACCACCTATTAGTGAGGTATGGTGCCCTCCATAGCCCACTCTCTGTAGTTAAGGTAGTTTTATCACAGCCCACAGTTAGTTAGGGGGCTACCCTGGTGGCTCAGACAGTAAAAGAATCTGCAATGCTGGAGACCCAGATTTGATCTCTGAGTTGGGAAGATCTCCTGGAGAAGGGAATGGCTACCCACTCCAGTATTCTTGCCTGGAGAAATCCATGAACAGAGGAGCCTGGCAGGCTACAGTCCATGGGGTCACAAAGGGTCAGACATGACTGAGTGTCTAACAGTGCATTTGGATAAGGTCAATTTGATATACTTCATGGACTTCCAACCTTATTAATCCTCTCCTGCAATTATCTGTATAATCATAAGTCATAAGGCACATTTCCAAGCATTTGTCTTATTTAATTATACCAAAACCCTTGATATGGGCAAATGGGGACTGAAGGCCTGTTAAGTGACTTAGTCACAGCCACACATCCAGCCTGTTTGTCTCATACTCATCTGGGTTGACACCTGCCTTTATTATTCTCTATATGCTCACTCAATTTAGTTGTCTCCTGAGAAGGTCACATTTAGGATGGTGACCGTGCTGCTGAGGTGTTCATCTGGCGTTATCCATGCCTCTTCTACTTCCCTCTGTGAGGCCAAATTTGGGTTTCCAGCTCAATTCAGTTGCCCTGTTTGGCTGACCACATGTGAGCAATTCTATTGCTCCACTGATAGAGAGGGCAGAAAGCACATAGTTGGGGAGAAAGAAACGCTGGATTAGGAGTCAGAAGAACTGGTATCTAGACCTGGTTCTGGCCCTCTGCAGCTGTATATGTGGCTTTGGACATGTCACTTGCTTCCTCTGGGCTTCAGTTTGCTAAAGTGTAAGTAAAGATCAGATGGATACAGTGAAAGACAGTGCTGAGGCAGAAAGAATAATCCCTCCTTTTCCCTCCAAGAACTTTGCTTCCCAGTTCTTCAGTCACACGTGGATTTAGCTCTCCTGCAGAAAGAAGATGAAAGGAATCTTATCTTCCCCCTCTCTCACTATGTCTCTCTTTCTATGGAACCTCTAGAGGGGCTGTTCCATGGATGGGCCCAATGCATCAGGAAAATATCAGATATGTTTTTTAAAAGTATGGACAGAAAGTGGAGGAAAAGCCATCATATAAATTAACAGAAGTTCTAAGATCTGAATAAGAAGTCAATAATAAATCAAACCTGCGTCTCTTAAGTCTGCACTGGCAGGCAGGGTCTTTACCACTCATACCACCTGGGAAGCCCAATAATTCTGAAGTAAATAAGAATAATATGGAGTAAATGAAAATGGAAAGCGTAAAATAGTGGTTCTCAACTGGGGATGTCCACCCCCAGGGGATACTTGGCAACACCTGGAGACATTTTTGGTTGGTGCAACTGGCAAGGGGTGAGGACTAGGGGAGTCAGCTACTGGCATCTAGTGGGTTGAGGCCAAGGTTGCTACTAAACATCCTGCAGTGCACAGGACAGCCGCTCACAACAAAGAATTACCTCCTTGTATTAGTTTTCTAGTGCTGCTGTAACAAATACCATAGTCCGATTGGCTTAAACAACACAAATTTACTTTCTCACAATTGTAGGTTTGAAGTCTAAGGTCAAGGGGGTTTTTTGGGGGGGTTGGGGCAGGGGATAGGGACTGAGAGCTGGGATTTGGTTTCTTCCAAGGCCTCTCTCCTTGCAAATGACTGCCTTCTCCCTGTGTCCTCACATGGTCTTCCCTCTATGTATGTATCTGAATCTCCTCTTCTAATAAAGATACCAGTCATTGGTCCAGTGGCTAACACTTAGCACTCCCAACGCAAGAGGCCCAGGTTCAACCCGTGGTTGGAGAACTAAGATCCCACATGCCACAACTAAAGACCCGGCACAGCTAAATAAATAAATACTTTTTTTTTTTAATGATACCAGTCATATTGGATTGGACCCACTTTAATGACCTCATTTTAATTTAACTACATTTTTAAAGACTTATTTGGGCTTCCCAAATGAGTGGTAAAGAACCCACCTGCCAATGCAGGAGACATAAGAGACATGGGTTCAATCCCTGGGTCAGGAAGATTTCCTGGAGGAGGGCATGGCAACCCACTCCAGTATTCTTGCCTGGAGAATCCCATGGACAGAGGAGCCTGACAGGCTGCAGTCCATAGGGTCACAGAGTCAGACACAACTGAAGTGACTTGGCACGCAAAGAACTATTTATGTCCAAACAGAATAACTCACATTATGAGGCACTGGAGGTTAAGACTTCAATATGATTTTTGGAGAGATACAATTCAGCCTTTAATATAGCCCCAAAAGTCAATAGTGCCAAGGGTAAAGAAATCTTGCAAAACATTGGAGATACTGGTAAATATTAGAGTAGGATGGTAAAGTTTTTGTAAAATTAAAGGCTTTTTAAATTTCTCTAATGGCTGAGCTGAAATTCCTCCTTTAATGTATTTTTGATGCCTCCTCTGTTGATGTTACTATCACTCTCTCTCCTCTTTAGACTGGAGCCCATCGGTGCAGCTGCCAGTAAGGAATACTCTCTGGAGAAAAACTTGGAGAAAATGAAGTTAGACTGGGTTAACATGACGTTCAACTTTGTGAAGTACAGGGACACTGTGAGTCTCATCCAACAGTTCAATCCCCTGAGAGCAGCCCATTTATTATGTAGTAAATTACAGAAGGGATTCATTTCAAAATTGCAAGAGAATTAGGAAGAAGGATCTCTAATCTGTCTTAAAAATTTTTATTGATACATAGTTTGTAAGTTTAAAGTATATAACGTGTTGATTTAATACTTTTACATATTGCACTATGATTACCAGCCAATATGATTACCATTAACACCCCTATCATGTCACATACCTACCCTTTCCTTTTTGTGGTAGGATAGCTAAGGTCTAGTCTTAGCAGCTTTGAAGTTTTTAATACAGTATTGTTGTCTATAACCACTATGCTGTTGCATTAGATTGTTTCCTCCTGTCTGCCTTCCTGTGCCAGTCAGCCTTCCTTCCAGACACCATGGAGGGATGCATTTTCAAATGAGAAAAGCCTTTTAATTCAGAGCAACAAGCTTTCTGTTGAAAAGGAGCTGAACAGCCTCCTGAATTAGCATCTCCCAGGGAAGGCACCCCAGGTCCCTCAGAAATATAACTGAGGTAGACAGTGCTCAGCACTTCTCAAGTGTTATTAAGTGCAGGAATCACCTGAGAGTCTTTCTAAACTGGAGGTTCTGATCCAGCAAGTTTAAGCTGGGTCCCGAGGTTCTGCAATTCCAGCAAGCCCCCAAGTAATATTGAAGCTGTGGTCTCTGGACCACATTTTGAAGAGGAAGGCTGTACACTTTCTTTTCACATAAACCTGAAGGGTTTGCTCAGCCATCTTCAGATGCTGGCTTGTTCTTGGGTTGGGCCATGAGAAGGAGAGCTTGCTGCTTAGGTGAGGCAACAGGCAGAAACTCATATAATGCAGGGCATCGGCTCTTTCAGCAGTGCATCTCAACCCTGGTACTCTTTCCGGTCACTCAATTCCAATGTGCATGTGTTGAGGGTGGCTGGGGAGGGTTTCCACACTACCGTGCAGTATATGACACCAGTTGGGTGCCTTACAATTCAATTCAATTGTAAGCAGACACTATCTACCCAGAGATTCCATAGGTTAAGACTACAAGACTGCCAGTTCCCCTCACCCCTGACTTCAGATGCCAGTCTCAAGCCCAGGTTATCGTGCTTCTGACCAACCAGCTATAGATTGGAGGTCCCTCCTTGGGTTGATTTAATTTGTTAGAACTCAGAAACAGTTTACTTAATAGATCACTGGATTATTATAGGACATAAGACCCAGGAACAGCCAGATGGAATGCCTCAGGCAAGGTATGGGGAAGGGGTGTGGCACTTCCATGCTCTCTTTGAGCGTGCCACTCACCCAGATCTCAGGTTCTCATGTTCTCACTCAGAAGCTCTCTGACCACTCTCCTTTTGAGTTTTTATAAAGGCTTCATTACTTTGGCATAACTGACTAAATCATTGGCCATTGGTAATTGAACTCAGTCTCCATCCCTATTCCCCTGCCAGGAGACAAGTTGGTGGACTAAAAGTTCCAACCCTCTAACCACTCTCCTGACTCTCCTGACAACCAACTCCCCACCTTAGATGTGGTACAAAAGCCACCTCATTAAGCAAACAAAATCTCTGTCATCCCTTAGGAAATTCCAAGGGTTTTAGGAGTTGTGCAAACAACAGGGACAGAGGCCAAATATCTGTCTTACTATAAATCACAACATCACTCTGGCCTGGAATTCTGTATTTTTAAGGCACCCCTGACTTTTTTTTTATTCTCCTTGCTATTCTTTGGAACTCTGCATTCAGATGCTTATATCTTTCCTTTTCTCCTTTGCTTTTCACTTCTCTTCTTTTCACAGCTATTTGTAAGGCCTCCTCAGACAGCCATTTTGCTTTTTTGCATTTCTTTTTCTTGGGGATGGTCTTCATCCCTGTCTCCTGTACAAGAAAATTAGAGATACTAAGGGTAAATTTCATGCAAAGATGGGCTCGATAAGGGACAGAAATGGTATGGATCTAACAGAAGCAGAAGATATTAAGAAGAGGTGGCAAGAATATTCAAAAGAACTGTACAAAAAAGATCTTCATGACCCAGATAATCACAATGGTGTGATGACTCACCTAGAGCTAGACATCTTGGAATGTGAAGTCAAGTGGGCCCTAGAAAGCATCACTACAAACAAAGCTAGTGGAGGTAATGGAATCCCAGTGGAGCTATTTCAAATCCTGAAAGATGATGCTGTGAAAGTGCTGCACTCAATATGCCAGCAAATTTGGAAAACTCAGCAGTGGCCACAGGACTGGAAAAGGTCAGTTTTCATTCCAATACCAAAGAAAGGCAATGCCAAAGAATGCTCAAACTACCGCACAGTTGCACTCATCTCACATGCTAGTAAAGTAATGCTCAAAATTCTCCAAGCCAGGTTTCAGCAATACATGAACCGTGAACTTCCAGATGTTCAAGCTGGTTTTAGAAAAGGCAGAGGAACCAGAAATCAAATTGCCAACATCCGCTGGATGATGGGAAAAGTAAGAGAGTTCCAGAAAAATATCTACTTCTGCTTCATTAGCTATGCCAAAGCCTTTGACTGTGTGGATCACAAAAACTATGGAAAATTCTGAAAGAGATGGGAATACCAGACCACCTGACCTGCCTCTTGAGAAACCTATATGCAGGTCAGGAAGCAACAGTTAGAACTGGACATGGAACAATGGACTGGTTCCAAATAGGAAAAGGAGTATGTCAAGACTGTATATTGTCACCCTGCTTATTTAAATTATATGCAGAGTACATCATGAGAAACGCTGGGCTGGAAGAAGCATAAGCTGGAATCAAGACTGCTGGGAGAAATATCAATAACCTCAGATATGCAGATGACACCACCCTTATGGCAGAAAGTGAAGAAGAAATAAAATGCCTCTTTTTGAAAGTGAAAGAGGAGAGTGGAAAAGTTGGCTTAAAGCTCAACATTCAGAAAACGAAGATCATGGCATCTGTCCCCATCACTTCATGGGAAATAGATGGGGAAACAGTGGAAACAGTGTCAGACTTTATCTTTTTGGGCTCCAAAATCCCTGCAGATGGTGACTGCAGCCATGAAATTAAAAGACGCTTACTCCTTGGAAGGAAAGTTATGACCAACCTAGATAGCATATTGAAGAGCAGAGATATTACTTTGCCAACAAAGGTCCGTCTAGTCAAGGCTATGGTTTTTCCAGTGGTCATGTATGGATGTGAGAGTTGAACTGTGGAGACAGCTGAGCACCGAAGAATTGATGCTTTTGAACTGTGGTGTTGGAGAAGACTCTTGAGAGTCCCTTGGACTGCAAGGAGATCCAACCAGTCCATTCTGAAGGAGATCAGTCCTGGGATTTCTCTGGAAGGACTGATGCTAAAGCTGAAACTCCAGTATTTTGGCCACCTCATGCGAAGATTTGACTCACTGGAAAAGACTCTGATGCTGGGAGGGATTGGGGGCAGGAGGAGAAGGGGACGACAGAGGATGAGATGGCTGGATGGCATCACTGACTCCATGGCCGTGAGTCTGAGTGAACTCCGGGAGATGGTGATGGACAGGGAGGCCTGGCGTGCTGCGATTCATGGGGTCACAAAGAGTCCGACATGACGGAGCAACTGAACTGAACTGAACTGAGGAGTTAAGTTGAGGAACCTGATAACAGCTCAGTTACTTCTGGCCAGTCATCAGAGTTTTTATTGAAGTAACTATAGACAATGGTCAACAGCAGAGTGAGAATCAAGGTACCACTTTATTAAATAGCTGGACACACCTCCCACTACAGAGCTACTGGTAAAAGGTGGATGAGAAAATATATTCTAGCTCCAAAGTAACCAGCCATATATAAACCTGAAGGAATTGAAAACAGAGTGAGAAAGACCAGACCTACCACAGGAGACAGCCCCTATCAGCTTGCTTGTCACATGGCCCAAGAAGAAAAGTCCATCTACAAGGACTAACTTTTAAGACATAGTAACCCTCACTAGTAAAATATGCCAAATAATTATTGAGTCAGAGGTTCCCAAACTTTCTTGGTTCATGGTGCTGTTGGTATCTGAGTACTTTTAAAATGGTTCCCTCCCTAGTCCAAAAGAAATACTTAACAGCTTTGTTTATGAAGTAACTGAGTTCAGACAACTTAAATATTTGTGCCCCATCAACTTAATAACTGAAAAAAGTATATATAAACTAAAAGAAAATATTTGTATTTTATTTTAAAATCAGTTCAGTTCAGTTCAGTCACTCAGTCATGTCTGACTCTTTTCGACCCCATGAATCACAGCACACCAGGCCTCCCTGTCCATCACCATCTCCCGGAGTTCACTCAGACTCAACTCCATCGAGTCAGTGATGCCATCCAGCTATCTCATCCTCTGTCGTCCCCTTCTCCTGCCCCCAATCCCTCCCAGCATCAGAGTCTTTGCCAATGAGTAAACTCTTCTCATGAGGTGGCCAAAGTACTGGAGTTTCAGCTTTACCATCATTCCTTCCAAAGAAATCCCACAGCTGATCTCCTTCAGAATGGACTGGTTGTATCTCCTTGCAGTCCAAGGGACTCTCGAGAGTCTTCTCCAACACCACAGTTCAAACGCATCAATTCTTTGGCACTCAGCCTTCTTCACAGTCCAACTCTCACATCCATACATGACCACAGGAAAAACCATAGCCTTGACTAGACAGACCTTCGTCGGCAAAGTAATGTCTCTGCTTTTGAATATGCTATCTAGATTGCTCATAACTTTTCTTCCAAGAAGTAAGAGTCTTTTAATTTCATGGCTGCAGTCACCATCTGCAGTGATTTTGGAGCCCCCAAAATAAAGTCTGACACTGTTTCTACTGTTTCCCCATCTATTTCCCATGAAGTGATGGGACCGGATGCCATGATCTTCATTTTCTGAATGTTCACCTTTAAGCCAACTTTTTCATTCTCCTCTTTCACTTTCATCAAGAGGTTTTTGAGTTCCTCTTCACTTTCTGCCATAAGGGTGGTGTCATCTGCATATCTGAGGTTATTGATATTTCTCCCAGCAATCTTGATTCCAGCTTATGCTTCTTCCAGCCCAGCGTTTCTCATGATGTACTCTGCATATAAGTTAAATAAGCAGGGTGACAATATACAGCCTTGACGCACTCCTTTTCCTATTTGGAAGCAGTCTGTTGTTCCATGTCCAGTTATAACTGTTGCTTCCTGACCTGCATACAGATTTCTCAAGAGGCAGGTCAGGTGGTCTGGTATTCCCATCTCTTTCAGAATTCTCCACAGTTTATTGTGATCCACACAGTCAAAGGCTTAGGCATAGTCAATAAAGCAGAAATAGATGTTTTTCTGGAACTCTCTTGCTTTTTCCATGATCCAGTGGATGTTGGCAATTTGATTTCTGGTCCCTCTGCCTTTTCTAAAACCAGCTTGAACATCAGGAAGTTCATGGTTCACATATTGTTGAAGTCTGGCTTCGAGAATTTTGGGCATTAGTTTACTAGCATGTGAAATGAGTGCAATTGTGTGGTAGTTTGGGCATTCTTTGGCATTGCCTTTCTTTGGAATTGGAATGAAAACTGACCTTTTCCAGTCCTGTGGCCACTGCTGAGTTTTCCAAATTTCCTGGCATATTGAGTGCAGCACTTTCACAGCATCATATTTCAGGGTTTGAAATAGCTCCACTGGAATTCCATCACCTCCACTAGCTTTGTTTGTAGTGATGCTTTCTAAGGCCCACTTGACTTCACATTCCGGGATGTCTGGCTCTAGATGAGTGATCACACCATCGTGATTATCCGAGTCGTGAAGATCTTTTTTATACCGTTCTTCTGTGTATTCTTGCCACCTCTTCTTAATATCTTTTGCTTCTGTTAGGTCCGTACGATTTCTGTCCTTTACCGAGCCCATCTTTGCATGAACTCTTCCCTTGGTATCTCTAATTTTCTTGAAGAGATCTCTAGTCTTTCCCATTCTGTTGTTTTCCTCGATTTCTTTGCATTGATCGCTAAAGAAGGCTTTCTTATCTCTTCTTGCTATTCTTTGGAATTCTGCATTAAGATGCTTATATCTTTCCTTTTCTCCTTTGCTTTTTGCTTCTCTTCTTTCCACAGCTATTTGTAAGGCCTCCCCAGACAGCCATTTTGCTTTTTTGCACATCTTTTCCATGGGGATGGTCTTGATCCCTGTCTCCTGTACAATGTCACGAACCTCATTCCATAGTTCATCAGGCACTCTATCTATCAGATCTAGGCCCTTAAATCTATTCTCACTTCCACTGTATAATCATAAGGGATTTGATTTAGGTCATACCTGAATGGTCTAGCGGTTTTCCCTACTTTCTTCAATTTAAGTCTGAATTTGGCAATAAGGAGTTCATGATCTGAGCCACAGTCAGCTCCCGGTCTTGTTTTTGCTGACTGTATAGAGCTTCTCCATCTTTGGCTGCAAAGAATATAATCAATCTGATTTTGGTGTTGACCATCTGGTGATGTCCATGTGTAGAGTCTTCTCTTGTGTTGTTGGAAGAGGGTGTTTGCTATGACCAGTGCATTTTCTTGACAAAACTCTATTAGTTTGCCCTACTTCATTCCGCATTCCAAGGCCAAATTTGCCTGTTACTCCAGGTGTTTCTTGACTTCCTACTTTTGCATTCCAGTCCTCTATAATGAAAAGGACATCTTTTTTGGGTGTTAGTTCTACAAGGTCTTGTAGGTTTTCATAGAACCATTCAACTTCAGCTTCTTCAGCATTACTGGTTGGGGCATAGACTTGGATAACTGTGATATTGAATGGTTTGCCTTGGAAATGAACAGAGATCATTCTGTTGTTTTTGAGATTGCATCCAAGTACTGCATTTCGGACTCTTTTGTTGACCACGATGGCTACTCCATTTCTTCTGAGGGATTCCTGCCCGCAGTAGTAGATATAATGGTCATCTGAGTTAAATTCACCCATTCCAGTCCATTTTAGTTCGCTGATTCCTAGAATGTCAATGTTCACTCTTGCCATCTCCTGTTTGACCACTTCCAATTTGCCTTGATTCATGGACCTGACATTCCAGGTTCCTATGCAATATTGCTCTTTACAGCATTGGACTTTGTTTCTATCACCAGTCACATCCCCAGCTGGGTATTGTTTTTGCTTTGGCTCCATCCCTTCATACTTTCTGGAGTTATTTCTCCACTGATCTCCAGTAGCATATTGGACACCTACTGACCTGGGGAGTTCCTCATTCAGTATCCTATCATTTTGCCTTTTCCTACTGTTCCTGGGGTTCTCAAGGCAAGAATACTGAAGTGCTTTGCCATTCCCTTCTCCAGTGGACCACATTCTGTCAGACTTCTCTACCATGACCTGCCCGTCTTGGATGGCCTCATGGGCATGGCTTGGTTTCATTGAGTTAGACAAGGCTGTGGTCCTAGTGTGATTAGATTGACTAGTTTTCTGTGAGTATGGTTTCAGTGTGTCTGCCCTCTGATGCCCTCTTGCAACACCTACCATTTTACTTGGGTTTTTCTTACCTTGGGCGTGGGGTATCTCTTCATGGCTGCTCCAGCAAAGTGCACCTGCTGCTCCTTATCTTGGATGAAGGGTATCTCCTCACCGCCACCCTTCCTGACCCTCAATGTGGGATAGCTCCTCTAGGCCCTCCTGCATAACTGAAGTTATTTGCTGTGAGTTTGCTGTAGTGCCCTGGGGCACATGGTTTGGGAATCAAACCTAATCTATGCAGATTAACAGTTGATTCTACCTGAGGGAGCCAGGAAAGCAAGTGAACAGAAAATCAGAAACACAGAGAAGAGGACAGAACTCTTTCTCCTCCAGACAGCAGATACTAGTTGCAGATCTAGGTTTGGACCACATTTGATTTCTGCAAAGGAGGTATAAAAGTCTTTAAGAATATTTTCAACGTAGAAAATAGAAAACTGTCTCTCCTATAAGACATAGTGTCCCACAGAGGTGGAGATCTGAGCTGTGAGTCCTTTGGGGATCAGTATGAAGTTGTGGGAAAGAGGTCTGATTTTAACAGGGTGGGTCATTTTTTGCAGGATACAAGCATCTTGTGTGCAGTTGATGACATTCAGCTGTTACTTGATGATCACGTGATAAAAACCCAGACCATGTGTGGCTCTCCATTTGTCAAACCAATAGAAACTGAATGCCGGGTAAGAGGAAATGAGATTGAACGTTTTGTGATGGCCCATTAGGCTCTGGCTTTCTTGGAGGAACAGAAAGTTTTTGTTTTGTTTTTACTTTTTGACCATACCATGAGGCATGTAGAACCTTAGTTCCCCAACCAGGGATCTAACCCACGCCCCCAGTGGAAGCATGGAGTCTTAACCACTGGACTGCAAGGAAGTCCTAAAAGAAGATTTTTAAATTCAATTAAAAAGAAAACCCACTTTCTCTTGATAAAAAGCAGCAACAACAAAAGACTGAAAGTGTGTCCAACTTGTTATGATCCCATGGACTGTAGCCCAACCAGACTCCTCTGTCCATGGAATTCTCCAGGCAAGAATGCTGGATTGAGTTGCCATTTCCTTCTCATGGGGATCTTCCCCACCCATGGATTAAACCTGGGTCTCCCATGTTGTAGGCAGACTCTTTACCAAGTGAGCCACCAGGGAAGCTTATAAAGACTGAAAGCAATAACCAAGTAAGCCTTTGTAATAGTTCGGTAGACTGAGGTTTTGTGACAGTCTGCTAAAAGAGAAGATAAGTGTTTTGAGTACACCAAACAAAGATACATTTGCAAAGTATCTTATCGGTTTTAGAAATCTAGAATGTAAATTACTGGAGGTTAGCCTCCTTTGTAGAAGTAGAATAGGCTAAGGACAGAGACTCAAGCCAGACTGTCTGTGTTCAAATTCTGACTCTGTCCGTCATTGGTTGTGTGACTTTAGACCAGTTACTTGAATATGTCAGTTTCTGCATCTGTAAAGTAAGTTTTATAATAATATCTCCCTCATGAATCTGTTGGATTAAATTGGTTTTCACATACATAAAGCACTTGGACCATCACTTGGCACAGAGTAAGCCTTAAAACTATTATTGTTGTTGTTTTTTAAGATGACCCTGAAAATCAGGATATTTTTAAAATTCCTTTTTAGGCTTGTTTTTTCTTAATTATTATTATTCTTTTTTAGACTTTTTTGTTATTATTCCTTGTTTTTTATTATTCCTGTTTTTTATTATTTTATTAACTTTTTAACTATCTCTTTCAAGATGCTTTCCAGTGTAAATTTTTTAAACAAGCTTGTAGCAGAGCTGACGCTTTCAGTTAATTAGCAGCATTGTTGTTGTTGTGATTATTCCACTAGGAACTCAATAAGGATAAGGAATCTTGTTTTCTCTTTCATTGCTATATCCACTTTGCCTACAAGAGTGACCAGGACATAGGGGTCACTCAGCAAGTATTTGTGGAACGAGTGAATGACTGAATAAGTTAATGAATGCATCCATTTGTTTAGTCAGTGGGTCTGTGACGCATAGTGGCATGTTAATGATTCAGATGTGAAATGCTAAATTTGCAGAAATGGGAAGAAAAACTAGTTCGTGTTCAGGAAATTTTGGATGCCTGGTTAAAGTGCCAAGCCACTTGGCTGTACCTGGAACCAATCTTCAGTTCAGAGGACATCATAGCCCAGATGCCAGAAGAAGGCAGGAAATTTGCCATCGTTGATAATTACTGGAAATCACTTATGTCCCAAGCTGTGAGTTTTCACTCCCTAGCACATCTCACCATTACAAATGTGGGATGCCATATAGGTGTTCCTCATTATTCAATCCTACCATGTCCCTTGAAATCTATAAGTAAACTGGATTTTACCTAAGCTGATTTTTGCAAATACAATATCTTTATAATTTTTATATTTCTGGTTATTTGTTATTAAAAATTAAAACATGGGAATAGGAAATATGAAAATTAGTGGCCTTTTGAAGTCCCAACTTCATAGAGGTAACTATTTAAATTTGGATAATTTAGCTCCCATTCCTCATGAGATATAAGACTTTATTTGTTACAGGATAATGTGCTAAAGCTTATAAATCGAAATAATTTTAGAATTCAAATAATTCACTATATTCAGTTACTCAGTTATTTAACTGAGGGGACAAGAGCAGATAAGTATAGAATATCATGGTCTGATTCCACAATCCCAGTAGTTAAAATATAATTGGCCTTGTTGCTTTGAGGTGCCCAACCCCGGCCCATTCAGTCATGGCCAGAGCAAAAGGGTACTGTTATGAGCAGTCACCCTTGTGGGATTAGGAGGTGATTAGGCTAGGAGGGTCATTAATCGTTAGTCACACACTCATTACAGCAATCAGTCTCAGAATCTGGGAACCTCTTGATGATTATCACCTTTTTATGGAATCCAGGTGAAAGATACCAGGGTTTTGATGGCAGCGGACCAGCCACGGATGGCTGAGAGACTTCAAGAAGCCAACCTTCTGTTGGAGGACATCCAGAAAGGGCTAAATGATTACTTGGAGAAGAAGAGACTGTTTTTTCCCAGGTATCTAGTATTGTTCTCTTGTTTGAATTTGCCCTCTTGACCCATATATTGGTAGAATTACATTTTTTTTTTATACTGAGAGTTGGCTTCTACTCATCTGTTCCATGAGCTTCTCTGATGGCTCAGTCGGTAAAGAATCCACCTGCAGTGTGGAGACCTGGGTTCAGTCTCTGGGTTGGGAAGATCTCCTAGAGGAGGGCATGGCAACTCACTTCAGTATTCTTGCCTGGAGAATCCCCATGGACAGAGGAGCCTGCCAGGCTACCATCCATAGGGTTGCAAAGAGTTGGACACAACTGAGCGACTAAGCACACACACACACACACACACACATCTATTCCTCTGCACATAAGTAGGCTCATTATTAATGTGCACTTATTTCCCACCTGTAACATTTTCTGAGAATAAGGAAAGATAAGGAAGTTTTCTTTCCTCCTGCCCAGTAGTTCTCAACACTGATTGCACATTAGAATCGCAGGGATTTTTAAAAATATAAGATCCCAGATCAGTATTGGAATCTCTGGGCAATGGAACCTTGGCATTGAAACTTTTTTCCTAAACTCTGCAGATGATTCTAAGCTGTAGACAAGGTTAAGAACCACTGCTTTGTTTAGATGTCTTTCAACTGATACCAACTCCTCACACACAGCCATATAAAACCCACATATACCAGCTTTCATCTTTTTTTTTTTTTTTTTGGCTCTGAGTCAAAACTGTCTCCAGTCTCTATGCCCTAGATGAAAAATGGTGAAGGGGAGTTGGCCTTAGATAAGGCCCTAGAAGTAGCTGGTGTTCACTAGAGTGTCATCTGCCTGTTGGGGAGTATCACTTTTGTTGGGAATAGAAGCTCTTAGAAGAGATTCCAGTAGCCATCTTGCTTTGCTTTGAAATAGGTTCTTCTTCCTATCAAATGATGAGCTGCTGGAGATATTGTCAGAGACAAAGGACCCTCTCCGGGTACAGCCACACTTGAAGAAGTGCTTTGAAGGAATTGCCAAGCTGGAGTTTACAGACAGTCTGGAGATTGTGGGCATGATCAGCTCAGAAAAAGAAATCGTTCCATTCAAACAGAAAATCTACCCAGCTCAAGCCAAAGTAATTCCATTTAGCCATTTTTGAGCTCTTTTCTTTATAACAGCCAAACAGAGAGAAGCAGATTATATGTTGGTTAAGCATTTAGACTCTGGTTTCAGACTGAGTGTGGAACATTTAGATTCCACAACTTAATGATGGGGTAACTTTGGGGCTTCCCTAATGGTTCAGCAGGTAAAGAATCTACCAGCAATACAGGAGACACAGGAGATGTGGGTTCGATCTCTGGGTCAGGAAGATCCTCTGGAGAAGGAAATGGCAACCAATCCAGTATTCTTGCCTGAAAAATCCCATGGGCAGAGGAGCCTGGTGGGCTACAGGCCAATGGGTCGCAGAGTCAGACATGACTGAGAGACTAAGCACGCAGCACCGCCAACTTTGGGGAACTAATCTTTCTGGGTCTGCTTGTTCATCTCTAAGATGGAGACTATACTGCAATTCACATGGCACCCTAAGTTTGTGGGAAATTTTCAATAAAACTTGATGTGGAGACAGTAGCAGGAACCAGATCCAAACAACTTACTGTTTAAATTCGCATGAGCAGATCTAAATTCAAAGAGATCCAGTCAGATCAATAAACTGTCCAGTAGGAGCAGGTGTTTTTAAAGGTCAATAATACATCATGGATATAATGCCATTTAACTCACTCTTTTTATACATGTGCCTTTATATAACGAGTAAAACGTAAGTTACTTCCACTCTTGCTGAACATGCCAGCACCTCACAGTAGAAGCAGACTAGCGTTCTTGGCCTTGCTTGGTAGACCATTTTTGCCAGACACCAGCTACCTCTGAAGTCAGCAGGTACAGTTACCTGAAACTCTAACACTGAATAATATGCTGCATATTCTAATTACCTGTAGAGATTCTAAAAACTCCTTTTGCCCTGGTTGCATCCCATACCAATCAAATCAGAATGTCTGGGAGTGGGGTTCAGGAATCCATAACTTTTAAAGAACTCCAGATGATGCCAATACCCAGCAAAGTTTGAGGACCGCTGGAATAATACAAGAATTAAAACTGTGCAATTAGAAATGGACAATTTATTTTATGAACTTGTAGACTGAAAAAATGTACCACCCAAAAGCTGAGTTCTGTTTTATTCAGCATACATTCTTAGAATGTCAAGTTAGGGAGGCAACATCTCAGGTAAGCCGGAGAAAACTGCTGGAGGTTGGAGGGGAGCCCAGGATATTTAGGAGTTTTGCAACTTCTGAATGTCAAAAGATTATTGTTAATGAAAGAAAACCAGATATCACAAGTTAAGGAATTGATTGCTTTTCTATGTATGAGAAGATGCAAGAGTCTGGGCTCACTGATCAGTCCTTTGATATCCACCTCAGCTATCTGGGGCCAGTATCCTGTGTTTTCACGTCCTGAGTTTCCTCAAGCTGCACCCTTGGGGGTGACTGCAGCTTGTAGGCAAGCATTCTTTGTCTCCTTCCTGAGTTCCTTCAGGGCTCACCTTCAGGGGATACAGGGTGGCTGCGGTTGCTGGTGGCTGCAACTTCTTTTATTTACTGACATGACAGGGAAATATCTTATTTCTCAATCTGAAATTTAAATGTATCACTTGTCTCCTAAGAAGCTGTCTTTCAGAAAATGTGAAAGAAATGTGTGTTAAAAAGTCTCTATTGTCCCTTTTTTGAAACATACACTTCTGAGAATACAGTAAATAAGGGTAACCAATAGTTAAAGAATATTGGCTTGAAGGTGTACAGACCTTTGGCCTCCCTCCAGCCCTTTGCTGAGAGAAAGCTGGCCTCTGCCCATGGTCCCTCCCTCCAGGCTTGGTTAACTGTCACTGCCTCTCTGTCTGTCTCAACCTGCAGGGCATGGTGGAAAAATGGCTCCTGCAGGTGGAACAGATGATGCTTGCCAGTATGCAGCAAGTTATTAAACTTGGGATTGAAGCATATGTCCAGGTAAATGAAAACCAGGGTACACATGCCAGGGTGTTGCTACACCAAGAAAAATTGGGGGGCCAAGGTTAAATGGAAGCCTGTCTTCCACTAAAACCCATCCCTCTCTTGATAAGTAATACCTGACCCCTCTGTGCCTCTTTTCTTTTTCCCTATAAATCCTGGGGCAGTATATATAGTTCTGAATATGAAAGGTTTACAGTTATAAGCACCCCATACCAGTATATCCTATGAGCCAGTATATCCTATGATTACTGTGGGCCAGTCCTTTCTGGGAAAATAATTGATGGCAAGAGGTTTATTTAGAGCCCCTTCCCGATTAAGCATCCCCTCTCCTAGGTTTTTCATTAACATTACACATGCCCTGTTTACTTTAAAAAATTGCACAATGTGAAAATTGCAAGGTAAGTTTTATTTGGGGCAACAAGAAGACTGTAGTCTGGGGAACAGCACTTCAGATAGCTCTGAGAAATTGCTCCATAGAGGTAGGGAGCAGGTCAATATACATGTGATTTTGGTAAAGGGGGAATACATGCAATCAAGCACATATTTTTTCAGGTTTCTGCTAGTCACAAGGAGCACTTGTCACCATGAAGGGTATTGGTGCTTTTCTAGATGTAAGGAGATATAAGAATTGAGCTAATAAAAACAGCTCCTGAAAATGTCTATCTGAAGACCTGTGCTGCAAGTTTTTCTCAAACCACAGAGTGCCTCATTTCTGCTCTCCACCCTGAACTCCTTTTAGGGAATGCTGAAAATCAGCAACTGCAGCAGCACATGATTTAATCTGTATAGAGGTAGATGGCAAGTGGCCATTTGTAGTTAACACTCCAAAGGGCACAACTCATTTAGCTCCCAAAGCTTTAGGTGACTTGTATAACAGAAGGCATAAGGGAAAAGAACCTGTCACAATTACTCTTAAGTTTACTGTTGGCAGACTAGATCTTTCAGTTCAGTTCAGTTGCTCTGTCGTGTCCAACTCTTTACGATCCCATGGACTGCAGCAGGCTTCCCTGCCCATCACCAACTCCTGGAGTTTGCTTAAACTCATGTCCATCCAGTCAGTGATGCCATCCAACCATCTCACCCTCTGTCATCCCCTTCTCCTTCCTTCAATCTTTCCCAGTATCAGGGTCTTTTCCAGTGAGTCAGTTCTTCATATCAGATGGCCAAAGTGTTGGAGTTTCAGCTTCAGCATCAGTCCTTCCAATGAATATTTAGGAGTGATTTCCTTTAGGATTTAGTGATTTGATCTCCTTACAGTCCAAGGGACTCTCAAGAGTCTTCTCTAACAGCACAGTTCAAAAGCATCAGTTCTTTGGCACTCAGCTTTCTTTATGGTCCAACTCTCACATCCATACATGACTACTGGAAAAGCCATAGCTTTGACTAGATGGACCTTTGTTGGCAAAGTAATGTCTCTGCTTTTAGATTGCTGTCTAGGTTGGTCATAGCTCTTCTTCCAAGGAGCCTCTCATCGGGAAGCTTCCATAAGCCTCTTATCCTTATATATCAGAGAGCAGACAGAATGAAAACCACAATCACAGAAAACTAATCCAATGAATCACATGGACCACAGCCTTGTCTAATTCAATGAAACTATGAGCCATGCCATGTAAGGCCACCCAAGACGGATGGGTCACAGTGGAGAGTTCTGACAAAGCATGGTCCACTGGAGAAGGAAATGGTAAACCACTTCAATATTCTTGCCTTGAGAACCCCGTGAACCCTTATGGCAGAAAGCAAAGAAGAACTAAAGAGCCTCTTGATGAAAGTGACAGAGGAGAGTGAAAAAATTGACTAGATCTTTAGTCTCCTCTATTTTAAGTGTTTCTAACTTTGAGGCCCCCATCCCTACCCCCAGGACTTTTTCCATTAAAGGAATATTCAATTAACACCTTCCCAATGATGTACCCAGGACTGACACTGTTGCCTCTCTCAGTAGTATTTGTATTGTAAATGAAAAACCAAGTCCTTTGTCCCCTGATACATTATAAATCAAAAATTGCTGCTGCTGCTGCTGCTAAGTCACTTCAGTTGTGTTCGACTCTGTGCGACCCCATAGACGGAAACCTACCAGGCTCCACGGCCCCTGGGATTCTCCAGGCAAGAACACTGGAGTGGCTTGCCATTTCTTTCTCCAATGCATGAAAGTGAAAAGTGAAAGTGAAGTCACTCAGTTGTCTGACTCTTCACAATTCCATGGACTACAGCCTACCAGGCTCCTCCGTCCATGGGGTTTTCCAGGCAAGAGTACTGGAGTGGGGTGCCATTGCCTTCTCCGAATCAAACTTAATCAAAATTTAAGTTAATCAAAAATTAAGTTAAAGAAAAATGACTACCTGCATGAAGTTATTCCATGCAGTTGCATCTATCAGACAAGCTTTTTCTGTAAAGAGCCAGATGGCAAATGATTTTCACTCTGCAGGCAATATATACCAGTCACAACTATTTATCCTTGCCTTTGTAGTGCAAAAGCATGCTTAGATGATAGGTTCAACAATGGCCTGACTGTGTTACAACCTAACTTCAGACATGGCTCTCAACCCATAATTTGCCTATCTATGGATAATTTCTATCTATCTACAGAGAAGTTTAAAAAAGTTAGGGGATGTCATGGCTATGAAAATTGTGGGGCAGTATTGCAATATTATGTAGCTATCAAAAAGAGTAGTTATATAAATGCTTTCTGAACAACACCTTGATTATAACTGTGTAAAATCCCTAGATGGAAGCATTAAAAAAAAGTTATTGATAGAAAAAAAATGCACGACTTTGAAAAGAGCTCCGTTATCATAGTCCTTTATGTCTCAGCGTAGGGAAAAAACTCAGCAAGAAGCAAAGTGATAGGTAAAAAGTGATTTATTAGAATAAGATGCTTGTGAGGCTTACAAGTGGGCAGGCAAGAGGATACCATGCCCCCAAGAACCTACAGGGCTACAGTTTCATAATCAAAGAAAAAGTGGGTAAAGGAAGAACTTCTTTGTCTTTCTCAAGTAGACATTGTGCTTCCATCATGAGCTCCTCCTTCAAGTTGGGCAGGGGAGTTTTCTTGTCCCTACATGACCAAGCTAGGTCCACAGATTATTGTTTTTCATGCCTGCAGGGAGCATGTCCTAGGAGTCATTAACATACTGAGTTCACTGGAAAAGATGTGACTCTCATGCCCCCATTGTTTTGTTGTTTTGGGGTCATGTCTTATGCTTCTGTTGCATGGTTTTGTTGCTAAACAAGCTGCTTGGTCTTGTAGTTAAGCAAACCTGCTTTCTTGCATAGTCATTAACTTACAAGGGTCTCCCATATTTATTCTAGTTACAATCCCCTAGTGAGATTAACTATTTAATCACCTACTTTGTCCCTGTACTCTATCCCTGTTACTGTGAAAGTTGTGAGCTGAGTTTTATTTGGGGCAAAATGAGGACTATAGCCAGGAGACAGCATTTCAGATACCTCTGAGAAACTGGTCCCAAGAGGTAAAGGAAGGAAGGTCAGTGTATATGTGATTTTGGTGAAGGGGGAGTATACACAATCAAGCACATATTATTTACAGAAGGTGTTTTCTAGTATGAAGGTTACTGCTAATCACAAGGAGTAGATACCACCATGAAGGATTTTAGTGTTTTTCTAGATAAGAGGATTTGCAAGAATTGGGCTCATAAAATCATCTCCTGAAAATATCTATCTGAAGACCTGTTCTGAAAGTTTTTCCCAGAGCATAGGGTGAATTATTCCTGATCTCCACCCTGAAGTCCTTTCAGAGGGGTGTTGAAGGTCAGCAGCTGCAGCAGCTCTTAATTAATCCTTGTAGATATAGATGGCAAGTGCCAATTTGTAGGTGATGGAATTAATGAAATTGTTGGTGAGGATCTTTTTCTTTTCTATAAAATTCAGGGAGGAATACATAAATCAATAATCCCAGAAATGTTAAGACTTGTATGTAACCTTTGAGGCTGGGATGACTTTTGTTTTTGTTGAGGGGCTAAGATTGTGGTGGATATTTTAGGAAGTCAGTTTAAATCACACAAGATGAACTGACCCTGCAAACTGCCCTCCTGTGCTTTCCCAGGTCCCCCGTAATCAGTGGGTCTTGCAGTGGCCTGGCCAGGTGGTTATCTGTGTCTCCTCCATCTTTTGGACCCAGGAGGTTTCCCAAGCCCTGATTGAAAAGACCCTACCGGTAAGTGAGCTTGTCATGAAGCTTATAGTGGAGATTTAAGCTAGATTATGATTTGAATGACATATAATTAGACTGCCATTTTTCTAAAGAAAAAATAAACAGGCCCATGGTGTCACAGAAGTCAGGGTTTTCTTCAGGACACATGTTTGGAATTAGGACTATCCTCAAGTTCTGTAGTGCAGGAACTCTCACATTTCTTCCTAGATAGAAATTCTAGGCTAAAGGATCTTAACTTTTATCAGCCTTTCCTTCCAAGTGCCAACCTGGCAGAATTTGTACCAACAGAGACCTCTTCATCTTTTTCCTGTGCCAAGAAGCCACCTGGTCCTGTTTTCCTCTCTTCTTTCTCCACCATATCCCTTTTCACCACCCCCAGTCAAACACTCACCCACCTCTAGCTTTTTCTTCAGCTTTCTCTTGAAACCATGAATACTCAGGTCCTGCTTATCTTCAGATACAGACACACATGTTTCCCCTTAACTCTACCACTAATGCCTATACTTGAGAGTTCAGGACCTGGGTGGACTTGAGTTCAACTTCTGACACCTTCACCTGTTAGCTATGTAACCACAGGCAAGTTACCTAACCTGAGTCTCAGTCTCCTTGTCTATAAAATGAAAGAAATTATACCACCACACCTTACTACTGTGCAGGGTTAAATGAGATGCTGGTAAGTTATTCAGTGTTAAGATCATAGGCTATAAACCCCACAGGGAAAAGGCCATGTCTGGTTTGCTCATTATTATATCTCAGGGGGTTATTGCAGTGCCAAGTAGTTACTTAATAAATATTTTTTGACTGAGTAAATGGTAACTCCATTCCCAACATTTTTACCATGGTGTAATTTTCTATGATTATCACATCAGATCTGCTGTCATTCCCCCTATATATGATTATCTGGGAGCCAGAATATATTTTAATTTGCTATATTTTGCTTTATACATTAAAATTAGAACATTAGTATTTGACCAAGTTGCAATTTTTGGCAAGGGAAGCAGCTTCGCAGAGATCATGGGGGAGCTCGAGGCAGGAGCAGGGTAATAACCAGCACCCCAAGTTCCCAGCACAATGGGGCAGGAGTCCAAGAAGCACTGTGCACGCCCTTCCGGGCAGCCAGGCTTGCCGAGCCTGGATAATAATGCCAAAGAACTGGAGGGGAGGAAAGGAGGGGCCAGAGCTCGGCCAGCAGAGGGCCATGCAGGCAGCAGATTGTCTCCAGCTTGGCCAGCAGCAGAAGCAAGCCCAGGGAGCCCTCCACTCCTGGGCATCCTCCAACCTTGGCTCCAGCCTTCTGTAGACCCCCTTCCTAGCAACTACAGCAGGGCCTTGGCTCCACCCACCCCAGGCAGCACACTGACAGACACCCTGCAGCCTGTGAAGGTCTACACACTAAACATGGACCAGCAGTGGGACAGCCAGGGCACCAGGCATGTCATCCAGCTATATGGAGTGGCTGAAGGCAGGTCCTTGCTAGTCAAGGCCTGATAAAATGTGGTACCTTGGAGAAAGGAATGGCAAACCATTTCAGTATTCTTGGCTTGAGAACCCCATGAACAAAATGAAAAGGCAAAAAGGTGACACTGGAAGATAAGCACCACCCCCCGCAGGTCAGTAGGTATCCAATATGCTACTAGGGAAGAGTGGAAAAACAACCCCATAAAGAAGGAAGAGGCTGGGCCAAAGCAGAAATTTCATTCAATTGTGGATGTGTCTGGGGGTGAAAGTAAAGTCCCATGCTATAAAGAAAAACATTGCATAGGAACCTGGAATGTTAGGTCCACGAATCAAGGTAAAGCAGATTTTGTCAAGTGGGAGATGGCAAGAGTGAACATCAACATTTTAGGAATCAGTGAACTAAAATGGATGGGAATGGGTGAATTTAATTCAGACGACCATTATATCTACTACTATGCTAAAGAATTCCTTCGAAGAAATGGAGTACCCCTCGTAGTCAACAAAAGAGTCCAAAATGCAGTATTTGGATGCAGTCTCAAAAATGACAGAATAACACTATAGTAATGCAAGTTTATGCACCAACCACTGATGCCAAAGAAGCTAAGTTAAAAAGTTCTGTGAAGACCTACAAGACTAACACCAAAAAAAGAAGATGTCCTTTCATCATAGGGGCCTGGAATGCAAAAGTAGGAAGTCAAGAGATACCTGGACTAACAGGCAAGTTTGGCCTTGGAGTACAAAATGAAGCAGGGCAAAGCTAACGGAGTTTTGCCAAGAGAACAAACTGGTCATAGCAAACACTGTCTTCCAACAACACAAGAGATGACTCTACACATGGACATCACCAGATGGTCAATACTGAAATCAGATTGATTATATTCTTTGCAGCTGAAAATGGAGAAGCTCTATATAGTTAGCAAAAACACGACTGGGAGCTAACTGTGGCTTGGATCATGAACTCCTTATTGCCAAATTCAGACTTAAATTGAAGAAAGTAGGGAAAACCACTAGCCATTCAAGTATAACCTAAATCAAATCCCTTACTGTTGTATAGTGGAGGTGACAAATAGATCAAGGGATTAGTTCTGGCAGACATAGTGCCTGAAGAACTATGGATGGAGGTTGATAACATTGTATAGGAGGTGGTGACCAAAACCAACCCTAAGAAAAAGAAATGCAAGAAGGCAAAGTAGTTGTCTGAGAAGGCCTTACAAATAGCTGAGAAAAGAGAAGTGAAAGGCAACGGAGAAAAGGAAAGATACAGAGTTCTAGAGAATAGCAAGGAGAGATAAAAAAAAGACTTCTTAAGTAAACAATGAAAAGAAATAGAGGAAAGCAATAGAATGGGAGAGACTAAAGATCTCCTCAAGAAAATTGGAGATACCAAGGGAAATTTTCATGCAAAGATGGGCACAATAAAGGACAGAAACAGCGAGGACCTAACAGAAGGAGAAGAGATTAAGAAGAAGTGGCAAGAATACACAGAACTGTATAAAAAAGATTTTAATGACTCAGATAACCACAGTGATATGGCCACTCAACTAGAGCCAGACATCCTGGAGTGTGAATTCAAGTGGGCCTTGGGAAGTATTACTACTAACAAAGCTCGTGGAGGTGATGGAATTCCAGCTGAGCTAGTTCAAATCCCAAAAGATGATGCTGTTGAAGTGCTGCACTCAATATGCCAGCAAATTTGGAAAACTCAGCAGTGGCCACAGCACTGAAAAAGGTCAGTTTTCATTCAAATCCAAAAGAAAGGTGATGCCAAAGAATGTTCAAATTACTGTATAGTTGCACTCATTTCACATACTAGTAGGATTATGCACAAAATCCTTCAAGCTAGACTTCAGCAGTACATGAAGTGAGAACTTCCAGATGTACAAGCAGGGTTTTAAAAAGGCAGAGGAACCAGAGATGAAATTGCCAACATCTGCTGGATCATATAAAAAGCAATGCAATTCCAAAGGCAATATCTACTTCTGCTTCATCAGTTATGCTAAAGCTTTTGACTGTGTGGATCACAACAAACTGTGGGAAATTCTTAAAGAGATGGGAATACCAGGCCACTTTACCTATCTCCTGAGAAACCTGTGTGCAGGTCAGGAAGCAACACTTAAAACAGGACATGGGACAACAAACTGGTTCAAAATTGAAAAAGGAGTGTGTCAAGGGTGTATATTGTCACCCTACTTAGTTAACTTATATGCAGAGTACATCATACGAAATCCCTAGCTAGATGACTGGAATCTAGCTGGAATCAAGATTTCCGGGAAAAGTATCATCAGCCCTCAGATATGCAGATACTACTTTAACAGCAGAAAGTGAATAGGAACTAAAGAGCCTCTTGATGAAGGTGAAAGACTAGAGTGAAAACGCTGGCTTAAAACTCAGCATTCAAAACACTAAGATCATGACATCTGTCCCTTCACTTCATGGCAAATAGATGGGGAAAAAATTGGAACAGTGACAAACTTTATTTTGGGGGGCTCCAAAATCACTGCAGACAGTGACTGTAGTCATGATATTAAAAGACACTTGCTCCTTGGAAGTAAAGCTATGACAAATTAGATACAGACAGCATATTAAAAAACAGAGACATCACTTTGCCAGCAAAGGTCTGCATATCAAAGCTATGGTTTTTCCAGTAGTCATGTACGGATGTGAGAGTTGGACCATAAAGAAGAGTGAGCACCAAAGAACTGATGCTTTCAAATTGTAGTGTTGGAGAAGACTCTTGAAAGTCTGTTGAACTGCAAGGAGATCAAACCAGTCAACCCTGAAGGAAACTAACCCTGAATATTCATTGGAAGGACTGATGCTGAAACTGAAACTCCAGTACTTTAGCCACCTAATGCAAAGAGCTAACTCATTGGAAAAGACCTTGATGCTGGGAAAGATTGAGGGCAAGAAAAGAAGGGGGTGACAGAGGATGAGATAGTTGGATGGCATCTCTGACTCAATGGACATGAATTTGAGGAAACTCTGGGAGACAGTGAAGGATAGGGAAGCCAGGAACCCTAACCCTGCAGTCCACAGGGTTGCAAACAGTTGGACATGACTGAGTGACTGAACAACAAGCAGCTTCACTTTTTACAGATTTATTATTCATAATTCCTAATAGATGTGTTGCACTTTACACTTGAAAACTGCTTTCATGTACATAATTTGAAACCTTAGAAACACTAAAAACTCTGACTTTTGCAACTGTGTCTGTGTGCTACAATTTCCTACCTGTGAAGAATAGAATGCTTCCCATCACACACTTAAGGTCTGGAGTACCATGCATGTTGAATGATGTGCCTTGGCATCCTAAAGTTGTTGGTACAAAATTTCTATCCATCCGTCTATCACCGACCTATTGTTCATTTAACAAATATTTGTTGGACATCTGCAACTGGAACTTTCCTAGGGAAAGGCAATTAGAAGTGAATCAGTCATTGTCCTTGACATGAATTTACAGTCAAGTGAGAAAGACTTTTTTTTTAAAGGCTCTTTTATCAAACTATGATAAGGAAAATACAGGGATCCAGAAATCATGGAAAGGAAGGAGAAAACTAAAAGTAGGAGACATAAAATGTAAATAGGGAGTAGTCAAGCACAGATCAGGAGGAAGAGCGTGAGAGAGAGAGACCAAAATGTGCAAAAATCTGGCAACGAGAAGCACGGTGCATCAGCAACTAACGGCAATTTGATCCAGAATTGCTGTGTAATGTGTGTGGTTAAGAGAGATGTGGGGAACAGTTCTGTCCCCAGTGGCTTGCAGACATACCAAGGGCAACAGGGATGCATCAAAAAGCCTTTTAGGGGACTTCACTAGTAGTCCAGTGGCTAAGACTCTATGCCTCCAATGCAGGAGGCCCAGGTTTGAGCCCTGGTTAGGGACCTAGATCTCTCATGCTGCAACTAAAGGTCCCACGTACTGCAACTAAAGTACCCACATGCTTCAACTAAGACCTTGTGCAGCCAAACAAATAAATAAATATTTTAAAAGACTTTTTTGCTATGCATTAAAGAATTATAATTAATAATAACCACCACTATTTACTGGACACTTTATTCATATCTGTCCTTCATGAGGTCACAAAGAGTCGGACATGACTGAGCAACTTCACTTTCGCTTATTCATACCAGACGTTGTGCCAAGTGCTTTACCTTTGTTGTTCAGTTGCTAAGTCCTGTCCAACTCTTTGTGACCCCATGGACTGTAGCACGCCAGGCTTCCCTTTATTTCACAATCTTCTGGAGTTTGCTCAAACGCATGACCATTGAGTCAGTGATGCCATTCAACCATCTCATCATCTGTCACCCTCTTCTCCTTCTGCCTTCAATCTTTCCCAGCATCAGGGTCTTACTCCTCAAAATCACTTGAAGAATAGCCTTAATTATCTAGATTTGACAGATGAGGAGACTGAGACACAGAGGGTTAAAATCATTTGCCCAGAAGCACATAACAAAAAATTAAGGAAGGTGAGATGAGCATAGGGTGGTCTCATATGTTCTTCATTCATTTTTGTTGTTTAACTCACTTTGAAATAAAGTCAGACCGGCAAATAACGTTGCAAAAATAATACGAAGAATTCCCATACACCATTCATCCAGGTATATTAACATATTAACATCTTACATAACCACAGTGCAATATCCAACAACATTGATACAATATTATTATTTAACCTTTTAAACTCATCTTTTTGTCTGGTTTAGGATCCAGTCCAGAATTACACTTAATTTTCATGTTTCCTTTGTCTACTTTAAAAGAGTTTCAGTTATTTTTGTTAATTCTGGCTTAGTGTCTAGTTTATATATATTGTAAAATTCATCTTTTTTAGGGTGCATTTCTGCGTTTTGACAGCACATACATTCGTGTAACCATCATCACAGCCGAGATACAGAACAGTCCCACACACCCTAAAATTTTCCTCATGCCCTTTGTAGGCACTATTCTCAGCCTTTGGCAACTACCATTCTGTTTTATGCCCCTATAGTTTTATCTTTTCCACAACATTATAAAAGTAAAATCATACAGTATCTAGACTTTCAAATCTGACTTCTTTCGGTTAGCATTATCCTTTTGAAATTTGTCTCGAGGTTAATGACTGGGGCTGAGGGAAGGGGAAATTGAGGGATGAAATCTAGGAGTCTGGTTTGGACCATGGAGTGTGGATGGTATCATTCCAGAGAAGGGATTACCAGGAGAATACAATTTAACACGTTGTTCCCTCCTATGCCCCTGCCAGGATTTTCTGAAGAAGAGCAATGATCAGATTGCACAGATTGTTCAGCTGGTGCGAGGGAAGCTGAGCAGTGGAGCTCGACTCACCCTCGGGGCCCTCACAGTCATTGATGTCCACGGTAAGCAAGGTTTTCCTAGCATTAGTGACTGTTTAGTAATAGCTGCCAAGCTTGCCTCCCTCCTTTCTGGATGGAGTGATTCAGGTTCCTTTTTTCATTAGGGAGAGGCTTTTCCAACTGAGAATAAATGAGGGGGTAAAGAAGAGAAATCAATGCTTCTGTGTATCTCCATCTTATGTTTTCCTTCCCATCCCCAACTTTATTTCCAAGAACCCCACCACCAGCACCAAATAGCGCTCTGAGAACGTGATGGCCACAGCCATTTCTGAGATTTACCAACTCGAAGCAATTTCCTTCTACTGATCTTAACTAATAATTTTTTGTCAAGCTTTGTGCTAAGTGTGTGACATACATTGTCTCATTTCTATATACATTTCACAGATTAAGAACCTGTGGTTTATAGAAGTGAATAACTTGCCGAGAGGCTCACAGCTAGTAAGCAGCAGAGGCTCTTTTGTAATTTGAACCTGTGTCTGATTCCAAACTCCAAAACTGGAAATGGGCAGTGATGCAGGGAGAGAATGGGTAAGAGAAGATACATTCCAACTCTTCCTAAGAAAGAGAAAGAGGGAAGGAGGAAAGGAGGAGGAAGAACTGGAGTCTTTATATAAAACAAACCACCCCACACCCTCACACCATCATCAGCAAGGAAACTAGGGCTGAACCAAACTGGTTGCCTGGTAACAGTGTCTCTTTTGCTCACACACCCAGCTTCCTATTGGTATTTTATGCATCTTACTCTCCATAAAGTTGATGCTCATTTCTTTTCCTTTTTTTCTTTTCTTTTGGCCACATGGCTTGTGGGATCTCAGTTCCCCGACCAGGGATTGAACTTAGGCCATGGCAGTGAAAGTTTGGAATCTTAACCACTAGGGCACCTGGGAGCTCCCTGATGTTCATTTCAATCTGATTTCGTTTGGATACATTAGCATAAAATATGGAGGAGAGCGGGAAAATGTGCTCGTCATCTGGCTACGTATTTAACTTGTAGGAGTAGTAAGTGAAGGCATGGTTACTGCCCAGGATCCTTCAGAGTGGTTGAGTTTATACACATGCACACACATCCACATTCATGCGTGAACACATGAACATACACTGCCTTGGAAAGGCAACCCCAACCCAGTGCCTTGAGATTCAACTTGCTCTTGGATCTCTCACACACACCTGTTTTCTGGGTCCTCCCAGGAACCTGGATTGGAATTAAATTCCTCAGGAAGAATGAAAGAGTGTAATTTTGGTGTAATCTTCTGCAAGGACTCTTCAGAATTTTGGATTTTACTGTAATAAAGATTTCTCTCACAGAGAGGGAGTAGACTTACAGAAGTGTCCCTTTGCAAAGTTCCATTTCTGAGATCCTGATTCTAAGCACTATATTAGTTCTGAGGTTGAAATAACAGTTGCCTTGTGAGTTACCTAAAAAAATAATGATTTGCATAAACTATGTCTACTCATCAACTTCAGGGCTCCCATCACTGTGAAAATACTAAATTAAGCTCACAATCCTATTACAGAAAGGATAAAACCTAGAAATATATCTCTTACTTAGTTTCTCAACACCTTCCTTCCATGGAAAGATAAAACCTAACATGGGTTCATGAGATCCCTTCCCATGCTAAGTATATCAGGCCAGGCTAATTGTATTCTCCTAGGATATCCTAGGGAGAAGGCAATGGCAACCCACTCCAGTACTCTTGCCTGGAAAATCCCATGGACAGAGGAACCTGTAGGCTGCAGTCCATGGGGCTGCGAAGAGTCGGACACGACTGAGCAACTTCACTTTCACTTTTCACTTTCATGCATTGGAGAAGGAAATGGCAAGCCACTCCAGTGTTCTTGCTTGGAGAATCCCAGGGACGGGGGGTCACACAGAGTCAGACAAGACTGAAATGACTTAGCAGCAGCAGCAGGATATCCTAGATGCCTGGAACAGGGCTAGAAGGATAGCACTGACGATGAGATAGCATTTGTGGTAACTACATACTGAAAAGCGCTCTGGGTCACTTTCCCTAGAGTTTAGGGATGATAACAGTAGTTAATATTGGGTTGGCCAAAAACTTGTTCATTATTTTCCATAAGATGGCTCTAGTAGCACTTAGTTGTCTTGAACTTCATTTGAAACATTTTTCTTAGATCGTATTGTCACAGCTGTCATATAAGTTCAGTACAGTTCAGTCGCTCAGTCGTGTCTGACTCTTTGTGACCCCAAGTATTGCAGCACACCATGCTTCCCTGTCCATCAATTTCTGGAGCTAACTCAAACTCATGTCCATCAAGCCCATGATGCCATCCAACCATCTCATCCTCTGTCATCCCCTTCTCCTCCTGCCTTCAATTTTTCCCAGCATCAAGGTCTTTTCAAATGAGTTAGTTCTTTGCATCAGGTGGCCAAAATATTGTAGTTTCAGCTTCAGCAACAGTCCTTCCAATGAATATTCAGGACTGATTTCCTTTAGGATGGACTGGTTGGATCTCCTTGAAGTCGAAGGGACTCTCAAGAGTTTTCTCCAACACCACAGTCAGAAATATCAATTTTTTGGCACTCAGCTTTCTTTATAGTCCAACTCTCACATCCATATACGACTACTGGAAAAACCATGGCTTTGACTAGATGAACCTTTGTTGGCAAAGTAATGTCCCTGCTTTTTAATATCCTGTCATATATGTTGGTCATAACTTTTCTTTCAAGGAGCAAGCGCTTTTTAATTTTGTGGCCGCAGTCACCATCTGCAGTGATTTTGGAGCCCAAGAAAATAGTCTCTCACTGTTTCCACTGTTTCCCCATCTCTTTGCCATGAAGTGATGGGACCGGATGCTGTGATCTTAGTTTTCTGAATGCTGAGTTTTAAGTCAATTTTTTCACTCTCTTTTTTCACTTTCATCAAGAGGCTCTTTAGTTTTTCTTCTCTTTCTGCCATAAGGGTGGTATCATATGCATAACTGAGGTTATTGATATCTTTCCCAGCAATCTGGATTCCAGCTTGTGCTTCTTCCAGCCCAGCATGTCGCATGATGTACTCTGCATATAAGTTAAATAAGCAGGGTGACAATATACAGCCTTGATGTACTCCTTTCCTGATTTGGAACCAGTCTCTTGTTCCATGTCCAGTTCTAACTGTTGCTTCTTGACCTGCATACAGATTTCTCAGGAGGCAGGTAAGGTGTTATGGTATTCCCATCTTTTTCAGAATTTTCCGCAGTTTATTGTGATCTACACAGTCAAAGCCTTTGGCATAGTCAATAAAGCAGAAGTAGATGTTTTTCTGGAACTCTCTTGATTTTTTGATGATCCAAAGGATGTTGGCAATTTGATCTCTGGTTCCTCTTCCTTTTCTAAATCCACCTTGAACATCTGGAAGTTCACAGTTCACATACTGTTGAAGCCTGGCTTGGAGAATTTTGAGCATTACTTTGCTATCGTGTGAGATGACTGAAATTGTGCGGTAGTTTGAGCATTCTTTGGCATTGCCTTTCTTTGGGATTAGAATGAAAACTGACCTTTTCTAGTCCTGTGGCCACTACTGAGTTTTTCAAATTTGCTGGCATATTGAGTGCAGCACTTTCACAGCATCATCTTTTAGGATTTGAAATAGCTCAGCTGGAATTCCATCAGCTCCCCTAGCTTTGTTCATCATGATGCTTCCTAAGGCCCACTTGACTTTGCATTCCAGGATGTCAGACGCTAGGTGAGTGATCACACCATAGAGGTTATCTGGGTCATGAAGATCTTTATTGTATAGTTCTTCTGGATATTCTTGCCACCTCTTCATATCAGCATGCATTAAAAAAAAAAAAAACTTACCAATTTGGTGAATTTCTCTGTTGTTGTTTTTCAATCATTCAGTCGTGTCTGACTCTTTGTGACTCCATGGACTGCAGCACACCAGGCCTCTCTGTCCTTCACCATCTCCTGAAGCTTGCTCAAACTCGTGTGCTTTGAGTTGGTGATGCCATCCAACCATCTCATCTTCTGTCATCCCCTTCTCCTCCTGCCTTCCATCTTTCCCAGCATCAGGGTCATTTCTAATGAGTTGGCTTTTCTCATCAGGTGGCCAAAGTATTGGAGCTTTTGCTTCAATACATCAGTCCTTCCAATGAATATTCAGGATTGGTTTCCTTTGGGATTGACAGGTTGGATCTCCTTGCAGTCCAAGGGACTCTCAAGAGTCTTCTCCAGAACCACAGTTCAAAAACATCATTTTTTCCGCACTCAGCCTTCTTTATGGTCACACTCTCATCCGTACATGACTACTTGGAAAAACCATTGCTTTGACTGTTATAGACCTTTGTCAGCAAAATAATGTTTCTGCTTTTAAATATGCTGTCTAGGTTTGTTATAGGTTTTCTTCCAGGAATCAAGCATCTTTTAATTTCATGACTGCAGTCACCATCTGTGGTGATTTTGAAGCCCAAGAAAGTAAAGTCTGTCACTGTTTCCACTGTTTCCCCATCTATTTGCCATGAAGTGAAGAGGAATTTCTGCGTAGCCATTTTAATATTGAAGATGGAAGAAAAAGCAACATTTTCAGCATATGCTGCTTTACTAACTCAAGAAAGGTAAAAACACAACTGAAATGCAAAGCAAAAAAAGAAAAAAGGTTTGTGCAGTGTATGGAGAAGGTACTATGACTGATCGAATGTCGTTTTTGAAACTTAATGTTAGAGATTTCTTGCTTGATGATGCTCCATGGTTGGGTAGACCTATTGAAGTTGAGAGTGATCAAATAAAGACATTGATTGAGTACAATCAACATTATACCATGCAGGAGATAGCTGACATATGCAAATATCCAAATCAAGCATTGAAAATCATTTGTCCCAGCTTGGTTGTGATAATCACTTTGATATTTGGGTTCCACGTAAGTTAAGCAAAAAAACCTCCTTGACCATATTCCCCAGCGATTCTCTTCAATGTAATGAACAAATTGTGACAGGCAATGAAAAGTGGTACTGTACAATACTGTGGTATGGAAGAGATCATAGGGCAAGTGAAATGAACTATCACCAGTCACACCAAAGGCCAATTTTCATCCACAGAGTGTGATGTTGTATATATGATGGGATTGGAAGGGAGTCCTCTATTATGAGTTTCTTCCAAAAAACTAAACAATTTATTCCAACAAATACTCCTCCCAATTAGACCAACTGAAAGCAGCACTTGACAAAGAGCATCCAGAATCAGTCAACAGAAAAAAACACATAACCTTTCATCAGGATAATGCAAGACCATATGTTTCTTCAATGACCAGGCAAAGCTTGTCAAAAACTGGTCATCAAACTGGAAGATCTGATTTGTCTGCCATATTCACCAGACATTGCACCCTCAAATGTCCATTTATTTCAGTCTTTGCAAAATTCTCCTAATGGAAAAAATGTCAGTTCCCTGGAAGACCTGGGAAAATGCCACCTGGAATAACTTTTTGCTCAAAAAGATAAAAATCTGAGGGAAGATGGAATTATGAAGTTGCCTGAAGATTTACAGAAGGTAGTGGAACAAAATTATGAATATGTTGTTCAATAAAGTTCTTGGTGAAAATGAAAAAAAAATGTGTCTTTTTTTTTTTTACTTTAAAACTGAAGGAACTTTTGGGTCAACCCAATACTATAAATTTACATAGTGTATAAATAAAGATGTTGCTTGAAGTTTAGAGATGGGCAGAGAGGGTAGTTGAATCTAAAATTGTTGAGATCAAGTGGTCTTGATGACATCCTCAGACCCTTCTGAGGAATCTGTGAAGATGGGAGGATGCCGATGACTCTGCAAGTGTGTTTCCATGTCTGTGTCCCCACAGCTCGTGATGTGGTAGCCAAGTTATCTGAGGACAAAGTCTGTGATCTGAATGATTTCCAGTGGATCTCCCAACTGCGCTATTACTGGGATTCCAAGGATGTACGGGTGCAGATGATTACTACAGAAGCCTTATATGGCTATGAGTACCTGGGAAACTCCCCCCGGCTGGTGATTACACCCCTCACTGACCGCTGCTACAGGTAAATTCTGGGCCTCCCAGACCTGAAGGGTGAATAGAGAATTCCAAAAGGAAAATCTGAGAAAGAAGTCCGGAGCAGCTTGAGTTTGTTACCTTTACCTTCTGTATTCTAGATCCTCAGGTTTTAGAATTTTTACCTTAGTCACTGTGGTCTCACAGATGGACATTTTAGGCCGTAGGAATAAATGAGAACCCAGTAGGAGTCCTAATGCAAAGTATTGTGTTCAAACCAACAACTAGAACGTTGATGCCTATCCTAGAAAATGGCACAGTGCTTAAGAAAGAAAGCTCTCCAATGGCAGGAATCAAGAAGGTGCCAGGAGATCCCATGGCCAAGAGATAGAAAAGGGGCCAGGTAAAGGACCGAGGCAAGGAGTCTCTGAGCTCTGCCACCCAGTCTGATGAAGAGGTTGGGCCATTTTGTGCTCAGCAAATTGCTTTGACACTTTCCTTGGAATTCACAACTTTAGAAACTTGGATTTTGTGAACTTGTCAATTGTGTGATGTTTAGATTTTTCTTTGATTTTATATATTGTTTGAGTGGAACTTTTAAATTATAAAGGTAGTACTTGTTTATTTTTTTTTCTTTCAAAGTCCTCAATCAGTTGTTTTCTATGTTCTGTGATTTCTTCAGTCATTTATCTATTCTACTCACTATTCAATCACCATTTCTTGAACTTCACTGTGCATGATGTGTGACCTCCAGGAATCCTCAACCTAATGGGGTAGGGGAGAGAGACACACTCAGGTGATAATAAGAAAGTGTGTTAACTGAAATTACAGAGGCTCATGCACAGGGCTGTAGAACCACAGTTGACATATCATTCATTTCTAATATTTATCTTATGCCTCCCATATGGAACTGAACAATGGGTTCTGAACTCAAGAGTTCATAATCTAGTGGGAGAAATATATTTATTTTTCATTATTCCATTAGCATTGGTGATCTTTGGAATGCAGAGGGTTTTTCACTTTCATTTGATTCATTTAGTATCAGTTCAGTTCAGTTGCTCAGTCATGTCCGACTCTGTGACCCCATGGACTGCAGCACTCCAGGCTTCCCTGTCCATCACCAACTCCCAGAGCTTACTCAAACTCATGTCCATCGAGTTGGTGATGCCATCCAACCATGTCATCCTCTGTCGTTTCCTTCTCCTTCTGCCTTCAATCTTTCCCAGTATCAGGGTCTTTTCTAGTGAGTCAGTTCTTCACATCAGGTGGCCAAAATATTGTAGTTTCAGCTTTAGCATCAGTCCTTCCAATGAATATTCAGAAGTGATTTCCTTTAAGATGGTGTGGTTGGATCTCCTTGCTGTTCAAGGGACTCTCAAGAGTCTTCTCCAGAACCACAGTTCAAAAGGATCAATTCTTCTGCGCTCACCTTTCTTTATAGTCCAACTCTTATATCCATACATAACTACTGGAAAAACCATGGCTTTGACTAGATGGACCTTTGTTGACAAAGTAACATCTCTGCTTTTTAATATGCTGTCTAGGTTGTCATGTAGTATGTATATATTCATTTATCCATTCAATCATTCATTCAAACAAATGCTTATAGGTGCCATCCATACATCAGGCACCAAGGTTATAACACCGAGTAAAATAGAATTTTTTGTGATGATGATGTATTGCCCATATAATCAGGGAAAATCATGTTTAATTATTTGAGTCAAAACAAAATAAACCAAAAGCCAGTTTGTTTCTTGTGCCTTAGGACATGGCATTAAGTTCTTATTTTCTTCCCCCATAGGACATTGATGGGGGCTTTGAAGCTGAACCTTGGAGGAGCCCCAGAGGGTCCAGCTGGGACAGGCAAGACAGAAACCACCAAAGATCTGGCCAAAGCTTTGGCCAAGCAGGTAGGGAAATGCTGTCCATCCTCACACTCTTTTCCCATCCCTCTCTGGAGCCGTATCCAGGGAAGTTGGCATGAAGTTCAAGATGGCTTAGCGTACCAGGCAGAGTGGGGCCCCAGCTCCTCCAGTAGAATGAGAAGAGGGGAGCCCCACCTCTGTTTCAAGGTGCAGGGTGATTCAGATGGGAAGAAACCCATCCTAAATGGAGCCCACATCCTCTCTCTCTCTAGTGTGTGGTCTTCAACTGCTCTGATGGCTTGGATTACAAAGCCATGGGGAAGTTCTTCAAAGGATTAGCCCAGGCTGGAGCATGGGCCTGCTTTGATGAGTTCAACAGGATTGAGGTAACCCTGCTACTAGGCTACTGAATAAAGGGTTTGGACATACAGGGGCTTTTTTCTGGGCTCTCAGTTCCTCAGTGACTGTGCTTATGTCTCTTCTATGGCCCCTTGCACAAAGTAAGTACTCCATGAACCAAACAAAAACAGCCCCAATGAGACAAAATGCCTAGGGTATACATAAGAATTCTCACCAAATTCATTCACTCACTTGCTCATTCAAAAACTTATTGAGCAACTACCTTATGTCAGATATTGTGTATGTGTTCATAATACAGAGATGAGCAAGAAACAGTTTTGCCCTCTAGACTGTTATAGTTCAGCCAAGGGAGATAAAAATTAAATGATACAAGTAGAATATGAGAGAAGTCTATATCAGTGGTACAAAGGAGTCATCACAAATGAATGAGTGGTTAATTCTATTTGGGTAGGCAGTTGAGATTAGGGAATGTAAGCATGCAATTTGAACCAATAAACACCATACATGCATACTATGGGTGAGGTATTATGCTAGGTACAGGAACAAAGATAAAATACTTACACACACACACACACACACATGCATGCATATACACACCAGTTTTCTGTTCTTTTCCCAAAACTCTAAATCATGCTCCTAACTTTGAATGTGAAGGTCTTCATGTGATGGAGTTCTTTCTTCGCTAGGTGAAGGATAGTATGGCAGAGTGGGGTGGGTGGCTGTCAGAAGCAGGAGCTCAAATCAACCAGCCATTCTCACTCCAGGTAGAAGTACTGTCTGTGGTAGCTCAACAGATTCTCAGCATTCAACAAGCCATTATCCGGAAGCTAAAGACTTTCATCTTTGAAGGCACTGAGCTCTCTCTAAACCCAACCTGTGCGGTCTTCATCACCATGAACCCTGGGTATGCTGGCAGGGCTGAACTGCCAGATAACCTCAAGGTAAACATCAGAGTGGGAAATACTGGGTGTACTTTATGGTATAGAAACCTTTGGAAGTATCCAGGCATCTCACAGAGAAGCCAAATAGTAGACCATATGACATTTTTCAACTATGAGAAGTGAAGATGTTATTTGGCTTCAGAACTCAATCATCTCCCCAACTCTAGCTTTCATGAGGTGGGAGGAAATATATACCATAATAACCAATGGCAAAGAGGAAACAATGAACACTGGAATAAATGTCACTATTTCTGATGTCTACAAGGGTCAGACAGTTCATATAAATGAAAAAAGCCAAATAGGCCTGATAGGGACTCTGACAGATATCCCACCTAGAGGCAGCAGCCCCTACTTATCCCCAGGCTACTCTGGCCAAGCAGGAATTGTGGGACCTTCTCACTTTTTCAGGAAAAAACAGAAATTTGGATGGTTACATAAAATCTTATTTTTAGATCCTGGCTTAATGCAAAAACTAAAATCATTGTAGGCAAAATAAAATCATTGTAGACCAAATAAAACAGATTGGCATATAAGAGAGCATCAAAGATCGACACAGAGAACGCTGGTAAACCAAGACTAGAGCACATGGAGCTAAGCTAGTTAGGCCCAAGTGGTGTCCACACCAAAGCAGAATGTTCCAACCAGCTAGAGAGATAACAAGAGAGCTAATATGTCCTTGAGACCAACTGCTCAACTGGCCTCAGCTACAACCATGGCAATAAGCATTGGCCCTGCTGCTATGGGAAAAGGAAAGTGCCTCTGAAGTAGGGGAGAGAGAATGCCAGCCAGGCCATCTTCAAGGGGACAGGCACTAAATGACCTTAGCATGACCTTAACTTATGCTCTCATAGATGGAAAAAACCCAGAGTGCAAAGTGACTAGGTCTCTACCTGTGGAGCATCTAGCCCCCCAACTGCATGAAAAAAGGGAGACTTCAAGACCCACTTTTTTATGGGTTTTCTTTCAAATTATTGCTCCATTCCCTCGAGTGAAAGACACAAGAGAGACTTGGACTAAAACGTATATTTACAAGAGCACATGATGCTCCATCTGCTAGAAATGCATTCTGATTAGTTCCTGGAATCTAATTCAAATATACCATTCCTCCTCCTCCTGGGAATAGAAAAGAAGTCAAGGAAATCCCTACGAGTGACCCCTCCTCTCTAGGTCAACATAGACCAGTAGACACCAAAGTAGAATCTGAACCCACATTTCTCATTTTATAGTGCACAATTGTTGTAAGTCCCTCCTGCATCCATCCCAGCTAACAACCACGCTAGATCTGCATAAACAACGTTCATGAGATGGTGTAGCCTAGCAGAAAGCACTCAGGGTTGGTGTCAGAAAGTCTGGATTCTAGTCTTGGCTCTGCCTCTAACTGCATGACTTAGGCAAGTCTCTTCTCCTCTAAGATCTAAAATACAAAGTCACTTCAGTCATGTCCAGCTCTTTGCAACTCTATGGGCTGTAGCCTACCAGGCTCCTCTGTCCATGGGATTCTCTAGGCAAGAATCCTAGAATGGGTTGCCATGCCCTCCTCCAGGGAATCTTTCCCACCCAGGGATCAAAGCTACATCTCTTATGTCTCCTGCATTGGCAGGTGGGTTCTTTACCGCTAGTGCCACCTGGAAAGCCCCAATAATAACAAAACCTGATATTTATTGAGCCCTTACTATGTGCTATACACCTTTTTAAGCACTTCACTTATATAATATTATTTGTCCTCATGATGACTATGAAGAGGGCATAGTTGTTAGACCATTTTGAGGTTAAAGACCAGCGGTCTAGAGGGGTTACCTAACTTACCCACAGTTGGTATGTAGCAGAACAAGGACTTGATTTTTTAAATCAAGATCTGTCTAACTTCAGGATTCTTCTGCTATGTAATTATCCTGCATCCCTGAATGACTTCTGATGTCTACATTGAACACCAGAAGGCTCCAATAGTTGAATGAAGCTATTGAAACTCCACTTGGCATAGGAGGATGAAGTGTTGCTAGGATACCGGCACCTAAAGCCTTCCACACAACCATTGAGGGACCCAATGTATTTGGACAAGGCTAGTGGGGAGGTTCCTGGAGCAGTGAATCCATCTGTAAAGACAGTCTCTGCACTGATTTGTGCACAGACCTCCTTTCCTTGATTGTCACTGGGTGGTCTGAATGATCATGTTATTTCTCTTTGCCTCTTTAGATGTGCCTTCCCAGTTTTCACCTTACACAGTTAGGTTCTGAATGGCATTTCTTTTCCAGGCCTTGTTTCGGACAGTGGCCATGATGGTGCCAGATTATGCCCTCATTGGAGAAATCTCCCTCTACTCTATGGGATTTCTAGACTCCAGAAGGTACATTATATTGGCTTTCCAGTGGGTTTTAAAGGAAGAGTGATGGAATGACTTTTTGTAGGGTGGATTCAAGGTAAATTGTCCATTGGAAAACAAAAAAGAGAAACTTGAGATATATGCTTTTACTCACAAGTTTATCTGAATGTACATAGCCCTGGTCTCAGTCTTGACCCCTTCTCTGACTAGGAAATGGCCAAGATTCCCAAGAAAGAGCCCTCCACTCCCTTTATATGTACCTGGACTACTTCTAAGGAAGACTCACTCATTTCTTCTCTATCCCTCACTGTTAACACACACACACACACATTCCTAAATGACTGAAAGACATGAAATTATTTCAAGATTGAGTTATTATTGACCAAGATTGAAGAGGAAAAATTAATATAATTTAGAATTAACTTTGTTATCAATATAATATTTATTTACTCCCATCAACTTGATTATCTCTCATTCAAGTATTACCCAGTTTTCTGAGACAGACATACACAAGCATCAGTGTCTTTTTCAAATATAACCAGAATTGTGAATATTCACTATAAAATGGCTTTTATTGATCTAATTCAAATTTTACATTTATCTTTTCACATTGCTTGGCCATAATCAATTGATTTTTTTGTTACCACAGATATCTCCACAAGGCCCAAAGTGTCTTTGTGGTCTGGAGGTCATTGCTCTTAATGCACAGGGTTATAGATGTTCTCAGCAGAATGTGTCATCCTTCCTAGGCTAAGAGGCTGCCTCAGTCATAAGAGATTTAATTTATTATTTTCTATAGGAGACTTGGCTTACATTGATTTGCCTGTTCAATTCATTTATTCAATTGGCAAAACTTCATTGAGCCACCTACCTTACACCCTGCCCAGTCCTAGGTGCTGGTGAGCAACACAGTCTTTGCTTTTAAAGTAAATCAGTCTTGTTAGACAGGGGTCCTGCAAGGAAAATATGCATCAGTACATTAGTTAGGGTAAACCTCACCTCCAAATTCCAATGGCTTAGCATAGCAAAAGTTTTATTTTTTACTCCCTGGAAATCCAAAATGGGTATCTGTGATCAGAAGAGTTCTTCCCCAAGGAACCCAGGTAACTTATATCTCACAGCTATAACACATGAGCATGGAGGAGCTTATAGAGGAGGTTTTTATGGACCAGCCCTTAAAGTGGCATACTTCTACTTCATTCATATGCCACTGGCTAGGAGTCAGCAATGTGGCCACCCCTGTGGGGAAGGCTGGGAAATGTGGTCCCCTATGTGCTCAGGAAGAATAAGATATGGTAGTGCACATGAGCATACATGTATTATGTGCTGAGTATATTAATTTTTGAGATGGTTTTTTTAAATTAAAAGATAGATATTGAAAAAAAAATTGTAATGTTACAGAAGTGCAAAATTGAGTGTCCCCTGGTGGCTCAGACTGTAAAGCGTCTGCCTACAGTGTGGGAGACCTGGGTTCTATCCCTGGGTCAGGAAGATCCTCTGGAGAAGGAAATGGCAACCCACTCCAGTACTCTTGCCTGGAAAATCCCATGGACAGAGGAGTGTAGTACGCTACAGTCCATGGGGTCACAGAGTTGGACACGACTGAGCAACTTCACTTCACTTCACTTCACTTCATTGTGTCCCTTAGTAGTCCCACTCTATAGGCACTAACATTGTTAATCATTCAGTGTAATCTTCCCAAATGTGTATATGTGTGGCATACACATGTACTCATATATACACATAAAAGTATAAACACGTACAATTTCTTATATAGTACATATTACACTTATGTATGTGCTTGCTATTTTTCATCCTACCTTTGAAAGAGAGTTATAGTGCTTCCTTAGCTCATTATGGTAACTCCATGAGATTTCCCAGGCAAGAGTAGTGGAGTGGGTTGCCATTGCCTTCTCCATAACTCTATAAAGAAACCTTCAAATGATAAGATTTTTCCATCACATTCATGGGCAAGCCTAGCTTCTGAAGGGACAGGGCACAACATGTTCGGAATGTCTGCTGAGCAGGACATGGGCCTTACTGGAGGGTCTGCAGACATGTCTTTGCCCTCCCAGTCTTGCTCAGAAGATTGTTGCAACCTACCGCCTGTGTTCAGAGCAACTCTCCTCCCAGCATCACTATGACTATGGCATGCGTGCTGTCAAGTCTGTGCTCACTGCTGCTGGCAACCTGAAACTCAAGTATCCAGAGGAGAATGAGAGTGTCCTGCTGCTCCGGGCCTTGCTTGACGTCAACCTGGCCAAGTTCTTGGCTCAAGATGTCCCTCTGTTTCAGGTATGCAGTGGTTTGGGACCTTGGCTAAGCACTGAGATTCTATTTCCCAAGATAAAAAAAAATTTTGGCACCTCTTCCACTCCTTACACCCTGTCCATTCTCTAGCCAGCATCCCTATTGCCAGATACCCTCCCCCAAATATTAAGTAATAATGGTAATAGCAATATCCCTAATTCTTGATTTTTAATTAAAAAATTTTTATTAAAAAAATTAAACTAAAATTAAAAATTAAAAATAATAAAAAATAAACTATTTTTTAATAAAAATAGTTTCACTGATAGGATAATATTTGCTGTTGAGTGTGAGTAGTTAGTTGTTTATATCAAATATAATTAGTTTTGTAACTATTTTAACACCTATCTTCCTTACTAGGCTATAAGCTCTTAAAGAAAGAAAGCATGGCTATTTTGTTCATTCCTAGTGTAATAACTGAAATAGCACAGACATTAGCTATTTTCTGACTTTTTAAATTATTGGAAAGAAACAGCATGTTTAACAGATATTGTTGGAATTTATAATTGTGGATAAGGTATATGATTTTGGTAAAGGAAAACTGAGGTTTGGAAATTTCCAAGGATTCCTGTTATTTGTAGAATCCATTAAAAAAATGTTGAGGTTATATATCTGATAATTCATCCGTTTCACATCTTAAATTTTTGTTAACAGGGAATTATATCAGACTTGTTTCCTGGAGTTATTCTTCCACAGCCAGACTATGCAGTTTTTATGGAAGTACTAAATGCGAACATCAAAAAAATGAAACTTCAGCCAGTACCTTGGTTTATTGGAAAAATTATCCAGGTTGGTTCCATGTACCTATGTGGAAATGTACCTGTTTATTGTTTGCTGAGGTCAGAAATCAGAAAGAACTATGGTAGATTGGAACTGAACTGATGGCAATTGGAAATTAGAGCTGGAGGTAGAGATGAAGACACGTAACAATCCATTGTACCTTCAATTTTCATTTCTAGAAGTTGATGTTTAAAATCCAATATTTTTTCTATCACCATCTTCCCTGGGGTTTCTTTTTTTTTAAATTTAGGGATGAAATAGAACCTTTTGGGGCATTGTGCTTTGAATTAGTCAAGACTTTTTTGGTTCCCAATGATAGAATGTGAACATGAAAGTTCCTCAGTTGTGTCTGACTCTTTGCAACCCTGTGGACTATATAGTCCATGAAATTCTCCAGGTCAGAATACTGGAGTGGGTAGCCTTTCCCTTCTCCAGGGGAGCTTCCCCACCCAGGAATCAAACCAGGGTCTCCTGTATTGCAGGCAGATTCTTTACAAACTGAGCTATGAGGGAAGCACCCTCCCAATGATAGAAATTCAATTCAAACTGTCTTAGTCAATAAAAGGGAATTTACTCACCTAACTTGAAAAGTCCAGAAATATGTTGGCCTCAGGCATAGTAGGCTACAGATTTTATTTAGATAATATCATCAGGAATCCATCTCTCTTCATTTCTGGATTCTTCTTCTCTCTGCATGAAAAACTCATTCTCAGGTAGGCCTCCAGTAACCTCAGACTTACATTGTCTCATGTTCGAGTCCAGAAGGAAAAAGAACATCACTCTCAGAGTGTCCTCAGCAAAAAGTCTCAGGATTAGCTTTGGATGGTGTTGATAAAGTCCCATGACCATCCCTGAAGCAATTACAAAGATAAGGAGACAATAATAACCCCACCTCTGCCAGAAGTGGAGATGGAGTCAGAGCCACCCAAGTCAAGTCATGTGGACTGAAACATAAAGTGGTGGTTCCTCAGGGAAAATCAAGGTGCTGTTATTAATACATGAAAGAAGTGTTTCTACAGTCTCAATCTTGGAGAACCTTAGTGAAACTTCACCTAATTTCAGGTTTCCTTCCCTACGAACACTTTCTGTGTAAAACTACCTTAAAGACATAAACTGAATAATGTAAGTCTCAAATGCACTTTTTCTGCAGAATCATAGGACAGAACTACAAGGGACCTTAAATGCCATCTGGTGTTTGGCCACATAAGAACACTGGCATCCAGAGGGGGAACAGATTTGGATTCATATAGACCTAGTTTCAAATCTCACCCCCTTCCATTTTTTGCTGTGAGATTTTAGGCAAATTAGTTCAACATTCTGAGCCCCAATTTCTTCATCTATAAAATAAAGACAGTAAAACCTTTCCCATAGAGTAATATTGAGACAAGAGATGTGTAAATTGCCAGATATAGTGCCTGATTACTATATCATTGTCAACTCCACCATCTCCACAGACACACAAAGCATCATCATTTCACAAAATCATATTGTTGTTGAGAATCAAAGATCAAGATTAGGACCCTGGTCTCTAGATTCTGAATCAGAATAAAATTTCTAGGAATAAAAATTTTTTCCAGGGCTTCCTTGGTGGCTCAGTGGTAAGGAATCCACCTGCCAGTTCAGGAGACACAGATTCAGTCCCTGATCTGGGAAGATCCCACATGCTGCAGAGTAGTTAAGCCCATGAACAACAACTACTGAGCCTGTGTTCTAGCACCTGGGAGCCGAAACTATTGAGCCCATGTGCCACAACTACTGAAGCCCACAAGCTCTAGAACCTATGCTCCACAATAGCAAAAGTCATTGCAATGAGCAGCCCACACACCACAAATAGAGAGTAGCCCTTGCTTACCGCAACTAGAGAAAAGCCCATGCAGCAACAAAGACCCAGCACAGCCAAAACCAAATAATTTATTTTTTTAATTACTAAAAAAGTTTCCCCTACTCTCTCATTAAGAATAATATTTTTCCCTACTATGTCATCAAGTGTGGTCGTTTTGACACAATTCATTTAACCCAATATTGAATCCCAATTATTCATTGGGATTTTATAGATGCACTATATATCAGTTCAGCTCAGTGAGTTCATTCACTCAGTTGTGTCCGACTCTTTGTGACCCTATGGACTGCAGCACTCCAGGCTTCTCTGACCATCACCAACTCCTTGGAGCTCACTCAAACTCATGTCCATCAAGTCAGTGATGCCATCTAACCATCTTATCTCCCGTCGTCTGCTTCTCCTCTGGCCTTCAATTTTTCCCACCATCAGGGTCTTTTCAAATAAGTCAGTTCTTTGCATCAGGCGGCCAAAGTATTGGAGTTTCAGCTTTAGCATCAGTCCTTCCAATGAATATTCAGAACTGATTTCTTTAGGATGGACTGGTTGGATCTCCTTGCAGTCCAAGGGAATCTCAAGAGTCTTCTCCAACACCACAGTTCAAAAGCATCAATTCTTCAGCACTTAGCTTTCTTTATAGTCCAACTCTCAGTCATCTATACATGACTACTGGAAAAACCATGGTTTTGACTAGATGGACCTTCATTGGCAAAGTAATATTAAAAACAGCTTTTGAATATGCTATCTAGGTTGAATATGCTGTCTAGCTTTTGAATATGCTATCTAGATCTTTCCTTCCAAGGAGTAAGCTTCTTTTAATTTCATGGCTGCAATCACCATCTGCAGTGATTTTGGAGCCCAAGAAAATAAAGTATCTCACTGTTTCCACTGTTTCCCCATATATTTGCCATGAAGTGATGAGACCGGATGTTAGTTTTCTGAATTTTGAGTTTTAAGCCAACTTTCTCACTCTCCTCTTTCACTTTCATCAGGAGGCTCTTCAGTTCCTCTTTGATTTCTGCCATAAGGGTGGTGTCATCTGCATATCTGAGGTTATTGATATTTCTCCCAGCAAACTGATTCCAACTTGTGCTTCATCCAGCCCAGCATTTCACATGATATAATCTGCATATAAGTTAAATAAGACGGGTGACAATATACAGCCTTGATGTACTCCTTTCCTGAATTGGAACAAGTTTGTTGTTCCATGTCCAGTTCTAACTGTTGTTTCTTGACCTGCATGCAGATTTCTCAGGAGGCAGGTCAGGTCAGGTGGTCTGGTATTACTATCTCTTTAAGAATTTTCCACAATTTACTGTGATCCACATAGTAGTCAATAAGCAGAAGTAGATGTTTTTCTGGAACTCTCTTGCTTTTTCAATGATGCAACAGATCTTGGCAATTTGATCTCTGGTTCCTCTGCCTTTTCTAAAACCAGCTTGAAAGTCTGGAATTTCACGGTTCACATACTGTTGAAGCCTGGCTTGGTGAATATTGAGCATTACTTTGCTAGCGTGTGAGATAAGCAGAATTGTGCAGTAGTTTGAGCAGTCTTTGGCATTGCCTTTGTTTGGGATTGGAATGAAATCTGACCTTTTCCAGTCCTGTGGCCACTGCTGAGTTTTCCAAATGTGCTGGCATATTGAGTGCAGCACTTTCACACATCATCTTTCAGGCTTTGAAATAGCTCAACTGGAATTCCATCACCTTCAATAGCTTTGTTTGTAGTGATGCTTCCTAAGGCCCACTAGACTTCACATTCCAGGATGTCTGGCTCTACATGAGTGATCACACCATCATGATTATCTGGGTCATGAAGATCTTTTTTGAATAGTTCTTCTGTGTATTCTTTCCACCTCATCTTAATATCTTCTGCTTCTGTTAGGTCCATACCATTTCTATCCTTTATTGTACCCATCTTTGCATGAACTCTTCCCTTGGTATGTCTAATTTTCTTCAAGAGATCTCTAGTCTTTCCCATTCTGTTGTTTTCCTCTATTTCTTTGCATTGATCACTGAGGAAGGCTTTCTTATCACTTCTTGCTATTCTTTGGAAATCTGCATTCAAATGGGTATATCTTTCCTTTTGTCCTTTGCCTTTCATGTCTTTTCTTTTCTCAGCTATTTGTAAGGCCTCCTCAGACAACCGTTTTGCCTTTTTGCATTTCTTTTTCTTGGGGATGGTCTTCATCACTGCCTCCTGTACAATGTCACAAACCTCTATCCATATTTCATCAGGAACTCTATCTATCAGATCTAGTCCCTTAAATCTAGTTCTCACTTCCACTGTATAATCATAAGGGATTTGATTTAGGTCATACCTGTATGGTTTGGTGGTTTCCCTTACTTTCTTCAATTTAAGTCTGAATTTGGCAATAAGGAGTTCATGATCTGAGCCACAGTCAGCTCCCGGTCTTGTTTTTGCTGACTGTATATAGGAGTTTCTTCATCTTTGGCTGCAAAGAATATAATCAGTTTGATTTCAGTATTGATCATCTGGTGATGTCCATGTGAAGAGTCTTCTCTTGTGTTGTTGGAAGAAGGTGTTTGCTATGACCAGTGCGTTCTCTTGGCAAAACTCTGTTAGCCTTTGCCCTGCTTCATTGTGTACTCCAAGGCCAAATTTTCCCGTTACTCCAGTTATTTCTTGACTTCCTACTTTTGCATTCTAGCCCCCTCTAATGAAAAGGACATCTTTTTTGGGTGTTAGTTCTACAAGGTCTTGTAGGTTTTCATAGAACTGTTCAACTTCAGCTTCTTCAGCATTACTGGTTGGGGCATAGACTTGGATTACTGTGATATTGAATGGTTTGCCTTGGAAATGAACAGAGATAAATCATTCTGTCGTTTTTGAGATTGCATCCAAGTACTGCATTTCAGACTCTTTTGTTGACCATGATGCCTACTCCATTTCTTCTGAGGGATTCCTGCCCGCAGTAGTAGATATAATGGTCATCTGAGTTAAATTCACCCATTCCAGTCCATTTTAGTTCGCTGATTCCTAGAATGTCGATGTTCACTCTTGCCATCTCTTGTTTGTCCTCTTCCAATTTGCCTTGATTCATGGACCTAACATTCCAGGTTCCTATGCAATATTGCTCTTTACAGCATCAGACCTTGCTTCTATCACCAGTCCCATCCACAACTGGGTATTATTTTTGCTTTGGCTCTCTCCTTTCATTCTTTCTGGAGTTATTTCTCCACTGATCTGCTGTATCATATCGGGCACCTACTGACCTGGGGAGTTCCTCTTTCAGTATCCTATCATTTTGCCATTTCATACTGTTCCTGGGGTTCTCAAGGCAAGAATACTGAAGTGGTTTTCCATTCCCTTCTCCAGTGGGCCACATTCTGTCAGACCTCTCCACCATGACCTGTCTGTCTTGGGTGGCCCCACATGGCATGGCTTAGTTTCATTGAGTTAGACAAGGCTGTGGTCCATCAGATTGGTTAGTTTTCTGTGGTTATGGTTTCAGTGTGTCTGCCCTCTGATGCCCTCTTGCAACACTTACCGTCTCACTTGGGTTTCTCTTACCTTGGACTTGCTTTATCACTTATCTGTACATCCATAATCCACTTATCTTACTTTTATGTATTTCAAAGTAATTTTCAGGCCTACAGGTAAACTTTTATATAGTTTAAATATTTTAGTACAAGTTTTCAAAAACAAAACATGAGGAGATCCCTGGTGATCCAGTAGTTAAAAATTCACCTTCCAATACAGGGGACTCAGGTCGAATCCCTGGGTAGGAAACTAAAATCCTACATGCTGCAGGGCAATTAAGCCTGTGCTTCATAATGCATGCTGCAATGAAGACCCAGCACAGCCAAAAATATATGTATGGAGTTACCACCCTTTTTGTTATATTGATACCTTAATAATTGATTTTGGGCTTTGCTGATAGCTCATTTGGTAAAGAATCCACCTGCAATGCAGGAGAACCTGGTTCAATTCCTGGGTCAGGAAGATCCCCTAGAGAAGGGTTAGGCTACCCACTCCAGTATTTTTGGGCATCCCATGTGACTCAGCTGGTAAAGAATCTGCCTGCAATGTATGAGACCTGGGTTCGATCCCTGGGTTGGGAAGATCCCCTGGAGAAGGGAAAAGCTACTCGCTCCAGTATTCTGGCCTGGAGAATTCCACAGAAATTCCCCCTGTAGAGTCCATGGGGATGCAAAGAGTAGGACATGACTGAGAGGCTTTCACTTTCAGTAATCTATTTATTTTTTATTTTTTAAATTTAAATTTATTTATTTTAACTGGAGGCTAATTACTTTACAGTATTGTATTGGTTTTGCCATACATCAACATGAATCTGCCACAGGTGTACACGTGTTCCCAATCCTGAACCCCCCTCCCATCTCCCTCCCCATACCATCCCTCTGCGCCATCCCAGTGCACCAGCCCCAAGCATTCTGTATCCTGCATCGAACCTAGACTGGCGATTCGTTTCTTATATGATATTATACATGTTTCAATGCCATTCTCCCAAGTCATCCCACCCTCTCCCTCTCCCACAGAGTCCAAAAGACTGTTCTATACCTCTGTGTCTCTTTTGCTGTCTCACATACAGGGTGATTGTTACCATCTTTCTAAATTCCATATATATGCGTTAGTATACTGTATTGGTGTTTTTCTTTCTGGCTTACTTCACTCTGTATAATCAGCTCCAGTTTCATCCACCTCATTAGAACTGATTCAAATGTATTCTTTTTAATGGCTGAGTAATACTCCATTGTGTATATGTACCACAGCTTTCTTATCCATTCATCTGCTGATGGACATCTAGGTTGCTTCCATGTCCTGGCTATTATAAATAGTGCTGTGATGAATATTGCAGTACACGTGTCTCTCTCAATTCTGGTTTCCTCAGTGTGTATGCCCAGGAGTGGAATTGCTGGGTCATAAATCACTGCAGATGGTGACTGCAGCCATGAAATTAAAAGATGCTTACCCTTGGAAGAAAAGTTATGACCAACCTAGATAGCATATTCAAAAGCAGAGATATTACTTTGCCAACTAAGGTCCGTCTAGTCAAGGCTATGGCTTTTCCAGTAGTCATGTATGGATGTGAGAGTTGCACTGTGAAGAAGGCTGAGTGCCAAAGAATTGATGCATTTGAACTGTGGTGTTGGAGAAGACTCTTGAGAGTCTCTTGGACTGCAAGGAGATCCAACCAGTCCATTCTGAAGGAGATCAGCCCTGGGATTTCTTTGGAAGGAATGATGCTAAAGCTGAAACTCCAGTACTTTGGCCACCTCATGCAAAGAGTTGACTCATTGGAAAAGACTCTGATGCTGGGAGGGATTGGAGGCAGGAGGAGAAGGGGATGACAGAGGATGAGATGGCTGGATGGCATCACTGACTCGATGGGCATGAGTCTGCGTGAACTCCAGGAGTTGGTGATGGATAGGGAGGCCTGGCGTGCTGCGATTCATGGGGTTGCAGAGTTGGACATGACTGAGCGACTGAACTGAACTGAAGGCAGTTCTATTTCCAGTTTTTTAAGGAATCTCCACACTGTTCTCCATAGTGGCTGTACTAGTTTGCATTCCCATCAACAGTGTAAGAGGGTTCCCTTTTATCCACACCCTCTCCAGCATTTATTGCTTGTAGACTTTTGGATAGCAGCCATTCTGACTGGTGTGAAATGGTACCTCACTGTGGTTTTGATTTGCATCTCTCTGATAATGAGTGATGTTGAGCATCTTTTTATGTGTTTGTTAGGCATCTGTAAGCCATATGATTATCTCAATAGATACAGAGAAAGCCTTTGACAAAATTCAACATCCATTTATGATAAAAAAAAAACTTTCCAGAAAGCAGGAATAGAAGGAACATACCTCAACATAATAAAACCTATATATGACAAACCCACAGCAAACATTATCCTCAATGGTGAAAAATTGAAAGCATTTCCCCTAAAGTCAGGAACAAGACAAGGGTGCCCACTCTTACCACTACTATTCAACATAGTTCTGGAAGTTTGGCCACAGCAATCAGAGCAGAAAAAGAAATAAAAGGAACCCAAATTGGAAAAGAAGAAGTAAAAGTCTCACTGTTTGCAGATGATATGATCCTCTACAAAGAAAACCCTAAAGACTCCACCAGAAAATTACTGGAGCTAATCAATGAAATATAGTAAAGTTGCAGGATATAAAATCAACACACAGAACTCCCTTTTATTCCTATACACTAATAATGAAAAAATAGAAAAAGAAATTAAGGAAACAATTTCATTCACCATTGCAATGAAAAGAATAAAATACTTAGGAATATATCTACCTAAAGAAACTAAATACCTATATATAGAAAACTATAAAACACTGGTGAAAGAAATCAAAGAGGACACTAATAGATGGAGAAATATACCATGTTCATGGATCAGAAGAATCAATATAGTGAAAATGAGTATACTACCCAAAGCAATCTACAGATTCAATGCAATCAGTATCAAGCTACCAGCGGTATTTTTCACAGAGCTAGAACAAATAATTTCACAATTTGTATGGAAATACAAAAAACCTCGAATAGCCAAAGCAATCTTGAGAAAGAAGAATGGAACTGGAGGAATCAACCTGCCTGACTTCAGGCTCTACTACAAAGCCACAGTCATCAAGACAGTATGGTACTAGCACAAAGATAGAAATATAGATCAATGGAACAAGATAAAAAGCCCAGAGATAAATCCACACACCTACGGACACCTTATCTTTGACAAAGGAGGCAAGAATATACAATGGATTAAAGACAATCTCTTTAACAAGTGGTGCTGGGAAAACTGGTCAACCACTTGTAAAAGAATGAAACTAGTTAAGTCGCTTGCTCAGTTCTGTCCGACTCTTTGCAACCCCGTGGACTGTAGCCCACCAGGCTCCTCCATCCATGGGATTCTCCAGGCAAGAATACTGGAGTGGGTTGCCATTTCCTTCTCCAAGGGATCTTCCCCACCCAGGGATCGAACCCAGGTCTCCCCTATTGCAGGCAGACTCTTTAACCTCTGATCCACCAGGGAAGCCCAACCATACCCCAAAATAAACTCAGATGGATTAAAAATCTAAACATAAGACCAGAAACTATAAAACTCCTAGAGGAGAACATAGGCAAAACACTCTCCGACATAAATCACAGGAGGATCCTCTGACCTACCTCACAGAATACTGGAAATAAAAGCAAAAATAAACAAATGGGACCTAATTAAACTGAAAAGCTTCTGCACAACAAAGGAAACTATAAGCAAGGTGAAAAGACAGCCTTCAGAATGGGAGAAAATAATAGCAAATGACGCAACTGACAACTAATCTCAAAAATATACAAGCAACTCCTGCAGCTCAATTCCAGAAAAATAACGACCCAATCAAAAAATGGGCCAAAGAACTAAATAGACATTTCTCAGTAATCTATTTAAAGGTGTGCGAGGAGGAAGGTGAGAGACTATTGAAGCATAAACACCTTTCTTCTTTCTAATGCACAGTCAACTCACTTATCTTTATTCTATCTGAAATGTTTTTCCTACTTGAATGTAAACTTTACCTGATGGTTGGGGATTTTTTTTGTTTTGTTTTATGCCCTGTGTCTATAGCATCTAGAACAGTGTCTGGCACATAGTAGGTGTTTAACAAATATTTGCTGACTCACTTTTATCAGTACCTGTACCACCCCTATTGTCTTCATTTCGACCCTCTGTATAACTCACTTCCAAGGTGAAAAACGTGTGTTAGTTGCTCAGTCATGTCTGACTCTTTGCAACTCCATGGACTGTAGCCCCACAGGCTCCTCTGTCCATGGGATTTTCCAGCAAGAATACTGGAGTGGATTGCCATTTTCTCCTCCAGAGAAGGTGAAAAATAATGAGAACATAATCTTTAAAATAAAAAGCTTCAGGTACTCCCTTTTTCTGAGAGATTCACAGTTTAGAAGGAAAGAGAAAACAAGTCACATTAATATAAATGACATTTTATATTAATATCATATTTCCATTTCAGCCATCATAGACTACTCATCACAGACAAAACAATTAGAAAATTTAAAAAATGAGCTTCCACTTCACTATTGATTCTCAAGGATAAGGGCTAAAATTACATGGAAGGTCATTTGTATTTTACAGCATCTCTCCTGGCTCATAAAATACATTTTAATCTATTGAGAATTCAAATTAAGTCAGAGTAGCATTTAGGCCTTGAGAAAGGAAATTTCCAATAGAAATACAATTTGCTAAAATGACCACTGTTTCCTTTTCCTCTTTAAAAGCAAGTAGAAATGGTGTAATGGAAACATTAGCAGCATTGAAATCAGGGGCCCTGTGGTCAAATCCTGGTTCCACCACTGATGAGCTTGGGCAAGGCAGTTAACCTCTCTTGGCCTCAGTGTTCCCACCATTTGAAAGTAGTTAATGATGCCTGGTGGCTCAGTTGGTAAAGAATCCACCTGCAATGCAGGAGACCTAGGTTCAATCCCTGGGTTGGGAAGATACCCTGGAGGAGGGCATGGCAACCAACTCCAGTATTCTTGCCTGGAGAATCCTCATGGACAGAGGAGCCTGGTGGGCTGCAGTCCATGAGGTCACAAAGAGTTATACATGACTGAGCAACTAAGCACAGCACACACAGCACAAGACATGCCTGAGTGGATTAAATGAAATGACTTAGGTGAATCACTTCATGTTTAGCACATGGAGAGGTACAGAGTAAATAGTATTTCTCATCCCTTAAATAATCTGAAATGCACACATATATTATTATTCATGCAAAAGATATTTAAGCAATAGGTGAAAAAAAATGACTGTAGCCCTCATTCCTTGTTGACTTCTGACTAATTGCAATTCTGGGAGGTTTGCAATGATTAACTTCTTCCATGATGTTTCCTCCCAGATCTACGAGATGATGCTGGTAAGACATGGCTATATGATTGTTGGAGATCCCATGGGTGGCAAGACCTGTGCTTATAAAGTGTTGGCTGCAGCTCTGGGTGATTTATACGAAGGTAAAACTCACATCCCTGACTTCCAGGGAGAACAGCTGTCCCCACTTAGTTGACTGGTTCCAGAGAGATGATGCTAGGCTGTTAGCTTTGCCATCCCTGGATTATGACATTAGAGCCAGAAATAGAACATGGCACACAGGGGTCTGCAGGCAGAAAATAAAGAGAGGGAGAGCTTCTAACAGGGGGTTTTATGTGCATCATTAGGCTGGAGGAATTTTCTCAAATGCTGACCTGTGGTTTCTCCAAAAGCTTCCCAGTGAGAGGGAAACTCCTGCCACTTGCCTAAACAAAATTGTTCTAAAAACAGATCACTGCATGGTTTCTGTTTTCTTTCCATTCCTTCTTTGCCTCTCTTTCTTTGTCTTCCCTTTCCCTTTTTTTCTGCCTCCCATTTTCCCTCCCTTCCATCCACTCTGCTTCCCTCCCTCCGTCCTCCTTTCCTTCTTTCTTTCCTTTCATTTAATGTAGAAGATAAGGCCTCACACTTTTGAATCAGACACAGACCTTGGGCAAGTTACTAAACCTCTCTTTGCCTGTTTTCCCAGAGGCATCATTGTGATAATAGGATCATTGTGATAATTAGATGAGATTATACAGGTAAATAACTTAGCACAGTGTCTGCTCAACAAATAAAAGCTATGTCTTTTGCCAAAGAAACAGTTTGGGGGGTTTTCCTTTTATAAAACACAAAGCTGTGGTTTTGAAAAGCAGTGCCTCATTCTGCCTGTGTTTACACAATCTCTTCCAGTATGCTTTGTTTTAATATTTTTTGTAATAACATTGAGTTACCCTTGGATTTTTGTTTTCAGCACTCACTTGACATTAAAAACTAATTTGGGCATTTCAAACTTAAATAGTAATTTAGGTATTGAATATAGTTTAGGAAACTAGATGAAGAGAAAGGAGGCTATCCCATTGTCTTTGCCTCAGGATTCTTCAGGAACAATTCTTTATTTAGTTCATGGTTGATGCACTCCAGTTTTTTCTTACTTTGAAGGATCATGTAAAAGCATGGTTACTTTCTGTTATTACATATGATGTACCATCCATCAGCCTGTGTATTCCAGTTAGGTCCTGGTGCTCTATTCTCAGGGAATACTTATCGAGCAATGAAAGAAGAGGTTTCAGGGCTTAGCTAGCCCTTCAGATAGAGGAAAAGGAAAGTAACCATCTTTTACCTATCAGTTGTTTCCTCATCTCAAGTCAAAGCCAAGGTTCTAGGGTAGCCATGAAAGCCAGATACATAAAGAGACCTGATTATATGGCATCTCTCTCCTTTACTGCCTGAGTTATTTTAGGCCCAGACAGACTTTATTTAGATCTGAATGGCTCATTTGACTTTTTTGAAATGAGGATCAGAAGACAATATAGTGAGAAACTAATAGCTGTAATAACCCAACAATTTAAGGCATTGCCTATCCAGTTATCCCAATTTTTGTACAGAGTATAAATTTTATGAGGACTATCCTTGGATGGCATGCTGATAAATTTGTTTGACCTTTTAGATGGCATTGACTCTTGTCTAATGTTCTGGTCTCACCAGAAACTTTGTGACTTGTGTTGAACCTTCTTGTCCAGCCAAACAGATGGAAGAGTTTGCTGTGGAGTATAAGATCATTAATCCCAAGGCTATCACCATGGGGCAGCTGTATGGGTGCTTTGACCAAGTGAGCCACGAATGGACAGATGGTGTCCTTGCCAATGCTTTCCGAGAGCAGGCATCTTCTTTGTCTGATGACCGCAAGTGGATTATATTTGATGGGCCGGTGGATGCCGTTTGGATTGAAAATATGAACACTGTTCTGGATGACAATAAAAAGGTACATGTCTGATATCTCTTTTACATGGATGGGGAATAAACTCTTTTACTGAAGTGAGTGATTGATCAAGATTATATAATATATACACTTATTTACACTGAGAATAAATGCCACATAAGAAAGTAACAGTTATCAATTCATGAATTATGCTTTTGTTTTTACCTGTAGTGGGTAAGTTGAGTGTGTTTTGAGAGGCTGTTGTATAATGGTTAAAAGCCTTGGTTCTGGCTTTAAATTGGACTACTACCTCTACAACTGAGCAAGTTGGGCAAGTCACATAACTTCTCTGAACCAATTTCTTCATTTGTAAAACAGGTAGTAATACAATAGGGGTGTTGATAATTAAGATAGTCCATACAAAGCAACTGATATATGGGATGTATTTTGGTTATCCATTGCTGTATAAATAAAGATGCAAACTACCATAATACTTAGTGGCTTAACTTTGCTCATGATACTGTGGATTATAAATTTTAAAAAGGCTAAAAAGGACCAAGCTAATCCTCATGATGTCATCTGGGGTGGCTAGGGCTAGAGGAGCCACAGCCATGGTGGCTTCTTCACTCAGTTTTTGGGGGCTCTTTCCTCCTTGACTTGTCTGTCTCTCCGTAACTCTATCTCTGTCTCTCTTTGTCTCTCTCTCCCTCTCTCCCTCTCTCTCTCTCTCTCTCTGCCTCTCTTTCTCTCAAATAGCAACTTATCCTCCAGGCCTATCCACATGACTTGGGCTTATCATTTGGTGGTCTTGGAGTAGTGGCATTCCTTACCTGGTGGTTGATTTGCAAGAGGCAGGAAATTAAAATCTCTGCTTGGAATTGGCACAGCATGACTTTCTCTGAATTTTGTTAAGTCAAAGAAGTCACAGAACCTTTCCAGATTCAAGGAAGTAGAGAAATAGATGCCACCTCTTGATGGAGGTGGGTGAGATCACACTGCAAAAGTACACGTGGGTTAGGAGACATCGCAGCAATCTTTGGAAGATACATTCTGCCTACTGCAGTAAGTGTAGTGGCAAAGAGCTTAGTCTCTGGAGCTGGACAGCCTGGGTTCAGATCCTATGTTACCACTCAGCAGTCATGTAACCTCAGGAAAGCTATACCTATACCTCAATTGCATCATCTGTAAAATGAGGATAATAGTATCTGTGTTATAATATTGTTAGCAAGATTAGATAAATTAATATTTACAAACTGCTTATAATAGCGCCTTGCATGTAGCAAGTGCTATATAAGGGTTAAAATAAAATAATACTTATCACCATTTCAAGGAAGAGTTCTTACACTGACTATACTTCCTTATCAAATCAAAATATATTTTCCAACTGCATTTACATTTCACAAGACTAATAGTGAGTCATGCTCAACAATGGAAAGCCTAATTATCCAGATTACACACATATACTAATAATAGCTTGTTCATAATTTTGATTATATAACATATAAATATAGAAGTGAGTTTTATTCCATGATATGGACTATGTTGTGTAAACTAATTGTACACATGTATTGGTTGGTCCTGAGATCAGAAGTATAAAGAGTCAGTGAAATTCCTGATGGCTCTTCTCATCTCTGAATGAAATCAAACTACTGTCACAGCTATGGGTCTATTTTACTTTTCTTGATACTCAGAGATGACACTGTTAGTACTGTTAGTCCCATAACAGCTGTGACCTTCCTGGGGTTGCAAGTAATGACCTGATTACAGACATGTTTGATGTGTGTCAGGTAATTTGCAAGAAGCTCTTTAGACCTCAACTTAGAAAGAGAAACATGGAGCAATGGAATTTCTTTTCCCCTGAGAGACCAAGGCCTCAGGCCGTCTTAGGACTTAAACATCTTACTTTAACCCATGTTGGGAAACGAGAAGCAGTGCCACAGACTTAGTGTATATACTCAGAGGCTGTCCTGTATATTTGCACTACTTTCTATGGGGATATACTTGCTAAACACTAGGGCTTCTAATGATCTTTCCATTTCAAAATTGATATGGAGATATTCTTGTCACTCTAACCCTGGACCAGTCCCTGAGGGATTCCAGAAGGAGTCTTTGTGGGAAACTTGAGAAAATATAATAGGATGCCAGTGTGCAATTAAATTCTGTGTTAAACACTGAGGAAGGAACCATGAAACTAGCTGTAATCTGATAATTTCTAGATTCTTCATCTAAGGCTGCCATTCAGTGTTTTTCTGACTTCCCTATTTAACATTACATCTCACCAGACACAACATTCTCCAACCCTCTTCTACTTTTTCTCCAAAGCATTTTCATCCTTGTATAGCCTACATATTTTGCTTATCATCTATTCCTCCCAGCAGAATGCAGACCTCAAGAGGACAGGAATATTTTTTTGTTTGTTTTATTCTGCACAGCTAGCATTGTGCCTGGCACAGAGTAGGTGCTCAAGAAACATTTGTTGAATGAATTCAAACCATCTCTGTCTCCACTGACGCCTTTTACTTGCAGTTAGAATTCAAGCAATTTGCTGCCCTCTACCCCTCTGCTTTGTACTTTCAGCTGTGTTTAATGAGTGGAGAGATTATCCAGATGAGCCCCAAGATGAGTCTGATCTTCGAGCCAGCTGACCTGGAACAGGCCTCCCCAGCCACTGTGAGCAGGTGAGTCAGCTTGCATGGGCCCCTTGAGACAAGGCAAAGCCTCAGTAACCCTGCTGCTGCTGCTGCTGCCAAGTTGCTTCAGTTGTGTCCGACTCTGTGTGACCCCAGAGACGGCAGTCCACCAGGCTCCCCTGTCCCTGGGATTCTCCAGGCAAGAACACTGGAGTGGGTTGCCATTTCCTTCTCCATTGCATGAAAGTGAAAAGTGAAGTCTCTCAGTCGTGTCCGACTCCTAGTGACCCCATGGACTGCAGCCTACCAGGCTCCTCCGTCCATGGGATTTGCCAGGCAATTGTACTGGAGTGGGTTGCCTTTGCCTTCTCCATCACTAACCCTAAGCAGGAGGAAAAGCTCTAAAAATCCACAAATATGTTTAATTCTAGCAGATCACCTATATTACCTCTTGTCAGACTTTGTCATAAAACCAGTCCTCAATCCACACTGCTGGTAGGAATACAAAATCAGGCAAACACTTTGGATAAGATGCTTTTGAACTGTGGTGTTGGAGAAGACTCTTGAGAGTCCCGTGGACTGCAAGGAGATCCAACCAGTCCATCCTGAAGGAAATCAGTCCTGGGTATTCATTGGAAGGACTGATGCTGAGGCTGAAACTCCAAAACTTTGGCCACCTGATGCAAAGAACTGACTCATTTGAAAAGACCCTGATGCTGGGAAAGATTGAAGGTGGGAAGAGAAGAGAATGACAGAAGGTGAGATGGTTGGATGTCATCACCAGTGCAATGGACAAGAGTTTGAGTAGGCTCGAGGAGTTGGTGATGAACGTGGAAGCCTGGCGTGCTGCAGTCCATGGGGTTGCAGAGTCAGACATGACTGAATGACTGAACTGAACTACCTCCTAAAGTTGAACCTTCATATGCCCTATGGCTGAGCAATTCTGCTTGTGAGTATATACTGAAAATAATCTTGTGCCCATGTACAAGAGGAGACATGTACCAGAATTTAAAGAGTAGCACGATTCACAATAACACTTAGAAATGACCCAAATGCCTATTAATAGGAGAGCATTCAGTTCAGTTCAGTTCAGTCACTCAGTCGTGTCCGACTCTTTGCAACCCCATGAATCGCAGCACGCCAGGCCTCCCTGTCCATCACCAACTCCCGAGTTCATTCAGACTCACATCCATCGAGTCAGTGATGCCATCCAGCCATCTCGTCCTATGTCATCCCCTTCTTCTCCTGCCCCCAATCCTTCCCAGCATCAAAGTCTTTTCCACTGAGTCAACTCTTTGCATGAGGTGGCCAAAGTACTGGAGTTTCAGCTTTAGCATCATTCCTTCCAAAGAAATCCCAGGGCTGATCTCTTTCAGAATGGACTGTTTGGATCTCCTTACAGGAGAGCATTAGAAAGTATAATAAAATCACAGATTGTCATTCAAAATAAGTGAACTGTACTGATAAATGACTATATAGATAAATCTTAGTAAAATTAAAGATAAAATCTTAGCAGTATTACATATAAAAGTAAGCCCGCAGGGCTTTTCTGGTGGCTTAGTAGTAAAGAATCCAGGAGACAGCATTGAACCCTGATCTGGGAAGATCCCACATGCCCCAGGGCAACTAAGCCCGAGTGCCAGACTACTGAGCCTGTGCTCTAGAGCCCAGGAGCCACAGCTGCTTAAGCCCGCATACCTAGAGCCCACGCTCCACAGCAAGAGGGGCCACTGCAATGAGAAGTTTGTTCACCGCAACTCGGGAGTAACCCCTCACTCGCCACAACTAAAGAAAAGCCTTCACAGCAACAAAGGCCTAACCCAACCAAAAATAAATAATAAATAGATATTTTTTAAAATGCAAGAAAAGTAAGCCTGTAATATTACATGCAGCATAGTATCCCCTTTTAAATTATTAAAACCAACTAAACAACTAAATATGTGTATGTATATAAAACCATAAGGTAAGAAATCAGAGGACCAGTGAATGTGAGATTCAAGATTCTGTGTAATCTTAGGTGGGGAAAGCCAGGGGGATAGGATAAGGGAGACTTTATAATTAGATAAAGGTTATTCTCAAAACTGTAGCTTCTTCCTGGGTGTTGGGTTCATGGACACTGATTACATTATTGAAAACAATTAACTAAGAAAGGTCATGCATGGGCTAATGATGAGTGTGCCGAGGATAATAATTAATCCAATCATGTACCTCCCAGTCCATAACAAATAAAATAATAAAATAAAAATAAGCTCACATTCCCAAAGGCAATGTAAGGGAGTAGAAAGAGCACATGGCAAGTTAGACCAGCCTGGGCTCCCACTTTGAACACACCACTTGCTAGCTGTGTGACCTCTTCCAAGTCAGTTAGCCTCTCTGAACTACTGTCTCCTCATGTCTCAAATGTAAACCATAAAGAGGAATATTTAGAAATGAAGGCCATTAAGACTTAGCATAGTGGCTGACACATAGTAGGTGCTGAATAAATGGTAGCCAGTGTTAGTGACAAAGAGGAGTGTGCTTAGATATAACAGAATGGGGAAAAACTTGCTAAATACAATGTTACATGTCAGTACATGGTAATGTACTAACATTATGAAAATTATAATAGTAGTTTTCATTGATTAAGAGTGTTCCATATGCTAGACATAGTGCCAAATTCTTTATTGGCCTTTCATTTAACCTTTCATATTATTTCATATAATAATCTTTCAAGCTACTTATTTTTTATATTCCTCAATTTACAGACAAGGACTCAAATTCAGAGATAGAAAAGAAATTTATCCAAGGTCACTCAATTAGGATCTGGGGCTGAGATTTGAATACAGGTCTCTGATTCTCAAGACCCCACTCTTATCACTGGTCTCTACCCTTTCCTGGCAAAATCTGTGCATCTTTCCTTTGGCTTGGAGCTGGTAAAGGTCTGTGCTCCAACCCAAGCTCCAGCCTATTTACCTCACCCCTGCATGCTTGGGAGCCCAATGTGAACCAGGATGGTCCTCTGTTTGTGCTTGCCAGGTGTGGGATGATCTACATGGAACCCCATCAGCTAGGCTGGAAGCCCCTGAAGGATTCATACATGGATACCCTGCCTTCCAGTCTCACTGAGGAGCACAAGGAATTGGTGAGACCCTCTGGTCCCTTTCCTTTCTCTCCTTCCCTGTCTCCCGACTCCTCATCTCCAAAGGCCTTCTAGGATCGTTTTCACGTTCATGATTACGGAAGGCAAGGAGGGGCAGGAAATTCCCTGATTGTCCCCAATTACATTGGTTCCTGACTTCTTGCCATTATTATTTTATTGTATTTTGCATGTGGAGCTGGAATTGTGTAGTCAATTTCTGCTTTCTCTTCCATCTTCTCCATTACTTTTTGACTCCTCAGTGGAGAATTCTGGTGCTTGAGAAATGTTCTATATGATTACTTGGATGTCACCCCTTGACCCTTTGCCCACCAGCAGAAATGCCTTTGGAAGTTGCTCTAGAGGTGTACCAGGTTAGGAAGATCTGTGTTCTTTTTCCTGCCACTTCCCATCCCTGTAGCCTAGACTCTATACCTCCTAAGTCTAGGGAGCTAAAACCAGTGAGAAATTCTCTTAGTGCAGCTAGTAAGAGTGTCCATTTTCTTCTTCCCTCCCTAGAAGATGTGTGAATGTTCAGGTTAGATTAGAACACACGCAGATGATGGAAGTAGGAAGGGAGAATGAGTGCTTATGGTACTTCTTGCCTTTTGCTGCATTAACAGGGTTCCCTAGTAAAGTTTCCCACGGAAGAAGCCAAGAAGGGTTTGAGTTAAACTCTCTTCTCACTGTAGAAATGCTCTGGGGATCTGCATAGAATGGCCCTTTTCCTATCGCATTTGTATACATGTACTATATACATGTCTGTACTATATACATGTACTATATACATATATATAATATACACATTTTATATATATATATATAATGTTTATTTACAGACTCATGTCCAGATGCATAGTCAGAAGCCAGTCTACACATGCACAGGAAGCCTTCACAGACTTCCCAGTGTCCTGAGTAGTCTAACTTCTTACCAGGACTTCTAAGATTGTGATTCCACCCAGCCTGCCCCTTCAGCCTCATCACCTACACTCCTCTCAGACTCAGCTTATTACCTTCCAGCCCTAGGGTCTTGTTTCCATTTCTAGAAAACCCCAGATTTTACCTCCTCAAGGCTTTTGCACTTTTTATTCCTCTTTCTGGAAATCTTGCCCCATTTAGTCTTATAAGGGTTGATTCACCTTTGTCACCCAGGTCTTAGCATAAAGCCCCGCTTCTCCAAGAAGTCTTCCCTGACCACTATTAAACCCTTCTTGTTTTATCCAATTGTAATACATTTATTTGTTTCCTACTAGTACATTCCAGGATTTGTAAACACTTAAGTCATTTCCTTGCTTGTTTAATTATTTATTGTCTCCCCTGCCCCTGAAACTGTAAACCATGAGAACAGAGACCTTGTCTATCTTGTTCATCATTTATCCTTAGCACCTATCACACTGCATTTAGTAGATGCACAATAAATATTTGCTGACTGAGTACCACATATCCAAGTACTCATACATAGTCGTTGTTGTTGTTTAGTCACTTAATTGTATCCAACTCTTTGCAATCTCTGGACTGCAGCACACCAGGCTTCCCTGTCCTTCACTATATCCCAGAGTTTGCTCAAACTCATGTCCATTAACTTGGTCATGCCATCCAACCATCTCATCCCATGTCATCCCCTTCTCCTCTTGCCCTCAATCCTTCCCAGCATCAGGGTCTTTTCTAATGAGTCGGCTCTTCAAATCAGGTGGCCAGAGTATTGCAGCTTCAGCTTTAGCATCAGTCCTTCCAATGAATATTCAGGGGATTTCCTTTAGGATTAACTGGTTTGATCTCCTTGCTGTCCTAGGGACTCTCAAGAGTCTTCTCCAACACCACAGTTCTAAAGCATCAATTCTTCAGCACTCAGTGTTCTCTACAGTCCAACTCTCACATCTGCACATGACTGCTGGAAAAACCAGAGCTTTGACTTATGGACCTTTGTCAGCAAAGTACTGTCTCTGCTTTTTAATACCCTGTCTAGGTTTGTCATAGCTTTCCTCCCAAGGAACAGGCATCTTTTAATTTCATGGCCTCAGTCACCATCTGCAGTGATTTTGGAGCCCAAGAAAATAAAGTCTGTCATTGTTTCCCCATCTATTTGCTATGAAGTGATGAGACCAGATGCCATGATCTTAGTTTTTTGAATGTTGAGGTTTTTTTAATTTATTTTTTTATTGAAGGATAATTATTTTACAGAATTTTGTTGTTTTCTGTCAAACCTCAACCCAAATCAGCCATAGGTATACATATACCCCCTCTGTTTTGAACTACTCTCCCATTGAATGTTGAGTTTTAAGGCAGCTTTTTCACTCTCCTCTTTCACCTTCATCATGAGGCTCTTTAGTTTCTCCTCACTTTCTACCAGTAGGATGGTATCATCTCCATATCTAAGATTGATAATATTTCTCCTGACAATCTTGACTCCAGCTTATGATTCATCCAGCCCAGCATTTCTCATGATCTACTCTGCAGATGTTAAATAAGCAGAGTGACAATATACAGCCTTGATATACTCCTTTGCCAATTTTAAACCAGTCCATTGTTTCATGTCCGGTTCTAACTGTTGCTTCTTGACCTGCACACAGGTTTCTCAGGAGACAGGTAAGGTGGTCTGGTATTCCTATCTCTTTAAGAATTTTCCAGTTTGTTGTGATCCATACAGTCAAAGGCTTTAGCATAGTCAATGAAGCAGAAGTAAATGTTTTTCAGGAATTCTCTTGCTTTTTCTATGATCCAGCAAATACTGGCAATCTGATCTCTGGTTCCTCTGGCTTTTCTAAATCCAGCTTGTATATCTGGAATTTCTTGGTTCATGTACTGCTGCAGCCTAGCTTGAAGGATTTTGAGCATTACTTCCTAGCATGTGAGATGAGTGCAACTGTGCCATAGTTTGGACATTTTCTTTAGCATTGCCCTTTTTTGGGATTATACATATAAAAGCATCTATACATTTATATATGCACACATATCCACATATAATCACCTATGAGTGTATTTATTTAATGATGACATGCCTAATTGCAAAAAAATACCAAGGTAATTTTCAGTAAGAGTCACAAAGTTTAAGAAAAAACACTAAAGTAAGAAGAGAAAATCAAGTAATTTCTTCTGAAGAGTAAGTGGGTAGGGAGCAGAGCCAAGAGATAAGAGTCATCATACCCACCAGGAAGTATGTACATACATACATATATGTGGGGAATTACTGAAAATAAGCCTGGGCCTCTCAGTGTCCACTTTCTACAGGAGTCCTGCCTCATAAATGCCAGTCAGTCATTTCAAAATCAGTTGTTTAGAATTCCTAACATTTTTCTATAGAAAAGTCAGATATAGTGGCTCCTGGAACGTAAAACTGTTTAATGCATCCTGTAGCTGACCCATAGTGACTCCAAGCTTTTCTTGCATATTCAACTCAGTAGAATGGGAGGAGTGGGCATAGTCAGTGGACTGCACATTAAATAGGAATTAGAGGCACAGGTCTTGTTGCCTATGGATTTTCCTCACTATACCTAGACTCAAAAATCATCAGTAGTCCTATCTTCAGCTTCCTTGAGGTGTACCAAGTTCTTAAACACACTTGTTAATGTCAAATTTTACTTTTACTCTTAGGTCAATGACATGTTCATGTGGCTTGTCCAGCCCTGCCTTGAATTTACTCGCCTTCAGTGTAAATTTGTGGTCCAAACATCTCCCATCCACCTTGCCTTCTCAATGATGAGACTGTACTCCTCTCTTCTTGGTAAGTACTTCCCTACAATTCTTAATCCAAACAAGGGTATGCCTTGGCTGTTTTTATGCTCCCACCCCTGCTAGTCCCCCCATAAGTTACAATGAGACTAGCATTTTGGTCAAGAACAAACAAGTCTTTTGAGTGTACATAGTAGAGTTTGCTGGAAAGAGTCCATATATTTTGGCTTAATCTTTCGTTGACTTCCTGGGTATTCTTGTGCAAATTAGCCCATTTTTGCTCAGGCTTAGATTCTTCCAGACAATGGGAATAATGATTCCTGTTCCTCTTTACCTATCAGGGACATCCTGGAGTAAAATGAATTTAGATGCCATGTGTAAATGTGTGTCAGAAAAAAGATTCTGAAAAGAGTAAAATAGGAAGTGTTTCCCATGTTAAAAAAATACACATTACAAAAAATTTGAACTCACAAAGCACATACATACACTATAAGAAAATCGATCACTTTAATCTCCAAAACTATGGAACTACTCCAGGACATGGAGAACCACTGGTTTAAATGAATCATTGTTTTAAATGTCTTGGAGAACTTCTCTATAGCTGTCTGACACAAATCAAATTTCACAGAATTCCACTGGAAGTGACAGAATATATGTTAATTTGGAGAACTTTTCAGTTCAGTTTATTCGCTTAGTTGTGTCCGACTCCTTGCAATCCCATGGACTGCAGCACACCAGGCCTCCCTGTCCATCACCAACTCTGGGCATTTACTCAAACTCATGTCCATTGAGTCGGTGATGCCATCCAACCATCTCATCCTCTATTATCCCCTTGTCCTCATGCCTTAGCATCCATATATAAGTGATATCATACAGTATTATCTTTCTCTGTCAATTTATTTCACTTTAGCATAATGCCTTCCCAGTCCATCCATGATGCTGCAAATGGCAGAATTTCATTCTTGTTTATGGTTGTATATTATTCCATTATGTATGTATACCACATCTTCATCCATTCATCTTTTGATGAACACTTAGGTTGCTTTGAGAACCCATGAACAGTATGAAAAGGCAAAATAATATGATACTGAATGAGGAACTCCCCAGGTCAGTAGGTGTCCAATATCCTACTGGAGATTAGTGGAGAAATAACTCCAGAAAGAAAGAAGGGATGGAGCCAAAGCAAAAACAATACCCAGCTGGGGATGTGACTGGTGATAGAAACAAAGTCCAATGCTGTAAAGAGCAATATTGCATAGGAACCTGGAATGTCAGGTCCATGAATCAAAGCAAATTAGAAGTGGTCAAACAGGAGATGGCAAGAGTGAATGTCGACATTCTAGGAATCAGTGAACTAAAATGGACTGGAATGGGTGAATTTAACTCAGATGACCATTATATCTACTACTGCGGGCAGGAATCCCTCAGAAGAAATGGAGTAGCCATCATGGTCAGCAAAAGAGTCTGAAATGCAGTACTTGGATGCAATCTCAAAAACAACAGAATGATCTCTGTTCGTTTCCAAGGCAAACCATTCAATATCACAGTTATCCAAATCTATGCCCCAACCAGTAATGCTGAAGAAGCTGAAGTTGAACGGTTCTATGAAGACCTACAAGACCTTGTAGAACTAACACCCAAAAAAGATATCCTTTTCATTAGAGGGGACTGGAATGCAAAAGTAGGAAGTCAAGAAACACCTGGAGTAACAGGCAAATTTGGTCTTGGAATGTGGAATGAAGCAGGGCAGAGACTAATAGAGTTTTGTCAAGAAAATGCACTGGTCATAGCAAACATCCTCTTCCGACAACACAAGAGAAGACTCTACACATGGACATCACCAGATGGTCAACACCAAAATCAGATTGATTATATTCTTTGCAGCCAAAGATGGAGAAGCTCTATAAAGTCAGCAAAAACAAGACCGGGAGCTGACTGTGGCTCAGATCATGAACTCCTTATTGCCAAATTTAGTCTTAAATTGAAGAAAGTAGGGAAAACTGCTAGACCATTCAGGTATGACCTAAATCAAATCCCTTATGATTATACAGTGGAAGTGAGAAATAGATTTAAGGGCCTAGATCTGATAGATAGAGTGCCTGATGAACTATGGAATGAGGTTCGTGACATTGTACAGGAGACAGGGATCAAGACCATCCCCATGGAAAAGAAATGCAAAAAAGCAAAATGGCTGTCTGGGGAGGCCTTACAAATAGCTGTGAAAAGAAGAGAAGCAAAAAGCAAAGGAGAAAAGGAAAGATATAAGCATCTGAATGCAGAGTTATAAAGAATAGCAAGAAGAGATAAGAAAGCCATCCTCCGCGATCAGTGCAAAGAAATCGAGGAAAACAACAAAATGGGAAAGACTAGCGATCTCTTCAAAAAATTAGAGATACCAAGGGAATATTTCATGCAAAGATGGGCTCGATAAAGGACAGAAATGGTATGAACCTAACAGAAGCAGAAAATATTAAGAAGAGGTGGCAAGAATACACAGAAGAAATGTACAAAAAAGATCTTCATGACCCGGATAATCACGATGGTGTGATCACTCATCTAGAGCCAGACATCCTGCAATGTGAAGTCAAGTGGGCCTTAGAAAGCATCACTATGAACAAAGCTAGTGGATGTGATGGAATTCCAGTGGAGCTATTTCAAATTCTGAAAGATGATGCTGTGAAAGTGCTGCACTCAATATGCCAGCAAATTTGGAAAACTCAGCAGTGGCCACAGGACTGGAAAAGTCAGTTTTCATTCCAATCCTAAAGAAAGGCAATGCCAAAGAATGCTCAAACTACCGAACAATTGCACTCATCTCACATGCTAGTAAAGTAATGCTCAAAATTCTCCAAGCCAGGCTTCAACAATCTATGAACCATGAAATTCCTGATGATCAAGCTGGTTTTAGAAAAGGCAGAGCAACCAGAGATCAAATTGCCAACATCTGCTGGATCATGGAAAAAGCAAGAGAGTTCCAGAAAAAACATCTATTTCTGCTTTATTGACTATGCCAAAGCCTTTGACTGTGTGGATCACAATAAACTGTGGAAAATTCTGAGAGAGATGAGGATACCAGACCACCTGACCTGCCTCTTGAGAAATCTGTATGCAGGTCAGGAAGCAACCCTTAGAACTGGACATGGAACAACAGACTGGTTCCAAATAGGAAAAGGAGTACGTCAAGGCTGTATATTGTCACCCTGCTTATTTAACTTCTGTGCAGAGTACATCATGAGAAATGCTGGACTGGAAGAAGCACAAGCTGGAATCAAGATTGCCGGGAGAAATATCAATAACCTCAGATATGCAGATGACACCACCCTTATGGCAGAAAGTGAAGAGGAACTCAAAAGCCTCTTGATGAAAGTGAAAGAGGAGAGTGAAAAAGTTGGCTTAAAGCTCAACATTCAGAAAATGAAGATCATGGCATCCGGTCCCATCACTTCATAGGAAATAGATGGGGAAACAGTAGAAACAATGTCAGACTTTTATTTTTTGGGGCTCCAAAATCACTGCAGATGGTGACTGCAGCCATGAAATTAAAAGACGCTTACTCCTTGGAAGAATAGTTATGAGCAACCTAGATAGCATATTCAAAAGCAGAGACATTACTTTCCCAACTAAGGTCCGTCTAGTCTAGGCTATAGTTTTTCCAGTGGTCATGTACGGATGTGAGAGTTGGACTGTGAAAAAGGCTGAGCCCGAAGAATTGATGCTTTTGAACTGTGGTGTTGGAGAAGACTCTTGAGAGTCCTTTGGACTGCAAGGAGATCCAACCAGTTCATTCTGAAGGAGATCAACCCTGGGATTTCTTTGGAAGGAATGATGCTAAAGCTGAAACTCCAGTACTTTGGTCACCTCATGTGAAGAGTTGACTCATTGGAAAAGACTCTGATGTGGGGAGTGTTTGGGGGCAGGATTAGAAGGGGATGACCCAGGATGAGATGGCTGGATGGCATCACGGACTCGATGGACGTGAGTCTGAGTGAACTCCGGGAGTTGGTGATGGACAGGGAGGACTGGCGTGCTGCAGTTCATGCGGTCGCAAAGAGTTGGACACAACTGAGCGACTGCACTGAACTGAACTAACTAGGTTGCTTTTGCTTCCCTGGTGTCTCAGAGGTTAAAGCATCTGCATGGAATGCAGGAGACCCGGGTTCGATCCCTGGGTCGGGAAGATCCGCTGGAGAAGGAAATGGCAACCCACTCTAGTACTCTTGCCTGGAGAATCCCATGGAGGGAGGAGCCTGGTAGGCTACAGTCCATGGGTTTGCAAAGAGTCGGACACAACTGAGCGACTTCACTTTCACTTTTCACTTTCACTTTAGGTTGCTTTTATATCTAGGCTATTATGAATAATGCTACTATGAACATTGGGTGCATGTATCTTTTTGAATTAGTGTTTTTTTTTTTTTCAGTATATATCTAGGAGTGGAACTACTGAGTCATCAGTCAGTTCAGCTGTACAGTCGTGTCTGATTCTTTGCAACCACATAGACTGCAGCCTGTCAGGCCTCCCTGTCCATCACCAATTCCCAGCTTGCTCAAACTCATGTCCATCAAGTTGGTGATGCCATCCAACCATCTCATCCTCTGTCATCCCCTTCTCCTCCTGCCTTCAATCTTTCCCAGCATCAGGGTCTTTTCAAATGAGTCAGGTCTTTGAATCTGGTGGCCAAAGTATTGGAGTTTCAGCTTCAGTATCAGTCCTTCCAATGAATATTCAGGTCTGATTTCTTTAGGATGGACTGGTTGGATCTCCTTGCAGTCCAAGGGACTCTCAAGAGTCTTCTCCAACACCACAGTTCAAAAGCATCAATTCTTCGATGCTCAGCTTTCTTTATAGTCCAACTTTCACATCTATACATGACTGCTGGAAAAGCCATAGCTTTGACTAGATGGACCTTTGTTGACAAAGTAATGTCTCTGCTTTTTAATATGCTGTCTAGCTTGGTCATAACTTTTCTTCCAAGGAATAAGTGTCTTATACTTTTATGGGTGCAGTTACCATCTGCAGTGATTTTGGGGCCCCCCAAAAAAGTCTCTCACTGTTTCCACTGTTTCCCCATCTATTTCCCATGAAGTGATGGGATTGGATGCCATGATGTTAGTTTTCTGAATGTTGTGTTTTAAGCCAACTTTTTCACTCTCCTCTTTCACTTTCATCAAGAGGCTCTTTAGTTTTTCTTTACTTTCTGCCATAAGGGTGGTGTCATCTGCATATCTGAGTTTATTGATATTTCTCCTGGCAATCTTGATTCCAGCTTGTGCTTCCTCTTGATGAAAGTGAAAAAGGAGAGTGAAAACTAACATCATGGCATCCACTCCCATCACTTCATAGAAAATAGATGGGGAAACAGTGGAAACAGTGGCTGACTTTATTTTTCTAGGCTCCAAAATCACTGCAGATAGTGACTGCAGACATAAAAGTAAAAGACGCTACTCCTTGGAAGGAAAGTTATGACCAGCCTAGACAGTATATTAAAAAGTTCTTTTTAATATTACTTTGCCAACCAAGGTCCATCTAGTCAAAGAGATGGTTTTTCCAGTAGTCATGTGTGGATGTGAGAGTTGGACTGAAAAGAAAGCTGAGCACCAAAGAACTGATGCTTTTGAACTGTGGTGTTGGAGAAGACTCTTGAGAGTCCCTTGGACTGCAAGGAGATCCAACCAGTCCATCCTAAAGGAGATCAGTCCTGGGTGTTCATTGGAAGGACTGATGTTGAAGCTGAAACTCCAATACTTTGGCCACCTGATACAAAGAGCTGACTCATTTGAAACGACCCCAATGCTGGGCAAGATTGAGGGGAGGAGGAGAAGGGGATGACAGAGGATGAGACGGTTGGATGGTATCACTGACTCAATGAACATGAGTTTGGGTAAACTCTGGGAGTTGGACAGGGACGTCTGGCATGCTGTGGTCATGGGGTCACAGATTCAGACATGACTGAGCAACTGAGTTGAACTGAACTGATACACCAATGGAACGGCGTAGAATGTCTCGATATAAATTCATGCATGTATTGTCAAATGATTTTCCACGAGGATGCTAAGACCATTCAATACAGAAAGGACATTCTTTTTTCTTTTTCCTCTTTTTGTTTGTTTTTGCCTGTACCACGTGGCATGCAGGACCTTTAGCTCTTCCACCAGGGATCTAATCCATGCCCTCTGCAGTGAAAGTACTGATTCTTAACCACTGGACTGCCAGGAAGGTCCCTAGGACAGTCCTTTCAACAAGCGATGCCAGGATAAAGGAAGTTGGAACTTTACTTAATGCTATGTACAAAACTTAACTCAAAACAAATGGAAGACCTAAACTTAAGAACTGTGTGTGTTCAGTCACTTCAGTCGTATCTCTTTTTAACCCTGTGGACTGTAGCCTCCAGTTTTCCCTGCCCATGGGATTCTCCAGGCAAAAATACTGGAGTGGATTGCCACAGATCTTCCCAAACTAGGGGAATAAACCCAGGGTCTCCTGTGGTTTCTGTATCACAGATGGATTCTTTTTTTTTTTTAATATAAATTTATTTATTTTAATTGGAGGTTAATTACTTTACAATATTGTATTGGTTTTGCCATACATCAACATGAATCTGCTACAGGTATACACGTGTTCCCCATCCTGAAACTCCTTCCCTCCTGCCTCCCCGTACCATCCCTCTGGGTCATCTCAGTGGACCAGCCCCAAGCATCCAGTATCATGCATCAAACCTGGACTGGCGATTCATTTCATATATGATATTATACATGTTTCAATGACATTCTCCCAAATCATCCCATCCTCTCCCTCTCCCACAGAGTCCAAAAGACTGTTCTATATATATGTGTCTCTTTTGCTGTCTCGCATACAGGGTTATTGTTACCATCTTTCTAAATTCCATATGTATTCATTAGTATACTGTACTGGTGTTTTTCTTTCTGGCTTACTTCACTCTGTATAATCAGCTCCAGTTTCATCCACCTCATTAGAACTGATTCAAATGTATTCTTTTTAATGGCTGTGTAATACTCCATTGTGTTTATGTACCACAGCTTGCTTATCCATTTATCTGCTGATGGACATCTAGGTTGCTTCCATGTCTTGGCTATTATAAACAGTGCTGAGATGAACATTGGGGTGCACATGACTCTTTCAATTCTGGTTTTCTCAGTGTGTATGCCCAGCAGTGGGATTGCTGGGTCATAAGGCAGTTCTGTTTCCAGTTTTTTAAGGAAGCTCCACACTGTTCTCCATAGTGGCTGTACTAGTTTACATTCCCACCAACAGTGTAAGAGGGTTCCCTTTTCTCCACACCCTCTCCAGCATTTATTGCTTGTAGACATTTGGATAGCAGCCATTTTGACTGGCATGAAATGGTACCTCATTGTGGTTTTGATTTGCATTTCTCTGATAATGAGTGATGTTGAGCATCTTTTCATGTGTTTGTTAGCCATCTGTATGCAATCCCTATCAAGCCACCAATGGTATTTTTCACAGAACTAGAACAAATAATTTTACAATTTGGATGGAAATACAAAAAACCTCGAATAGCCAAAGCAATCATGAGAAAGAAGAATGGAACTGGAGGAATCAACCTTCCTGACATCAGGCTCTATTACAAAGCCACAGTCATCCAGAGAGTATGGTACTGGCACAAAGACAGAAATATAGATCAATGGAACAAAATAGAAAGCCAGAGATAAATCCACACACCTACGGACACCTTATCTCTGACAAAGGAAGCAAGAATATACAATGGATTAAAGACAATCTCTTTAACAAGTGGTGCTGGGAAAACTGGTCAACCACTTGTAAAAGAATGAAACTAGAACACTTTCTAACACCATACACAAAAATAAACTCAAAATGGATTAAAGATCTAAACGTAAGACCAGAAACTATAAAACTCCTTGAGGAGAACATAGGCAAAACACTCTCCAACATACATCACAGCAGGATCCTCTGTGACCAACCTCCCAGAATATTGGAAACAAAAGCAAAAATAAACAAATGGAACCTAATTAAACTGAAAAGCTTCCACACAACAAAGGAAACTATAAGCAAGGTGAAAAGACAGCCTTCAGAATGGGAGAAAATAATAGCAAATGACACAACTGACAAACAACTAAACTCAAAAATATACAAGCAACTCCTACAGCTCAATTCCAGAAAAATAAATGACCCAATCAAAAAATGGGCCAAAGAACTAAATATACATTTCTCCAAAGAAGACATACAGATGGCTAACAAACACAGATGGATTCTTTACCACTGAGTCACCGGGGAAGCCCTAAACCTTTAAAATTTCTAGAAGAAAATCTAAGGTAGAGAGCTATTTGGAAATTATTTCTTGGATATGACACCAAAGGCACAGCAACAAAAGAGAAAAAAGACAAATAGAGTCCATGAAAATTGAAAACTACTGTTTTCGAAAAACTATCAACAGAGTAAAAAGACAACTCACAAGTGGCAGAAAATCTTTATAAATCATATAAATGATAAAGGATGAATATCAAAGACTCTGTTAACAGACTAAAAAGATGACTCACAAATGGGGGAAAATCTTTACCAATCATATATATAATAAGAGATGAATATCCAGAATATATAGAGAATTCTTAAAATTTAGCCACACAAAAACAAACTGACTAAATAATAGTCAAAGGTCTTAAATAGACATTTCTCCAAAGAAGATGCACAAATGGTTTATAAGCACATGGAAAGATGCTCAACATCACTAATTATTAGGAAAATGCAAATCAAAACCACAGTGAGATACCATCTCATACCTATTAGGTTGGATACTATCCAAACAACAACAGTACTAACAATATTAACAATCAAAAATAACAAGTGTTGACAAGGATGTCAAGAAACTGGAACCCTTGTGCACCATTGATGAAATGTTAAATGGTACAGTTGCTATGGAAAATAGTTTCTCAGTTCCTCAAAATTAAAAGTAGAATTACCATATGACTTAGCACTTCCACTCTGGGTATATATGTAAAGAATTGAAAGTAGGGACATAGACAGATATTTTATTCACAGCAATATTATTTTTGAACATAGAACCTGTGTTCATAGCAGCATTATTCATAGTAATCAAAGATGAAAGCAACCCAAGTGTCCACCAATCAATGAATGGATAAATAAAATGTAATACATGCATATAGTGAAATATTATTCACCTTAAAAATGAAGGAAATTATGGAGAGTTCCCTGGTGGTCTAGTGGTTAGGATTCAGTGCTTTCACTGCCCTGCCAGGGTTCAATTCCTAGTCAAAAAACTGAGGTCCTTCAAGCCACATGGCACAGTCAAAATAAAGATTCTGATAACATGCCACAAAACAAATGGAGCTTGAGAACACTGTACTCAGAGAAATAAGCTAGTCAGAAAATGACAATATTATTTCACCTCTAAGACATATCCAGATTAGTCAAATTTATAAAAATAGAAAGTAGAATGCTATTTGTCATGTTGTGGGGAAGAAGGTAATGAATTAATGTTTAATGGGTATAGAGTTTCAGTTTTGCAGGATGAAAATAGTCCCAGATGTGAATAGTGGTGATGGTTGCACAAAAACATGGATGAATTTAATGCCGCTGAAATTTAAAATGGTTAAGATTGTAATCTGTATGTTATGCATATCTTACTACAATAAAAAATTTTATTTTAATATATGTAGAAAAAGGATCGGACCACTCATTCAATATCAGTCCCCTTCCCAGGCCGTTCAAGGATAGAAATACCCAATTCATATCTATTGCACTCTGGACATTTTTCTGAGATTCTTATTCTTGCTTTTAGATGAAATCAGGGCAATAGAAGAGGAGGAAAGTGAATTATTTGAAGGCCTGACAAGCCAACAGATCTTCCTCTGGCTACAAGGTCTGTTCCTTTTTGCCTTGGTATGGACAGTGGCCGGCACCATCAACGCAGACAGCAGAAAGAAATTTGATCTGTTTTTCCGCAACCTGATCATGGGTATGGATAATAACCACCCAAGACCCAAAAGCGTCAAACTCACCAAAAACAACATCTTTCCAGAAAGAGGTAACTTGGTACCTGTTTGTTTAGTCTCCCTATAGTGGTTTGGAGCATATGTTCCAAACCCAGTCAAAATATGAGATCCATGTAAGTCCTTTACAAAAGCCAGGAAAGATTTTATAGTTTGCCTAAGGAGGTATACTTCTTCAGAGCTGACCCATGTATGTAGAGATGGGTGACCCTGAAGTCAGGTCTTATGAGTTAATTTAACTACTAATTGTTAAATTAGAAAAAGTCAATATGACTTTTTAAAATTATCTATAATCTCAGCAGTATAATAGGCCCCAGGGAACAACATGAGAAATACAACCACTTCTGTTTTTTTTACTCTCTTCTTGTCCTATTCTCTGTATTTACATGTCATATCATGGTGATTATGGCTTTAACATTTTTCATTATAATCTAATATTTTTCATTATAATCTTTTTCATTATAATCTAGTATTGAAATGTTTATGGTTTTGCTACATACATTATCTTCAAAATGATCACTTTAATCACGTATTAATGTTCTATGTGTTCAGTTCAGTTCAGTTCAGTTGCTCAGTCGTGTCTGAATCTTTGCGACTACATGAACCGCAGCACGCTAGGCCTCCCTGTCCATCACCAACTCCCAGAGTTTAACGAAACTTATGTCCATGGAGTCGGTGATGCCATCCAACCATCTCATCCTATGTTGTCCCCTTCTCCTCCTGCCCTCAATCTTTCCCAGCATCAGGGTCTTTTCATATGAGTCAGCTCTTCACTTCAGGTAGCCAAAGTATAGGAGTTTCAGCTTCAACATCAGTCCTTCCAATGAACACCCAGGACTGATCTTTAGGATGGACTGGTTAGATCTCCTTGCAGTCCATGGGACTCTCAAGAGTCTTCTCCAACACCACAGTTCAAAAGCATCAGTTCTTTGGTGCTCAGCTTTCTTTATAGTCCAACTCTCACAACCATACATGACCTCTGGGAAAGCCATAGCCTTGACTAGACAGACCTTTGTTGACAAAGTAATGTCTCTGCTTTTTATTTATTTTTTAAATATAAATTTGTTTATTTTAATTGGAGGCTAATTACTTTACAATATTGTATTGGTTTTGCCATACATCAACATGAATCCACCACGGGTGTACACGTGTTCCCAATCCTGAATGCCCCCCCACCTCCCTCTCCGTACCATCCCTCTGGGTCATCCCAGTGCACCAGCCCCAAGCATCCTGTATCATGCATTGAACATAGACTGGCGATTCGTTTCATATATGATATTATACATGTTTCCATGCCATTCTCCCAAATCATCCCACCCTCGCCCTCTCCCACAGAGTCCAAAAGACTGTTCTATATATCTGTGTCTCTTTTGCTGTCTCGCATACAGGGTTATTGTTACCATCTTTCTAAATTCCATATATATGCATTAGTATACTGTATTGGTGTTTTTCTTTCTGGCTTACTTCACTCTGTATAATCAGCTCCAGTTTCATCCACCTCATTAGAACTGATTCAAATGTATTCTTTTTAATGGCGGAGTAATACTGCATTGTGTATATGTACCACGGCTTTCTTATCCATTCATCTGCTGATGGACATCTACATTGTTTCCATGTCCTGGCTATTATAAACAGTGCTGAGATGAACATTGGGGTACACGTGACTCTTTCAATTCTGGTTTCCTCAGTGTGTTTATCCAGCAGTGGGATTGCTGGGTCATAAGGCAGTTCTGTTTCCAGTTTTTTAAGGAATCTCCACACTGTTCTCCATAGTGGCTATACTAGTTTGCATTCCCACCAACAGTGTAAGAGGGTTCCCTTTTCTCCACACCCTCTCCAGCATTTATTACTTGTAGACTTTTAGATAGCAGCCATTCTGACTGGCATGAAATGGTACCTCATTGTGGTTTTAATTTGCATTTCTCTGATAATCTCTGCTTTTTAATATGCTTTCTAGGTTGGTCATAACTTTCCTTCCAAGGAGTAAGCGTCTTTTAATTTCATGGCGGCAATCACCATCTGCAGTGATTTTGGAGCCCCCAAAAATAAAGTCAGCTGCTGTTTCCACTATTTCCCCATCTATTTGCCTTACATCAGGCTCTATATTGTCATCCTGCTTATTTAACTTATATGCAGAGTACATCATGAGAAACGCTGGGCTGGATGAAGCACAAGCTGGAATCAAGATGGTCAGGAGAAATATCAATAACCTCAGATATGCAGATGATACCAACTTTATGGCAGAAAGTGAAGAGGAGCTAAAAAGCCTCTTGATGAAATTGAAAGAGGAGAGTGAAAAAGTTGGCTTAAAGCTCAAAATTCAGAAAACTAAGATCATGGCATCTGGTCCCATCACTTCATGGCAAATAAATGGGGAAACAGTGGAAACAGTGGCTGACTTTATTTTTTTTTGATGAATCATGCTACAGTTTTATAAATTTTATTTATCTTTTCCTAGAACCAGCTTTTAGGTTCACTGATATTTTCTATTGTTTTTTAGTCTCGATTTTATTTATTTCTCCTCTGATCTTTATTATTTTTTTCTTTCTACCAACTTTGGGTGTTATTTGTTGTTCTTTTTTCTGTTTCATATAGGTGTAATGTTAGATTGCTTATTTGAAATTTTTCTTGTTTGCTGAGGTAGTAAGCTTATAATGCTATAAAATTTCCTCTTAGAACTGTTTTGCTGTTTCCCATAGGCTTTGGATTGTCGTGTTTTCACTTTCATTTGTTTCTCTGTATTTTTCTTTGTTCTCTTTGATTTATTCAGTGACCAATAGCTTGTTTCAGTTCAGTTCAGTCGCTCAGTTGTGTCCGAATCTTTGCGACCCCATTAATTCCAGCACGCCAGGCCTCCCTGTCCATCACCAACTCCCGGAGTTCACTCAGACTCACGTCCATCGAGTCCGTGATGCCATCCAGCCATCTCATCCTGGGTCATCCCCTTCTAATCCTGCCCCCAATCTCTCCCAGCATCAGAGTCTTTTCCAATGAGTCAACCTTCGCATGAGGTGTCCAAAGTACTGGAGCTTCAGCTTTAGCATCATTCCTTCCAAAGAAATCCCAGGGTTGATATCCTTCAGAATGGACTGGTTGGATCTCCTTGCAGTCCAAGGGACCCTCAAGAGTCTTCTCCAACACCACAGTTCAAAAGCTTCAATTCTTCAGCGCTCAGCCTTCTTCACAGTCCAACTCTCACATCCATACATGACCACAGGAAAAACCATAGCCTTGACTAGATGGACCTTAGTTGGGAAAGTAATGTCTCTGCTTTTGAATATGCTATCTAGATTGGTCATAACTTTTCTTCCAAGAAGTAAGCGTCTTTTAATTTCATGGCTGCAGTCACCATCTGCAGGGATTTTGGAGCCCCCCAAAATAAAGTCTGACACTGTTTCCACTGTTTCGCCATCTATTTCCCATGAAGTGATGGGACCAGATGCCATGATCTTTTCTGAATGTTGAGCTTTAAGCCAACTTTTTCACTCTCTTCTTTCACTTTCATCAAGAGGCTTTTTAGCTCCTCTTCACTTTCTGCCATAAGGGTGGTGTCATCTGCATATCTGAGGTTATTGATATTTCTCCTGGCAATCTTGATTCCACCTGTGTTTCTTCCAGTCCAGCGTTTCTCATGATGTACTCTGCATATAAGTTAAATAAGCAGGGTGACAATATACAGCCTTGACATACTCCTTTTCCTATTTAGAACCAGTCTGTTGTTCCATGCCCAGTTCTAACTGGAATGAAGCAGGGCAAAGACTAATAGAGTTTCGACAAGAAAATGCACTGGTCATAGCAAAAACCCTCTTCCAACAACACAAGAGAAGACTCTACACATGGACATCACCAGATGGTCAACACCAAAATCAGATTGATTATATTCTTTGCAGCCAAAGATGGAGAAACTCTATACAGTCAGCAAAAACAAGACCATGAACTCCTTATTGCCAAATTCAGTCTTAAATTGAAGAAAGTAGGGAAAACCGCTAGACCATTCAGGTATGACCTAAATCAAATCCCTTATGATTATACAGTGGAAGTGAGAAATAGATTTAAGGGCCTAGATCTGATAGATAGAGTGCCTGATGAACTATGGAATGAGGTTCATGACATTGTACAGGAGACAGGGATCAAGACCATCCCCATGGAAAAGAAATGCAAAAAAGCAAAATGGCTGTCTGGGGAGGCCTTACAAATAGCTGTGAAAAGAAGAGAAGCAAAAAGCAAAGGAGAAAAGGAAAGATATAAGCATCTGAATGCAGAGTTCCAAAGAATAGCAAGAAGAGAAAAGAAAGCCTTCCTCAGTGATCAATGCAAAGATCTAGAGGAAAACAACAGAATGGGAAAGACAAGAGATCTCTTCAAGAAAATTAGAGATACCAAGGGAACATTTCATGCAAAGATGGGCTTGATAAAGGACAGAAATGGTATGGACCTAACAGAAGCAGAAGATATTAAGAAGGAGTGGCAAGAATACACAGAATACCTGTACAAAAAAGAGCTTCATGACTTAGATAATCACGATGGAATGATCACTCATCTAGAGCCAGACATCCTGCAATGTGAAGTCAAGTGGGGCTTAGAAAGCATCACTATGAACAAAGCTAGTGGAGGTGATGGAATTCCAGTGGAGCTATTTCAAATCCTAAAAGATGATGCTGTGAAAGTGCTGCACTCAATATGCCAGGAAATTTGGAAAACTCAGCAGTGGCCACAGGACTGGAAAAGTCAGTTTTCATTCCAATCCCAAAGAAAGGCAATGCCAAAGAATACTCAAACTACTGAACAATTGCGCTCATCTCACACGCTAGTAAAGTAGTGTTCAAAATTCTCCAAGCCAGGCTTCAACAATATGTGAACCATGAACTTCCAGATGTTCAAGCTGGTTTTAGAAAAGGCAGAGGAACCAGAGATCAAATTGCCAACATCCGCTGGATCATGGAAAAAGCAAGAGAATTCCAGAAAAACATCTATTTCTGCTTTGTTGGCTATGCCAAAGCCTTTGACTGTGTGGATCACAATAAACTGTGGAAAATTCTGAAAGAGATGGGAATACCAGACCACCTGACCTGCCTCTTGAGAAACCTATATGCAGGTCAGGAAGCAACAGTTAGAACTGGACATGGAACAAGAGACTGGTTCCAAATAGGAAAATGAGTACATCAAGGCTGTATATTGTCACCCTGCTTATTTAACTTATGTGCAAAGTACATCATGAGAAATGCTGGGCTGGAAGAAGCACAAGCTGGAATCAAGATTGCTGGGAGAAATATCAATAACCTCAGATATGCAGATGACACCACCCTTATGGCAGAAAGTGAAGAGGAACGCAAAAGCCTCTTGATGAAAGTGAAAGAAGAGAGTGAAAAAGTTGGCTTAAAGCTCAACATTCAGAAAATGAAGATCATGACATCCGGTCCCATCACTTCATGGGAAATAGATGGGGAAACAGTGGAAACAGTGTCAGACTTTATTTTGGGGGGCTCCAAAATCCCTGCAGATGGTGACTGCAGCCATGAAATTAAAAGACGCTTACTTCTTGGAAGAAAAGTTATGACCAACCTAGATAGCATATTCAAAAGCAGAGACATTACTTTCCCAACTAAGGTCCGTCTAGTCAAGGCTATGGTTTTTCCAGTAGTCATGTATGGATGTGAGTGTTGAAGTGTGAAGAAGGCTGAGCGCCAAAGAATTGATGCTTTTGAACTGTGGTGTTGGAGAAGACTCTTGAGAGTGCCTTGGACTGCAAGGAGATCCAACCAGTCCATTCTGAAGGAGATCAGCCCTGAGATTTCTTTGGAAGGAATGATGCTAAAGCTGAAACTCCAGTACTTTGGCCACCTCATGCGAAGAGTTGACTCATTAGAAAAGACTCTGATGCTGGGAAGGATTTGGAGTAGGAGGAGAAGGCTACGACAGAGGATGAGATGGCTGGATGGCATCACTGACTCGATGGACGTGAGTCTGAGTGAACTCTGGGAGTTGGTATGGACAGGGAGGCCTGGCGTGCTGCATTAATGGGGTTGCAAAGAGTTGGACGTGACTGAGTGACTGAACTGAACTGAACTGAATGTATATTTTCCTGTTACTCTCTTCGTACTTCCCACACCCTCCCCGCAGCCATGTCCATAAATCTGTTCTCAATGTGTATGTCTCCATTGCTGCTATGCAGATAGGTTCATCAGTACTATATATTTAGATTCCATATATATGTATTAGTATACAATAACTGTATTTCTCTTTCTGACTTACTTCTCTCTGTAATAGGCTCTAGGTTCATCCACCTCATTAGCACTGACTCAACCACATTCCTTTTTATGACTGTAATATTCCATTGTATATATGTACCATAGCTTCTTTATGCATTCATCTGTCGGTGGATGTCTAGGTTGCTTCCATGTCCTAGCTATTGTAAATAGAGCTGTAATGAACACTGGTTAGCAGGTGTCTTTTTCAGTTTTGGTTTCCTCAGGTTATGTGTCTAGTAGCGTGATTGCTGGCTTATATGGTGGTTTTATTCCTAGTTTTTAAAGGAATCTCCATACTGTTCTCTGCCTGCAATGCAGGATACAATATGAAAAATCTGCCTACAATGCAGGAGACCCCAGTTTGATTCCTGGGATGGGAAGATCCACTGGAGAAGGGATAGACTACCCACTCCAGTATTCTTGGGTTTCCCTTGTGGCTCAGTTGGTAAAGAATCTGCCTGCAATGCAGAAGACCTGGGTTTGATCCCTGGGTTGGGAAGATCCCCTAGAAAAGGGAAAGGCTACCCACTCCCATATTCTGGCCTGGAGAATTCCATGGACTGTATAGTCCATGAGGTCACAAAGAGTTGGACACAACTGGGCCTCTTTCACTTCACTTCACATATTGTTCTCCATAGCAATGTATCAATATGCATTCCCACCAACAGTGTAAGAGGGTTCCCTTTTCTCCACACCCTCTCCAGCATTTATTGTCTGTATATTTTTTGATGATGGCCATTCTGACTGGTGTGAGGTGATATCTCATTGTAGTTTTGATTTGCATTTCTCTAATAATGAGTGATGTTGAGCATCTTCTCATGTGTTTATTAGCCATCTGTATGTCTTCTTTGGAGAAATGTCTGTTTAGGTCTTTTCCCTTTTTTTGATTGGTTGGTTGTTTCTCTGCTATTGATTTGTATGAGCTACTTGTATATTTTTAAAATTAATCCTTTGTCAGTTTCATTTGCTATTACTTTTTCCCATTCTGAGGGTTGTCTTTTCACCTTGTTTATAGTTTCCTTTACTGTACAAAAGTTTTTAAGTTTAATTAGGTCCCCCTTTTTTATTTTTGCTTTTATTTCCATTACTCTAGGAGGTGGGTCATAGAAGATCTTGCTGTGATTTATGTCATAGAGTATTCTGCCTATGTTTTCCTCTAGGAGTTTTATAGTTTCTGGCCTTACATTTAAGCTTTAATCCATTTTAAGTTTATATTTCTGTATGGTGTTAGGAAGTGTTCTAATTTCATTCTTTTATACATGACTGTCCAGTTTCTCCAGCACCACTTATTGAAGAGACTATCTTTGCCTCACTGTATATTCTCGCCTCCTTTATCAAAGTATCCATAGGTGTTTGGGTTTATCCCTGGGCTTTCTATCTTGTTCCATTGGACTATATTTCTGTTTTAGAGTTTATTACTTTTGACTTTCAACCTCCCTGCTAGCTTTGTGTGTGGATGCTTTCTTACCTTTACTGTTGGTTTGCCTTTGCTGGTGAGTTTTTTTTGGTTTGAAATTTTCTTATTTCTAGGTGTGGCCTTTTGTTTTTTGCTTTGAAAAGTTCTCTTTAACATTTGTCGTAAAGCTCATTTGATGGTGTTGAACTCTTTTAGCTTTTGTTTGTCTGTGTAGCTTTTTATCTCTCCATCAAATATGAACAAAAGCCTTGCTAGGTAGGATATTATTGGTTGTAGGTTTTTTCCTCTCACCACTTAAAAAATATTGCACCACTCCCTTCTGGCCTGCAGAGTTTCTGCTGATAAATCAGCTGATAGCCTTATGAGAGTTCCCTTGTATGTTATTTGTTGCTTTTCTCTTGTTCCTTTTCTAGTCTCTCTTGAATTTTTGTCATTTTTATTACAATATGTCTTGGTGTGTCCTCTCTGCTTCCTCCTGTATCAGGCTTTCTGCACCTCCTGGACATGGGTAACTGTGTCCTTTCCCGTGTGAGGGAAGTTTTCAGCTACTGTGTTTTTAAATATCTTCTCAGGCCCTTTCTGTGCTCCTTCTTGTTGTCGTTCAGTCTCTCAGTAGTGTCTGACTCTTTGCAACACCATGGATCATAGTACCCCAGGCTTCCCTGTCCTTCATCTTCCAGAGCTTGCGCAAACTCATACCCATTGAGTCAATGATGCCATCCAACCATCTTGTCCTCTGTGATCCCCCTCTCCTCCTGCCCTCAATCTTTTCCAGTGAGTTGGCTCTTCACATCAGGTGGCCAAAATATTGGAGCATCAGCTTCAGTATCAGTCCTTCCAATGAATATTCAGGGTTGATTTCCTTTAGGATTGACTGGTTTGATCTCAAAGGACTATCAAGAGTCTTCTCCAGCACCACAGTTCAAAAGCATCAATTTTTTGGTGCTCAGCCTTCTTTATGATATACCTCTCACATCTGTACTTGGCTGCTGGAAAAATCATAGCTTTGACTATACAGACCTTTGTTTGCAAAGTTATGTCTCTGCTTTTTTTTTTAACATGCTGTCTAATACGTCTGTTATAGGATGAGGCTAGTCTTGAGGCTAATCTAGGGTTCCTAGAGGGCCAGGCTAGTGCTTGTTCACTGGTGGAAAGGCCTATGGGCCTGTGGGCCTAGAGGGGCTGTGGGCTCAGGAAGTCCTTCAGCAGCCTGTCTGCTGATGAATGGAGATGTGTCTCCACCCAGTTAGTTGTTAGGCCCAAGACCTTCCAGCATTGGTGCCTGCAGGATATTGGGTGGGGCCGGATCTTGTATTGATGAGCTACAGGTAGGATTCCACTGTGACTGCTCACAGCAGCAGTATCTACAGGGTACAAATATGGCTTCTGCCAGTGTCTATGTCCCCGGGGTAAGCCACTGCTACACTGCAATCCCAGCCTCTCCTCAAGATTCTCCAAGACCAGCAGGTCTGGCCCAGGCTCCTATCAAATTACTACTTTTCCCCTGGGTCCTAGTGCATGTGAGATTTTGTGTGTGCCCTTGCAGAGTGAACTCTCTATTTCCTCCCGTCCTTTGGAACTCCCAAAATTAAGTCCACTGGCCTTCAAAGTCAAATGCTCTAGGGGATATTGTCCTCCCAGTACAGGACCACCAGGCTGAGGAGCTATATATGGGGCTCAGAACTCTCACGCCTGTGGGAGAGCCTCTACACTGTAATTATTGTCCAGTTTGTGGATTGCCTCCAATCTATGGGTATGAGACTTGATTATATTGCCAGTCCATCCCTCTTACCTGTCTCATTGTGGTTCCTTCTTTATGTCTTTAGTTGTAGAAGATATTTTCTATAGGTTTCAGTCTTTTTCATTGATGACTGTTCTGCAAATAATTGTGATTTGGGTGTGTTCTTGAGAATTGAACTCAGGGTCTTTCTATTCTGCTATTGTGGCTGAAGCCCAAATTTCTTCTCTTTTTAAAAAAATATTCATAGACTTTAGTTTTAGAGCAGTTTTTGGTTTACAGAAAAATTGAACAGAAAGTACAGAGTTCTTTCTAGTTTAACTATGTTCTTGTCTGAGAGTATACACTGTGTGATTTCTATTAATTAAAAACTTCTAAGTTGTGTTTTTTGGCCCAGAATATGATCTATCTTGGTGAATGACCCATGTGAGCTTGAGAAGAATATATTCTGCTCTTGTTAGATGAAGTAATCTATAGATGTCCTTTAGTTCCAGTTGATTGTGATTAACTATTGATATATCTTTACTCATTCTCTACCTGCTACCTGTCAATTACTGATAAAGGGGTATAGAAGTCTCCAACTATAATAGTGTAGTTTTCTATTTCTCCTGTAGTTCATCAGTTTTGCCTCAGGTATATTGATGTTTTGTTCATGTTTGAAGTTTGAAAATAGTACTAATGTAAATTTATTCTCTTTTTAATTAGGGTGAGATTGAATTTTGTATATATATAGCAGTTCTTTCTCACAGGTTCTTATTGGCTTATTGATGTCCTTTCTTGTAATGTTCTATCGTAGTTTTCTTTTTTAACAGACTATGTCAAGATGTAGGTCTTCTTTTATTTATTTTTCCTAGACCATGATCCTTTCAGTCATCAAAGGAAGGTTTTATTCTCTGGCTTCTGTATTTATCATCTCCTCCTTCCTTACTTTTATATTTTTGCATTATTTATTTAGATTTTTCATTTTAATATGATTCACCCTCAACTTCAATTATGCTTTTCCTGTCTTGAGTGATTTTAATTCTGCTGTTTTATCTTTTGTTTCCTTGCTGTCTTTCCTTAGTGTATGATTAAAAGCAGAGGCCATGAAGTCATATTTTCAGAGGTTGAATCCTGGCTCTAGAATTTACTGGTTGTGTGCCCTTGAGAAAGTTCCTTAACATCTCTCAATTTCCTCAGTTTTGAAATGAGGACAACGATAGCACTAGGCATTCATGGTGCTCTTATAAGAATTATATGTGTTAACATATATAAAACATTTATAATTAAGTATGATGTACATAAAGTGTTAAATCAATGTTAGTAACTTTTATTGCTTCCTCCTTATCATCATCTCTATTAGTTCACTCATCTACCCCCCCTTTTTTATCTCATTTTGCCTTTTCATCTAAGCCTATTTTCTCTTTCTGACTTTCTGTTCTTATTTCATGAAAAAAATTGCCTTTTTTTACCCTATGTAGGATACGAGTTTCCTCAAATTTGATTATGAGTCCTGTATTAAACAAGGTTCAGAGGTATACTTTCAAGTATGATCTCCATATTATAACCCTTTATGTAGCAGTATTTTTTTTATAGTTTCCATATGTTGCTTTCTGCTTCCCCATCATTCAAGATCAGTCTGTTCATGCTCTGTGCCAGGAAATTGGTACATAAAGCCCTTGACCCCATTCTTGGTCCACTTTGTGACAACATCTTTCCTTCCCTTCTGCTGCTGGACAGCTAATTATGTGCACAGCTTCCAAGTTTTCTAGGTAACTTTGCCCTACAACATCTCCTGTCTACCATGATTCATCTCTTTCCTCCATGTCCTTTTTCAACTGAGGCAGTGTAAGAAAAACTATAATTTCTATAATGTAATGCAAACTGCTTTCTTCATATATCTTCTCTTACAACTACTCTACTTGTAGGTTCTGAAAAAACTGTAAAAGCAAAATGACACCTTACAAGTGATCAATTTGAACATATCCATGGAAAGTTAAGCTTTACTCTTGTCTCCATGGTAATCATACACTTCTCTTTCTGCTGGTTTTCAAAACTCATGCTACTTTTGGACATGATCAGGGTAAATGGAATTCATAACCCACCTTAAAAACAAACCCAAATGTTGTAAACTCTCCTTTAGAGTCAGAAACAATGGGATAGCCAAGATCCAAAGACCATGTATGATCAACTAATGCCATCTGTTGGAGGCAGCCTTTTTGTTTGTTTCATGTGAACATTCTAAAAGAGGACATTTCTTAATGGAAGAGTGATTGTGGCTTTTCACTTTGGAAGACTACCTCATTGAACTTAAGGCGCCACAACTATTTTCGTTTTTCCTCATTGCGGTCTGGGACCCTACTACCCCTATCAGCTGTAGAAAGATGGCCTGGCAAGGCAAGGGTGACCAAAAAAAAAAGACAATTCTCCCAGAGTAGTACATGGCAGGACAGAGGAACTGCTGTCTGATTTTCTATGTGGGATGTCACTTACATCTCTGTATATTGTGAGTTGCAAGGAGGCAGGAAATTAAAAGTATACCAGTGGGCCTGTTGCAGTTTCTCATGCAGTCTCTTGAGGTAAAATTTCTCAGTCCAGCTCATTTGATATCTAGTTAGAGGAGATTCTACCTAACTTCTTTTAGTCTTTGTGTTTTGTTTTTTTTTTTTCTTTTTTTTTAATATTTACTTGGCTATGTTGGGTCTTAGTTGCAGTACACTGGGTCTTGTGGCACATGAACTCCTATTTGTAGCATGTGGGATCTAGTTCCCTGACCAGGGATTGAACTTGGGCCCCCTGCATTAGGAGTGCAAAGTCTTAGCCACCGTACCACCAAGGAAGTCCCCTAGCTTCTTTTAGTCTTGTTTTCATTGACATTATTCCACTCCTTTCTCTTGTGCCTTCCTAAGTATTTTAGTAGGAAATTACCAACCTCCTAGCCAGAACCCATTGGAATCCAAAAATGTGTTTTAAGTGCCAAGTGTAAATTTTTTTTTTATATAACAGCTATTGAGGTATAATTTACATATCATAAGATTCACTCATTTAAGTAAGCAATCAGTGGTTATTAGTAAATTTGCCTAGTTGTGCAACTATTTAATCCAGTTTAGAACACTGGAACATTAGAACAAATTTAAAACATTCATCACCGCAATGAGATCCTTCATTCCCGTTTTCAAGGAATCTTTGTTCCCAGTCTCAGTCCCAGGCAGGAATTCATCTGTTCTCTATAGATTTGCCATTTCAAATTTATGGGATGGTGTAATATATAGTGTCTTGATCTGGTTTTGGTTATACTTATTACCATCTTAAAGTGAAGTCGCTCAGTCGTGTCCGACTCTTTGCAACCCCATGGACTGTAGCCTACCAGGCTCCTCCGTCCATGGGATTTTCCAGGCAAGGATACTGGAGTGGGTTGCCATTTCCTTCTCCAGGAGATCTCCCCAACCCAGGGGCTGAACCCGGGTCTTCCGCATTGTAGGCAGACGCTTTACTGTCTCAGCCATAAAATATCTTTGTAACCTTTTCACAGGGTTTAAAATTCTTATGGCAAGAGCTCCAGGGAGGCCTTCTCTGACCTCATGGGATATTGTTTTCTGGACTTTTCATGATCTAGGAGCCTTTGGGGGTACATGGAACTCTCAAATGAGTGCTAAAGGAATTGTGTTGGAGAGTACACACTAAGGAAAGCCTGCAGCCCTTTGGGAAATTCTCTCAAGGTTGCATTATCATCAACTGACATTTATCTTTATTTGTCCAGAAATGCTAAATTTCTCTTTATTTACCCATTCATTGTGTATCCTTTGAAAACCCACTCACTTCTCTGTTAAAGTTTATCTTATTCTCCCAAGTGAAGGACAAGAAAACAGAGGTGGGGCATGGGTGGTAAAAGGTGATAGAATTAATTCATCTTCCTGGATTTCTAGTACTATTCCCTCCATTCTGCCCCTGCACTTGCATCAGAATTTGAGTTTAAATCACAGTACAGAGCAAACAAAAGCCCTACTCTGATGAGAATCAAACAGACCTCAAGTGCCTCTCTGTGCCCACAGCTATGCTAAATGTCTGACACATATATCTCATTTGCCTTCCACAGGGACTTTTCTGAGCTTGATATTAAACCAGGGCCATTTTACACATATACAAATGATAACCTTGGCCAAAGTCACATGGCCATAAATCCACTTTTATTCAGTTGGACCTTTTCCCTTTGGCCAAAATGTTCCAAATGTTTGTTTCAAGCCACAAATTAGCTCCAGCTAATAATATCAGCAAGCTGCTACTGCTAAGTCGCTTCAGTCGTGTCTGGCTCTGTGCGACCGCATAGATGGCAGCCCACCAGGCTCCCCCGTCCCTGGGATTCTCCAGGCAAGAACACTGGAGTGGGCTGCCATTTCCTTCTCCAATGCATGAAAGTGAAAAGTGAAAGTGAAGTCGCTTAGGCGTGTCCAACTCTTAGCGATCCCAGGGACTGCAGCCCACCAGGCTCCTCCATCCATGGGATTTTCCAGGCAAGAGTACTGGAGTGGGGTGCCATTGCCTTCTCCACAAGAGAAGGGGACAAATGCTTTCTGAATGATGCTTTTTGTGTCTCCTTTCTTATTATAAAAATAATTCAATTCTATTAAATAGAAATGATCAAAAAATTTTTGTTCATACTATACTATTGTTAAGTATTTCCATTTCAAAAAACCTTACTCTCTCTTGTCCATCTGCTTTCATCTCTTTACATAGTTGCCATAAGGCTATATATTCTATTTTTTATTCTTCTATTTTATGTCATTGTTTTTTGAAAACATTTTTCTATGTTAATACTTAGATTTTTGTAACTATCATTTTTAAGTATTTAATAGTTTATTTCAAAACTTAATTTTTTAATTTTCTGTTTTACTTAAGTATTAATTGGATATATCACATGATTTTCCCTTTTGTGTAAGATGATGTGAATTCTCTTCTTATAGTCAATTCATCTCTCTTGAAGTGTATCTACTTCATTGCCTCTAGTTCTTTTTTTTTAATTGAAGTATAGTTGATTTACAATGCTTCAGATATACAGCAATCTGATGCAGCTTATATATATATAGATAGATATTCTTTTTCACATTCTTTTCTGTTTTATTGTTGTTGTTAAGTCACTAAATCATGTCCAACTCTTTGAGAACCCATGGACTGTAGCCCTCCAGGCTCCACTGTCCATGGAATTTTCCAGGCAGGAATACTGTATAGGCTGCCATTTCCTTCTCCAGGGAGTCTTCCCAGCCCAGGGATTGAACCTGATTCTCCTGCATTACAGGCAGATTCTTTACTGCTGAGCCACCAGGAAAGACCATTATAAGTTATTATAAGATATTGAATATAGTTTGACATGCTATACAATATGTTCTTATTGTTTATCTGTTTTAGATATAGTGATATCTGTTCATCCCAGATTCCTGATTCATCCCCCCCACTGCCCTTTGGTAACCATGTTTGTTTTCTTTGTGTGTGTGTCTTTTTGTTTTGTAAATAGTGTAATCATTTTAATGACTGCAAAATAGTCCATTTATCTTATAAGACATAATTTTGACTGGTATTCTAATGTAGGGCATGTAAATTATTTTCAGTTTTTGTTATCACAAATAGTGCTATATATTTGTGTATGGAGATTATTTTCGTTGTGAATTATTTCCATATGATAAATTCCCAGAATTGGATTTCTGACTTGAGCTAGAGAACATTTTTGTAAGCATAGTGCCAGATTGCTTTCTAAAAATGTACCAGATTGACTTCTAGGTAGAGCTGCACAGTAACATGGGATAAGCTCTCCTTTAATACATAATGCGATATAGTAAGCCTAAAAATGTTTTTTTTTTTTTTAATTTTAAGTTTAAGCCTAAACATTTCCCAGCAATAACTTCAAAAATAAAAGTTATAGCCTGATCCTTTGAACATTGAAAGGTAGTGAGTGGACAGGGAGAGAAACAAAAGATCAAAAGATTGTCATGTTGTATCTCTCAACCCACACCCAACTGTCCTGAAAGCAATGCTGGGTGGAAAGGAAGTTAGTTGACAAAATTCTGAGTTCTCACTGGTAATCACCAGTGTAGAAAAAAGCAGACTGCAGTGGTAACTGGGCAGCTGCAAAAAAATGCCTAGGAGAAACTTTTGAGCATGAAACTTCCATAATTTGGTGTAAGATCTTATCAGGAGTGGGAGGAAACAACCAGGGTTTGCAATTCCATGCTGGGTGGGGGGTGTGAGCTGAATATTTCCAGAGTGAAGCATGTTTCTAGCTGAGGTGGAAGTGGGATGGACCCATGGTTCAGGAAAATTGGCCAAATTTTAGAAAGAGACTGCAAAGCCCAGGTTTCCTGGCAAAGGCAACTGAATATTTTCTTTACCCAGCCCCTGTACCCTCAGGCTACAGAAAAGAAATCCATACACCATTCTGAAATGTTGTTGAATCACGCAAAGATGCCAGGATTCTTGGCCCCCGGAGGAGAAGAATTCAATCCGGGGCCAGAGACGAGGCTTGATCACTCAGAGCTTTTGTGTAATAAAGTTTTATTAAAGTATAAAAGAGATAGAGAAAGCTTCTGACATAGGAATCAGAAGGGGGCAGAAAGAGTACCCCATTGCTAGTCTTCAGCTGGATGTTATATAGTCACTGAACTGAAACTGAAAGTTGCTCAGTCATGTCCGACTCTTTGCGACCCATGGACAGTCCATGGAATTCTCTAGGCCAGAATACTGGAGTGGGTTGCCATTTCCTTCTCCAGAGGATCTTCCTAACCCAGGGATCAAACACAGGTCTCCAGCATTGCAGGCAGATTCTTTACTAGCTGAGCCACAAGGGAAGTCACTAGCAGTCTGTTAATGAAAGAAAGGAATGTCTTAAAACTCAGAATGGCACCAGGCCCCTCACCCATAAGATGCATTTTGGGATAATCTTGGCACCAAATGGATCATCCTGGGCCATAAAATGATTAACTTGAATCTTGAAAAAGGGCAGATCACCATCTAAATAGTTTTATTTACATAGATTAGAGGAACAATATCTGAGTATAACATACTGGTTTGTCAAGTAGGTTCTGAGCCAAAAGGCGAACTGACTTGAAGACACAGTTTGGGGTAAATGCATAGTACATTAGCATAGCTCAAGACAAACATTTCCATAAGAAAAAGGCATTGGTTATCTTTAGGTTTGAGAATAGTTAAATTCAGGTGAAACCAGGTATCATTATGGCAACACAGTATTTTAAGAGAAACCTCCTTTTAAATTTATATAGAGAAGGAAAAAAATATCACTAGTTTGTTTCCTCCTGCCGCTTAAGAGAGATAAAAATGTCTGACACTTGCAGGCTATTTCCTCCAATTGGAGACCCCTGGCCTTCCTGCCTGTTACCCTCTCATTCCCTGAATTGTGACCAAAACTGGGGGAAATAAACTCACTCCAGATAGTGTTGGGGAAAATGTCAAGAAGAATTTACCTGATTATAGCAGAGCAATATCAGAAAGAGGAAGACAGAGACAGAGAGAAAGAGAATGAGAGTCTAAAAGAAAAATATGACTGGGGCTTACCTGGTGGTCCAGTGGCTAAGACTCCACTCTCCCAATGCAGGGGGCCAAGGTTTGATCCCTGGTCAGGGAATTAGATCCCTCATACCACAACTAAGACCCAGCGCAGCCAAATAAACAAATAAAAATAAATATTTTTATAAAAAAGAAAAACATGACATAAGAAATATAAAATATTGGTATTATAAGCACTTATAAATTTATAGTATAATGTATTATATAATATATAAATTTAATTTTAAAATTTATAGATGAACAGCATGCTATTGGCAAAGGGATGTATTAATATATATATAGAATTGAGAGTCCAGAAATAAGCTCCTGATATTTATAGTGATTTGATTTTTGACAAAGGTATAAAGATAATTTTGTGGGAAAAGAATAATCCCTTCAGCACATGGTGATGGATTAAATGAATATATGCATATAAAATAATGAATTTGGCCTCTATACCATAGTCAAAAATTAACTCAGATGAAAGATCTCAATTCAAGAGTTAAAATGATAAAAGCTTAGATGAAAACAAAGGTGCAGATAAATGGTCATGATCTTGGACTAGGCAACAATATCTTAAGACAACAAAAATACAAGCAACTAAAGAAAAAATAATTAAGCTGAACTTCATCAAAATGAAAAACTTTTGTGCTTCAAAGGACAACATGAAGAAAGTAAAAACACAACCTACAGAATGGTTGAAACATTATGCAAATCAAATATCTGATAAGAAACTTGTAAAGTATAAAGAAGTATTATTGTTCAATAATACAAAGATATAATACAGTTTTAAAATAGGCAAAGTAACTGAATAAACATTTCTCCAAAGAAGATATATAAATAGCCAATAAGTACATGACAATAACTCAACATTATTATCATTATGAGCCATCAGGAAAATGCAAATCAAAAACACAAGATACCACTTCACAACTATAATGAGAATAATAAAAAAAAGATGAAGAACAAGTATGAGAATGTGGGAAAATTGAAACCCTCACATATTATAGTGGAAAAGTATAATTATACAGCAGCTTTGGAAAACAACATTTGGCATTCCTCAAAAGTTAACAAACAAACAAAGTTAAAAATAGACTTACCATATGAGCAAGCCATTTCACTCCCAGATAGATGCCCAAGAGATACAAAAATATATGTCCACACAAATACTTAAACACAAATATTCATAACATCATAATTCATAATGGCCAAAAAGTGAAGACAATCCAAATGTCCATCAGCTGATGAGTGAATAAATAAAATATAGTATGTTCTTATTGTTCAGTCACCTGGTCATGTCTGACTCTCTGCAACCCTATGGACTGCAGCACACTAGGCCTCCCTGTCCCTCACCATTGCCCAAAGTTTTCCCAAGTTCATGTCCATTGCACTGGTGATGCCATCCAGGCATCTCATCCTCTAACACCCTCTTCTCCTGCCCTCAGTCTTTCCCAGCATCAGGGACTTTCCCAATGAGTCAGCTGTTTGCATCAGGTGACCAAAATACTGTATCAGCCCATCCAACAAGTATTCAGGGTTGATTTCACTTAAGATTGATTAGTTTGATCTTCTTGCTGCCTAAGGGACTTTCAGGAGTCTTCTCCAGCACCACAGTTTGAAGGCATTAATTCTTTAGCATACTGTCTTCTTTTTGGTCCAGCTCTCACAACCATATCTGACCACTGGGAAAACCATAGCTTGACTATATGGACCTTTGTCGGCAGAGTAATGTCTCTGCTTTTCAACACAATGTCTAGGTTTGTCATAGCGTTCCTGCCAAGAAGCAATCATCTTCTGATTTCATGGCTGCAGTCACCATCCACAGTGATTTCAGAGCCCAAGAACAGGAAATCTATCACTGCTTCCACATTTTCCCCTTCTATTTGCCACGAAGTAATAGAGCCAGACATCTGGAATGTGAAGTCGAGTGGGCCTTAGAAAGCATCACTATGAACAAAGCTAGTGGAGGTGATGGAATTCCAGTGGAGCTATTTCAAATCCTGAAAGATGATGCTGTGAAAGTGCTGCACTCAATATGCCAGCACATTTGGAAAACTCAGCAGTGGCCACAGGACTGGAAAAGGTCCGTTTTCATTCCAATCCCAAAGAAAGGCAATGCCAAAGAATGCTCAAACTACCACACAATTGCACTCATCTCACATGCTAGTAAAGTGATGCTCAAGATTCTCCAAGCCAGGCTTCAACAATACGTGAACCGTGAACTTCCTGATGTTCTAGCTGGTTTTAGAAAAGGCAGAGGAACCAGAGATCCAATTTCCAACATCCTCTGGATCATGGAAAAAGCAAGAGAGTTCCAGAAAAACATCTATTTCTGCTTTATTGACTATGCCAAAGCCTTTGACTGTGTGGATCACAATAAACTGTGGAAAATTCTGAAAGAAATGGGAATACAAGACCACCTAACCTGCCTCTTGAGAAATCTGTATGCAGGTCATGAAGCAACAGTTAGAACTCGACATAGAACAACAGACTGGTTTCAAATAGGAAAAGGAGTATGTCAAGGCTGTATATTTTCACCCTGCTTATTTAACTTCTATGGAGAGTACATCATGAGAAACGCTGGACTGGAAGAAACACAAGCTGGAATCAAGATTGCCAGGAGAAATATCAATAACCTCAGATATGCAGATGACACCAACCTTATGGCAGAAAGTGAAGAGGAACTCAAAAGCCTCTTGATGAAAGTGAAAGAGGAGAGTGAAAAAGTTGGCTTAAGCTCAACATTCAGAAAACGAAGATCATGGCATCCAGTCCCAACACTTCATGGTAAATAGATGGGGAAACAGTGGAAACAGTGTCAGACTTTATTTTTTGGGGCTCCAAAATCCCTGCAGATGGTGACTGCAGCCATGAAATTAAAAGACGCTTACTCCTTGGAAGAAAAGTTATGACCAACCTAGAAAGCATATTGAAAAGCAGAGACATTACTTTGCCGACTAAGGTGTGTCTAGTCAAGGCTATGGTTTTTCCAGTGGTCCTGTATGGATTGAGAGTTGGACTGTGAAGAAGGCTGAGTGCCGAAGAATTGATGCTTTTGAACTGTGGTGTTGGAGAAGACTGTTGAGAGTCCCTTGGACTGCAGGGAGATCCAACCAGTCCATTCTGAAGGAGATCAGCCCTGGGATTTCTTTGGAAGGAATGATGCTAAAGCTGAAACTCCAGTACTTTGGCCACTTCATGTGAAGAGTTGACTCATTGGAAAAGACTCTGATGCTGGGAGGGATTGGGGGCAGGAGGAGAAGGGGATGACAGAGGATGAGATGGCTGGATGGCATCACGGACTTGATGGACATGAGTCTGAGTGAACTCCAGGAATTGGTGATGGACAGGGAGGCCTGGCGTGCTGCGATTCATGGGGTCGCAACGAGTCGGACACAACTGAGCGACTGAACTGAACTGAACTGAACTGAATGAGGCTGGATGCCATGATCTTAGTTTTTTTAATACTTAGTTTTAAGCTGGCCCTTTCACTATCCTCTTTCACCCTCATGAAGAGGCTCTTTAGTTCCTCTTCACTTTCAGCCATTCAAGTGGTATCATCCACATGTCTGAGGTTGTTGATGTTTCTCCCAGCTATCTTGACTCCAGCTTGTAACTCATCCAGGCCAGCATTTCTCATGATGTGCTCAGTGTTTAGGTTAAACAAGCAGGGTGACAGCAGACAGCCCTGTCATACTCTTTTCTCAATCTTGAACCAATCAGTTGTTACATACAGGGTTCTAACTGTTGCTTCTTGACCCACATACAGGTTTCTCAGGAGACAGTTGAGATGGTCTGGTATTCCCATCTCTTTAAGAACTTTTCACAGCTCTTAAAGAGATGGGACACACCCACAACAGAGCATGGTTTACACTTAGGCCCAGCCACTTCATTCTTTCTGGGGCTATTAGTAGTTCTCTTCCACTCTTCCCCAGTAGCATATCAGACACCTTCAGACCCAGGGGACTCATCTTTCGGTGTCATCTTTTTGTCCTTTTATACAGTTCATGAGGTTCTCACAGCAAGTATACCGGGGTGGTTTGCCATTCCCTCCTCCAGTGGATCACATTTTGTCAGAACTCACCACTATGACCCATCTGTCTTGGGTGGCCTTACATGGCATGGCTCATAGCTTCATTGAGTTATGTAAGCCCCTTCACCATGACAAGGCAGCGATCCATGAAAGGGAAAATACAGTATATCCATACAATTAAATATTATTCAACAATAAAAAGAAATGAAGTAATAATGCATACTACAACATGCATGAATCTTAAAAACATTCTGATAAATAAAAGAAGCCAATCACATAAGAGTATCTATTGGATGATTTCATTAATATGAAAAGTCCAAAAGAGCAAGTCCATAGAAACAAAAAGTGTATTAGTGGTTGCCTTGGGTGCAAGCAGGCTGGTGAGAGATGGGAAGAGGATTTGGAAAGTGACAGCTAAGAGGTATGAGGTTTCTTTTTGGTGTAATGCAATGTTCTAAAATTGATTATGGTAATAACCGTACAACTCTGTGAATATTAATATATTCATACATACATGTATATTTAGTAAACCATTGAATTATACAATTTAAATGGGTGAATTATAGCATATGTGAATTATATCTTAATCTATCATTTTAAAGTTTATAAATGAAGTGTTAAAACCATAGAATCCAAGAAAAAGAGGAATTGAAAAACCAAAGAAACAAATAGAGAACTAAACAGTATTAGTAATGATCTGATAAATTAGGACCAGCAAGGGATAAAACATATAAATCTAGACATCTAACAAATGGCTTAGAGGAAAAGTTTGAGACAACTACACTTGCTATTGAAGACAGTCTAAGAATATGATTGATATGGAGACCTTACAGTGTTAATTCCTTGAGTAGGTTCCCCAATAAATAATGTAGACAATATATACCAAGAAACAAATGTAGAAATTTTGCCTAAAATGAAGAAGTATTTCTGTAAGTTTTAAGAGTATTCTGTGTTCTAAGAAAAACTGATACAGAATAATTGATTTTAAAAATCTGATTAAATTGTTGGACTTCCAAGATAAAAGAGATTCCATCAGGCATCCAGATAGAAAAGAAAAATCAGTGAAAGTGGAAATATCTGATGGGCCTCAAACTTCTACACAGCAAGCTAGACTGAAAGAAACACTGAAACAATGGTCTGGAAAACTCTAAGGGAAAGAAAATGTGACATTAGAATATTACTCTCAGCCAAGTCACTTTTCAAATACAAAGTGGCAGTCATTATCAAACATGCAAGATCTGAGAGAACTGAGCCCTCTTAAGTCCCTTCTTGGAAATGAAAAATTAAATCAGCCAACTAATCTATCAAGATAAAGAACTGAAGTAGTCTTATGTTAAAAGACCCAAATTTGACTGTTGAACCTATTTAAATAGAGGTCTAAGACCTTAAGGTATGGAAGAATTATAGTTGCAAAACAAAATGTCAGTGTTATAATCCCTGAAAAAGTAAAAGACACTTGCTCCTTGGAAGGAAAGCTATGACAACCTACCCAGTGTATTAAAAAGCAGAGACATCACTTTGCCAACAAAGGTCCATATTGTCAAAGTTGTGGTTTTTCCAGTAGTCATGTACTGATGTGAGCTGGACCATAAAGAAGGTTTAATGCCAGTTCAGTTCAGTTCAGTCGCTCAGTCGTGTCCGAGTCTTTGCGATCCCATGAATCGCAGCACGCCAGGCCTCCATGTCCATCACCAACTCCCGGAGTTCACTCAGACTCACGTCCATCGAATCAGTGATGCCATCCAGCCATCTCATCCTCGGTTGTCCCCTTCTCCTCCTACCCCTAATCCCTCCCAGCATCAGAGTCTTTTCCAATGAGTCAACTCTTCGCATGAGGTGGCCAAAGTACTGGAGTTTCAGCTTTAGCATCAGTCCTTCCAAAGAAATCCCAGGACTGATCTCCTTCAGAATGGACTGGTTGGATCTCCTTGCAGTCCAAGGGACCCTCAAGAGTCTTCTCCAACACCACAGTTCAAAAGCATCAATGCTTCGGCACTCAGCTTTCTTCACAGTCCAACTCTCACATCCATACATGACCACAGGAAAAACCATAGCCTTGACTAGACAGACGTTTGTTGGCAAAGTAATGTTTCTGCTTTTGAATATACTATCTAGATTGGTCATAACCTTTCTTCCAAGGAGTAAGCGTCTTTTAATTTCATGGCTGCAGTCACCATCTGCAGGGATTTTGGAGCTCAAAAAAATAAAGTCTGACAGTCTTTCCACTGTTTCCCCATCTATTTACCATGAAGTGTTGGGACTGGATGCCATGATCTTCGTTTTCTGAATGTTGAGCTTTAAGCCAACTTTTTCACTCTCCTCTTTCACTTTCATCAAGAGGCTTTTGAGTTCCTCTTCACTTTCTGCCATAAGGGTGGTGTCATCTGCATATCTGAGGTTATTGATATTTCTCCTGGCAATCTTGATTCCAGCTTGTGAATGCCAAAGAACTGATGCTTTTGAATTGTGGTGCCTGAGAAGACTCTCGAGAGTCCCTTGGACTGCAAGATCAAACCAGTCAATCCTAAAGGAAATCAACCTTGAATAATTCATTGAAAGGACTTACGCTGAAAGTATTGAAGCTGAAGCTCCAATACTTTGGCCACCTGATGTGAACAGCTGGTTCATTGGAAAAAGATCTTGATGCTGGGAAAGATTGAAGGCAAAAGGAGAAGGGAGTTGCAGAGGATGAAATGGTTAGATAGAATCACTGACTCAATAAACATGAGTCTGAGCAAACTCTGGGAGACAGTAATGGACAGAGGAGCCTGGCGTGTTGCATTCCATGGGGTCACAACTTAGTGACTGAGCAACAACAGAATCATCAAGAACAACAAAGAGAACCAAAGGAGAGGAAATGGAAGAATGAGAGTTTATCACTTCATAGTTCATAAAGAAATCAATAAAATTGACCTAACATTGAGTCACATGTATTTTCAAATGAAATGTGATATCAGGATTTGCTTCAAAATATTCCAGTCTAAGAAAGAAGGAAGAAAGAAAAGGGAGGAAGTGAGAAGGGAAGGAAAATGAATATGATGGTTGTTGAGGTAGAAATGCATGAAACAGTTGCAAAATGTTGAAGATTATGGAAGCTAGATAATGGGTACATGGCAGCTTATTATACTATCCTCCTTTTTTTGTTGTCAGCTACATACTGGCACTTACCAGCTACCTCTACAAGGATTAAATCACATGCTGCTGTTTCTGCTGATTTTAAACATCCCCAAAAGGAATTCAGGTGGAGAGCAGAAATGAGGTACTCTGTGCTCTGGGAAAAACCAGCAGAATGGGTCTTCAGATAGATATTTTCAGGAGCCAACTTTATGAGCCCAATTCTTGTATTTCCTCATATTTAGAAAAACACTAAAATCCTTTGCAGTGATGACTGCTCCTCGTGACTAGCAGATACATTCTGCAAAAAATAAAGTGCTTGATTGCACGTACTCCCCCTTCACCAAAATCACATACATACTGACCTTACCCCCAACCTCTTTGGAGCAATTTCTAAGGGCTATATGAAATGCTGTTTCCTGGTCTATAGTCCTCATTTTGCCCCAAATAAAATTTAAGTTGCAATTCTCATATTGTGCATTTTTTAAGTCAGCATTGTGTATTTAAAATTTTTTTCACAATGAAAAGTTAAAATAGCAAAGTTAGATTAAATTATTTTTTAAATTATAATGACTTTAAGCCCTAATGGCTGAAAAATTTTTTTTGTTGTTAAGAAGCATCTCCTGCTAAGGGGGTAGATATTAAAAGTTTTCATCACAAGAAAAAACATTTTTTAGATTGGAGTGTTTCAGCTCTCTAACTCAAGACTCTCTCTCTCTCTCTCTCTCTCACACGCACACACACACACACACACACACACACACACAGCCTACAACCACCAATGCTGTCCTCTTTGGGTCAATTATAGATGAGTACTGTTGAGAGAGAAGTCAGTCACTTGTGCCTGCTGCTGGGCTGGCTAGACAATGGAACTTGCAAGGCTCTCATGCCCAGTACTCCTATGAATCACACAGCCCAACACTTGTCTCACTGAATCCTGGGTATTTCCTCCATGTCCTCTTCAGGTTTTTCTCACATTAAAAAAATATATATATATGTATATTATATATATTATGATATGATATATATATATCATTCAGCAGGCTTTGCAACCAGTATCTCATATACTCCTCATAGCATTCTCTAGATGAGGAAATTGCAGCTCAGAAATGGTGTCACTCATCCAGGGCCCCACAGTGAGTCAGTGAGGAATGGTTGGATGAGAAGCCAGGTCCTTCCCTGACACTCTTCTTATTCCTACTTCTCATCTTGAAGTGCAACAAAGAAAAAGACTTCCAACAATTACAGAGGCAGGGCTTCATTGGGGTAAAGGACCATAGGAACTCTGTGTTACTTTTGTGAGGGAAGTAGGGAGTGATTTTGGATGAGTATTGTGATTGTATTTGGAAGAACGGGTGGAATGAGAAAGCGATTCAGAATCACCGCTGTGTATTGACCAGAGGCCAGAGACCGGGGACCTCAATGCTGCCCACCTATCCTCCCACACCAAGAAGATCTGGAGGGCAGCAGTTCAGTTGTTCTTACCTTACACAATAGATACTGAGGGCCTACAATGTGCTTGCTTCATGTCTGCTCAGGCATTTGTTCAATAAGCACCTACTTTGTACTTTTTACTAAGCACCTACTATGTACTTCCCTGGTAGCTCAGATGGTAAAAAAATTTGCCTGCAATGCAGGAGACCTGGATTCAATACCTGGGTTGAGGAGATCCCCTGGATAAGGAATTGACTACCCACTCCAGTATTCTTGCCTGGAGAATTCCATGGACAGAAGAGCCTGGTGGGCTATAGTTGATGGAGTCGAAAGAGCTGGACATGACTGAGCGACTAACAGATAGTTCTAGGTACTGTGCTAGTTGTTGGGGATACAACAGTGAACAAAAGATATAATCCCCTTGCTCTCACAGAGCTCACATTCTAGCTGAGGAAGACAATCAATAAATAAGTAGGCTCATAGAATAAGATAATTGGAGATATACTAAGTGCAAGGATGGAAAAACACTGGCATGTTGATGGAGACCCTCAGGGGCTCTACCTGAAGTGTTCAGGGAAGATCTCCCAGAGGAGGTGACGTCTGAGATGAGATCTGAAAGGTAAGGAACAAGCCAGGTAGAGAGCAGGGGGAAGAGCTGCCAGGCATAAAGAAAAGTTGATGCAAAGCCCTGAGGTGAGAGTGCATGTGGTATGTCTGAAGATCAGAAAGATGCTGCAGTAAAGTGGGTGAGTAGCCTGCTTCACACAATGTATATTAAGGGGACATTGGAAAGTCAGCAGGAGCAACATACAGAGCCGGTTATCTCCAGTCCACACAGAGGGAGCCCCTGAAAATGCCCAGAGATTCCATGACTTACCCAAGGTCACAAGATCAGCAAGGGGCACATGTTGCCCCATAATTTACACTTTACTACTGCTACCTGCTGCTGGACCCTAGGCCTCCAAACCTGGGGAGCCTGGGGTTTGAGTCTTGGGAGGCCCCAGAGACTCAACAGCTCCTTCAGTGTTGCCCAGTGGAAGGCACTGCTCTTCCTCCATGGCTTCTGGGATCAGGTTCACACAAATGTCCCCAGATGGGGGAGTCCCTGCTAGACTCCGCAGACACTCAGGTCTGTGGAGCACAAAGGCATCTCCAGGTCTGTGACCTCAGCTTGACCTTGAGCTGCTCCACCTCTGCAAATCAAAGTTCAATCATCCTGACTTTTCACAAACTACCTTGTAGCCCTGTAACTCTCCAGCTCTGCTACAACTATCTTCTGCTCCCTCCTTTCTGCTGTCTCCTTAATTGCCAGTCCCTCCAGGCCACCCCTCCAGCTCGGTCCCCAAGGCCCACCTGTTCCACGTTTTTCTCTCATCAGCACCTTCTCTCCCTCCTTCCCTTTCCTCCTGCCATACAAACCTAGCAAAACCCCAACCTTGGATGAATACACCACCTCTCTGTTTTTTTCCACTTATACTCCAGAGCTGTTGAACAGTACAGGAGAAAGACATACAAGCAGAAGGCTTAACATGACTTTCATGGCCTCCAACCTCAGCTTGGGGAATCAGAAAGACCACAGACTTTGGACTCAAATAGATTTGTATTGGAACATAGATGCAAAACTCATCAACAAAATACTAGCAAATTGAATCCAACAATACCTTAAAATGCTTATATGCCACAATCAAGTAGGATTTAACAATTTCCACAAACCATTGTGAAACATCACATTAAACTGAAGAATAAAAAGCATATGATCGTCTCAATAGATGCAGAAAAAAATGCTTCTGATAAAAATCAACATCCAATTATGATTAAAAACTCTTCAGAAAGTGGACATACAGGGGACATGCTTCACATAATAAAACAATATGAGACAGACCCATAGCTAACATCACATTCAATGATGAAATGCTGAAAATATTTCCTCTAAGATCAGAAACAAGACAAAGATGCCTTCTCTTGCCACTTTAATCAACATCATTTTTGAAGCTCCAGTCACAGTAATCAGAAAAGAAAAATAAATAAAAGGAATCCAGATTGGAAAAGAAGAAGTAAAAAAAAAAAAAAATCCTAAAGTTACCAGAAAACTACTAGAGCTCATCAAAAAATTTGGTAAAGTTGCAGGAGACAAAGTAAATATACAGAACTCTGTTGTATTTCTATACACTAACAATGAAATATCAGAAAGAATTTAAAGAAACAATCTCATTTACCATTGCATGAAAAAGAATAAAATACCTGGGAATAAACTTACCTAAGAAGCCAGAATACCCATACTGTGAAAGCTATGACAGCAATGAAAAAAAAGTGAAGACAACACAAACAGATGGAAAGGTATACCATGTTCTTGGATTGGGAAAATCAATATTGTTAAAACACTACCCAAGGCAATCTACAGATTTATGCAATCCCTATCAAACTACGAATGACTTTTTCACAGAACTAGAACAAGTAATCCTAAATTTTATATGGAACCATAAATGACCCAGAATTGCCAAAGCAATCCTGAGAACAAGGAACAAAGCTGGAGGCTTCATGCTCCTTGAGTTCAGACTATACCACAAAACTACAGTAACCAAAACAGTATGGTACTGGCACAAAAACAGACATATAGGTCAATGGAACAGGATGGAGAGCCCCAAAATAAACCCATGCACTTATGGTCAGTTAATCTACAACAAAAGGAGGCAAGACTATACTATGGACAAAAGACAGTCTCTTCAATAAATGGTGCTGGAGAAACTGGAGAACTACATGTAAAAGGATGAAATTGTAACATTCTCTAACACCATATACAAAAATAAACTCAAAATTGATTAAAGACCTAAATGTAAGAGTAGATACTATAAAACTCCTAGAGGAAACTACAGGCAGAACACTCTTTAACAGGAATCACAGTGATACATTTTTAGACTGATCTCCTAGAATAATGGAAACAAAAGCAAAACTAAACAAAATGGGACCTAATTAAACTTAAAAGCTTTTGCACAGCTAAGGAAACCATAAACAAAAAGACAACCTACAGTTTGGGAGAAAGTATTTGCAAAAGAAAATGCAACTGATAAGGGATTAATTTCCAAAATATACAAACAGCTCATACAGCTTAATATCAGGGAAAAAAAAAAAAAAGGGCAGAAGACCTAATGACACATGTTTCCAAAGAAGACATATAGATGGTCAACAGGCACATAAAAAGATACTCAATATCACTAATTAAAGAAACTGAAAACTACAATGAGGTATCACTTCACACCAGTCAGAATGACATTCTCAAAAAGTCTACAAATAACATGCTAGAGAGGGTGTGAAAGAAAAATTAACCTTCCTACACTTTTGATTGGAATGTGAATTGGGGCAGCCACTACAGAGAACAGCATGGAGGTTTCTGAAAACCCTAAAAATAGAGTTACCATATGACCCAGCAGCCCCACTCCTGGACATATTTCTGGAGAAATATAACTCAAATACATACATGTACCCCAATAATTATGGCTGCACTATTTACAAAACAGCCAAGACATGGAAGCAACTTATTAATAAATGTTCATTGATAGATGAATAAAGAAAATGTGATATATATCACATGTATATACACACATACATACATACATACATACATACATACATACATACATACATACATACAATGGAAATCTACTCAATAAGAGAAAAGAATGAAATGCCATTTACTGCAACATGGGTGGACCTAGAGACTATCATATTAAGTGAATTAAGACAGAGAAAGACAAATATCATATGATATCACTTATATGTGAAATTTTTTTAAATGATACAAATGAACTTATTTGTAAAAAAAGACTCACAGACATAGAAAACTAATTTATGGTTACCAAAGGGGTAATGGGTTAAAAGGGATGAATTGGGAGCTTGGGATTAACATATATTCACTACCATAAGTAAAAATAGATGAGAACAAGGACCTACTATATAGGACGGTTCAATATCTCATAAAAATATACAATGGAAAAGAATCTGAAAATTATATATTTATATGCTATATATATATAGCTATATATATGCTCTATTTATATACACATATGTATATGGTTTTATATATATATATGTATGTATATAACTGAATCATTTTGCTGTACACTTGAAACTAACACAGCTTTAGTCTGCAGCCATACCACCCTAAATGCACCCAATCTCCTCTGAAACTAACACAACTTTATGAATCAACTATGCTTGTTTTAAAAAAGTTTTCCTCACAAGGAAAAAAGTTCTAACTGTGTATGATGATGGATTTTATAAGAATAGGATCAGTTATTTTTTACTTATTTATTTTTGGCCATGCGGGGTCTTTGTTGTCTTGCCTGGGTATCTCGTTGCCGTGTGACAGCTTTCTCTAGTTGTGGCAAACAGGGGCTAGTCTTCACTGCAGTGCATAAGCTTCTCATTGTAGTGGCTTCTCTTGGTGCAGAGCACAGGTCCTGCAGCGCACAGGCTTCAGTAGTTGCTTCTCGCGGGCTCTAGAGCTCAGGCTCAGTAGTTGTGGTGCACAGGATTGGTTGCTCTGTCCTAGGTGGAATATTCCCAGACCAGGAATCGAACAAGTGTCCCTGCATTGGCAGGTGAATTCTTAACCTCTGGATCACCAGGGAAGTCCCTGGATCATTTAATATTGTATGCACTATATATTTATATATACAATCTTTATTATAGTCATTTTATAATGTGATCATTTCACTATGTGTAAAAATTGAATCATTACATTTATACCTGAAACAAATATAGTCTTTGTCAATTGTACCTCAATTGAAAAAAAAGAAACCACTTTTAGAAACCAGTATCTCCTGTCATGAATGATGATTATCTGAAGTTCAGAAGGTCCTTCAGTTTCACTTTAGTCTCCTAGCTTAAATAAAATTAGGTTTAATGTTTTTATTTTTCAATAGTATGATATATAAAAATATATATTCTATTATGTTACATTATATTAATATAATTCATATATATGTGTATATATCTATATGATATATAATATTAAATTATCCTATCCTAATAAAATTCTTTCTTTCATGTACCTATACTTCCACCTTCAATATGTTTGTATGCCTCAAGAGAGAAAGGATTGCTGTTGAAAGTAATCTCTGATTGTGAGATTTGGAGCCATTTGTTTTCTCCCTTTTTTGTTCTTTTCAATACTTCCTGTTTATAATATATATTATTTATATTATCATTATTTGTATAATCAACACCTATTATTTTTATATATACAGTAAAGTCATTATTCTTTAAAAGCTGTTTTTCTAGTTTATACAGTTACCAATACTGATAGTCATACATTTCAGATGCCTATGGCTGAGGTGGTTAAATATCTCAAATATGAAATGTAAACCTCTGATGTGCTAATAACTTGTTCTGTTTCTTTGGGTCCAGGAAGCATCTATGATTTTTATTTCCTCAAGCAAGCTAGTGGACATTGGTACACATGGACAGAGTACATCACCAAAGAGGAGGAAAATATCTCCGCAAATGCAAAGGTAAAAGAGAGTTATTGGTCATAGAACCTCAGTAATGACCTGATATTCAGCAAAGTGGAGACATTAACATCAGATCTGGGTTAAAGAACTTACTTTAGAAAAAGTGAAAGAATTTACTTTAGAAGAATGTTCAAACATGAATTGAATTGAGCCTTCAAAAGCATGGACTTTAGAATCAGAGAGTCCCAGGTTTCTTATTCAGTCTTCACCCTCGCTGCCTCAGTTTACTCAACTACATAATAGAAGAAAAAAATATCTAAAGAATGGTTGTAACGATTGAAGACATTATACATGAATCTGTGGCATTCACATCGTGCTAGATCATACTGTTGCTATTCTAATTATTGTCAGCATGAACAATGCCAGGTGGTCATCAGTCCCTCTCTCAGATATCTCAGCCAAAAAGATCCTTGCCTTTTCTTTAAAATCCCCAGAGAAAGATTTCTTTAATCAGAATTCTCAGAAAAATGGATACTGATTAATAGATTCTCTGGTTAGCAGAAGATTCACTTTCAACTCCTACTCATTTTCTTGTGGAAATTTTTTCCAGATGTGCACTTTCATGCCTCTACTTGCAGTATCTGGTGGACAAATTTTATCTTTCTTGGGGTAATTGTAGTTTCTTCAGGCCCTAGGTAGAGTAGTAGATGGTGGATGGAAATGTGGAAATATTAGAAACAAAATCAGACACCAGACAGGACCACAGCTACTTGTGAAAAGGGTGCCATAGGCAAGAGTGAATGTGTGATGAGTTCAGGACTCACATGGAGACTGAAAAGACTGTAAAGAACCCCTCAGCGCTGAGGTTCCAAACTTTCATTCTCCTTAAAAGAGCTTCATCACCTGAGCTCCAGGGGTGTGAAATCTTCCTAGATTCCTACAAATGAGTCAAATGCAGAAAATATTTTTGTTATCCTGGGAATTTTTCACTTGTCAAAAAATTGTTCTAGCCCCTGAAAATAAAAATCTATGAAATCCAACTTGCTTTAAATTCCCAGTCTTGATACTTGGTTTAGAATTCAGTATCACTTATGTGACTTTGGCCAAGTTGGCCATCCTCCAGTCTCAATTTTTTCATCTGAAAAAGTGAGCTAATAATACAGCTGCCTCAGAGGGCTGTTGGGAAAACTGCAGGGAATAACATAGGCAAAACATCCATAGCTCAATACCTGTTAATTCTCTTCCTTGCCACTTAAACTTCTTTGTTCTATCTGCTCCTTTTACATTGATCAATTATTAATCAAAATAAGTCAAGCTTAGTTTAACAGTATACGCATAGCCACCATACTACACAGTCCCTGTTGGTGCCATTTGCATTATGGTCTACTTTTGCTTTAGGGGCACCACGTAGTGTGGGTGGTGCTCCCTAGAGTTGCACAGCACACTGGCTCCATGTTCACTAGCCTCTTCCAGTCTAGACGTATAAGTAGACTTCAGCATATGATTCAGATCTTACTACCCCTTCCTCTGTGGCTACACTCCTGGCTCAGTGGTAAAGAATCTGCCTGCCAGTGCAGGAGATGCAGGTTCAGTCCCTGGGTTGAGAAGATCCCCTGGAGAAAGAAATGGTGACCCACTCCAGTACTCCTGCCTGGGAAATCCCATGGGCAGAGGAGCCTAGCAGGCTAAAGTCCATGAGGTCACAAAAGAACTGGACACAATTTAGTGACTAAACAATAGCAAACCCCTTCCTCTACCCATCACTGGGGGGACCAAAAGCAGCCAGATGGTTGATGATAGGGTTCAAGCTCAGAAAAGCCAATCTAAAGCAAGGTTTTCTACTCAAAGTAACAGAGGTTCTAGGAATCCAAGACCAAGCCCTTAGAGCCCAGATGGAGTCTGAATACCAGGAAGAATGTTGCAACTTCCATATTGCTAAAGGGATTAATAGGAGGAACCGAGAATATGAGCCTTAGGAAAAGCAGATGAGGAATAAGCACAAGGAATGGGGGTCAAGGGTCATACCTAACCCTTCTTGGACAGGCAGTATAGATGGCATATGGGAGGTGGACCTTTCCTAGGGCAAGGCAGACAGCTTGGCTCAAAGAAAAGGTCTCAGAGCGCAGCAGCTGTAGACACAGCCTTACTATAATTGGTGTTTATAATATGACATTTCAGTAGTTAATAATACAGTCCTTGGAATCAGACAAGCTGGGATTAAAATCTTTGCATTTCCATTTCCTTGCTGTGTTGGTGAGCTCTGGATCTGTTTCCTCATCTCTAAAACAGGGACCATAGACAGTTATTGTCTATATTTACATACAAGATCTCATTTAACCCTCAAAACAGCTCAGTGAACTAGATTCCATTTTTATCCCCATTTTACAGATGAAGAAACTAGGCTGCTAGAGAGGTAAAATACTCAAAATTATAAAGATAAATAAGAGACAGAGCTGAATGGATAGTAAGGATAAAACTCAAGTCTCTTGAATACCCACACCCAATCTCCTGGTCCCAGTATCAAGACTCACCATGTCTTTGTGGCACAGGTCTCAGAACTCATCATCCCCACCATGGAGACAGCCCGACAGTCCTTCTTCTTGAAAACCTACCTGGACCATGAGATTCCAATGCTGTTCGTAGGACCCACGGGCACAGGCAAATCAGTCATCACCAACAACTTCCTTCTTCGCCTTCCCAAAAATACTTATCTGCCCAACTGCATCAATTTCTCTGCCAGAACTTCAGCCAATCAGACGCAGGATATCATCATGTCCAAGCTGGATCGCCGACGGAAAGGCCTTTTTGGGCCTCCCATAGGGAAGAAAGCAGTGGTATTTGTGGGTAAGGCACTCGCCTGGATCTGGAAACACCAAATTCTTCTATTTTAAATTGCAGCAAAACAGAATCTCCCTTTGTAGGACTGCTGTATATTCATTTTACTGTCTATGGAAAATAAAATATTTCTGGTTAATATAATTCCACATTCCTTCCCTCCCCTCCTATTTTCTTTCCTTCTTTTCTTCCATCTTTCCATCCCTTCTTCTCTCCTTCCTCCCTTTCTTGCTTCTTTCATTTTTTGTTTCTTGTCCTTTCCTTCATTCATTTCCAAGTACTTTTAACTATGTTCAGTTCAGTTCAGTTCAGTCGCTCAGTCGTGTCCGACTCTGCGACCCCATGAATCGCAGCACGCCAGGCCTCCCTGTTCATCACCATCTCCCGGAGTTCACTCAGACTCACGTCCATTGAGTCAGTGATGCCATCCAGCCATCTCATCCTCTGTCATCCCCTTCTCCTCCTGTCCCCAATCCCTCCCAGCATCAGAGTCTTTTCCAGTGAGTCAACTCTTCGCATGAGGTGTCTGAAGTACTGGAGCTTCAGCTTTAGCATCAGTCCTTCCAAAGAAATCTCAGGGCTGATCTCCTTGAGAATGGACTGGTTGGATCTCCTTGCAGTCCAAGGGACCCTCAAGAGTCTTCTCCAACACCACAGTTCAAAAGCATCAATTCTTCAGTGCTCAGCCTTCTTCACAGTCCAACTCTCACATCCATACATGACCACAGGAAAAACCATAGCCTTGACTAGACAGACCTTAGTCGGCAAAGTAATGTCTCTGCTTTTGAATATACTATCTAGGTTGGTCATAACTTTTCTTTCAAGGAGTAAGTGTCTTAATTTTATGGCTGCAATCACCATCTGCAGTGATTTTGGAGCCCCAAAAAATAAAGTCTGACACTGTTTCTACTGTTTCCCCATCTATTTCCCATGAAGTGATGGGACCGGATGCCATGATCTTCGTTTTCTGAATGTTGAGCTTTAAGCCAACTTTTTCACTCTCCACTTTCACTTTCATCAAGAGGCTTTTTAGTTTCTCTTCACTTTCTGCCATAAGGGTGGTGTCATCTGCATATCTGAGGTTATTGATATTTCTCCCGGCAATCTTGATTCCAGCTTGTGTTTCTTCCAGTCCAGCGTTTCTCATGATGTACTCTGCATAGAAGTTAAATAAGCAGGGTGACAATATACAGCCTTGACGTACTTCTTTTCCTATTTGGAACCAGTCTGTTGTTCCGTGTCCAGTTCTAACTGTTGCTTCCTGACCTGCATACAGATTTCTCAAGAGGCAGGTTTAGGTGGTCTGGTATTCCCATCTCTTTCAGAATTTTCCACAGTTGATTGTGATCCACACAGTCAAAGGCTTTAACATAGTTAATAAAGCAGAAATAGATGTTTAACTATGTACTATATGCCAAATTTTCTGTGTTGAGGTATGGTCCAGGCCTTTTTGCCTGAGGGAGGATCCCAGTTTCTCCTGGGATAAAGTTGAGCCCGTGGATCAGGCCAAGTTACTTTGTAGTGACAGTAGTTAGGTTCAGAAGGGGATTGTAGTGTTTACTCTCATGTGTCTCCAGAAGCAACTCACACACTGTGATAAGCTTCTATTCCATTAAGTGCCAGATAAATATGTTATCAGTGTATGAAGAAATCTAATAGTTGCCAAATAAGCATATTGAATTTTTCCAGAATTTTATGTTTACAAAGCACCCTCATTTATTTCTTTTGAGCCTCACAACACCTTGAGTTTATTGGCCATCATGATCACTTTGTTGTTGTTGTTATTCAGTTGCTAAGTCATGTTCAACTCTTTGTGACCCCATAACTGCAGCAAGCCAGGCTTCCCTGTCCTCCATTATTTCCCAGAGTTTGCTCAAATTCTTGATCATTCAGTCGATGATGCTTTCTAACCATCTCATCCTCTGCCACCCACTTCTCCTTTTGCCTTCAGGGTTTCCCAGCATCAGGTCTTTTCCAATGAGTTGGCTCTTTGCATCAGATGGCCAAAGTATTAGAGCGTCACTTTCAGCATCAATCTTTCCAATGAATATTCAAAGTTGATTTCCTTTAGGACTGACTGGTTTGATTTCCTTTCAGTCCAAGGGACTCTCAAGAGTCTTCTCCAGAACCACAATTTGAAAGCATCAATTTCCAGTGCTCAACCTTTTTTATGGTCCAACCCTCACATCCATACACAACTACTGGAAACACCATAGCTTTGACTATATGGACTTTTGTCAGCAAAGTGAAGTCTTTGCTTTTTAACACACTGTCTAGGTTTATCACAGCTTTCCTTCCAAGGAGCAAGCATCTTTTAATTTCATGGCTGCAGTCACCGTCCACAGTGATTTTGGAGCCCAAGAAAGGAAAATCCGTCACTGCTTCTACTTTTTCCCCTTGTTTGCCATCAAGTGATGGGACTGGGTTCCGTGATCTTGGTATTCTGAATGTTGGGTTTTAAGCTAGCTTTTTCACTTTCCTCTTTTGACCTTATCAAGAGGCTCTTGGCTGCTCTTCATTTTCTTCCATTAGAGTGGTATCATTTGCATATCTGAGGTTGTTGGTATTTCTCATGACAATCTTGATTCCAGCTTGTGACTCATCCAGCTTGGCATTTCACATGATGTACTCTACATATAAGTTAAATAAACAGGGTAACAATATACAGCCTTATCATACTGCTTTCCCAATTTTGAACCATAAAATTTAAACCAGTTTTGAACCAGTAATTTGTTCCATATAAGGTCCTAACTGTTGCTTCCTGATCTGCATACAAGTTTCTTAGGACCCATGTAAGGTGGTCTGGTATTCCCATCTCTTTAAGAATTTTCCAGTTTGTTGTGATCCACACAGTCAAAGGTTTCCTTGTAGTCATTGAAGCAGCAAGTTTTCTGGAATTCCCTTGCTTTCTCTATGATCCGACAAATGTTGGCAATTTGATCTCTGGCTCCTCCGCCTTTTCTAAACTCAGCCTGTAAATCTGGAAGTTCTCAGTACATGTACTGCTGAAGCCTAGCTTGAAGGATTTTGAGTAACTTTACTAGCATAGAAAATGAGCACAATTGTCTATTAGTTTGAACATTCTTTTTTTTTTTTTTTTTTTTTGGCACCGCCCTTCTTTGGGACTGGAATGAAAACTGACTTTTTAAAAAAATCTGCTTTACTGGTCAATTAAATGAGGCTCTGAAGGTTAAATTCCCTGTTCAGGGTCAAACATCTAGAAAATTCTGGAGCCACAAGACAAAACTAGGTTTCTTGGTGCCAAATACATTATGTTTTCTACTCTCTTACTGCTAATTCATAGAATTCTCATGTAGTAATTCCCTGCTCTTCTGAATTATCTCATGTTCTGTCTTTAAAATTAAAGTATTGATAGTAAATGTTGCATGTGTTTATATCCTTGCCAATTAACAACAGCTCCTTAAAGGCAAGGATCATATTTTCTTTTCCCTTTCTTATCCTCCCTCCTTCCTTTGTCCTTTCCTCTCATCTGTTCTCCCTTCCTATTTTTATGGTATATCCAAAAGCAACTGAAGCTTTGCAGTCAAACAGACCTACGTCCAAATCTCACTTTTTAACCCTAAGTATATTATTCCATTACCCTCAGTTCCTCACCTCTAACATAAAGGTAATACTATCTTCCTTATAAAGTCATCATCTTGAGTAGATGAGATAATATGTATAAAATTCCTAAAATGTTACATGACACAAAACTGGGCATTTAGTCAATGTTCATTGGAAATTATTGAGTGCCTTCTATGTGCCAGTACTGAACAATGTACTATTGGAGAAAATCAATCCCTACCCTGGAGGAAATGACAATGTATCCTTGCCTTTTTGATTTTGCTCTTCAAAAACCCTAGCTTGAAGCCTTTCTGTTATTGGAGTTCCCACTATTACCTGGTGGTAAATTAAATACTCTGTCAACTAGAAGCATGACTGTCTTTCTCACCATCATATTCCTAGAAATTAACAAAATGTCTAGCACATAGTAGCTATATATATTGTGGGTGAAGGAATGGGGAAAAATTTTATTATGTTTGTTAATGCCAATCTATGCATCCTTCCACAGAGGATCTCATGCACAGAGATCTCAATAAATGGACAGAGATCTCAATAAACCAGGAAAGCCAGAACCCTGGAAAATCTCTTCCATTATGGTGAAAATGTCCACTGGCTGAGCCCTACCTAGAGTGAGAGTGTAACAATTGAGTATGGACTCTCCCATGGAAGGATAGTCATCTGCTACCTCCTAAAAGAGCAAAAGATCCCATAGACTTACAATCTGTGGCCATTACTTCTTTCCCCAGATGACCTCAACATGCCAGCCAAAGAGGTATATGGAGCACAGCCCCCCATTGAGCTCCTACGACAGTGGATTGACCATGGTTACTGGTTTGACAAGAAGGATACTAATAAGCTGGACATCGTTGATGTGCTGCTTGTGACAGCCATGGGCCCTCCTGGGGGAGGAAGGAATGACATTACTGGTATGTAAAGGAGAGAGTTCATTACTTTTTGCCCCACCCCCTGCAGAACCAGACCATCTTTGTGGATGGGGGGCTAGTTCAAGGCAGTCTGTCCTGGTGGAAGATAGAGAAAGGTGTATTTAGGCCAGAGACACTTGAGTTAGATTCAAGGAGTGGCATTTGAATATGCCATGTTGAAAGTTGTATGAAATAGATGAGGAGATGAAAAGAGGATTTGAGGAGTCTTTGGCTAGGCATAGAGGAACAGAGAGTCTCACGAAGAGGTAAGTTCTATGTGGTCAGCTTGTGTTCTAGGAACGAGGCTAGACCAGAGGTTCTCAACTAAAGGTGGATGACAGATTCACCTGTTGTGTTTCTTACAATTCTTTGGAGCCAGATATGCCTAAATAAAATAATAAACAAACAAATAAATAAGATTTTCCCCCATCATCTGACACTTTAGGAGTATATTTTGCTTCATGTGCAACTTCATCCATCCAGGTCTACAGATTTTCATACTTTTATTCTGAGATACATCCTTGGTTAAGAATCTTAATGCCATTTTCAGACTTAACATTCTGTGACCTTGCTCTCCCCTGTGGCATATATCTTTCTCATTTGTAAAATAAGGAAGATAAACAGGGTGATTTTACTTGAGTACACAAGCCATCACCTTCCACTTCAAGTACAGAGTCCAAGGATACCTTTGCCTTGGGTTTGAATATAGCAGGATCTCAGGCACTTAGCATCTATAAATTCAACACTTCTCTAGCTACTTAGAGGGAAAGGCACTCGGTATATTACTTTTCTCTAAGACCTACTCATTCAATGGGGAAAATATTTGCAAACTATCTATCTGATAAAGAGTTGAAATACAAAACGTGTAAGGTATTCATACAACTCAATAGCAAGACAACAATCTGACTTGAAAATGGATAGAGAATTTGAATAGACATTTTTCTAAAGACACACAGTGGCTAACAGGCACATGAAAAGATGTTCAACATTGCTGATTTCATTAGAGAAATGAAAATCAGAATCACAATGAGATATCACCTCACATCTGATAGAATGGCTATTAACAAAAGTCAAAAGATAATAACTGCTCTTGTGCATTGTGCATAAATTCATGCAGCCACTATGAAAAACAGTAGGACGTCCCTCAAAAAATTAAAAATAGCACTACCACGTGATCCACAAATGCCACTTCTGGGTATCTATCAGGAGGTAATGAAATCATTGTTTTGAAGAGATATCTGTAGTCCCACGTTCACGCTGCATGCTCAGTCACTTAAGCCATGTCCAACTCTTTGCAGCCCTATAGACTGTAGCCCACCAGACTCTTCAGTCCATGGGATTCTCCAGGCAAGAATACTGGAGTGGGTTGCCATGCCCCCCTCCAGTGGATCTTCCTAATCCAGAGATCAAATCCTCATCTCCTATGTCTCCTGCACTGTAGGCTGATTCTTTACTGCTGAGCCACCAGGGAAGCCCACTCCCGTTTTGCAACATTATTCACAATAGCCAAGTCATGGAAATATCCAAAGTGTCTATTTATGGATGAATGGATAAAGAAAATGTATACACACACACACACACACACACACACACACACACACACACCCTGGGATATTATTTGGTTATAAAAATAATGAAATTCTACTCTATGTGACAACATGAATGGACCTTGAGAACATTAAGCTAAGTGAAATAAGTCAGACAGAGAAAAATAAATACTATATGATATCATTTACATGTGGAATCTAAAAAAGCCAAACTCACAGGAACAGTAGAATGATCGTTGCCAAGAGCTAAGGGATGGGGGAAATAGGGAGATGTTGGTCAGAGGGTACAAATTTCCAGTTATAAAATGAATAAGTTTGGGGGATCTGATGTACAATATGGTGACTCTAGTTAACAACAGCAGCAGCAATAGAATTGTTGCTTAACCTTAGTATGCAAGCATTTTGCAGTATCTTATATACGTTAAATCAAGTGTTGTAAACCTTCAGTTTATGGCACCCCACTCCAGTACTCTTGCCTGGAAAATCCCATGGATGGAGGGGCCTGGTAGGCTGCAGTCCATGGGGTCGCTAAGAGTCCGATATGACTGAGCGACTTTCCTTTCACTTTTCACTTTCATGCATTGGAGAAGGAAATGGCAACCCACTCCAGTGTTCTTGCCTGGAGAATCCCAGGGACGGGGGAGCCTGGTAGGCTGCCATCTATGGGGTCACACAGAGTCGAACACGACTGAAGCGACTTAGCAGCAGCAGCAGCAAACCTTCAGTTTATATATTTTATGTCAATTAATTCTCACTAAAACCAGTGAGGCAGGAGAGATCTATTCAAAAGGGAATGTCTGTTTCCTGTACATATCAAGGAAATAGTAATTGCTAACATTTGCACAGCAGTTGACAGTTTTCAAGCTATGTCACAAATATGCCATATTGAAAAGATCTTAAAGACCAATGCCCAAAACTGCCAGGAACACATCTGTGGTCAAGTGAAATTGAGTCTATTAATTTGCTGCAGTAAGGGTGTCTACATAGCATGGAGAACCATGAGAGTGCCTGGTGAAAAGGCGTTAAATGGGCTTGTGCTGGGTGATGTGAAAAAGGCTTAAGAAACCAGTGACTCTGTACTAGATTGGGTAGTCTTAGGGAATGGGGACAATTTGAAGAGTAGGTATCTTAATTTTTTTTCTGTACTTAGTAAACAACTAGAGTCACTCAGTTTGAGGGGAAGTTTTCATGATTTCAGAGCAAACTTGTTTCTGTCTTGTTCCATCATAGCTAGGGAGTGACCTCATCTGACGTTGATATTTAAAGAGATTGTGTTCACTGGAGAACCAACAGACTAGCTGATAATTGTCAGACCAGCTGCCAGCTGTTAGAGCTCATCTGGGAAAACGGAGGCTCAAGGCATTATCATATGGTGGTAGAGAGCATGCTTTGGCAGAAGACTGATCTGGGTTTTGGTAACATGTAATAAGCTATGATTGGGATGGGATATGTGGAAGGGCTTCTATGAAGGGCTGGCAAAGTTGTATTTACTGACGTGGATGGTAGATATAAGGATGTTAACTTTATAATGATTCACTTTATAATTTTGGTGATTTTCTGTATCTGTGCTTTACTTTATACAGTAAAACATTTTTTAAAAAGATATGCAGGCAAATCATAGAGACAGAAAATTTATTATTAGTTACCAAGGGCTGCAAGGAAATGGAAAGTGATGAAGGTAAAGGATTTCTTTTTGGAGTGATTATTCTGCTATTGATTATGATAATGATTACACAACTAAAATACTAAATATTTATTGAATTGTGTATTTAAATGGATGAATTTTATAAATATATGGATATCTAATATTAGATACATAGATATAGATGTAGAGCTGTAAGAACACCAAACTAACAGTGATTAATTTGGGAGGGGAGAGAGAATGGATTTAGTGTGTAGGAGGCAAGGGTTACTTTCTGTAAAAGTATTTCTGAATTATTTGATTATTTTACAAAAATAACATATTGCCATTATCTAGTAACAGTCTTGAGCACTAGGCTAGCACTATTACCAGAACTTCTGCAGTCATGGAGATGTTCTGTATCTATACTGTGCAATACAACATCCACTAGTCACATGTTTATCCTTGAGAAGTTGATATGTGGTTGATGAGACTGAGGAAATACATTTAATGTTACTTAATTTTAATTAATATAAATTTAAATAGCCACATATGGCTAGAGGCTGCCATGTTGAATAGCACAGCTCTAAAACTTAAAGGCAGAGGAAAAACCATTCTATAGCTTAGGGTTGCTACGCCCAGGAGGTAAGTGTGAGTGTGTGTGCACAGTCATACCTTTGCATGTTTTCCAGGACGATTCACTCGCCATCTGAATATCATTTCCATCAATGCCTTCGAGGATGACATATTAACCAAGATTTTCAGTTCAATCGCTGACTGGCACTTTGGAAAAGGGTTTGATGTGGTGTTTTTAAGGTAGGATGTTCCTGTATTATTGGCCTGGGGTCCTCATTTCTGGCCCTTCTTAACTGGTCTGCCTTCTCCTTCCTCCCAAGGTATGGAAAGATGATGGTACAAGCAACGATGACAATTTATAAAGCAGCAGTGGAGAATTTCTTGCCAACTCCCTCCAAGTCACACTATGTCTTTAACCTGCGGGATTTCTCACGGGTGATCCAAGGGGTATTGCTCTGCCCTCACACCCACCTGCAGGTCAGCCACTGTCATTTCTGTTATCAAATTCATTCAGTGATATCCTCGGCTATGTGGAATATATAATGATAACAGTAATAGCTAACTTTTATTAAGCATTTAATCTGTGCTAGGCATTGTGCTAAGGATTTTGTAAGCATTATCTCATTTAATCCTCACAACAACCCAGGACTTAGAAACTGTTTGAAAACTACTGCCTCAGCCACCATGTGCCATTCATTCAAATAACTGACTGAATTTTCAGGATGTAGAGAAGTTTATCCGGCTTTGGATTCATGAGGTTTACCGGGTCTTCTACGACCGTCTGATTGATCATGAAGATAGACAGGTCTTTTTTAACATGGTAAGGGAAACCACCTCCAATTGCTTCAAGCAGTCTGTGGAAAAGGTAAGCAAGACCCTGTGATCTTTTGACCTCAGAAATTGCCCCAAATATGTGATCATGCTAGTCTCAGATTTCAGGCTCCCTTCCTAGTAGAGACTTTATTGTTGTTATTCAGTCACTCAGTCGTGTCCAACTCTTTTGCAACCCTGTGGACTGTAGCCCACCAGCTTCTCTGTCTATGGGATTTTCCAGGCAAGACTACTGGAATAGGTTGCCATTTCCTTCTCCAGGGAATCTTCCTGACTCAGGAATCGAACCCAGATTTGTTGCATTGGCAGGCGGATTCTTGACCACTGAGCCACCAGGAAAGCCCAAATAGAGACTTACAGCTCTGCTTTCTGAATCTCAAGAACAGTGTATTGAGCCAATTAGTCACTTGATTTGGTGATATACTGTTGTTGTTGTTCAGTCACCAAGTCATGTCCGACTCTTTGCAACCCTATGGACTGCAGCCCTCCAGGCTTCCCTGGCCCAAGTAATATAATAGTTGGTCCAATTTCACTTGACTTTCCAGGTAACATGTAAGTTTAGATCCATTCAAACTTATCATTTATGAAAAGATGTTTTGTTTGTAATTAATGTAAAATGCATTTTCAAGGTCAAGTAACTTTTGAGTTAAGAAATAAAAACACCATGAATTTTTATTGTTTGATTGATGCCCTGTGTAAAGCCCAAGTGAAAGATTGTCTTTGTTTCCTATTTGTAAATATTTTCTCTTTTCCATTTTGATGTAAGAAAAGTTTAAACCCTATATATTTGCATCATCTAGTTCTACCTCTATTTTTAAGAAGTTATGATTTCTCCATAGAAAAAATGTAAGTGTTTCATATTTCATCCAGAAGCCATGTACAGAAGCACTGCTAGTTTCTAATATCAGAAAGAAGAAGCATCTAAAACATTTCTACTCTAGGTACAGAGTGGGGAACAGGGGTAAGGCCTGCACTGCTATTTGGTGAAGAAGCAAGTACATTACAAATAATCTCACCTTTTGACCACTTCCTCCTGGGATCTTATAATCTGTCCACCAATGTTTTAATCACTTAGCAAACCGATTGACCCTTGCTTTCACACTCTTTTCTCAATTGTCCTTTCATCATAGTCTTTACAACCATCAAATACACATATTTTGTTTAAAAAAACAAAACTGTTGTGAACCATGACTTTGAAGAATGTGCTCAGAGGAAACAAACACATCTCCTGTTCCCTCCTTCTAGTTCCCACTACCATGGTAATTAGAGTGAATGCCTGGCTGAGACTTATCTTTTCCACAGGTCCTCATCCACCTATCACCCACTGGAAAGATAGTTGATGATAATATCCGTAGCCTCTTCTTTGGAGATTTCTTCAAGCCAGAAAGTGACCAAAAGATATATGATGAGATCACTGACTTAAAACAACTCACAGTGGTCATGGAGTATTACCTGGAAGAGTTCAACAATATCAGCAAGGCCCCCATGTCCTTGGTGATGTTCAGGTTTGCCATTGAGCATATCTCTAGGATCTGCAGGGTCCTGAAGCAGGACAAAGGACACTTGCTCCTGGTGGGCATTGGGGGCAGTGGGCGGCAAAGTGCCAGCAAACTGTCCACATTCATGAACTCGTATGAGCTATACCAGATCGAGATCACAAAGAGCTACTCAGGCAACGATTGGCGAGAGGACCTGAAGAAGATCATGCTCCAGGTTGGTGTGGCCACCAAAAGTACTGTGTTCCTCTTCGCTGATAATCAGATTAAGGATGAGTCATTCGTTGAGGACATCAACATGCTTCTGAACACCGGTGATGTGCCCAACATCTTCCCTGCTGATGAGAAGGCTGACATTGTGGAGAAGATGCAAATGGCAGCCAGGACAGAAGGAGAAAAGATCGAAGTCACTCCTCTTTCTATGTATAACTTCTTCATTGAGAAAGTGAAAAAGAACCTTCATATTGTCCTTGGTAAAAATGAGAACATTCATTTTGCCCTTTTCCTTGGATGTTTCAGGATCTCCTTGCCCTAATCCCAGTCCTCTTACAGTGGTGCCAGAATTGATCCAACCAAGGCACCTAACTTGACCAACAGTCAGTGCCTGGAATTCCTGTGCAAAATTCCATTCTCCTGAAAAACTACTTTAAACCTGTTCCACTCTCTTCAATTCTCTGAATTCTGCTCTGAACCCTCTCCTTCCTTTTACTTCATTACCCTGGCAGCCTTACAAAATAACATCTGGAGTTTTTCTCTCTGTGAATATCATCTCTAATCTGTCCAGAAGCTCAAGGGTCATGTTTAATAATTCTCTTCATTACCATGTCCTGTCAATTTTTGCCCTCTTGTGCTATATCAACCCACTTATCTCTATCTCTGCCACCTTCAAATTAGCTAAGCTGCTATGAATATCATCTCACCCAGACCTCACCTCTATAGCCTTCTAACTGTTCTCTCTATGTCCACTCTGTCCATTCCAGACATTTAAGTTCCACTGAATCAGGATGCTTTCCACTGTCAGGATTTGTTTTTCTTGTATTGCAAATCTGTTCGTTGTATATTTACATACACATACACACACAAATTAAAACACCTGAATTACTTTCCATTCAGATAAAGACCAAAATCCCTAACCTATAGTTTTATAAGACCACCTGCCAGTCTGACATCCTCTCCACTCTCATCTCAAACCATGCTTCCCCTTCTTTTTTTAGCCACACTGACTTTCTCACACTTCCACCCACGCATTATGCTTCCTCCTAGCAAGTGCCTGGTACACATTGAATCTAAATAAACAATTAACAGAATTTGGGGCATAGAATCCAAAATTTGTGGTTAGATGGAGATGAGGTCAGAAACAAGCTGAAAGGGCCCCCACAGCAGCCTCCATAAGTAGCTATGTATAGAGCACCAATGGTTCCCTGAGGTCTGTGAGTCAGGACAAATGGGGCAAGTGGGTCAAAGGGCTTAAAACACTCTGACTATATGATCCTAAAGATCTAGAATGGATAACATAAGATAATGTGAATATTGAAAACCAGACAGAAGACTCTTGTAATAAACTGACTTCCCATCACAAAGTTGCATGAAAATATCCCATGATTCCCCTATGCTTTCCAGGCACTCATCCTGACTATTCCCAATTATACTGTGGAGTGCCAAAAGGAAACATGACTACTCCCTTATCCCCATTAGAATCCTTGGGATGACCTGTCTGTCCCTTTTGGCCTCCTTGACTGAGAGAAAGAGAACTAATGAAATCTTCTTTTCATTAGCCATGAGTCCAATTGGGGATGCCTTCCGGAACCGCCTGCGAATGTTCCCTTCTCTAATCAATTGCTGCACAATTGACTGGTTCCAGTCTTGGCCCACAGATGCCCTGGAGTTGGTGGCCAACAAATTTCTAGAAGATGTAGAGCTCGATGACAATATTCGGAAAGAGTAAGTGCTAGCTGCATTTTAGTACCCCAAACAAACATTTCAAATGAAAATCAAGATATTGGCTCTGTTCTTCTTGCTGTTTTAAGACTTATCAATTTACGTACATTCTGTTCTGTTCAGTCACTAAGTCATGTGTCTGACTCTTTGTGACCACATGGACTGCTGCATGCTAGACTTCCATGTCCTTCACTGTCTCCCAGAGTGTCCATTGAGTTGGGGATGCTATCTAACCATCTCATCCTCTGCTGCCCCTTCTCCTTTTGCTTTCAATTTTTCCAAGAATCTAGGTCTTTTCCAATGAGAAATAAATGATAAATAATAAATACCATTTAGATATTTAATAAAACACCTTTGTTGAAAAAAGAAGAATATTTCACTGTTCAGAATTGTTCTAGATATGTACTGTTGTCATAGCTGTGAGAACCTGGATTTCAATAATCTTAGAGCATGCATTCTCAACAGGGGTGATATTGCTGCCTAGGGAATGGTACTTGCGAGGGATTTTGTTGTGAAAAAAAATATTTTGTGTGTAAAGCACAGATACACAAAATAAAGCACTGAATTTTGGCTAGAGTAAGAGAAAGGATAAGACTGTTGATCATTCTAAGTGTCCTATGAAGGTAAGGGTCATGTCACCTGCCTTGTATAGTTCTATATCCTTAGTACCTAGTACATAGTAGGTTCGAATACTGCTTATTAAATGAGTAAATAGAAAATGAAGAAGTAGGTAGTGGTCAGAATGTTCATTGGTTTAAATTCTGTTTTAAGATCTTTGAACTTTGTTCTCTAGGCCCAGGAATGCTTAACCTGGGTCTACAGGCTCATGCATGACCAGAGCTCAGAGGGTCAGTGAATGTGAGTGGGGGAAAAGTACATCTTCATTTTCATTGACATCTAACTGGTACTTTGCATTTCTTTCAATGATGAACATAGGCAATAAACCCCCTTACGATTGTGTAGGACCTGTGACTTTGTTACCGGTAGGAATCACAGTTATTTTTGTAACTCGTTCAGTCATTACAGATGCACCAATTTATCATCCCCTTCAAAATGATGGTAGTTTTCAGACCTATTGTCCAATCTTAGTATTTAATGCTGTAGTTGGCAAACTAAGATCCATGGCTGAATCCAGTTCACAGCCTTATTTTTGCAAATATGCTTTATTGGAAAACAGCCATGCACACTAGAGTGGCGGAGTTGAATAGTTGCTACTTGAGACCATGTGGCTCACAAAGCCTAAAATAGTTAATATCTGGTCCTAACCAGAAAAAGTCTGCTGACCCCTGATTTAACGTGTAAATAAAATCACACATATTGAGACTTACCTGTAGTAGTTAAGAGTCCATGCTTCCAGTGGATTCTTAACCACTGCAGGGTGTGTGGGTTCGATCCAGGTCAGGAAACTAAAATCCTACAAGCCACGAGGTGCAGCCAAACACACACACACACAGACATACACATTACTATATCATAAATTTGGTATTTAAAATATTTAGAAAACTCTTTAACACAATTGGTTTCTTTTGTACTTCTATAATATATTATTTTATGCATTAAAATATTATTCTGAAAAGTCCAGAGGCTTCATCAGACTTCCAAAGATTAAAAACTCCTGCTTAAACCCTGGTGATTCACAAAAGTGATTAAAGGTAGAAATTGCCTGATCAAAGTTCATTCTAATAATATATACCTCCTCAATCCTTAGGCTCTGTTGACATGCTTCAGAATTGGGGATTCTAGCTGGCCACTGTGAGTGGCTTTCTCACATCCTTACTTCCGTAAACCAAAGCTGTGCTAGATCTCTGGTGCAAGTTGGGCCTGTCTGACCACCTTTGTGTCCTCAACAGGGTCATCTCCATGTGCAAATATTTCCAGGAGAGTGTGAAAAAGCTGTCACTTGATTATTACAACATCCTTCGAAGACACAACTATGTTACCCCCACCTCCTACCTCGAATTGATCCTAACATTCAAGACACTCCTGAATAAGAAGAGGCAAGAGGTTGATATGATGAGGAATCGATATCTGACAGGCCTGCAGAAACTTGAATTTGCAGCTTCACAGGTAAGCACAGACAAAATACTACTGGGACAAAGAGGTCCAGAACTAACTGGATGTGGTGAAGCACTTGTTCAGATGCAGAAGTCAAGAGAGCACAAAAATAAAGATAGCATCTGACCCTGCGCTCACCTCACTCGCTTGACCTAATCCATTACAATAAAATCCAATAGTATACATAAAAATACAATGGTATATATAAAATATGAGGCTTCCCTGGTGGCTCAGAGGGTATATGGTGACTCAGTTCAGTTCAGTTCATTTCAGTCGCTCAGTCGTGTCCAACTCTTTGTGACCCCATGGACTATAGCACGCCAGGCCTCCCTGTGCATCACCAACTCCCAGAGTTTACTCAAACTCATGTCCATTGAGTCAGTGATGCCATACAACTATCTCATCCTTGCTGTCCCCTTCTCCTCCTGCCTTCAATCTTTCCCAGCCTCAGGGTCTTTTCTGATGAGTCAGTTCTTCACAACAGGTGGTCAAAGTATGAGAGTTTCAGCTTTAGCATCAGTCCTTCCAATGAATATTCAGGACTGATTTCCTCTAGGATGGACTGGTTGGATCTCCTTGAAGTCCAAGGGACTCTCAAGAGCCTTCTTCAACAACCACAGTTCAAATGCATAAATTTTTCGGCACTCAGCTTTCTTTATAGTCCAACTCTCACATCCATACATGACTACTGGAAAAACCATAGCTTTGACTATACGGACCTTTGTTGGCAAAGTAATGTCTCTGCTTTTCAATATGCTGCCTAGGTTGGTCATAACTTTTCTTCCAAGGAGCAACCATCTTTTAATTTCATGGCTGCAATCACCATCTGCAGTGATTTTGGAGCCCCAAAATATAAAGTCTCTCACTGTTTCCACTGTTTCCCCATCTATTTGCCAAGAAATGATGGGAACAGATGCCATGATCTTAGTTTTCTGAATGTTGAGCTTTAAGCCAACTTTTTCACTCATATCTTTCACTTTTATCAAGAGGCTCTTTAGTTCTTCTTCGCTTTCTGCCATAAGAGTGTTGTCATATGCATATCTGAGGTTATTGATATTTCTCCCAGCAATCTTGATTCCAGCTTATGCTTCTTCCAGCCCAGCGTTTCTCATGATGTACTCTGCATTTAAGTTAAATAAGTAGGGGGATAATATACAGCCTTGACGTACTCCTTTTCCTATTTGGAAGCAGTCTGTTGTTCCATGTCCAGTTCTAACTGTTGCTTCCTGACCTTCCTAATGGTTGCTTCCTGACCTGCATACAGATTTCTCAAGAGGCAGGTCAGGTGGTCTGATATTCCCATCTCTTTAAGAATTTTCCAGAGTTTGTTGTGGTCCACACAGTCAAAGGCTTTGGCATAGTCAATAAAGCAGAAGTAGATGTTTTCTGAAACTCTCTTGCTTTTTTGATGATCCAACGGATGTTGGCAATTTGATCTCTGGTTCCCCTGCCTTTTATAAATCCAGCTGAACATCTGGAAGTTCATGGTTCATGTACTGTTGAAGCCTGGCTTGGAGAATTTTGAGCATTACTTTACTAGTGTGTGAAATGTGTGCAATTGTGTGGTCATTTGAGTATTCTTTGGCATTGCTTTTCTTTGGGATTGGAATGAAAACTGACCTTTTCCAGTCCTGTGGCCACTGCTGAGGTTTCCAATTTCTCTGGCATGTTGAGTGCAACACTTTCATAGCATAATCTTTTAGGATTTGAAATAGCTCAACTGGCATTCCATCACCTCCACTAGGTTTGTTTATGGTGATGCTTCCTAAGGCCCAGTTGATTTTGCATTCCAGGATGACTTGCTCTAGGTGAGTAATCACACCATTGTGTTTATCTGGGTCATGAATATCTTTTTTGTACAGTTCTTCTGTGTATTTTTGCCAGCACTTCTTAATATCTTCTGCTTCTGTTACGTCCATACCATTTCTGTCCTTTATTGTGACCATCTTTGCATGAACTCTTCCCTTGGTATCTCTAATTTTCTTGAAAAGATCTCTAGATTTTCCCATTCTATTTTTTTCCTCTGTTTCTTTGCATTGATCCTTGAGGAAGCCTGTCTTATCTCTCCTTGTTATTCTTTGGAACTCTGCATTCATCTGGGAATATCTTTCCTTTTCTCTTTTGCATTTTGCTTCTCTTCTATGTGGCTCAGTCAGTAAAAAATCCACCTCCAGTGCAGGAGATGAAAGAGACACAGGTTCCATCCCTTGGTCTGGAAGATCACCTGGAGAAGGAAATGGCAACCCACTCCTGTATTCTTTCCTGGAAAATCCCATGTACAGAGGAGTCATGGGGTCACAAGAGTTGGACACAACTTACTGATTAAACCACCACCACCACCATATATGAAAAAAAAAAATATATATATATATAAAGTACAATATTAATAGTATATAAAAATTCAATAGTATATATAAATAGACTGAGTTTTTTGGATCCCTCTTAAATTTTGTGTCCAGTGTAAGTGCCTCACTCTCCTCACCCTTGCCCCAGCCCTGGATATTCTCAGTGGAGGACTGGGCAGAATAAGGCAGTGGTGAAGAAGAAGGTGTAGGCTCAAATTCCAGCTTTATAGCTTATCAGCTATAGAACCTTGAAGATTCTCTTCTATAAAAAACAGTGATAATAAGTCTTCACTTCATAGGACTATCATGAAGATTAAATGAGCTAACACAAGTGTAACCCTTAGCAAAATGCCTGGCATATGAATTAGTAATTCATTTGTGCTTGAGCCACTTGACAAAACCATATTAAGACATGAATTTTTAGCACCAGTAAAGAACTAAAGCAACTGAATGGTTTTCAGTGGGTTGGCCTGGGACTAAATACACAGCAGATCCACCAACACGCAGCACAGGGATGGGAAAGAACATCAGAAGTGGCCTCTGTTGCTCTCTTCCTTTAGTTGCTGGGTCCAACTCAAGGTCCTTAAGCTTTTAGAGAGATGCTGAAAATTGGAGTCTATCCACATAAGGTGAGCAAACTGTGTTATTTGAAGAGCAGCAAAATGACCTGAGACAGTCTAGATCAGTAAAGGGAATGATGGTGCCAGTTAACTGTCCTTGAGCCCTCCCATGTGTCTGGTGCTCTATATGAGGAAAGTACAGTTATCATCACATCACACATGAAGAGATCAAGGTCCCAGAGAGGACAGGCAACTTGCCCATTATCACACAGCCTCATGAGTAGCTGGTGCAAGTGATGAGGTGAAAACTGAAACTTAAGTCTGAGTGACTCCACAGTCTGTGTTCCTAATCAACCAGCTTGCTATGCTTCTCTCTCACATGGGCTTTCTGTGGACGGTGGGTTCAAGGTTACGAGACTTTCTTCAAATAAACTTTTGAATTGCCTTAGAAAGCAGAATCAGGACCAGTGGGTGAAAGCTGCATGGGGGTGGATTCTGTTTACTAGAATTTTGTTGAGGATTTTTGCATCTATGTTCATCAGTGATATTGGCCTCTAGTATATTAACACTTCACAAATTCCATATATATGTGTTAATATACTGTATTGGTATTTCTGTTTCTAACTTACAAAGATGCTAATGATGATCCTATATGCAAGGCAGCAAAAGAGACACAGATGTAAAGAATAGACTTTTGGACTAAGTGGGAGAAGGCGAGGGTGGGATGACTTTGAAACATGTATTCACCGTATATAAAATAGATGACTTGTGCAAGTTTAATGTATGAAGCAGGGCACTCAAAGTTGGTGCTCTGGGACAACCCTGAGGGATGGGGTGGGGAGGGATGTGGGAGGGATTCAAGATGGGAGGACACATGTGCACCCGTGGCTGATTCATGTTGATATATGGCAAAAGCCACCACAATATTGTAAAGTAATTATCCTCCAATTAAAATAAATTAATTAAAAAAATTTTTTAATTGCATGAGGGTAAATTCCAGCCCCTTATCAGGAAAATCTAATGTGTTAAGTTGTCTGAAAAATGGTCCAACTCCCCTGAGATGTGGTGACCTTCCCATCAGTAGAAGTATTCAAACAGTGGCCAGAAAACTACTAGACAGGAATGCTGTACAGGGCATCAGACTGTTGGGGGAAAAATATGAACTTTAAAGTTCTATCCTTCCCAGATATCTCAGCCATGTATATTCCTTCACAGACTTAGAAAAAATGTAGGGGTTTTTCCACTAACTTACTTCTGTCTTTCCCTGCCCCCAATACTAAAGTGTAGTGTAGGCTCAATACAAGAATACCTTTTTTTAATGTTGTATCTCTTTTTTAAAAATTTAAGATTAGTATTATATGTATAGTGCCTATCATGGAGCTTGATAATTACAACACATAGCATGAAATAATGAAATATTACAAGATCAAAGAGAGAAACTCCAGCCAACAAATATGTACCCAGTACCATTAACATCATTTGTATTTTCTGCATGTATTATCAGTTAGAGAATCATTTCAGCTTTTGTCAATTGTTCCATTTTGGGCATTTATATAGCTGACCTGGCACCCTACCCATCCTCTCTCCTTGCTAGGTAGCCGTCATGCAAGTAGAACTGACTGCCCTCCAGCCCCAACTCATTCAGACCTCTGAGGAGACTGCTAAGATGATGGTGAAAATCGAAGCAGAGACTCAAGAAGCTGATGCCAAGAAACTGCTAGTGCAAGCAGATGAAAAAGAAGCCAATGCTGCTGCTGCCATTGCTCAAGGAATCAAGGTATAACTTGCTCAGAGGAAAGAAAGGGAACCAGCATTTTCAGGGTTCATCTATTATTTCACTAGAGCCTAACAGAGTCTCACAGAATATACACGGCCATGCCTATCTTGCAGAGGGAAAAAATGAGCCTTGAAAAGTTAGTTTCCCAGCATCACATAGCCAAGGACACCTGGTTCTCTCCAGGAAGAATTGTTGTTTTACAAATACTCTCTATCTCAATCAAAGTCATATAAGCCCCAGCAGGATCTAACCCTATCTCATATTTCTTTCTTTTCATTGACTCTTTTCTGGCCCCAATGGCCTCCTAGCTATTCACTAAACAAACACAAGGCATGTCCCACTTCAGGGCCCTTGCACTGGCTGTTTCCCCTGACTATCTCCTTCACCTCAATCATGTTTTTGCTCAAATGTAGCTGGTATAAGGTGTGGAGTAAATATTTGTCAAATGACAGAATGTTGAATCTAAAGGACCCCATTTGAAGATAATTTTTGTACCAAAGAAGAAAAGTCCTGGGAAGGGCTTCACCTGTATTCAGATATTAGAAGCAAATCTGATTAATGTTCATGTTATATATTTCTCCAAGCATTTTCAAGTATACAATTCCATTTGAGTATCACAATGACTTTGGACTTATAGTAATGACAGCCATCAAGGTCTGGAAGCCAACAACAGTGGAGTTCAGTGGTAAACTGACTTGTACGACCTGTTGGTAGGATCCAACTCCAAGGCTCATGGCACCTAGCTGAAGATACTTGTTCTTGTGCCCCACATAGCAGTTAGAAAAATTCTTTTGACCGTTCTTCAAGCAAGAGCTTGAACAAGAATTAGTTTGTATCTCACTTCTAGGTCATGGGGCACTTTTTTTTCAAAAGAATAGGCCTTTTCTCCAGTGAGTCCTGAGATTCACCTGGGTCCAGTCCCTGGTCTCAGAGTTCCACGATGTATGCCCTGGATAAGAGAGGCCTGCTCACTCATAGTCCTACTGGTAGGACTGCCAGTGGAACCATGAAAGACCATAAAAGACATTGGCCACTGGGCACATAATGTAGCAGGTAATTTACCATTCTATAATAAGATGATGATAAGAGCTACTACTGACCAGCACCATTATGGTGTATTTGAAAGTAAAGTGAAAGTCGCTCAGTCATGTCCGACTTTTTGTGACCCCATGGACTGCACAGTCCATGGAATTCTCTAGGCCAGAATATTGGAGTGGGTAGCCTTTCCCTTCTCCAGGAGATCTTCCCAACCCAGGGATAAAACCCAGATCTCCCACATTACAGGCAGATTCTTTACCAGCTGAGCCCCAAGGGAAGCCCAAGAATACTGGAGTGGGTAGCCTATCTCTTCTCCAGCAGATTTTCCCGACCCAGGAATCAAACTGGGGTCTCCTGCATTGCAAGTGGATTTTTACCAGCTGAGCTACCAGGGAAGCCCATGGTGTATTTGGTATTCCTTTATTTAACAAATATTTATTGAACACTTACTTTTTGCTGGCACTTTTCTAGGCAGTGGGGAAATGGGAGTGAATAAGAGAGTTTCTTCTCTCTTCTCTCCTCTACTTGATTTACATTAACTTTCATCATCCTAGCAGCCCTGCAAGGCAAATGGTATCATTCCTAGTTTACAAATGAGAAAATCATGATACAAAAACTAAAATGATATGCTTAAGATCACACAGTAACAATGTGATTGAATCGGGATTAAAACTCACAGCTCTGATTCCAAAGCCCTTGCATATGACCATTGTTCCAGGAGTTACAAAAATTAGCAGCTGGGCAATATAATATGCTATGATACATACAGTATTTCTTTTAATTTGAAATAGTTATCAACTTTTAAAAGTCAAAAGATTTCTCAAGTAAAAATTCTAAAATTTCAGCTTTCCTTAGAAAAAAATTGGTCTCTTGGGTAACATTGGACCTGCATTCCTGGGTCACATCCATTGGCAGCATTAAATAGATGCTGTCTTTTGTGTGTTCCAGCTCATCAAAGTCCCAGTCAGCTTACCTGCCACACTCATATCACTGGCCTGGCCCCTGTGCTGAGTGCTTAGTCGCCCAGTCATGTCCAACTCTTTTCAACCCCATGGATTGTAGCCCACCAGGCTCCTCTGTCCCTGGGGATTCTCCAGGCAAGAATACTGGAGTGGGTTTCCATGTCCTCCTCCAGGGGATCTTCCCAACCCAGGGATCGAACCCAGGTCTCCTTCATTGCAGATGGATTCTTTACTGTTGAGCCACTAGGAAAGCCCGGTGGCTGGCTCCTGCTGCTGCTGCTGCTAGAGCATGTGAATTTGCAACTCTTCCATGGTTCTATACAAGAATCAGGCATGTCAGGGCTCAACTTTGCTCTGTCCATTCCTAACCAGTTTCCTAACCTATAAAATGGAGATACTGAGAGAAAAACATATAAAGCTTATGGCGTGTGTCCAGCACACAATCAGAGCTTAACAGCCCATGTTTACTATCCTCCAAAATTGTCATTCTTGACCCTGTACCAAGTGGACTTGCCTGTTTTATGAAGACCAGTCTCTCACCATGTGCAAGTATTCTCACATATAGGATTCTATTGTACAATGTCAGGGGGAAACAGTGACTTGCTGGGACAGGAGGGAGGCAAGAGGTGACATCAGGTTTATAAGGAGATGGCCCACCACACCCATTCCTGGGCAATAAACTGCTGCCACCTAGGGTTTTGGTGTGAAGGGTGAGGTCTAGTGCTCTGCCATCCCCTCCCCAAGTACTGGGAGTGACATCCTGGAGGTGAGTCAGGAAGTGGAAGAAACTCTCCAAGGAGGAGAAGAAAACCTGTGCTTGCTTTAAGGCTTTTTTTGTAAGGACCAGAAACCCCTCCTGAACCTCTCATGGCTACAGCCCTTTTCCATACAAGGATGGCTGATTTTCTTTAAACCCTTCACATGCCTAGAAATGAGAGAACTTGGGAGAGTACCCAGTGTGGTACTTAATGAAGTTCAGAGGTTCTGCAATGGAATGGGATTTGCACTAGGAGGATCAGGAGATTGGCAAGAAAAGAGTCAGTCCTCAAACACTTTGCTCCCAAGTAAAATGGTTTGCTTAAATTGGTCCATTCTTTTTAAGCTAATGTGTCATTTCTTTCCCCCATAATGAGAATCATAAATAATGCCAGAAGTACTGCAGAATTGATTACATTTTGTCAGTAAGCACTGTGATTCACAAGCTTCGAACAGCCTTGCTTACTCTGTGCACTGCTAAGCTACAGGGGTCATTTTAAATTATAATTTCTTATCATGGAAGCAAATGATCTAATAGTAATAACACATACAAAATGACTTTTAAGAGCTCAGCTTTAACACTTTTCCACTTTTCTAGGCTTTCCTCTAGTTCCTGTCTATACACGTGAATAGGTTTATTATTGTAACCATAGCATAATTGTGACTTGTTTTATGGTTTTGTTTCCTTAACAGCTTATCACAAATGTTTTTCCAAAATGTCATATAATCATTTTAAAGACCATTTTAAGTAGGTGCTTCACCCATCAAGTAGCCATTCCCCTGTTGGGCATTGAAGTCTATTATTTCCTGCCTTGTTCTCAGTGTTCCCAGAGTGTCAGCTTGAGTCTCTCAACAGAGCTGTGTGCCAGAATCACCTTTGGTGTTTTAAAAATGCAGATTCCCAGACCCCTCTAGCCCGCGCCAGACTGAATGAATCAGAACCTCTGGGTGTGGAACCTGATGATGTGGGTGCTCTAAGTGCTCCTCAGGGACTCTGACGCACAGTCAAGACTGAGAATCACCGCTAAAGATAATGTCACAACTAGAGGCCTTTTGCACCTTCACGGATCACAGCCTTGTTGTGGCAATGCTATAAAGCAATGAAGCTATGAGCCGTGCTATGCAAAACAGACAGGTCATACATAGTGAAGAGTTCTGACAAAACATAGGCCACTGGAGGAGGAAATGGCAAATCACTCCAGTATTCCTGCCAAGAAAACCCCATGAACAGTATGAAAAGGCAATAAGATATGACACCAGAAGATGAGCCCCCCAGGTCAGAAGGTATCCAATATGCTACTGGGAAAGAGCAGGGAAATAGCTTCAGGAGGAAAGAAGATGCTGGGCCAAAGTGGAAATGACACTCAGTTGTGGATGTGTCTGGGGGTGAAAGTTAAGTCCAGTGCTGTAAAGAACAATATTGCATAGAAACCTGGAATGTTAGAATCAAGGTAAATTGGACATGGTCAAGCAGATGGCAAAAGTGAACATCTACATTTTAGGAATAAGTCAACTAAAATGGATAGAGATGGGTGAATTTAATTCAGGTAACCCTGAATTAAATTTAATTATATCAACTACTGTGGGCAAGAATCCCTTAGAAGAAATGAAGTAACCCTCACAGTCAATAAGAGTCCAAAATGTAGTACTTGAGTGTAATCTCAAAAAAGACAGAATGATCTCAGTTTATTTCCAAGGCAAACCATTCAGCATCACAATAATCCAAGTCTATGCCCCAATCATTAGTGCTAAAGAAACTGAAGTCAAATGGCTCTATGAAGACCTACAAGATCTTCTAGTTCAATTCAGTTGCTCAGCCGTGTCTGACTCTTTGTGACCCCATGAACTGCAGCACGCCAGGCCTCCCTGTCCATCACCAACTCCTGGAGTCCACCCAAACCCATGTCCATCGAGTTGATGATGCCATCCAACCATCTCATCCTCTGTCGTCCCCTTCTTCTCCCTCCCTCAATCCTTCCCAGCATCAGGGTCTTTTCAAATGAGTCAGCTCTTCTTCACATCAGGTGGCCAAAGTATTGGAGTTTCAGCTTCAACATCAGTCCTTCCAATGAACACCCAGGACTGATCTCCTTTAGGATGGACTGGTTGAATCTCCTTGCAGTCCAAGGAATTCTCAAGAGTCTTCTCCAACACCACAGTTCAAAAGCATCAATTATTCTGCACTCAGCTTTCTTTATAGTCCAACTCTCACATCCATACATGACTACTGGAAAAACCATAGCCATGACTAGACAGACCTTTGTTGGCAAAGTAATGTCTGTGCTTTTTAACATGCTGTCCAGCTTGGTCATAACTCTCCTTCCGAGGAGTAAGTGTCTTTTAATTTCATGGCTACAATCATCATCTGCAGTGATTTTGGAGCCCAAAAAATAAAGTCAGCCTTTGTTTCCACTGTTTCCCCATCTATTTACCATGAAGTGATTGAGAGTCCCTTGGACTGCAAGGAGATCCAACCAGTCCATTTTGAAGGAAATCAGCCCTGAGATTTCTTTGGAAGGAATGATCCTAAAGCTGAAACTCCAGTATTTTGTCCACCTCATGCGGAGAGTTGACTCATTAGAAAAGACTCTGATGCTGGGAGTGGTTGGGTGCAGGAGGAGAAGGGGACGACAGAGGATGAGACGGCTGGATGGCATCACTGATTCGATGGACATGAGTCTGAGTGAACTCTGGGAGTTGGTGATGGACAGGGAGGCCTGGCGTGCTGCGATTCATGGGGTTGAAAAGAGTTGGACACAACTGAGTGACTGAACTGAACTGATGAGACCAGATGCCACAATCTTAGTTTTCTGAATGTTGAGCTTTAAGCCAACTTTTTCACTCTCCACTTTCACTTTCATCAAGAGGCTCTTTAGTTCTTCTTCACTTTCTGTCATAAAGGTGGTGTCATCTGCATATCTGAGGTTATTGATATTTCTCCCGGCAATCTTGATGCCAGTTTGTGCTTCTTCCAGCCCAGCGTTTCTAATGAGTACTCTGCGAATAAGTTAAATAAGCAGGATGACAATATACAGCCTTGATGTACTCCTTTTCCTATTTGGAACCAGTCAGTTGTTCCATGTCCATTTCTAACTGCTGCTTCCTGACCTGCATACAGGTTTCTCAAGAGGCAGGTCGGGTGGTCTGGTATTCCCATCTCCTTCCGAATTTTCCAGTTTATTGTGATGCACACAGTCTATAAGACCTTCTATAACTAACACCAAAAGCATGTCCTTTTCATCACAGAGGACTGAAATGCAAAAGTAGGAAGTCAAGAGATATTGGAGTAACAGATAACTTTGGCTTTGGAATACAAAATGAAGCAGGGCAAATGCTTACAGTTTTGCCAAGAGAACATATTGGTCATAGAAAACATCTTCTTCCAACAACATAAGAGACAGCTCTATACATGGACATCACCTGATGGTCAATACCAAAATCAGCTTGATTATAATTTTTGCAGCTGAAGATGGAAAAGCTCTATACAGTCAGCAAAAAGAAGACCTGGAGCTGACTGTGGCTTAGGTAACAAGCTCCTTATTGTAAATTCAGCCTTAAATTGAGGAAAGTAGAGAAAACCATTAGGGCATTCAGGTATGACCTAAATCAAATCCCTTATGATTATACAGTGAAGGTGACAAATAGATTCAAGGAATTAAATCTGGTAGAGTGCCTGAAGAACTATGGACAGAGGTTCATAACAATGTACTGAAGGCAGTGACAAAAACCATCCCAAAGAAAAAGAAAAGCTAGAAAGCAAAGTGGTTGTCTGAGATCTGAGATGCTGTAAAAGTAGCTGAGGAAAGAAGAGAAGTGAAAGGCAAGGGAGAAGGGGAAAGATATACACAACTCAATGCAGAGTTCCAGAGAATAGCAAGGAGAGATAAGAAGACCTTCTGAAATGAACAATGCAAAGAAATAGAGGAAAACAATTGAATGGAAAAGACTAGAGATCTCTTCAAGAAAATTGGAGATAGCAGGGGAATATATCTTGCAAGGATGGGCATGATAAAGGAAAGAAACAGTAAGGAGCTAACAGAAAGAAAAGAGATTAAGGAGAAGTGACAATAATACACAGAAGAACTATTTAAAAAAAAAAAAAAAGTCTTAATGACCTGGAAAACCATGATAGTGTGGAAACTCACTGAGAGCTGGACATCCTGGAGTGTGAAGTGGGCCTTAGGAAGCATTATTACAAGCAAAGCTAATGGAAGTGATGGAATTCCAGCTGAGCTATTTCAAACCTTAAAAGATAATGCTGTAAAATGTGGCCATCAATATGTCAGCAAATTTAGAAAGTTCAACAGTGGCTGCAGAACAGGAAAATGTCAGTTTTCATTCTAATCCCAAAGAAGGGGAATGCCAAAAAATGTTCCAACTACCATACAGTTGTGTTCGTTTCACATACTAGTAAGCTTATACTCAAAATCCTTCAAGCTATGTTTCAGCAGTATGTGAACTAAGAACTTCCAGAGGTACAAGCTGGGTTTAGAAAAGGCAGAGGAACCAGAGATCAAATTGCCATTGGACCACAAAGAAAGCAAGGGAATTCCAGAAAAACATCTGCTTCTGCTTCATTGACTACACTAAAGCCTTTGTGTGGATCACAACAAACTGTGGAAAGTTCTTAAAGAGATGGGAATACCAGGCCACTTTATCTGTCTCCTGAGAAACCTGTATGCAGGTCAAGAACCAACAGTTAGAACTTTACATGGAACAACAGACTGGTTCACAATTGGGAAAGGAGTATGTCAAGGCTATATATTGTTACTTTGCTTATTTAACTTTAATGCAGAGTTGTTGTTGTTCAGTCACTAAGTTGTGTCCAACTCTTTCCAACCTCATGGACTGCAGCACGCCAGGCTTCACTGTTCTTCACTATCTTCTGGAGTGTGCTCAAACTCATGTCCATTGAGTCGATGATGCCATCCAACCATCTCATCCTCTGTCACCCGCTTCTCCTCCTGCCCTCAATCTTTCCCAGCATCAGGATCTTTTCCACTGAGTTGGCTCTTTGCATCAGGTGGCCAAAGTATTGGAGCTTCAGCTTCAGCATCAGTCCTTCCAACCATATTAAGGGTTGATTTCCTTTAGGATTAACTGGTTTGATACTGGAGTGGGTTGCCATTCCCTTCTCCAGGGGATCTTCTCAACTGAAGGATCGAACCTGGATCTCCCGCATTGCAAGCAGATTGTTTACCATCTGAGCTACAAGGGAAGGCTAATTGGCTATATGTCAATACAAAATTAAAAGTTTAAAGTTAAAAAAAATGCTGGCTTTAAACTCAACATTAAAACAAAAAACTAAGATCACGGCATCTGGTCCAATCACTTCATGGCAAATAGAAGGGGGGAAAGGGGAAGAAGTGACAGATTTTATTTTGGGGGGTCCTAAAATCACTGCAGATGGTGACTGCAGCCATGAAATTAAAAGATGCTTGCTCCTTGGAAGGAAAGCTATGGCAAACCTAGATAGCATATTATAAAGCAGAGACATCACTTTGCCAACAAAGGTCCATGTAGTCAAAGCTATGACTATTCCAGTAGTCATGTATGGATATGAGAGTTGGACCATAAAGAAGGCTGAGTACCAAAGAACTGATGCTTTTGAATTGAGGTGCTGAAGAAGACTCTTGAGATCCCCTTGGACAGCAGGGAGATCAAACCAGTCAGTCCTAAAGGAAATCAATCCTGAATTTTCACTCCAAGAATACACAGAAGAACTATACAAAAAAGATCTTCACAACCAAGATAATCACAATGATGTGATCACTCACCTAGAGCCAGACATCCTGGAATGTGAAGTCAAGTGGGCCTTAGAAAGCATCACTACGAACAAAGGTAGTGGAAGTGATGGAATTCCAGTTGAGCTATTTCAAATCCTGAAAGATGATGCTGTGAAAGTGCTGCACTCAATATGCCAGCAAATTTGGAAAACTCAGCAGTGGCTACTGGACTGGAAAGGTCAGTTGTCATTCCTATCCCAAAGAAAGACAGTGCCAAAGAATGCTCAAACTACCGCACAATTGCACTCATCTGACATGCTATTAAAGTAATGCTCAAAATTCTCCAAGCCAGGCTTCAGCAATATGTGAACCGTGAACTTCCAGATGTTCAAGCTGGTTTTAGAAAAGGCAGAAGAACCAGAGATCAAATTGCCAACATCCGCTAGATCATGGAAAAAGCAAGAGAGTTCCAGAAAAACATCTATTTCTACTTTATTGACTATGCCAAAGCCTTTGACTGTGTGGATCACAATAAACTGTGGAAAATTATGAAAGAGATGGGAATACCAGACCACCTGACCTGCCTCTTGAGAAATCTGTATGCAGGTCAGGAAGCAACAGTTATAACTGGACATGGAACAACAGACTGCTTCCAAATAGGAAAAGGACTACATCAAGGCTGCATATTGTCACCCTGCTTATTTAACTTCTATGCAGAGTACATCATGAGAAACGATGGGCTGGAAGAAGTACAAGCTGGCATCAAGATTGCTGGGAGAAATATCAATAACCTCAGATATGCAGATGACACCACCCTTATGGCAGAAAGTGAAGAGGAACTCAAAAGCCTCTTGATGAAAGTGAAAGAAGAGAGTGAAAAATTTGGCTTAAAGCTCAACATTCAGAAAACGAAGATCGTGGCATCTGGTCCCATCACTTCATGGGAAATAGATGGGGAAACAGTAGAAATAGTGTCAGACTTTATTTTTGGGCTCCAGAATCACTGCAGATGGTGATTGCAGCCATGAAATTAAAAGACGTTTACTCCTTGGAAGAAAAGTTATGACCAACCTAGATAGCATATTCAAAAGCAGAGACATTACTTTGCCAACAAAAGTCCATCTAGTCAAGGCTATGGTTTTTCCAGTGGTCCTGTATGGATGTGAGGGTTGGACTGTGAAGAAAGCTGAGTGCTGAAGAATTGATGCTTTTGAACTGTGGTGTTGGAGAAGACTCTTGAGAGTCCCTTGGACTGCAAGGAGATCCAACCAGTCCATTCTGAAGGAGATCAGCCCTGGGATTTCTTTGGAAGGACTGATGCTATAGCTGAAACTCCAGTACTTTGGCCACTTCATGCGAAGAGTTGACTCATTGGAAAAGACTCTGATGCTGGGAGGGACTGGGGCCAGGAGGAGAAGGGTACGACAGAGGATGAGATGGCTGGATGGCATCACGGACTTGATGGACGTGAGTCTGAGTGAACTCTGGGAGTTGGTGATGGACAGGGAGGCCTGGCATGCTGCAATTCATGGGGTCGCAAAGAGTCAGACACGACTGAGTGACTCAACTGAACTGAACTGAATGCTGAAGCTGAAGCTCCAATACACACATACATGTAAGAAGGTGGAACCTCCTTTATTTTGTTTGCTTATCAAAATAAACCTGCAGGACATAAATTTTGACACACGCTGCTTTTGACATTCTCTTGTGAAATTTCCCTTCAATCATGACTGTGTTATCACTCCCTGGGCTGGGAGACTACCAGAAAATTCACTGAGTTGGGAGCCAGGGGCCCAAAGTTGGAACTTGGCTCAGTAACTAACCAGGTTTGTGGCCTTGGTTAACTCATTTTTTTCTCCTAAGACCTCATTGTTTTGTTGTTGTTGTTGTTGAAGGAAAAGAAATGGACTGCTAAACACAGTTGTATTTACAGGAGATTGGGTCCGGCCTTCCCCACCCCATCCCCGCCTCTGGCCCCACAGATACCAAAATGCTCAGATGCTCAAGCCCCCTGCCTTCTGGATCTGTGGTCCCAAATCCACAGTTACATAGGGCCAACTGTAATCTATATAGAATTTTATAATGTTGATATTTCCTTTTTAAAAAAAAATTGAGATATAATTCACATACCACTAATAGTCACCTTTTAAAATCATGCAATTCAGAGGGTTTTTTTAGTATATTCACAAAGTTACACAGTCATAACCACTATGTAACTCTAGAACATCTTCATCACCCAAAAAAGAAACCTGTATTCATTAGTAGTCACTAGCCATTTTTTCTACCCAGCCCTGTCAACCACTAACCTACTTTCTTCCTATATGGATTTTCCTTTTATGCACATTTTATGTAAATGGAATCATATAGCAGGTGCCATTTTGTGTCTATCTGGCTGGTTTCACTTAGCATAATGTTCTCAAGGTTTATCCATGTTGTTGCATGAATCATTACTTCATTTCATTTTATGGCTGAATAATATTCCATTGTATTAGTTTTGTTTTTAAAGAAAGAAGTAATGGACAAAACATATTCTGTTCTCTTTTTCCCAGGACTCACTACCCAGCTCTAGTCTTTATCCCCATTCCTCATCCTTAAACTCTGGCCTTAAACATCACCCTGTCCCCAGGTTCACCCCTATCCCATCTCTGAGGTACAGTGCATCCTAGACTCTCACCCTATCTCTGACCTTCTCCCACTCCTCACGTTTTATTCCTCCCCAAACTTGCCGTAATCCCTGTCTCATCTGTCACTCACAGAGAGGCTTCATTTTTCACTTCATCTCTAAACCCATCGTTGATCAGTTGGTATGAAGTCACTCATGGCATATATCCCTTGGGAATTAGTTAAAAACCAAAAGCTTGATTTTGTAAAATATTATAAACCAGGTAAATTCTCAAATGTCCCAGGCATCCAAACCACAGCTTCCAAATGCATGCATGCTTCCCTGCTGCCTTTCAGAGCCATCCTTGCATGCAAACCTCCAGGAGAAGACACTGTCCTGGGAGGACACTGGAGCAGGAAGCACCTCTTCCCACTTCTGCTGCTTCTCCCAGGGGCAGATCTTGCTCCACCCTCAGTATGCCAGGTGCCGGGCACTCACCCTTTCTGTCCCTGCGCTGCCTACAGAACGAATGCGAAGGGGACCTGGCAGAGGCGATGCCGGCGCTCGAGGCTGCACTCGCTGCACTGGACACGCTGAACCCAGCAGATATCTCGCTGGTGAAGGCCATGCAGAACCCACCTGGTCCTGTCAAGCTGGTCATGGAGAGCATCTGTGTGATGAAAGGGCTGAGACCAGAGAGGAAGCCGGACCCCAGTGGCAGCGGTAACCCTTTCCAGCACCCTTCCTAGCCCAGAGGCGTACACAGGCTGCCCTCTCCTGATGGGTAGGGTGCCAGCACCCCCACGCATCCTGCCCCAGGCCTGCAGGCCATATCATGGTGTCTTAGGGGAAATAAGATAGGCCCCAGGATATGGGTGTACTCACTTGTGTTTCTTTACCATGCTCTCTCCTCTCAGTCAGTAAGGAAAATGCAGGCATCTTTAGGTGAAGCCAAACTCAGTCAAGGCCCCTGCCGACAAATTGTTACAAAAATGAAGGTCATGCAGACAAGAGGACTGGTAGGGAGCAAGCACACAGAGTAATATGTGGGTGAGAGGGAGGGAGAGAAACAAAAAGAGCTCGGGAAAGAAAGATAAAGGAGAAACTGAGAAAAAGAGAGAGAGAGAGAGACACTGAAAGAGATAACCAGAGGGAAAAGGAGACTGAGACAGACACAGAGAAATGGAAAGATAGTGAGACTGAGCAAGAAATAGAGACCTGGAACCTACATACATGCACACAGGCATGAAGAGATCATAAACAGAGAGAGAAAGAGGTCGGGATGAAAAGAAATCTGGAGGAGGAAAGACAAACACAGGGAAGGGGTGAATGGGGGAGTGAGAGACTCTTACAGTGTCAGATACAGATGACAGAGAAAGATATTGGCAAGAGAGAAAAGCAGAAATAAGCTGACACAGAAAAGCTGAAAGTGAACAATGGAGACAGAGCAGAGACACCACCACCCCACCCCCCTCCCAGAGATACAGAGACATACAAAAATCGAGAGTGAATGGGAAGAAAATAGACCAAAAAGAAGAGAAATAGAGACAGGGAAACAAAGACACACACAGAGCGAATGGTGGTAGGAGGTGAGGTGGAATGTGATCTGCTGGTGAAGGATTAGAGGAAGAAAGACAGAGATAAAGGAGGCAGAGAATGAAACTGACAGGCCTGAGGAAGACCAGGATACAGAAACTCAGAAGACGAGAGAAAAGGAATAGGGGAGAGAGAGAGGAAAGTTTATATAACAGAGCCTAGAAGCATGAATAAGTGAAAATTCATTCTTAAAATTTAAATGAGATGTAGAATCTTGCACTAAAATTAGTGTCTTAAAACTGAAAGAAAAAGTGAAAATGAAGTCGCTCAGTCATGCCCGACTCTTTGCGATGCCATGGATAGTAGCCTGCACCAAGCTCCTCCATCCATGGGATTTTCAAGGCAAGAGTACTTAAAGAGTCTTAAAACTGAACAAGGACTTAAAACCATCTCCTGTGATATTTCTTGCCTTTTGAATCCTTGTATCCTTCAAACAGTCCTGCTGTTCCTCCATTGCTTCTGAAATGTTAGAAATTCCGGATCCTTCCTTTGGGAGACTCTGGCTTCTCCTTCCCAGTGAATAGCATTCCCTCTTCCTTGGCTGGTTTCAGGACAAAAACCACATGAACAAATGCAGAGGTGATCAGAAACGGACAAATAGGGAGAGGATGTTACAGGAGACTCCTCTAGGGAAGCATCTGAGGCGTAATAAGTTAGTCTGAGTAAAGATGAGCTAGCCAGTGCTTTTCCACTCTGGCTGTACCCTGGTATACCTGGGAACTTAAAGAATGCTAAAGCCCCTGCCCCCGCTCCTAGAGGTTCTTATTTCTTTAGCCTAAGGTGTGGTCTGAGCATTAGTATTTTTCTTAAAGCTCCCAGGTGATTCTAAGGTACAGCCAAGATTGAGAACTACTGAAATAGGCAAAGCGGGATCAGGTCTCAAAAATCAGTTCTCTTCTTTGATCATTTGATGTTGGCCACAGGATGCATCATCCACCCTTCTTATTTTAAAATTGAAGTTAATTTTGTGTATTATTCACAAAATAAGTCACAGAATTTAGCCAGTATATTGGGATAGAGCAAAAGCACAAATAAATTAATTGTGTACTTAGTCGCTCAGTTGTGTCCGACTCTTTGAGACCCCTGACTGTAGCCCGCCAGGCTCCTTTGTCCATGGGGATTTTCCAGACAAGAATACTGGAGTGGGTTGTCATGTCCTCCTCCAGGATATCTTCCCAACCCAGGTCTCCCGCATTGCAGGCAGATTCTTTACTGTCTGAGCCACCAGGGAAGTCCATATTAGTTTTGGATACCTTATATTTAAACAAAGCAGATCATTTCTTAGGATGCCAACAAAAACTTTTATTGGAAATATTTGTTTGGTGTCTAAGCTTGCTATAGAAATAGGACATATTTGACCTGTTGTATCTAATACAATATCTCAAGTACAACTCTTTTTTTTTTTAACTTTTTATTTTGTAGTGAGGTTTAGCTGATCAATATTGTGATAGTTTCAGGTGAACAGTGAAGTGATTAAGCCATACATATACATGCATCCTTTGTACCCCAAGCTCCCCTCCCATCCAGACTGCCACATAACATTGAGCAGATATTTTTTGATGAGTGGAGCTTGGCAAGGGTTTATCATCAAAAAGAGTGACATTTTTGTAACACATTGACAAAAGGAGCACTTCCTGGGATGGGCTTAGGGCTCACTCATTTATTAGTCATCATGAGGGGTGCTAAGGTGAACAAAGGCCCTGTTTCATTTCAGGGCAGGCTGAGGACAGTCCTCTGTCTGGTTGCAAGTCTACAAATTGCTTCCCCTACCCTCACTCTTTCTCTGGAGACACTCAATCACTCACTCACTCACTAGAAGGACTGATTCATCCCAGGGATGACAAAACATGCTCTATCAGACCAACCTCCCATATTTGGAAAAGAATATTCAAAATATTAATACATGCTTATGGATCCGGTTGCCCTCTTCATGTATGACTGGGGAAAAGGGCAACATTCATTAAATTCATGTTAAAAACTGATAATCAAGCACTGTGCCAGATTGTAATAAACACAGAAGGAGCAAACAATTTTTTAAATGTATAATTGATATATTAGTTTTAAATGTATAGTGACTCAAGATTATTATAGATTATAGATTAGGTTAAGATTATTATAGGTTATCTAGATTATAGATATAATCTATTTATCTAGATTAGAGTTATTATAAAATACTGACTATATTCCCTATGTTGTACAATATATTCTTCAGCTTACTTACTTTAATCATAGCAGTTTGTACTGCATAATCCCCTGCCTTTATATTGCTACTCTCCCTTCCATCTCCCCACTGGTAACCACTTCTTTGTTCTCTAGATCTGTGAGTCTGTTTCTGTTTTGTCGTATTCGTTCATTTGTTTTATTTTTTAGATTCCACATATAAGTGATAACATATAGTACTTATCTTCCTCTGTTAGATTTATTTCACTAAGCAATGTCCTCCAAGTCCACCCGTGTTGCTACATGGCAGTATTTCATTCTTTCTTATAGCTCAGTAATATTCAATTGTATTCAATATCTTCTTAATCCTATCATCTCTTGATCGGCACTTGGGTTGTTCCCATATCTTGGCTATTTTAAGTAATGGTCCATGAACATTGGGGTGCATATATCTTTTTGAATTACTGTTTTTGCTTTTTTCCAGATACATATCCAGGAATGGAATTGCTGGATCAATTTTTAGGTTTTTGAGGAGCCTCTATACTGTTTTCCATAGTACCTGCACCAATTTACATTCCCACTAACAGTATTTGAGAGTTCCCTTTTCTCTATATCCTCTCCAACATTTGTTATTTGTGGTCTTTTTGATGATAACCATTCTGACAGGTGTGACATGATACCTCATTGTGGTTTCAATTTGCATTTCTCTAATAATTAGTGATTTTAGGCATCTTTTCAGTGTGTGTTAGCTAGCTGTATGTGTACTCAGGAAAAATGTCTATTCAAGTCTTCTGACCATTTTTTTATTGGATTGTTGTTTTAAATACGGAGTTGTATGAGCTGTTTATAGATGGATATTAGCCTCTTACTGGTCATACAATTTGCAAATAATTTCTCCCATTTCAGTAGGTTGTCTTTTTGTTTTGTTCATCATTTCCTTTTCTGTGCAAAAGCTTTTAAACTTAATTAGATCCCATTTGTTTAGTTTAGTTTTGTTTTTGTTTCCTTTGCCTTGGGAGAAGAATACAAAAAAAATTGTTATGATTTATATCAAAGAATGTTCTGCCTATATTTTCTTCTAGGAGTTTTATGGTTTCTAGTCTTATGTGAGTGAGTGAAGTCGCTCAGTCATGTCCGACTCTTTGTGACCCCATGAACTGTAGCATACCAGGCTCCTCTGTCCATGGGATTTTCCAGCCAAGGGTATTGGAGTAGGTTGCCATTTCCTTCTCCAGAGGATCTTCCCAACCCAAGGATCGAACCCGGGTCTCCCACCTTGCAGGCAGACACTTTACCATTTGAGCCACCAGGGAAGCCTTTATTTGGTTTTAAATCCATTTTGAGTTTATCTTTGTGTATGGTGTTAGGAAGTGTTCTGATTTCCTTCTTTTACATGTAGCTGTCCAGTTTTCCCAGCACCACTTATTGAAGAGACTATCTTTTCCCTGTTGTTTATTCTTATCTCCTGTGCTGTGCTTAGTTGCTCAGTCGGCTCCTCTGTCCGTGGGGATTCTCCAGGCAAGAATGCTGGAGTGGGTTGCCATCTCCTCCTCCAGGGGATCTTCCCAACCCAGGTCTCCCACATTGCCAGTGGATTATTTACCATCTGAGTCACAAGGGAAGCCCTTTTTATCTCCTATATCATGAATTATTGACCATAAGTGAGTATGTTTATTTCTGGGGTGTCTATTCTGTTCCATTGATCTTGCATCTGTTTTGCTGTATCAGTCCTATACTGTTTTGATTACTGTAGCTTTGTAATATTGTCTGAAGTCAGGGACTGAGATAACTTCAGCTTTGTTCTTTTTTTCTCAATATTGTTTTGGCTACTCAGGGTCTTTTGTTGTTCTATATACATTTTAAGATTATTTTTTCTAGTTCTGTTTTTAATATTTTGAAAGGTTTTTACATTAGATTGCTTTGGGTAATATGGACATTTTATTATTAATTCTTTCAATCCATGAGCATGAGATATCTTTCCATTTATTTGTACCATCTTCAATTTCCTTCCACAGTGTTTTATAGTTTTTTCACAGTATAGGTCTTTCACCTCCTTGGTTAAGTTTATTTCTAGGTATTTTATTCTTATTGATGATTTTAAGGAGATTGATTTTTGCTTTCTCTTTCACTATTAATATATAGAAAAACAACAGATTTCTGTATATTAATCTTGTATCCTGCAATATTACTTAATTTATTTTTCATTTCTAATAATTTTTTGTGGAGACTTTAGGGTTTTTTATATATAATATGTGTCATCTGGAAATAGTGACAGTTTTCCTTTTTCCCTGACAGTTTGGATGCCATTTGTTTCTTTTCCTTGCCTGATTGCTGTGGCTAGGACTTTGTTTCATTGATCTTTTCTATGTTTATCTCTATTTTATTTCTCTTTCTTTGATCTTTATTGTTTCCTTCCCTCTGCTAACTTTAGGCTTTGTTCTTTTTCTAATTCCTTTAGTTGGCAGTTTAGATTGTTTATCTGAGATTTTTCTTGAGGTATGCCTATATCACTATAAACTTCCCTCTTAGAGCTGCTTTTGTTTTGTCCCATAGATTTTGGAAAGTTGTGTTTTTCTTTTCACTTGTCTCAAAGTATTTTCTGATTTCTTCTTTGATTTCTTCACTGATCCATTGGTTTTTAATAGTATGTTTTTGTGTTTTTTCCATTTTTCTCCCTGTAATCGTTTTTCTAGTTTCATATTGTTGTGATCAGGAAAAAAAAAAAAAGTTTGATATAATTTCTAGCTTCCAAGACTTGTTTTGTTGCCTAGCGTGTGATCTATCCTGGAGAACATTCCAAGAGCACTTGAAAAGAATGTGTATTCTGCTGGTTTGGGTTGGAATTTCCTCTAGATATTATTAAGTACAGTTGGTCTAATTTATCATTTAAGACCACTGTTTCTTTATTGATTTTCTCTCTAGATGATCTAATTATGTAAGTAAGGTGTTACTAAAGTCCCCTCCTATTAGTGTATTAATGTCAATTTCTCCTCTATGTCTGTTAATATTTGCTTTATATATTTGTATGCTCCTATATTAGGTGCATATATGTTAACAAATGTTATATTTTCTTCTTGTATGGATCCCTTTATCATTATACAATGGTCTTGTTTTTCTTTTGCTATAGACTTTGTTTTAAAGTCTATTTTATCTGATATGAGTGTTCCTACCTCACTTTCTTTTCATTTTCATTTCGTGAAATAACTTTATCATCACCTCACTTTCAGTCTGTGTGTCTTTAGCTCTAAGAAGAATCTCCTATTAGCAGCAGTCTTGGGTTTTTTTTTTAATCCAATCAGTCATTCTATGTCTTTTTATTGGAGAATTTAGTCCATTGGCATTTAAAATGATTATTGATAAGTATAAAACTTATTGACATTTTGTTACTTCTTTTCTGGTTGTGCTTGTAGTTTTTCTCAGTTATTTTCTTCTTTTAGCCTCTTCCCTTATGGTTTGATCATTTTCTTTTACCCTTATGCCCTGTTCCTTTCTATTTATTATTATATCTATCATAGATTTTTGATTTGTGGTTACCATGGGGGTAATATGTGTTGACCTATAAAGTGTATCTACTTGTTTAAATCTGATAGTCATTTAAATTCAAACACATTCTAAAATATTTATATATTCACTCCCCTCCTCCATGTTTTGTGCTTTTGCTATCATATTGTACAGCTTTATGTTTATCCCTTAACTGTTTATTTAGTTATAGTTGATTAAACAATTTTTGTCTTTTAATCCTCATACTAGCTTACTTAAGTGATTGATCCACAGCCTATACTATATATTTGGCTTTACTAGTAGGATTTTCCCTTTCCTATAAATTCTTACTGCTTGTTATAGCCTTTTCTTTTCCACTTAAAGAAGACACTTTAACACTTCTTTTAGATTTGGCTAGTATTGATGAAATCTTAGGTTTTGCTTGTCTGAGAAGTTTTTATCTCTCCTTCAATTATGAATGATAGTATTGCTAGTATAATATCCTAGGTTGTAGAGTTTTTCCTTCCAAGACTTTATATATATAATTTCACTGCCTTCTGGCTTGCAAAATTTCAGCAGAAAAATCACCTGATACCCTTATGGAAGTTCCCTTGTATGTGACTCTGTCTTTCTTTTGCTGCTTTTAGAATTCTCTCTTTATATTTAATTTTTTGCCATTACAATTATGATACCTCTATATCACCTCCTAGGGGCACATGTCCCAACCTGATTGTTTCTCCTCCCTTCCTGCACAACTCCATGTGGATCTTTGCTTACAGCCTTGGTTGTCAAAGAGTCTTCCTGCCAGTCTCCAGTTGGTTTTCAAAAACATTTGCTCCACATGTAGATGTATTTTCTATATGTTCATGGGGGGAAGTAAGCTCAGTAACATACTACTCTGCAATCTTGTTGCCCTCCCCCAGAAGGTTACAGCTTTGAGGAAGAAGCACACAGTTAAAACTAAACCAAACAAACAAACAAACAAAAATCACAGATTTCCATTTCTGGCAATCTATAAAGCATTTATGGATATTCTGGCCTCTGAGATGAAAGAAAATGCTCCATAGTTCAGTTCAGTTCAGTTCACTCACTCAGTCGTGTCCGACTCTTTGCAACCCCATGAACCACAACACGCTAGGGCTCCCTGTCCATCATAAACTCCCAGACGTTACCCAAACTCATGTCCGTTGAGTCAGTGATGCCATCCAACCATCTCTGTCTCCTCCCGCTCTCAATCTTTCCCAGCATCAGGGTCTTTTCAAAGGAGTCACCTCTATGCATCAGGTGGCCAAAGTATTGGAGCTTCAGCTTCAACATCAGTCCTTCCAATGAACACCCAGGACTGATCTCCTTTAGGATGGACTGGTTGGATCTCCTTGCAGTCCAAGGGGCTCCCAAGAGTCTTCTCCAACACCACAGTTCAAAATCATCAATTCTTCTGTGCTCAGCTTTCCTTATAGTCCAACTCTCAAATCCATACATGACTATTAGAAAAACCATAGCTTTGACTAGATGGACCTTTGCTGACAAAGTAATGTCTCTGCTTTTTAATATGCTCTCTAGGTTGGTCATAACTTCCCTTCCAAGGAGTAAGTGTCTTTTAATTTCATGGCTGCAGTCACCATCTGCAGTGATTTTGGAGCCCCAAAAAATAAAGTCAGCCACTGTTTCCCCATCTATTTCCCATGAAGTGATGGGACCGGATGCCATGATCTTGGTTTTCTGAATGTTGAGCTTTAAGCCAACTTTTTCACTCTCCTCTTTCACTTTCATCAAGAGGCTCTTTAGTTCCTCTTCACTTTCTTCCATAAGGATGGTGTCATCTGCATGTCTGAGGTTATTGATATTTCTCCCAGCAATCTTGATTCCAGCTTGTGCTTCTTCCAGCCCAACATTTCTCATGATGTACTCTGCATGTAAGTTAAATAAGCAGGGTGACAATATACAGCCTTGACGTACTCCTTTTCCTATTTGGAACCAGTCTATTGTTCTATGTCCAGTTCTAACTGTTGCTTCCTGATCTGCATGCAGGTTTCTCAAGAGGCAACTCTCAGCTGGTGATCTGGTATTCCCATCTCTTTCAGAATTTTCCACAGTTTATTGTGATCCACATAGTCAAAGGCTTTGTCATAGTCAATAAAGCAGAAATAGATGTTTTTCTGGAACTCTTTTGCTTTTTCCATGATCCAGCGGATGTTGGCAACTTGATCTCTGGTTCCTCTGCCTTTTCTAAAACCAGTTTGAACATCTGGAATTTCACGGTTCACGTATTGCTGAAGCCTGACTTGGAGAATTTTGAGCATTACATTGCTAGCGTGTGAGATGAGTGCAATTATGCAGTAGTTTGAGCATTCTTTGGCATTGCCTTTCTTTGGGATTGGGCTTCCCTGGTGGCTCAGATGGTAAAGCATCTGCCTGCAATGCAGGAGACCTGGGTTCAATTCCTGGGTCAGGAAGATCCCCTGGAGAAGGAAATGGCAATCCACTCCAGCACTCTTGCCTGGAAAATCCCATGGACGGACGAGCCTGATAGGCTACAGTCCATGGGGTCGCAAAGAGTCGGACATGACTGAGCTACTTCACTTTCACTTTTCTTTGGGATTGGAATGAAAACTGACCTTTCCAGTCCTATGGCCACTGCTGAGTTTTCCAAATTTGCTGGAATATTGAGTGCAGCACTTTCACAGCATCATCTTTTAGGATTTGAAATAAGCTCCACTGGAATTCCATCACCTCCACTACCTTTGTTCATTGTAATGCTTTCTAAGGCCCACTTGACTTCACATTCCAGCATGTCTGGCTCTAGATGAGTGATCACACCATCGTGATTATCTGGGTCGTGAAGATCTTTTTTGTACAGTTATTCTGTGTATTCTTGTCACCTCTTCTTAATATCTTCTGCTTCTGTTAGGTCCATACCATTTCTGTCCTTTATCAAGCCCATCTTTGCATGAAATGTTCCCTTGGTATCTCTAATTTTCTTGACGAGATCTCTAGTCTTTCCCATTCTGTTTTTTTCCTCTATTTCTTTGCACTGGTCACTGAGGAAGGCTTTCTTATCTCTCCTTGCTGTTCTTTGGAACTCTGCATTCAAATGGATATATCTTTCCTTTTCTCCTTTGCTTTTCACTTCTCTTCTTTTCACAGCTATTTGTAAGGCCTCCTCAGGCAGCCATTTTGCTTTTTTCATTCCTTTTTCTTAAGGATGGTATTGATCCCTGTCTCCTGTACAATGTCATGAACCTCCATCCAATGTTCATCAGGCACTCTATCTATCCGATCTAGTCCCTTAAATCTATTTCTCACTTCTACTGTATAAGCATAAGGGGTTTGATTTAGGTCATACCTGAATGGTCTAGTGGTTTTCCCCACTTTCTTCAATTTCAGTCTGAATTTGGCAAGAAGGAGTTCATGATCTAAGCCACAGTCAGCCCCTGGTCTTGTTTTTGCTGACTGTATAGAGTTTCTCCATCTTTGGCTGCAAAGAATATAATCAATCTGATTTCAGTGTTGATCATCTGGTTGTGTCCATGTGTAGAGTCTTCTCTTTTGTTATTGGAAGAGGGTGTTTGCTATGACCAGTGCATTCTCTTGGCAAAACTCTATTAGCCTTTGCCCTGCTTCATTCTGTACTCCAAGGCCAAATTTGCCTGTTACTCCAGGTGTTTCTTGACTTCCTACTTTTGCATTCCAGTCCCCTATAATGTAAAGGACATCTTTTTTGGGTGTTAGTTCTAAAAGGTCCTGTAGGTCTTAATAGAACCCTTCAACTTCAGTTTCTTCAGTGTTACTGTTCAGGGCATAGACTTGGATTACCATGATATATTGAATGGTTTGCCTTGAAAACGAACAGAGATCATTCTGTCGTTTTTGAGATTGCATCCAAGTTCTGCATTTTGGACTCTTTTGTTGACTATGATGGCTAATTCATTTCTCCTAAGGGATTCCTGCACACAGTACTGGATATAATGGTCATCTGAGTTTAATTCACCTATTCCATAGAGAGGTGGCTTTTAAAGTGAGCCTGGAGTTTGTTCAGGAGCCAGCTAGATCCATTTACAACCCAGGTGAAAAGCTCATGTTAGGGAAGCACTTGGGATCATCAGGAAGTTGAAGGAAGCTTCTTGTAATTAAAGACCAGGGAGCAAGGCAAAGATGAGATGTCAAGGACCTTGGGATTTGAGATCATTTTTTTTTTCAGAGTGGTTTTAAGTTCACAGAAAAATTGAAGATACAGAAATTTCTCATATACCCTCTGCTCCCACTCATGCATGTTGTTCAGTCATCCAACAGTGTCCAACTGTTTAAGACCCCATGGACTTCGTTTACCAGGCTTCCCTGTCCATCATCATTTCCCAGAGCTTGCTCAAACCTAGCTCCATTGAGCCGATGATGCCATCCAACCATCTTGTCCTCTGTCATCCCCTTCTCTTCCCTTCAATCTTTCCCAGCACTGGGGTCTTTTCCAATGAGTAGGCTTTTCACATCAGGTGGTCAAAGTATTGGAGCTTCAGCTTCAGCATCAGTCTTTCCAATGCATATTCAGGGTTGATTTCCTTTAGAATTGACTAGTTTAAGCTCTTTGCCATCCAAAGGACTGTCAAGAGTCTTCTCCAACACCATGGTTTGAAAGCATCAATTCTTTGGCACTCAGCCTTCTTTATGGTCTAGCTCTCACATCCATACATGGCAACTGGAAAAACCATTACTCTGACTATATGGACCTTTGTCACACACACATGCGTAGCCTCCCTTATTATTAACATCTCCCACCAGAATGGTATATTTGTTATAGTTGATGAACCTACGTGGACACATCTTATCATCCAAAGTCCATAGTTTACATTAGGTTTCACTCTTGGTATTATGCATTCTATGAGCTTGAATAAATATGTAATGACATGTATATTCTCTGCCCTAAAATTCCTCTGTGGGATCTTGTTTTTTTTTGTTTTGTTTTGTTTTGTTTTTTGTTTTTTGTTTGTTTTTCTAAATATGAGGAGTAGCCCCTGCAGGGCTGCAAATTTCAGGCAGATGTCTTAATAATAGTCTTATCTCTTAGCTAATAGGAAGTTGCTATATAACACAGGGAGCTTATCCCAGGGCTCTGTGACAACTCAGAGGGGTAGGATGGAGGGGCCGCTTGGAGGGAGGCTCAAGAAGGACGGGATATGTGTGCACTTCTGATTGATTCATGTTGTTGTATGGCAGTAGCCAAACACAACACTGTAATTATCTTCCAATAATTTTTTTTTTAAATAGCTTTATCTCTACTTCTTGTCCCAAACAGGTAAAATGATAGAAGATTACTGGGGGGTATCGAGAAAGATTCTCGGAGATCTGAAATTCTTGGAAAGTCTCAAGACATATGACAAAGACAACATTCCCCCAGTGATCATGAAGCGGATCCGGGAAAGGTTTATCGATCACCCAGATTTCCAGCCTGCTGTAATTAAAAATGTATCATCTGCATGTGAGGGTCTGTGCAAGTGGGTGAGAGCCATGGAGGTGTATGATCGTGTGGCCAAAGTGGTGGCTCCCAAACGGGAGCGGCTGAAGGAAGCTGAGGGGAAGCTGGATACACAGATGCAGAAACTGAACCAGAAGCGAGCAGAGCTGAAGCTAGTGGAAGACCGCCTCCAGGCCCTGAACGATGACTTTGAAGAGATGAATACCAAGAAAAAGACATTGGAGGGAAACATTGAAATCTGTTCCCAAAAGCTGATCAGGGCAGAAAAACTGATTAGTGGTCTTGGAGGAGAGAAAGACAGATGGACAGAAGCCGCTCGGCAGCTGGGCATCCGTTATACTAATCTGACGGGGGATGTGTTGTTGTCCTCTGGGACTGTGGCTTACCTGGGGGCCTTTACTGTGGATTATCGGGCTGAGTGCCAGAAGCAGTGGTTGGCCCAATGTAAGGACAAGGTCATCCCTGGCTCCAGTGACTTCAGTCTTAGCAACACATTAGGAGATCCTGTAAAAATTCGTGCCTGGCAGATTGCTGGGCTTCCCATTGACTCCTTCTCCATTGACAATGGCATCATTGTATCCAATTCCAGACGCTGGGCCTTAATGATTGACCCTCAGGGGCAGGCCAATAAGTGGATCAAGAATATGGAGAAAGCAAATAAGCTATCAGTCATCAAGTTCTCGGATACCAACTACGTGAGGACGCTAGAACACGCCCTGCAGTTTGGTGCCCCAGTCTTACTAGAAAATGTTGGGGAAGAGTTGGATGCCTTTATTGAACCCATCTTGCTCAAGTCCACATTCAAACAGCAAGGGGTTGAGTACATGAGGCTTGGTGAAAACATCATCGAATACTCCAGAGATTTTAAGTTATATATCACAACCCGTTTGAGGAACCCACATTACCTCCCTGAGGTGGCCGTGAAAGTCTGTCTCCTCAACTTTATGATCACTCCCTTGGGCCTCCAAGATCAACTCCTTGGCATCGTGGCTGCCAAGGAGAAGCCAGAACTTGAAGAGAAAAAGAACAAGTTGATTGTGGAAAGTGCCAAGAACAAGAAACAACTAAAGGAAATTGAAGATAAGATATTGGAGGTCCTTTCCCTTTCTGAAGGCAACATACTTGAGGATGAGACTGCCATCAAAATTTTGTCCTCTTCCAAAGTGTTGTCTGAAGAAATCTCTGAGAAACAGGAAATTGCTTCAGTGACAGAAACACAGATCGATGAGACCCGTATGGGCTACAAGCCAGTGGCTGTCCATTCTGCCACCATCTTCTTTTGTATCTCTGACCTGGCCCACATTGAACCCATGTACCAGTACTCCCTGACATGGTTCATAAACCTCTACATGCAGTCTCTGGCCCATAGCAAGAAGAGCGAGGAACTAGAGCTACGAATTGAGTACATCATTGATCATTTCACCCTCAGCATCTACAACAACGTCTGCCGCTCTCTGTTTGAGAAGGACAAGCTGCTTTTCTCCCTCCTCTTGACAATAGGAATCATGAAAGAGAAAAAGCAAATTAATGAGGAAATTTGGTACTTTCTTCTAACTGGAGGCATTGCCCTGGACAACCCTTTCCCCAACCCAGTTTCTGAGTGGCTGTCTGAGAAGGCATGGGCAGAAGTGGTCCGTGCATCTGCATTGCCAAAACTGAAAGGCCTTATGGAACATTTGGAACAAAATGGTAATGAATGGAAGTTCATCTATGACTCAGCCTGGCCCCATGAGGAAACATTCCCTGGATCTTGGAAGTTTCTTCACGGTTTGGAGAGAATGGTGATCCTCCGATGTTTGCGGCCTGACAAAATGATTCCAGCCATTCGGGGGTTCATTGCTGAACACATGGGAAATGTATACATTGAAGCCCCTACGTTTGATCTCCAGGGGTCCTACAATGATTCCAATTGCTGTGCACCATTGATATTCGTGTTGTCTCCAGGTGCAGACCCAATGGCAGGTAAGGGTAGAATGTTGTGTGAGGAATATTAATAGATGGATAACAATAGCTTGTCCCTATTGAGCAGGAATCTCAAACTCAAATGGCCTTGAAGGGCAATCCAGTTAAGAGACTAAGGCAGGGCTGGGACTGCCTTTTCCCAGGCAGTCTTTTCTGGCCTAAGACTTCTTTTCTGGCCTAAAGAGGGCAGCTCTTTTGTATTGTGCCATTTGATAATGTTACGATGACCAGATTATCTGCTTCTTCAAAAGGAAACCAGAAAGGTAGAAATCACCCATTTTAAAAAAATATTTATTTATTTGGCTTTGTCAGGTCTTAGTTGCAGCATATGGTGTCTTCCTTGCATCATGTGGGGTCTTTCATTATGGTGTACTGGCTTAGTTACCCTGCGGCATGTGGGATCTCTGTTCCCTGACCAGGCACTGAACTTGTTTGTGTCCCCTGCACTGCAAGGCAGACTCTTAACCACTGGACCACCAGGGAAGTCCCAGAAATCACCCATTTTTAACTCATTCAATTTTTTTCTTAAAAAACCTTAAGAGGGTTAGCCAGGGCTAGATTTAGCCTGGTGACTGCTAGTTTATCACCTTTGTCTTAGACCATTTTCTCAGACCGTTGTTTCTCTCAGCTATGCTTTTTTCTCTTCTTTGAATCTTTAAATTTTTTGAGTAATTCATGCCTCATGTAGTTTTAAAAAAAATGCAAAAAGCATAGGATTATGGCTCCATTAGGACCATTTTGTTACCTCAACAGACATTTGGTAAAGTGGGAGAACATTTTTGTTCTCACAAATAGAGGGTACTACTGGCATCTAGTAGGTAGAAGTAACGGATGCTGCTAAACAGCCTACAATGCCCAGGACAGCCCTCACAACAAAGGATTATCCAGTCCATAATATAAATAGTACTGGGGTTTAGAAGAGCAAAAGGTACATCTTCCTCCTAACTGTCTCAGAAATAACTGCTACTAGTAGTTTGTGTAATTTTCCAGAAAGTGTGTGTGCATGTAAAAGGGTATGAGTTATTGATAGAAATAGATTAGTTTTCTATTCTGTTCAGTTCAGTTCAGTTCAGTCGCTCAGTCATGTCCGACTCTTTGCAACCCCATGAATCGCAGCACGCCAGGCCTCCCTGTCCATCACCAACTCCTGAGTTCACCCAAACTCATGCCCATCGACTCAGTGATGCCATCCAGCCATCTCATCCTCTGTTGTCCCCTTCTCCTCCTGCCCCCAATCCCTCCCAGCATCAGAGTTCTTTTCCAATGAGTCAACTCTTCGCCTGAGGTGGCCAAAGTACTGGAGTTTCAGCTTTCGCATCATTCCTTCCAAAGAAATCCCAGGGCTGATCTCCTTCAGAATGGACTGGTTGGATCTCCTTGCAGTCCAAGGGACTCTCAAGAGTCTTCTCCTGTTAGGGGATCTTAAAGCTTTAGTTTTCCCTTTGTTGAATGAAAAAAGAATACCAGAAATGTAAGTGACAAGATTGGCAGTTCTCCTGTGAAAACAGAAATTTGACATGTATTCTGACCTTGTTAGAAAGCTTGCTTCAAAGAAAATCAGAAGAAGGAGCTGAAATGAACTGGTACTTTTCCAGGTTCCAACACTTAAATTATTGTTATTGTCAAAGCTCAATTCATGACCCTTTACTAGCATCTTGCTTTTCTTCCCTATGTTGTTTCTGTGGTAGTCTTATATAGGAAAAATGAGGGGAAACTAGGAAAAGTAGAGAAAAGAAATGGAGGAAACAGTAGAATATGCTCTGTAAAATGAAGATGTGTTGAGAGAACAGGCCTATAAAATATAATGGAGTATGTAGCTTATTCCTGTCCCTCTATACTAGAGGCTTCATCAGATTCAGCTTGGATGCTGTCCGAGGCAACCGTGGACGCTGTGTCCCTCATAGTGTGTCGTATTAGGAGACAGATACTATCTGGTTGTCATTTATCATTAGATTGATCAGTGGGTTCAGGAGTCGTCAGTGTGATTCACGTCAGTACTCCTCTCCTGCCTCCTTTATAAAATTTCCCATCAGCCTTTCACCTAATATGGTGGCTCTCACTCTTGGCTGCACATTGAAATCACCTAAAGAGCTTTAAGAAAATCTCCATGAAAAACAAATACTGTATAATATCACTTATATGTAGAATCTAAAATGTGGCACAAATGAACCTATCTATGAAACAAAACCAGACTCACAGACATAGAGAAAAGACTTCCCAAGGAGGGGTTGGGAAGGGAAGGCTTGGAAGTTTGGGGTTAGTAGATGAAAATTATTATATATAGAATGGATAAATAATAAGGTCCTACTGTATAGCACAGAGAAATATATTCAGTATCCAAGGATAAACCATAATGGAAAAGAATATAAAAAAGAATGTATATATAACTGAATCACTTTGCTGTACAGCAGAAACTAACACTACACTGTAAATCAATTATATACTTTGATAAAAATAAATTAAAAGCAGCCAGTGAGAAAAACAAGATAACCTACAAAGAACAGCAGTTAGACTAGCAACCAGTGTTTCAATAGCAACAATGCAGTTAGTGGAATAATGCCATCATTGTGCTAAAGGAAAATATGCAAATATAAAATCTATCTTTCAAGAATGGAATGAAATAAAGAGAACATCTTAATTAAAAACTGAAAAGAAGAAAGAAAATCTTCATGTGCAGGCTTTGCCTTCCACCAATTAAATTAAAATCTTTGTAGGTTAGACCCAGGCACTGTGTCTTATAAAGCTTTTCAGGTAATTTCAACATGCAGCCAGTGTTGGGAACCAATGACCTAATGGTTTTATTGGCCTTAGAAAATCATTACCCAGATGCATTATTGCATTAGGGACTGCAAAATGATGAGAATTTAATTCTATCATTCCTCCCTCATAAATTAGCTGGAACTCTTCCATAAAGAAGAATTTTTCTTTATCAACTGTTTGGTTTAGTCAGGCAGCAAAGGTTCTTGCTCATACGCTATTTACCAGCTTTCAGAGTAATGAAAGCACCAAGAAGGTGGTTTTCTGGTACATTTATTAGTGCATGGGTTTTAACATAGTGGATGTTTCACGTATAGTAGTGTTTTACTCCACTCCTGTCATCATTCTTTTTGATGCTCAGATTATTCATCCTTTAGCCTATTAGGATAGGAGTATCTCCGTGGCTATATGCTTTTCACATAACCCCAGTGGTTTTTGAAACTTCCTTGCTGTGTAGAACTAGCATATATCTTTCAGGCTTATCTTGAACAAATGTTTCTCCAAGAAACTCCAATTCCTTTATTGGGTGATGGTGTTTGGAAACCTAGGGTTTCTGTCACTACTGAGTACATCATTGATTGCAGACCTTACTTTCCACTCATTCTCTTTTTGGCTGCATCCCACCTGCTTTTTTCATGCTAATTTTTAAAATGTATTTCTTTCTGGTTGCAATGGGTCTTCATTGCTGCACATGGGCTTTCTCTAGTTGTAGCAAGCGGGGGCTACACTTCATTGGAGTGCATTGAGGAGGCTTCTGTTATTGCGGAGCACAGGCTCTTACGCATGGGCTTCCATAGTTGCCATACCTGGGGCTCAGTAGTTGTGGCACAAAGGCTTAGTGTTGCTCTGTGACAGTCTTCCCAAACCAGGGATAGAACCTGTGGCTCGAAGGGATTCATATGATCTTTGGGTTTCCCTGGTGGCTCAGATGGTAAAGAATTCGCCTGCAATGTGGAAGACCCAGGTTCGATCCCTGGGTCAGGAAGATCCCCTGGAGAAGGGAATGGCTACCCTCTCCAGTATTCTTGCCTGGAGAATCCCACGGACAGAGGAGCCTGATGGGCTACAATCCATATGGTCACAAAGAATCAGACACGATGGGAGAGAGTAACACTTCCATGTTGAATTTTTATCTTCAATAACAATGCTTTCCATTTCTAGAAGTTTTATTTGTTTTGTTTCAAATTCAGGTATTTTTTTCCCATAGAAGTCTGAAATTTAGGCTGACTCAGGAAGCAATGCAGAAGCTTGTCACCGGCTTAGAGCCTGGGTAAAAACAAAAAAGCAACAATTGTTCAGTGAGAAATTAAAATACCAAGCCTAGGCTACATGCAGATGAGGCTTTTAGAGTTATAGTACCCTGTGGTATGGGATTCTCAAGCTGAGAAATTTCCTGTAAAACTGATCCAGAAGGGGAAAACCCTGGGGACACTAGTGTTTGTATCTACAAAATTGTTCTGTTAGGGCATTCCTTAAACCCACAGTATGTCAGACTCCCACAGAATAACACAAACTTGCTGATTGTGAACTGACAATAAAAAAAAATTATAAACTACATGAGGAAACACATCACTATAAGGGATAATCAGCACATCAAACAATTAAGAGAATTAATACCCTCCCCAGGATTATGGGGATATTATGGTCTGAATTTGTCCCTCCCAAGTCTGTATGTTAAAGGCATAATTCCTAATAACTCAGAATGTGACTGTATTTGGAGATAAGGTTTTTAAATAGTTAATTGTAAGGTCATTAGGGTAGGTCCTAATCCAATAGGAATGATGTCCTTAGAAGATTAGAACACAGATACAATGACAGGGAGAAGTCCATGCAAGGACACAATGAGAAGATGACATGAGGAGAAAGTGAAAGTGAAGTTGCTCAGTCGTGTCTGACTCTTTGCAACCCCATGGACTGTAGCCTACCAGGCTCCTCTGTCCATGGGATTTTCCAGGCAATAGTACTGGAGTGGATTGCCATTTCCTTCTCCAGGGGAGCTTCCTAACCCAGGGATCGAACCCAGGTCTCCCACATTGTAGCCAGACACTTTACTGATGTAAGCAGAAAATGGCCACAAACAAGCCAGGAAAAGAAGCCTCAGAGGAAACCAAGCCTGCCAGCACTTGGATTTTTGATTTCTAGCCTCCAGTACAGAGAGAAAATAGATTTCTGTTGTTTAAGTCATCCAGTCTTTGGTTATTTGTTATGGCAATCCTGGTGGATTAATATTGTCTCTGGGACAGACCATAAAAGAAACACACCTAGTTGAGCTGTTTCAAATCCTGAAAGATGATGCTGTGAAAGTGCTGCACTCAATATGCCAGCAAATTGGGAAAACTCAGCAGTGGCCACAGGACTGGAAAAGGTCAGTTTTCATTTCAGTCCCAAAGAAAGGCAATGCCAAAGAATGCTCAAACTACCTCACAATTGCACTTATCTCACATGCTAGCAAAGTAATGCTCAAAATTCTCCAAGCCAGGCTTCAGCAATATGTGAACCGTGAACTTCCCAAAGTTCAAGCTGGATTTAGAAAAGGCAGAGGAACCAGAGATCAAATGGCCAACATCTGCTGGATCATGGAAAAAGTAAGAGAGTTCCAGAAAAACATCTATTTCTGCTTTATTGACTATGCCAAAGCCTTTGACTATGTGGATCACAATAAACTGTGGAAGATGCTGAAAGAGATGGGAATACCAGACCACCTGACCTGCCTCTTGAGAAACCTGTATGCAGGTCAGGAAGCAACAGTTAGAAATGGACATGGAACAACAGACAGGTTCCAAATAGGAAAAGGAGTATGTCAAGGCTGTATATTGTTACTGTGCTTATTTAACTTATATGCAGAGTACATCATGAGAAACACTGGGCTGGAAGAAGCACAAGCTAGAATCAAGATTGCTGGGAGAAATATCAATAACCTCAAATATGCAGATGACACCACCCTTATGGCAGAAAGTGAAGAGGAACTAAAGAGCCTCTTGATGAAAGTGAAAGAGGTGAGTGAAAAAGTTGGCCTAAAGCTCAACATTCAGAAAACCAAGATCATGGCATCTGTTCCCATCACTTCATGGGAAATAGATGGGGAAACAGTGGAAACAGTGTCAGACTTTATTTTGGGGGGCTCCAAAATCACTGCAGGTGGTGACTGCAGCCATGAAATTAAAAGACGCTTACTCCTTGGAAGGAAAGTTATGACCAACCTAGATAGCATATTGAAAAGCAGAGACATTACTTTGCCAACAAAGGTCCGTCTAGTCGAGGCTATGGTTTTTCCAGTGGTCATGTCTGGATGCGAGAGTTGGACTGTGAAGAAGGCTGAGTGCCAAAGAATTGATGTTTTTGAACTGTGATGTTGCAGAGGACTCTTGAGAGTCCCTTGGACTGCAAGGAGATCCAACCAGTCCATTCTAAAGGTGATCAGTCCTGGATGTTCTTTGGGAGGAATGATGCTAAAGCTGAAACTCCAATACTTTGGCCACCTCATGTGAAGAGTTGACTCATTGGAAAAGACTCTGATGCTGGGAGGGATTGGGGGCAGGAGGAGAAGGGGACGACAGAGGATGAGATGGCTTTATGGCATCACCGACTCAATGGACACGAGTTTGAGTAAACTCCAGGAGTTGGTGATGGACAGGGAGGCCTGGCGTGCTGCGATTCATGGGGTCACAAAGAGTCAGACCCGACTGAGTGACTGAACTGAACTGAACTGAAAAATCATTAAAGAAGAAAAACTCAAAAACAAGTATAACACTGGCTGCCTCTGAGGAAGAGAGATGTGAAAGAGATCTACTTGAAATTTCACTGTCCAAATACCAGTTTTCCTAGTAAGTTTGTAAAAGCCCAGTTCCTAAATTAACTTATTTACAAAGCAGAAATAGAGTCACAGATGTAGAAAACAAACATAGTTACCAGCAGGCAAAGAGGGTAGGGATAAACTGGGAGATTGGGATTGACACATACATATTACTCTATATAAAATATATAACTAATAAGGACCTACTGTATAGCACAGGGAACTCTTTTTAATATTCTGTAATGACCTATATGGGAAAAGAATCTAAAAAAGAGTGTATACATGTATTTGTATAATTTATTCAGTTTGTTGTACACTTGAAGCTAACACAAACCCCATGGACTGTAGCCTGCTAGGCTCATCCACCCATGGGATTTTCCAGGCAAGAACACTGGAGTGGATTGCCATTTCCTTCTCCAGGGGATCTTCCCAACCCAGGGATCAAAACCTGGTCCCCCACACCACAGGCAGACTCTTTAACATCTGAGCCACCAGGGAAGCCCAAAATACTGGAAGGGATAGCCATTTCCTTCCCCAAGAGATCTTCCCGACCCAGGGATCGAACTTGGGTCTCCAGCACTGCAGGCAGATTCTTTACTATCTGAGCCACAGGGGAAGCCACATCAACTATACCCCACTAAAAATGAAATGTAAACCCCCTTTTCTGTATTGTTATTGTAAATATGGTCTTAAGTAGCCTGTTCTCTTTCAAAAGTCCTTTTTCTTCCTGATCTCAGGCCTGCTGAAATTTGCTGATGATCTTGACATGGGAGGTACCAAAACACAGACCATCTCCCTTGGCCAAGGCCAAGGCCCTATTGCTGCCAAAATGATCAACAATGCCATCAAAGATGGGACCTGGGTGGTCTTACAGAATTGCCATCTGGCCACAAGCTGGATGCCTGCTCTGGAGAAGATCTGTGAGGAGGTGATTGTTCCTGAGAGCACCAACGTGGGATTCAGGTGAGATGATGTCCCACCACTGTGTCTCTGGGCCCCAGTCTTGAGCTCCATATGTCATGGTAATGACTGGGAATCCAAACAAGACAGTTCAACCCTCAAGAAGCTCTCGGTCTAGTAGAAGGCAGACCATATATGAATAATGTTGATACCATGCAGTACCTGCTGTACTTGTTTGAACAAGAATGGACAAGGAAGGAAAAGTTGAGGAAGGCCTTGAGTATTGAAAGATAAATAGGAATTTTCCAGGAAGGACATTCCAGACAAAAGGGACAACATTTTTAGAAGCAAAGGAAACACCAAGAAGTTATCTTGTGATTCTGGGGTATATGCTGTGAGAAGCTGTTGTAGGGAGGTGATATGATATGTCTGAAAAGATAGATTTAATACCAGCAAATTAGTTTTAAAGCTTATTGGTCCCCCCCCCCAAAAATCCCACCTGTAGTCTAGCTACTTGCTCTATCTTCTATTTCTAGAGATCCATGGAATTTTAATCAGTATTGGAAGCAGCCATTTGTTTTCTATGAACTTGAAAGTCCAGCAAGACTAGGCCTAAATTTTTGCATTTAGAGAATGATGAAATGAACCAGATAGGCTTTCAAGTCTTTTAACTTAGATTTTCAGTGATCTTCTTATTCTGGACCGGGGTGAGCAAACTATGGCCAAATCCAGTCTGCAGCCTGTGTTTGTATAGCTTGCAATCTAAGAATAGCTTTACATTTTTTTTATGGTTGAAAAAATTGAAAGAAGAATAATACTTTATGACATGTGAAAATTATATAAAATTAAATTTCAGTATCTATAAATAGAGTTATAAAGTTTTATTGAAATATAATCATATTCACTCACATAATATCTACAACTGCTTCTATGCTTCAAGTAGTTGTGACAGAGACCATATGGCATACAAAGTCTAAACCACTTACTATTTGATCCTTGATAGGAAAAGTTTGCCAAATCCTGTACTAGGCAACAAAATTTGCTAGTTATTTTTATTTTAGTTATGTCTGCCTGAAAATAGCAAAGTGTTTGGTGTTTATTTACAAAGCCAGATTAGGCCATAGTTGATTGTATTCATGTAAGGCTCATATAAGATTAATGTAGAAGTTTAAGAGGAAATCCATTAATTTCAAGAATTCTATTTTGTACGGGATGCTGAGTTGTTTCATTTATTATCAGTTACATACTCAATGAAGAAAAATTATTCATGTTGACATCTAAGACTTCTTGACCCCAAAGTTGGAGAAGGAAATGGCAACCCACTCCAGTACTCTTGTCTGGAAAAGTCCATGAATGGAGGAGCCTAGTAAGCTACAGTCCATGGGATCACAAAGAGTCGGACACAACTGAATGACTTCACTTTCACTTTCACTTTTAACTTAACCCCAAAGTCACAAGCTTAAGTGCTTCCACAAGCCAGCGATGTAACATAAATGACTGAAGAGGATTGGGCACAAGAAATATTCCACTTTCCACACTGCAGTAGCTATCATCATGGGCATTCAGCCTCAGTTGAATATCAGTAGGGGGTGGTGAGGACTGTGGTAAACTAGAAGCACATGCCCCTTAGACGGTAAAGCATCTGCTTACAATGCAGGAGACCAGGCTTCAATCCCTGGGTTGGGAAGATCTCCTGGAGAAGGAATTGGCAACCCACTCCAGTACTCTTGCCTGGAAAATCCCATAGAAGGAGGAGCCTGGTAGGCTACAGTCCATTGGGTCGCAAAGAGTCGGACACGACTGAGCAACTTCACTTCCACTTCCACTACTGCCTAATGACAGCTAACTGTTTCCAAGCAAGCATGAAGGCCTCTTGTGTCCAGATTTTCTGATTATTTTAAAGGAAAGATGGGAAACTAGAATTTTAAAGAAAGAAAATGAAGAAGTGAAGTCACTCAGTCATGTCCGACTCTTTGCAACCCCATAGACTGTAGCCTACCAGGCTCCTCCATCCATGGGATTTTCCAGGCAAGAGTACTAGAGTGGGTTGCCATTGCCTTCTCCAGAGGATCTTCCCGACCCAGGGTTCAAACCCGGGTCTCCAGCATTGTAAGCAGACGCTTTACCGTCTGAGCCACCAGGGAAGCCAGAATTTTAAAAGAAAGCCCTAGATTTGTAAAAGCTGGCAACTACTTAAAAAATATGTTGCAGCATTGTGTTGGTTAGCATGGTGAGAGTTAAACATCAGCCAGCTGAAAACTGAGGTCAGGTCATAGGCCACCAGTTTATGGCCTCTCCTTCCCTTCTGAGCCCTGTGCCTGGACCATAGCAGGCTGCCCACCAGCCCTTACCACACCCCCAACTTTTCTTCCTCCATGTGGTTGCTCAGCCTGTGTCTTCAATGACTTTTCACCCCCAAATCTGCCTGTTGGAAATCTTTCTAATGTCTAGCAAAAAAAACCTCCATAAAAATGAAACAAAACAGATGCCACAGTATGTATGTAGCTTGAGCCTGAGTAAGAAAAGCAAATGAAAGACAATATGCCAACATGTTAACCTGTAGATGGTAAAATTATATATATTTATATATGTTTCTTACTAAATACTTTTGCCTATGTTCTCATTTTTTTTATGGACATAGATAAAATTTTATTATTTAAGGAAAAAAATCTTCCATATTCTCAAGACCCATTTCAAATGCCACTGGCTTCTATGACAGAAGTCAGCAAACTTTTCCTGTAAAGGGCCAGATAGTGAATATTTTAAGCTTTGCAAGCCATATTGTCAAATGCAGCTATTTAACTCAGCTGTTGTAGCATGAAAGCATCCCTAAATAATTTGTAAATAAAGGGGTGTGGCCATGTTTCAATAAAACTTTATTTATAAACATAGGTTAAGGCTAGATTTGACTCCCTGGCAGTAGTTTGCAGACATCTACTCTCCCCAGCCCATGTATCCCTACAGCCTATTACTTCCCTCCCTCCCTGCAGTCTTGATTTTAAAACTTCTTGGCACTGCTTGTCTTTTCTCCCCTCCTCAGCTCCCATCTCCCTTCCCCTCCTCTGCACACCCCCGACCCTGCCCCTGACACCCCCAGCAGCAAGACTGTGAGTAATCTGGAAGCAAGAAACAAGGTGTGTCCTTGAAAACCCCACCTGACCTTGCTATACCTCTGTTTCCTCACTGGCAAAGGGGATGGTAAATCAGAGGGTGGCTGTGGGGATTAAAGTAAATGAAGGGACATAAATTCTCAGCATTGGGTTCAACATCTATCAGAGTATAGAAAAATGGTAGTTATTTTTTTTGTTACTGTTTTTTAATATATGTATTACATTGCTCTAAATAATTGAATCTGTTGCTTTTTTAGACTCTGGTTAACCAGCTATCCATCAGAGAAGTTTCCAGTCAGCATCCTCCAGAATGGGATTAAAATGACCAATGAGCCCCCTAAAGGGCTCCGGGCCAATCTTTTACGCTCTTACCTCAATGACCCCATCTCAGACCCCGTGTTCTTCCAAAGCTGTACCAAAGCAGTAATGTGGCAAAAGCTATTGTTTGGCCTTTGCTTCTTCCATGCCATCGTTCAAGAAAGGAGAAACTTTGGACCCCTAGGTGAGAAATGACAGCATACCTGGATTGCTGGGGGAAAGATCATAGACAGATGTAGAAATGCATTCAAGTTTGTACTCAGGGTTGCCAGTAAAATAAGGTGTAAGAAAAAAGATAAGGTATAAGTACATTCCATGTAATATTTGGGGCATATTTATACTAAATATGATTTGTCGTTTACCTGAAGTTAATTTCACTGAGTATCCATGCATTTTTCTTTAATAAGTCTGACAACCTTATAACCAGATTAGGATTAGGGTCAGAGAAAGAGGTGATGCTCCAAAATCAGAGGTCTCCTAATTACTGAAGTTATGTGATAATGAGAAGATTGAAAGCTCTTCCCTTTGGTGTGTATTTGCCTAGCTTGGGTACAATGGCCATTCTCCAGGGAATTTTCACCAGGTACTTTATAACAGTTTAGGTTGCTCTCTTTACATGTGCATAACAATGAAAGAAATACAACTGGGAAATCTGTGCTTCTTCTTGCAAAAAATAAACATAAATTTTTTTTATTAATGTAACCTATCCATGGCTTAACTTAAGTGACTTAGTATTCTTGTTGGAACAAATCATCAAACTAAATACAGATCTCAAGTCACCATGATTTTAAGGATGGATTATTTTTCTCATGGAGAATGGATGGATATCCATATCATTTCTCATGGATCATTTTTCTCATTATTAATCCCATGGGCTGCCTCTGATTCTTTTCTTGAAATGACCCACCCCAAGGTATTCTTAGCAATTTGGGGGGGTTACCAAAGGAGGCAAATTGTCTTCTTGGTGATTCTCTCCGAGCATTCTCTTTCCTTCTACCTGTCCCAGTTGGCGCCACACCACCTGACTCTTCCACTTAGGGTTTCAGGGATGAGACAGCCAAAGTGGACACTCCCTCTACACTTGCAGCTCACACACCACATTCTTCCATCCATGCCTAACCTCTAAAAATCCATACAACAATTTGGCTTATAGTCCACTGCCCAGTTGTGTTTTGTTTGCCAGAACACAAGTTTTTGGGTTTTTTTAAATTTATTAATTAATTTATTAATAATAAATCATTGTTGGCTGCACTGGCTCCTCATTGCTGCCTGAGGGTTTTCTCCAGTTCCAGCGAGTGAGGGCTACTCCTCATTGCAGTGGCTTCTCCCATTGCAGAGCACCAGCTCTAAGGTATGGGCTCAGTAGTTGTGGCACACAGGATTAGCTGCCCCGCTGCACGTGGAAGCTTCCTGCACCAGGGATCAAACCTGTGTCCCCTGCATTGGCAGGCAGGTTCTTAATCACTAGACCACCAGGGAAGTCCAAGTTTTTGTTGTGTTTAATTTGAACGTGAATTGTTTAGGAGGAAATTAAACATCTCCATTGAATGCAGGTCCCACCACACCCTACTGTCTTACATCAGGCCTGCTTCATACATTTATGTTACTTGGATAGCCCCACTGGGCATTTATCATTATAAACTTTGGAAATACAGTGCAAGGAGGGTAAGTCTCAAAGCTAACTTAGTATTGCTCAATCACAGATACTGCTCTCTACCTGGTCACTAAGGTGTATCTGAGTCTTGCGACCCCAGGGACTGTAGCCTCTCAGGCTCCTCTGTCCATGGGATTCTCCAGGCAAGAACACTGGAGTGGGTTGCCATTTCCTTTTCCACTAAACCTATGCTTTAGTGTTATTTTTGGCATTTTATGCGCCATCTCCTTCTCCAATGCATTACCATGGTATTCCAGCCAGGGTGAATAATCCTATTCCACAAATCCCAGGATGGTAACATCTTCCTTAACAAATGGGGAGATCTATAATGAAATTGAGTTTAGAATGGATGTTTTTTCCAGGCAATATGTCTCCCACGCTGGCAGTAAACGCCAAAGCTAATTGTTGCTAATAGGTGCTTAATATTCATGGGGCTGGAAAGAGGCTCTTGATCCATAATGATGTTTAACTTCACCAGCCCGATCTCTGAATGGGAATTAAGAACTCTCATCCCTGAAGCATCTGATTCATCTTTGCCTCATGCAGGTTGGAATATTCCTTATGAATTCAATGAATCTGACCTGAGGATTAGTATGCGACAGATCCAGATGTTTCTGAATGATTACAAGGAGGTGCCATTTGATGCTCTGACTTACCTGACAGGTATTTATGGGAGGAGGCTTTGACAACCATAAACCTCCACAATTATGCTCCACCTTCCTGCTCCTCTGCTCCCAGCTCCATTCGTTTACTCACTTGTGCCTTCAACAAACATTGAGCTCTTACTGATGCTGGTCACCATGCTGGATATTGTAAAACAGAAAAAACAACATACCAAAAAATCAAGATCAATCCCTCCCCTTAAGTGGTACACAGTCTACAAAGGGAGAGAAATATAACAAAATAAATGACAATACAGTGGTAAATTCAATAAGAGAAACATTTATAAAGTAGAAAGGCAGCACAATGATTAAATTTCAGATATGGGGTGGGGATGATTAGGGATAACTTCCTTAAGGCATTAAAGATGGTTTTGAGGGATAAGTAGGGTTTTACAATTGGAAGAAGAAAGTGGGAGTGAGTGGTGAAAAAAGAAGGCGAGTGCTCCCAGCAGAGATACCCTGAGGTGAAAATGACCCTTGCTGGTTTGTATTAAAGCAGTTCATCAGTGGTCTTTTATTAACCATTCAATATATACCAGTACATAATATGGGAGAATGTAAATATATAAAACTTGGTCACTTCCCTCAAGAAAAATACCATGTAACCCTAGAGAGAGGAGATAGAATATAGATGGGCTAAATGAGTAGATTACTATGGCCAAAAGTCAAAGTGCAGCTCAAAAGAAAAACCTGAGCATCTTCAAAGTCACTTACAAGTTTCTCCTTCAACTCTGGATCCTTTCCCCAGTCAAATGGCAGGTGCGTTATCTACATCGTTCAGTTTTCACAGTAATCTTATAAGCTTCATGTTAGTGACCCTGTTTTACAGCTGGCAAAACTAAGATCTTAGCACAGGTTCTCAGCTAAAGGTGATTTTACCTCCTAAGGGACATTTGACAAATTGAAGAGACATTTTTTGTTGTCACAACCAAATGGATGTGCTACCGGGTAGAGGCCAGGATGCTGCTAAACCTCCTTCAGTGCACAGGACAGCCCCCTACAGCACAGAACTACTCAGTGCACAACATGTCAATCATGCCAAGATTAAGAAATTCTGCTTTAGAGTGATTAAAGTAAAAGGTGACACAGACCTTACTTCAACACAGTGTCCCCTAAAACAAAACTCCAAGTGACATGCACAACATAAGTTCAGTGGATTTTAGCTTGGTGAAAGAACTTTTCCAAATAAGTGAGCCATATTCCCATTATTCCAGGCCACACAGAAGCACATCCCAGAGCTCTTCTTCAGATCACAGAATGAGTGCATAAGTGTCCTGGTATATGGTCTTAGCGTTGGACTGCCTGGCACCTCATTAACCAACCCACTCCAGTTGTGCCAGCTGGCCTGAGAATAGTCACTTTCTAACTGTACCAATCAGGATAGACTAGTTAGGCTGAGACGACCCGCAATCTCCAAGCTCAAGGATGTAAGACACCAAAGGTCTATTTCTTGCCCATCCTGTTATACATGTCCAGTGTGAATTGGCAAGGGTCTCTGTCCATTGTAATTGTCTATCAGAGGCACAGTTGGCAAAGGCTTTACCAACTTTTGATGCCACCATCTCAACATATACTTGTGTGGTCACTGCCACAGGGGTAGCACTGAAGAGCTCATGTTGGGAATTAAATATGCAAGAAGTTGTCACCTGGCCACACTTCACTGCAAGAAGTGTAGTGAGGGAAGTGTAGGAGAAGGGAAGGGTAAGCTTCCTATGTGCCTGGAAGGAAAGATGAACCAGATAGAGATGACTATCAGAGCTCTGAGACCAAGAGACAAACTAACCAAAGAGACAGGTCTTGTTTGGAGAGTGGTGATCTAAACAGATGGACTGAAGTCGAATACATTCTTAATCTTGTACCCCCAGCCCTGTGGCAGAGCCAATGGAAAATCTTGAAGAGATATAATACAAATCCTGTCTCTGTAGAAACTTGTGTTCTTACTGTAAAGAAGAGATATATGTAAAGAAATGCACTTTCCTTTGTAAACATAAAACCCAGGGCCTTAAGGGTACCCTGCGAAGTAGACTTTGCTGATGAGGGGGTGGTGGTGGCACCCTGAACCATGACCCTGCACCTCAGGTTTACCTTCACCTGTAGTCCCTCTTTGGTCCCTTCTAGCACTGCCAGGCTGACTTCAGTGGGAAACCACTCTCCTAGTGTCATCATAAACTTATTTACAGCTGGGACAAACTATAATGTTCACACTAAATTTTGCTGAAGGCCTGAGAAGTCAACAGAGAGAGATCTAGGTGGTGGTTTAAGGCAAAGCAGTTTCCGTAGGGCTCAAATTATTACTCAGTAGGTATAAACGTCCCCTTAGTCTCTTACTTCTCCTGTTATGAGCCACCAAGATGTTCCTCTTAGTCATTTAGACCCCTCCAATGCCAAGAGAAGCTGAGGCCTCTTCAACTTGTCATATTTCCTGCTTCATGTCCATAGACCTGCCCTTTCCTAGCATGGTTGGAATTGGAAATGAACCCACCCTTCAGGAGAGGCTTTGCATGTGCGCACGCATGCACACACACACACACACACACACACACACACATACACACAGATGTGTCTTTTTCTTTCAGACTAATGTGTTGTTCCCAACTTCCAAATATCAGTTAATACACACACTATTGAATCTGATCCAGCTAGAAAATGCATCCTGGGTTGCTGTCTCCTCAAAAGAATTACCTAATTCTTTTTGTAGAAATCTGAGTGTAGAAACCTGAGCTACAGAGAATGATGTTGATGATGGGGATGGGGGTAGGAGAGTCATATCTATGGATAATCTCAATTTTCTAAATTTGTGAAAGCAGTAATTGAATGTCTTCTATATGCCAAGCATTGTGCTAAATGTTTTATAAGTATTGTTAACCACAACCATGTAAGATGGGTATGCAGTTGTCTCTTACTGACAGATGAGAAACTGCTAATAAGTGGCAAAAGTTGCAGCCTAGAAATTGGCTGAAATTGGAACTCAGTATTGTCTCATGCCACAGTTCTTACCCTGAACCACATTTCTATACTGCTTTTCACATATATGTACACATATACACAAATGTCCAGACAAATATCTGGAAGATGCCTAAATGTTAACAGCTACCTTAGTTGAAATAATTGATGACAGTATTGCTTTTATTTCAGTTTATTGCTATTTTCTAAATTCTAATATAGAAGCATGTACTATTTTTGTAGCAACCATAATACCACAAAGGCCTGGTTTTAAGCTAAGCTGAGTGTGGTTTTTAGCAGCCCTGTGTCTCATTGTTGGCTGGAGGAATCCTCTGTTTTAGATTAATGACCAGGTTCATTATGGATTCAACGTCTTCTGTTGGCTATCCCCAGGGGAATGTAATTATGGAGGCAGAGTAACGGATGACAAAGATAGGAGGCTCCTGTTATCCCTTCTGTCCACGTTCTACTGTAAGGAAATCGAGCAGGACCATTACTTTCTTGCTCCTGGAGACACTTACTACATCCCTCCTCATGGCTCCTACCAGGTAAGGGGCAGGAGGAGCTTGCCAGCCTCCATGTGGTTAGGGTTGCAGTTGTATCCAAGGAGGGCCCAGGGATAGCTTGGGGTTCCTGACTTGGGTCCATAAGCTATTTCAAATCTTTCAAAAAGCCTACAAGATAGACTGTATTACTATCTAGTGAATCCTAGGCATTTGGTAGACAAGATGTTTCAAAATATGGGGTCCATCTGGGGGGAAAAGGAAGGGATGGTTAAGATGAAGCTTTGCTGGTGAACAGGTTGGAAACTGCTACTTGAAAACAAAGGTTCAGAAGGTGGCACAGGGAGGGATAGAAAAACTGGATGGGAGAATGATAAATGGAAGAAGAAAACAAGAGATCTGAAGGATGAAAAGGGCTTGCTTTTATCGAGTACCTGTTATATACCAAGGCTTTATTCCTTCATAACCTCATTTATCTTCCCATTTGCAGATACGGAAACTGGGCTTTCGGGTGAATAGCTCAAGGTTACACAATTAGTTTAAGATGGAGCTAGGACCCAAATCCATTTCTGTCTGAATCCAAATCCAATTTTGTCCCCAAATCCAAGACTGCTGGTGGAGCAGGAAGGAAGTCAGCAGGGGAGATAACCCATCTACCTTCATATTCATACTCACTGTTCAGAAACCTGTAGGAAGGAAAGCTTGTGATGTCTCGGCCCTGGTGGTGTGTGCATGTGTGTGTGTGTGGCCTGTGCTACCAAAACAGTGTGATTTCTATGTGGGTCTGGTCTGGCCAAACTCTGGGTTATCTGTGGGACCCCAAGAACCTGAACTTACATTAACTGAAGATTTTCTTTCCAGTCGTATATCGACTATCTCAGGAACCTCCCTATCACAGCCCACCCAGAAGTGTTTGGCCTCCATGAGAACGCTGACATTACCAAAGACAACCAGGAAACCAACCAGCTATTTCAAGGGGTGCTCCTGACCCTCCCTAGGCAGTCAGGAGGGAGTGGCAAGTCCCCTCAGGTAACCAGGCTTGAATTCAATTTCCTAGGCAATCTTCCCTCTAGTGGGCATGCACGATTATGGGTGATGACCAAGAAGGAAGAAAAGTGGAGGCATGGCAGACCCCTGAGGAAAGGCATGGATGCTCTGGTCTTACTGTTGAGAGCCCTTAAATACTGAGCTGGTTTCTTAAAATGTCAGTCATTCCTATATAACCTTCATGATTCATTGTTATAGCCACATATCATCTATACTCCATTTACATAATATTTTAAACCAAATCTCTTTTGCTTAAAAACATTTTAAAAACCGCACATCAGGATCGTAAGTGAAAACAAATCCAGTACCATTTTGATAAAGTCATGACAGCCACAAAAAGAAAATGAAGGCTTAACATTATTAGGTTCTTCCAGCTGCTGCTGCTGAGGTCTTGCTGGCTCCTTGGGAAAAGAGGAGGATCAACAAGTGTTACAGAGCATTTAATTAGTGCTGACTTGACTTGAGACTTTCTCCTTGAAGGGAATGAAAAGAAAAAGGTGGCTAAAACTTGACAAGAGAGTGACTTTCTCACCATGTGATTCACTATTATTTCTCCAAGTCCTGGAGACACCTGGAATCATTTTGGGTGCCTCCTATGACTGTGAAGAAAGCTGAGCTCCAAAGAATTGATGCTTTTGAACTGTGGTGTTGGAGAAGACTCTTGAGAGTCCCTTGGACTGCAAGGAGATCCAACCAGTCCATTCTGAAGGAGATCAGTCGTGGGTGTTCTTTGGAAGGAATGCTAAAGCTGAAGCTCCAGTACTTTGGACACATCATGTGAAGATTTGACTCATCAGAAAAGACTCTGATGCTGGGAGGGATTGGAGGCAGGAGGAGAAGGGGATGACAGAGGATGAGATGGCTGGATGGCATCACTGACTCGATGGACGTGAGTTTGAGTGAACTTGGGGAGATGGTGATGGACAGGGAGGCCTGGCGTGCTGCGATTCATGGGGTCGCAAAGAGTTGGACACAACTGAGCGACTGAACTGAACTGAACTGATGATCTTTTCACTTGGTCTACAGATGAGGGCAAAATGAGCCGTACAAGATGTGACCCACTTCAAGGCACTCATAAACCCAGAAGCAGTGCCAGATCCAAAACCGTATCTCCTGACTCTGTCCTGTTCTCTCTTTTCCTTCTCTTCTTTTCTCCAACTTCTAAGCTACCCCATGTTCAACTTTTCTCAGCTGTGGATTTTGCATACCGTTGGCTTTGCATATCTGCAGGTTTTGCATCCTTGAGTTTGACCAAGATTGAAAATATTCAGAAAAAATTTCCAAAAAGTTCCAAAAAAGAAAAACTTGCATTTGCTTCACTTCAGCAGCTATTACATGATGTTTATATTGATTTACCACTATTTACATAGCATTTACATTGTTTTAGGTAATATAAGTAATTTATAAATGATTTAAAGTATGAAGGGAAGGAGAGGTATGTGTAGGCTATATGCAAATACTACACCATTTTACATAAAGGACTTGAGCATTTGTGGATTTTGGTCCTGCAACCTATTCCTAGTGGATTCCAAGGGATGATTGAATTTGGTTTCTTGATTTGGTTCATATCCCCATAAATGGTAATACATGTGAAGATAAAGCAGCCTGGTTTGTGTGTCTCAACTTAGGAAAGGAAATACCTCTCACAGTGGGAAGGGGGGAAGAAGTATATATTCCGGCTTCCCAGAATCACAGCATGGCAGGGCTGTGTGTCTCTCCCACATTCAGGTCTTACTCCTCCTCTTCCTACTCTTCCTCTAGGCCTTGTCCATTCCTTACTTGGCTAAATTCACTGGGCTATTCTTGCTCAATGCTGAGGAGTGATCTACTGCTTTCCCAGATGTCCATGTCACTGGCTCTGAGCAAAGTCCCATCTGTACCAGGAGCCCGTCTTAAGGAGCTGGCTATGAGAGCCTTGGGAGATTGTCTCCCAGGAGTGACCTTGAAGACTGAAGGAGTTCTGCAGGGTTCCGCACTTCCCTGAGGCTACCTGGCTGGCTGAGCAGGAATTCCCCACCCAACCTCAGGCCTTCACTCTGGCCCTGAGAACAGGACTCTCATTGTTTGGCATAGAGGCAATGTCCTCCCTAAGTCTAGGGCCAGCATGGGTAATCTCCGTACCTTCAAGGCAGAATTGGCTTCTGTAGGAGAGTTCTGAAGAAGGTCCTATAGACTAAGTTTAAAAAGACAAATGCTCACTGCTTTAGGTTTACCTGGACAAAGTCACAGCCCAGGGGCCTTGTTTCTCATTCACCTCTCTAATGCTTACACTTTAAGGAAGTGGTTGAGGAGCTGGCCCAGGACATACTCTCCAAGCTTCCCAATGAATTTGACTTAGAGTTGGTCATGAAGTTATACCCTGTGGTCTATGAAGAATCCATGAACACTGTCCTAAGGCAAGAGCTCATCAGATTCAACAGGTGAGCGGTATGGTCTTACTTGGATCCTGGGAGTTAGAGTGTGAGGGGAAGGATCTAATAGGCAGTAACTAGAAAGGACACTTGATAAAGGTTGCTGTGCAGAGTTGGTTTGCCCACATGCAAGAAGGCCTACAAATAGGGGCATCCCAGCATGTGTTCGGAGAAGGCAATGGCAACCCACTCCAGTACTGTTGCCTGGAAAATCCCATGGGCGGAGGAGCCTGGTAGGCTGCAGTCCATGGGGTCGTGAAGAGTCGGACACGACTAAGCGACTTCACTTTCACTTTTCCCTTTCATGCATTGGAGAAGGAAATGGCAACCCACTCATGTTCTTGCCTAGAGAATCCCAGGGATGGGGGAGCCTGGTGGGCTGCTGTCTATGGGGTCGCACAGAGTTGGACATGACTGAAGTGAATTAGCAGCAGCAGCATGTCTTGGTGCAGGGTTAAATCATTCCTTCTATTCATTTGCTCTTATTCATTCCTGTGACATCTGTAAAGTGGGGTTAAAACCAATAGGCTAATAGTGAAAGTAATCATTAAAGCCACTTTTATTGAGCCTTTATTACCAGATATGGCTCCAAGTACCACTCAAGCTTTTGCATTCCAATCACACAATAGTCTTTTTTTTTTTTAAGTTTTATATTTTTTTGAAGTATTTCTTTATTGTCCAGTAAGGTTGTTTAACACATGGCAATTTTTTAAAAAATAATTGGCATTTTACATATTATATTTTATTTTTTTAACCATTTATCATTTACTTATTATTATTATTATTTACTTTACAATACTATATTACATGTACTCCAGTGTTCATCGCAGCACTGTTTATAATAGTCAGGACATGGAAGCAACTTAGATGTCCATCAGTAAATGAATGGATAAGAAAGCTGTGATACATATACATAATAGAGTATTACTCAGCCATTAAAGAAAATACATTTGAATCAGTTCTAATGAAGTGGATGAAACTGGAGCTGATTATACAGAGTGAAGTAAGCCAGAAAGAAAAGCACTGATACAGTATACTAACGCATATATATGGAAGTTAGAAAGACGGTAATGATAACCCTGTATTCGCGAGAACAAAAGAGACACAGATGTATAGAACACAATAGTCTTTTAAAATATGCACAATTAGTAATCCCTCTAGGCTAACCACTTCAGTATTCTTGCCTTGATTACCCCATGAACAGTATGAAAAGGCAAAATGATAGGATACTGAAAGAGGAACTCCCTGGGTCAGTGGGGTGCCCAATATGCTACTGGAGATCAGTGGAGAAATAACTCCAGAAAGAATGAAGGGATGGAGCCAAAGCAAAAACAATACCCAGCCGGGGATGTGACTGGTGATAGAAGCAAGGTCTGATGCTGTAAAGAGCAATATTTCATAGGAACCTGGAATGTCAGGTCCATGAATCAAGGCAAATTGGAAGTGGTCAAACAAGAGATGGCAAGAGTGAACATCAACATTCTAGGAATCAGCAAACTAAAATGGACTGGAATCAGTGAATTTAACTCAGATGACCATTATATCTACTACTGGGGGCAGGAATCCCTTAGAAGAAATGGAGTAGCCATCATGGTCAACAAAAGAGTCCGAAATGCAGTACTTGGATGCAGTCTCAAAAATGACAGGATGATCTCTGTTCGTTTCCAGGGCAAACCATTCAATAATGGTTTGAATGGTTTTAATTCAACAGTAATCCAAGTCTATGCCCCAACCAGTAATGCTGAAGAAGCTGAAGGTGAACGGTTCTATGAAGACCTACAAGACCTTTTAGAACTAACACCCAAAAAAGATGTCCTTTTCATTATAGGGGACTGGAATGCAAAAGTAGGAAGTCAAGAAACACCTGGAGTAACAGGCAAATTTGGCCTTGGAATGCGGAATGAAGCAGGGCAAAGACTAATAGAGTTTTGCCAAGAAAATGTACTGGTCATAGCAAAAACCCTCTTCCAACAACACAAGAGAAGACTCTACACATGGACATCACCAGATGGTCAACACCAAAATCAGATTGATTATATTCTTTGCAGCCAAAGATGGAGAAGCTCTATACAGTCAACAAAAACAAGACCGGGAGCTGACTGTGGCTCATTTCAAGAACTCCTTATTACCAAATTCAGACTTAAATTGAAGAAAGTAGGGAAAACTGCTAGACCATTCAGGTATGACCTAAATCAAATCCCTTATGATTATACAGTGGAAGTGAGAAATAGATTTAAGGGCCTAGATCTGATAGATAGAGCGCCTGATGAACTATGGAATGAGGTTCGTGACATTGTACAGGAGACAGGAATCAAGACCATCCCCATGGAAAAAAAAAAAAAAGCAAAATGGCTGTCTGAGGAGGCCTTACAAATAGCTGTGAAAAGAAGAGAGGTGAAAAGCAAAGGAGAAAAGGAGAGATATAAGCATCTGAATGCAGAGTTCCAAAGAATAGCAAGAGGAGATAAGAAAGCCTTCTTTAGCGATCAGTGCAAAGAAATAGAGGAAAAGAACAGAATGGGAAAAACTAGAGATATCTTCAAGAAAATTAGAGATACCAAGGGAACTTTTCATGCCAAGATAGGCTCGATAAAGGACAGAAATGGTCTGGACCTAACAGAAGCAGAAGATATTAAGAAGAGGTGGCAAGAATGCACAGAAGAATTGTACAAAAAAGATCTTCATGACCCAGATAATCATGATGGTGTGATCACTCATCTAGAGCCAGACATCCTGCAATGTGAAGTCAAGTGGGGTTTAGAAAGCATCACTATGAACAAAGCTAGTGGAGGTGATGGAATTCCAGTGGAGCTATTTCAAATCCTGAAAGATGATGTTGTGAAAGTGCTGCACTCAATATTCCAGCAAATTTGGAAAACTCAGCAGTGGCCACAGGACTGGAAAAGGTCAGTTTTCATTCCAATCCTAAAGAAAGGCAATGCCAAAGAATGCTCAAACTACCGCACAATTGCACTCATCTCACATGCTAGTAAAGTAATGCTCAAAATTCTCCAAGCCAAGCTTCAGCAATACATGAACCATGAACTTCCTGATGTTCAAGCTGGATTTAGAAAAGGCAGAGGAACCAGACATCAAATTCCCAACATCCACTGGATCATGGAAAAAGCAAGAGAGTTCCAGAAAAACATCTATTTCTGCTTTATTGACTATGCCAAAGCCTTTGACTATGTGGATCACAATAAACTGTGGAAAATTCTGAAAGAGATGGGAATACCAGACCACCTGACCTGCCTCTTGAGAAATCTGTATGCAGGTCAGGAAGCAACAGTTAGAACTGGACATGGAACAGCAGACTGGTTTCAAATAGGAAAAGGAGGATGTCAAGGCTGTATATTGTCACCCTGCTTATTTAACTTCTATGCAGAGAACATCATGAGAAATGCTGGACTGGAAGAAACACAAGCTGGAATCAAGATTGCCGGGAGAAATATCAATAACCTCAGATATGCAGATGACACCACCCTTATGGCAGAAAGTGAAGAGGAGCTAGAAAGCCTCTTGATGAAAGTGAAAGAGGAGAGTGAAAAAGTTGGCCTAAAGCTCAACATTCAGAAAATGAAGATCATGGCATCTGGTCCCATCACTTCATGGGAAATAGATGGGGAAACAGTGTCACACTTTGTTTTGGCGGGCTCCAAAATCACTGCAGATGGTGACTGCAGCCATGAAATTAAAAGACGCTTACTCCTTGGAAGGAAAGTTATGACCAACCTAGATAGCATATTCAAAAGCAGAGATATTACTTTGCCGACTAAGGTCTGTCTAGTCAAGGCTGTGGTTTTTCCTGTGGTCATGTATGGATGTGAGAGTTGGACCGTGAAGAAGGCTGAGTGCCACAGAATTGATGCTTTTGAACTGTGGTGTTGGAGAAGACTCTTGAGAGTCCCTTGCAGTGCAAGGAGATCCAACCAGTCCATTCTGAAGGAGATCAGCCCTGGGATTTCTTTGGAAGGACTGATGCTATAGCTGAAACTCCAGTACTTTGGCCACTTCATGCGAAGAGTTGACTCATTGTTAAAGACTCTGATGCTAGGAGGGATTGGGGGCAGGAGAAGAAGGGGACGACAGAGGATGAGATGGCTGCATGGCATCACTGACTCGATGGATGTGAGTCTGGGTGAACTCCGGGAGTTGTTGATGGACAGGGAGGCCTGGCGTGCTGTGATTCATGGGGCTGCAAAAAGTCGGACAGAACTGAGCGGCTGAACTGAACTACCATTGTTTTACAGATGAAAAAAGTGAGACCCAGAAAGGTTAAGTAATTTGTTCAAGGTCACACAATGATTCAATGACCTAACTGAGTTTGAACTCAGACTCATCCCAAACCCATGCACTTAGCCAGTATGTGAAATGAGGGTGAACTTATATAAAGGATGGGGAGTTCAACCCAATGCTTCTACTCAAGGGCAAGGAACAGCTATTATAAGATGGCATGGGGCTAAGGGTCTCTGGCCTTCTATTCTAGTTCCCCCTCACTTCTCCTCCAGAGCACAGAGCCCAGTGGGATCACCTTAATTTGATTTCTAGATAGTCAAAACTGAAAGCATTCCAAAACACCATTTAGGAGAGATGAGAACTCATCTCTTCCACCTTCAAGTCAAGGTTCTTGCTGCTCCACATACTCTATTTTTTTTTTATTTTTTAATTAATATTTTATTCTCATTGTTTTCCTCTGATTTCATTCATTTATTACAAACCCTTGTGTCAAGGGTTGACTTTTAATAGATTGCAGTGAGGGAGCTGCTCTGCTATGTAATAAACCCAGAACCAGAACCAGGTCATCCGGGGAATGGTTTAGCACCAGGTTCCCCAAGAACAGTGTGGTGGGGCGAGGGGGCACCCGCCTTTCCAGCCATGCCCCGTATCCCAGGACGAAAGGCTCTCTGCACCAGACCCCAGTCCTGATGCACAGCAGGGCGCACCACACCATGCCCCCAGGCATGCTGCTGGCAGCCCGCTGGCAGGGACGGTGGGGGACCAGCTATCCGAGGACAGCTGATGCTCCCATGGCGCTGCCATATCCTTCCACCTCGGCGAGATTCTGACTTAGAGGGATTCAGTCATAATCCCATAGATGGTAACTTCGCCCCATTGGCTCCTCAACCAAGCACATACACCAAATGTCTGAACCTGTGACCTCAGACTCTAAATGATGCGGTCTCCGTTTTTGCTCAATGGTCATTGCTCAGTTATAGGGACAGCCCTGACTCTGAAAGGCAAGAGAACTGGAAGAATTTCATCTAAGAATTGATTGACCCTCTTAGTTTTAGTGTTACTCTCTAGAGTCAGTAGTCAGTTGCCCATATGGGTGACCAAGCAAAATACAGAGTGTGAGTCAAGGTTGCTGACTACTTGAGTCAATACCTTGGTATGATAGGACGCAGCCCTCATTCATCCGGACACCAGGCCAATGACTTTCCTCCTCTGCCACTCATTTGCCCCTAAGGTCATTGGAGCTCTTGGTGATTACAGTCACCTTCACTAGCCTTTGGGCTTTCCTAGTAGCTCAGTTGGTAAAGAATCTGCCTGCAATGCAGGAGACCCCACTTCAATTCCTGGGTCAGGAAGATCCACTGGAGAAGGGATAGGCTTACCTTCTCCAGTATTCTTGGGCTTCCCTGGTGGCTCAGCTGGTAAAGAATCCACCTGCAATGCAGGAGACCTGGGTTTGATCCCTGGGTTGGGAAGATCCCTTGGAGAAGGGAACAGGCTACCCACTCCAGTATTCTGGCCTGGAGAATTCCATGGACTGTGCTGTCCATGGGGTTGCAAAGACTCAGACACAACTGAGTGACTTTCACTAGCCTCTACCACTGGCCATTATAATATAAGAGAAGAGGGTAACAGCACTTATATTTCAGTGGTGCTCAGGATTAATTACATTGGACAATATTGCAACATACCTTCCCATTACCCTCTTTTCTTTTTTTTCCCACCTCTTCACCTAGTGGTATGAGAAGCCCAGAATGACAGTTCAGCTTCCAGTTCAGGGGAACTATTATTGCATCTTCTAGGGCAAACTTTCCTCCTTGAGTACTAAAAATCTTGAAACCAGCAGAGCTCATAGTTGCAAGAATAGCAATAGAACTTTTGCAAGTAGCTCTTTAGGTGTAATAGAGGTCTGTGGTATAAGCTCTCAGAGGGTAGTTTTGCTCTTAACCCCTCAGCCAAGTATATACACCAATAACGTGTTTGAACCTTAAATTCCTCTTAATATAAATGTTTAATGGTTACACATTCAGCAATCTGTTTAAGTTTAAGCATTCTCATGTCCATTTGGCTAGGATTCCATAAATCTTTGGACATGACAAGCTCTCTCTGGTAGCAGATTCTTTGGCACTCTCAGGTCCCCCTGGACTTGGTGAGTCCCCATAATAGAGGCCAGAGACAAAGGCAGATGATCTTAGAATCTTTTAGGCTGCCCTTCAGCTGCCTTTTCTCAGGTAGGCATGAACGTCATAGTCTATAAAAAGAATTTTGTTTTTAAAACAAAGAAGCCTTAAAACTGCATTACCCTTTGACCCAGAAGTTCTACTTTTACTAAGAATAACATTATAAGTCTCTGCAAAGTTTGATATAGATGGATGTCCCTGCTGCTGCTAAGTCGCTTCAGTCGTGTCCAACTCTGTGTGACCCAAAGACGGCAGCCCACCAGGCTCCCCCGTCCCGGGGATTCTCCAGGCAAGAACACTGGAGTGGGTTGCCATTTCCTTCTCCAATGCATGAAAGTGAAAAGTGAAAGTGAAGTCGCTCAGTTGTGTCCAACTCTTTGCAACCCCATGGACTGCAGCCTACCAGGCTCCTCCATCCATGGGGGTTTCTAGGCAAGAGCACTGGAGTGGGTTGCCATTGCCTTCTAGTAATATTATTTACAGTAACAACAATCTAGAAATAATATGTTTCAGCAAGAGGAATAATTAGATAAAATGGAACACCTTGCAGTCATTAAAAAGGATGATTTTAGGTAGGTCTCTATTGAATAGGAAAAATGTTCCCTTTATGCTGAGAGAAAAACAAATTACATATATATATATAAAATCCCATTAAAAATAATTTGTGTTTACATATAGAAAAATCTAGAAAGATATACATCAGAGTTATCTTTAGGTGGTGAGATAATGGGTGATTTAATTTTTTCTCATCTTTACAATTCTTCTCTCATGAATGTATATTATCTGACTTTTTAAAGGGAGGAAAAGTAAAAGGAGACTTGGAGTTAGTGCACTTGGGGTAGAATGAGGTCAATGGAGAGCCAGGCTGAGTCTTCTCCTTTGTTCTTGCAGATTGACAGAAGTGGTTCACAGAAGCCTCATCGATCTTGGCCGAGCAATTAAAGGGCAGGTTCTGATGTCCTCGGAGCTGGAGGATGTCTTCAGTAGCATGCTTGTGGGTAAAGTGCCAGCCATGTGGATGGCAAAGTCCTACCCATCACTGAAGCCCCTGGGAGGCTATGTGGCTGACCTGCTAGCCCGCCTGGCCTTCTTCCAGGTACCTCGGAATCAGGATAACTGGGCACCTGGGATTCTCATTCAGGTGGAGAGGACATTCTGAAATGACAGGTTAGAGGTGGAAGGGGGTAGGGTAGCCACAGAGCATCCTGGATTGAGCACCTACTGGAAACTCTTACTAGGGTTGAGGACAGGAGGGAGACTTTCAAAGTCCTTGAAAAGTTTATAGCCTATAAAGGCAGGAGTAGGAATGAGAGTAAATGCCACAAACTGGTGTCTCATGGGCTACATACAGCTCATGGGCTAATAGATAGATTTCGTTTGGCTACCTGGTGATTTAAAAATCTGAGGGGTTCCCTGGTGGCTCAGTGGTAAAGAATCTGCCTGTCAATGAAGGAGACAGTGGATCAATCCCTGATCCAGGAAGATCCCACATGCAGTTGGAGCAACTAAACCGATTCACCACAACTACTGAGCCTGAGCTCTAGAGCCTGGGAGCCACAACTATGGACCCCATGTGCCACAACTACTGAAGGCCAAGCACCCTAGAGCCTGTGCTCCTCAACTAGAGAGTAGCACCTGCTTGCTGCAACTAGAGGAAAGTTTGTGCAGCAGTGAAAATAAATACAATTTTTAAAATATTTAAAAAATTAAACTTTGAGCTAGCATATAAATACTGGATTATTACACATAAAAATACAGATGTTTTTCTTGCAAAAAAAGGAAGACCTGAATCAATGGACCTGCATACCTGCATGGCAACCACTGCTGGAACTGAGTAGCTGTTGCTTAGACAAGACATATATTCTCTACTGCTATAGTCCCTCCTACTCTCTACTGTATCCCTGACACCAGCTTGCACCAGTGCTTTTTACTTCAAACTGGGAAAATATAAGATAAAGGAAAATAGAAGATAAGACTACAAAGTCTGCCTGTTTCCAGAAAAACGAGAAAAAGCCTATTTCTTTATGGGACTCATTTTTATTATTGCCTTTGAACTATCTTTGATGTATTATTGATTTTGCATTTTTATTTCTGTGGTTCTCTAGGAATGGATTGACAATGGGCCTCCTGTGGTCTTTTGGATCTCTGGATTCTACTTTACACAGTCTTTTTTGACAGGAGTCTCTCAGAATTATGCTCGGAAATACACCATCCCCATTGACCACATTGGATTTGAGTTTGAGGTAGGGGCATTTTAGGGTACAACAGCTCAAAGGGGCAACCAGAGAAAGCAGTGTTGTCCATTTCCTTGAGTCCAAACATTTAGATGTTAAGGTTCAAATACTTCTGAGATGATAAAATGAAGTATTTAGCATGACTTAAAGTAGCTCCAAGGAGAAGGAAATGGCAACTCACTCCAGTATTTTTGCCTGGAGAATCCCAGAGATGGAGGAGCCTGGTGGTCTGCCGTCTAAGGGGTCGCACAGAGTCTGACACAACTGAAGTGACTTAGCAGCAGTAGCAGCAGCAGCAGCGAAGTAGCTCCAAAGTTATCCCCAACAGAACCAGAGGATTCCCAATGCTTTGTCTCTTGTGTATATAAAAAAGGAATCTTTCCAGAGGAAAACTCTGCCACAGTTGTACCAAAAACAACTGTGAAACAACAAATATGAAAGCATATTCCATACTGTCTATTCAACATGGTGAACTTTTCATTTGGAAGGATATTAAAGGTCTTGTGTAGGGCTTTGCTTAAAGTCAAAGGATGCCAATAGTCAAGAATCACCCAATCTATGTTTGGAGAGAAAGGAGTAAGACAGACTTTAATAAAGCATTGTAGAATTTTAAATTTTATGGAAAGATCCTTTGAGATCATCTCATCCAGACATCACAAACTAATTGCCTTAGATATTAGTTTAGTTTATAAATGAACTTGACTGGCCTTTGTTGTTGTTGTTCAGTCACTCAGTTGTGTCTGACTCTTAGGGACCTCATGGATGCACACCAGGCTTCCCTGTCCTTCACCACCTCCCAGAGCTTGCTCAAACTCATGTCCATTAAGTCAGTGATACCATCCAACCATCTCGTCCTCTGTCGTCCCCTTCTCCTCCTGCCTTCAATCTTTCCCACCATCAGGGTCTTCTGTAATGAGTCTGCTCTTTGTATCAGGTAGCCAAAGTATTGGAGCTTCAGCATCAGTCCTTCCATTGAATATTCAGGGTTAATTTCCTTTAGGATTCACTGATTTGATCTCCTTGCAGTCCAAAGGAGTCTCAAGAGTCTTCTCCAACACCACACTTCAAAAGCATCAGTTCTTTGGTGCTCAGGCTTCTTTATAGTCCAACTCTCACATCCATGTGTGAATAGTGGAAACACCATAGCTTTGACTATATGGACCTTTGTTGGAAAGGTAGTGTCTCTGCTTTTTAATATGCTGTTTAGGTTTGTCAAATCTTTCTTCCAAAGAGCAAGCGTCTTTTAATTTCATGGCTGCTGTCACCATCTGCAGTGAGTTTGGAGCCAAAGAAAATAAAGTCTGTTACTGTTTCCATTGTTTCCCCAACTATTTGCCATGAAGTGATAGGACCAAATGCCATGATCTTACTTTTTTGAATACTGAATTTTAAGCCAGCTTTTTCACTCTCCTCTTTCACCTTCATCAAGAGGCTCTTCAGTTCCTCTTTGCTTTCTACCATAAGGGTGGTATCATCTGCATATCTGAGGTTATTGATATTTCTCCTGGCAATCTTGATTCCAGCTTGTGCTCCATCCAGCCCAGCATTTCGCATGATGAACTCTGCATATATGTTAAATAAGCAGGGTGACAATACACAATCTTGACATATTCCTTTCCCAATTTTTGAACCAGTTTGTTGTTCCATGTCTGGGTCTAACTGTTCCTTCTTGACCTGCATAGGTTTCTCAGGAAGCAGGTAGGGGGTCTGGCATTATCATCTCTTTAAGAATTTTCCACTGTTCCTATGCAATATTGTTCCTTACAGCATCAAATTTTACTTTGAACACCAGACACATGCACAACTGGGCATTTTTTCCACTTTGCCTCAAACTCTTCACTCCTTATGGAGCTGTTTCTCTGATCTTCTTCAGTAGCATATTGGGCACCTACCGACCTGGGGATTTCATCTTTCAGTGTTATATCTTTTTGTCTTTTCATATACTTATGGTGTTTGAAAGGTTGTGGCTGTGAGCCATGTGTTACCCCGGGATTCATGACATTGGAGAGGATTTCAGTCCGGGGCCAGAGACAAGTCTTGACTAGTCGGAGCTTTTTGTGTGGCTAAGTTTTTTTAAAAGTATAATAGAGATAGGGAAAGCTTCTGATATAGACATCAGAAGAGGACAGAGAGAGTACCCGCTTGCTAGTTTTTAGCAAGGCATTTTACGTCTGTTAGCAATTTTCTAATCAGAAGAGAGACACCTCCAGTCTAAGGGAGTTTCACCAGGCCCCTCTCCCACAATATACATTTTGAGATAGAATGGCACAAGGTGTGTCATCCCCCAGCCATAAACTAATTGACATGAATACTGGTTTGTTGAGTCATTATCAGCCCAAGCTTTGGAAAAAAAAAAAGTCTTAGGTGGAACCAATTTGAAGAAAGGCAAATTCTAAAGCAAACACATAGTTTCATTAACATAGCTTAAGAAAAACATTTCCATAATAAAGCAGCACTGGTTAGCTCAAGGTCTGAGAAAAGTTCAGTTCAGGCAGAACCAGGTGTTGTCAACAGAGAAGGGAAAAAAGTCTGCCACTTGCAATTTATTTTCTCCTACAGCTTGGGGACCTCTTACCGAGGCTGTTAACACCCTCAGGTTCTCAAGGCAAGAATACTGAAGTGGTTTACCATTCCCTTCTCCAGAACTCTCCACCATGACCCATCCGTCTTGGGTGGCCCTACATGGCATGGCTCATAGTTTCATTGAGTTAGACAAGGCTGTGGTCCATGTGATCAGTTTGGCTAGTTTTCTGTGACTGTGGTTTTCATTCTGTCTGCCCTCTGATGAATGAGGATAACAGGCTTGTGGACGCTTCCTAATGGGAGGGGCTGGCTGTGGAGAAAACTGGGTCTTGCTTTGGTAGGTGGGGCCATGCTCAGTAAATCTTTAATTTTCTGCTAATGGGGTAGGGGGGGTGGTGGTGGCGGGGACAACACAGTGTGTTCCCTCCCTGTGGTTTGGCCTGAGGCCACACTATGGTAGAGGTAATGGCGGTAATGGTGACCTCCTTCAAAAGTACTTACTGCCAGCACACCAGAGCTCCCAGGACTGTTGTAGTCGGTGCCCCTGACCTCATGGCAGGCCACTGTCAACCCACGCCTCCACCGGAGACTCCTGGACACTCACAGGCATGTTTGGCTCAGTCTCTTGTGGGGTAGTTGCCCCTTTCTCCTGCGTCCTGCTGCACACAAGCTTTTGTTTGTGCCCTCCAAGTGTTTGTTTCCCCAGTCCTGTGGAATTTCTGTAATCAAATCCCACTGGCCTACAAAGTCGAATTCCTGGGGGTCCTCGGTCCTTTTGCTGGATCCCCAGATTGGGAAATCTGTTGTGGGCCCTAGAACTTTTGCAACAGTGTGAGAACTTCTTTGGTATAAGTGTTCTCCAGTTTGTGGGTCGTCTGCTTGATGGCTCTATAGTGGAGCTAATGGCAACCTCCTCCAAAAGGACTTATGTCACATACCATGCCTCCCAGGTCTGCTGCTGCCAGAGGCCCTGTCCCCACAGCAGGCCACTGCTGACCTGTGCCTCCGCAGGAGAACACTCAAACACTCAAAGGCAGGTCTGGCTATCTCTTGTGGGGGTCACTGCTCCTTTCCCTTGGTCCTGGTGTGCACAAGGTTGTTTGTGCCCTCCAAGCATCTCTGGCAGGTCTGAGGTTTGATTCTAAATGCGATTTTGCCCTTTCTACCATCTTGTCAGGGCCTCTCCTTTGCCCTTGGATGCGGCTTTTTTTTTTGTTTGTTTGTTTTTGGGTGGGGGGGGGATACTACATTCTCCTGTCAATGGTTGTTCAGCAGCTAGTTATGGTTTTCGTGTTCTCACAAGAGAAGATGAGCACACGTCCTTCTACTCCGCAATCTTAAAGAAGTTTATCAGCTCCGAATCTAAGCAATGGTATGCTAGGGCTGGCTCATACTAACTCACAAGAGCCAGTTACAGGTGGTTGTTAAATAATGGATATGCTGAATTATTGATCATGGTGGGGCTCTTTACACCACAGAAATTGACAGAAACTATAAATCAAAGTTTTACTTCTTCTACTAGAGAACTATTTTACCAGCATGCAGCTGAATCTAACCCCTCACTTTACAGATCCATATTCAGAAAGGGGAAAGATTATACAAGGCCACTAAGGTAGGTAATAGTTAAATGTGGCTTCCTGGTTCTTGCTGACTGGAAATCAAACATGGCCCATGTAGCATGTAGGAACATTATCAGAGAAGTCTCAGTGTCCTGGGAGACAGACAGTAAAGCCAGTTTTTACCTTTTCAGTCTCTTAATGCTGCCTCATTTAGGAAAATGGCAGGTAGCAATGGAACTCACAGCTTCCTGTCTTTCAGGTAACCACACAAGAAACAGTCATGGAGAGTAACCCAGAAGATGGGGCCTACATAAAAGGACTCTTCTTAGAAGGTGCCCGTTGGGACAGGAAAAAGATGCAGATCGGGGAGTCTTTCCCCAAAATCCTCTATGATCCATTGCCCATCATTTGGCTGAAACCTGGGGAAAGTGCAATGTTTCTGCATCAGAACATTTATGTGTGTCCAGTCTACAAAACAAGTGCCCGGAGAGGTACCCTCTCCACAACAGGGCACTCCACCAACTATGTCCTATCCATTGAACTCCCAACTGACAGGCCTCAGAAGCACTGGATAAACCGAGGAGTTGCCTCTCTGTGCCAGCTAGATAATTGATGGCATGTGTCTCAACAGAGAAAATAAAAAATAAAAAGAGTATCATTCTTGACTGAAATATAGCTTTCCTTTCTTGAGAGTCACATGGTATGATGATGATCACCAGGGAAGCCCCAATGATGATGACAATTATATTAATAGAGCACTTGCTATGATCTAGGTATTTTAGAACACTCCTATAAAGTAGGTTGTTATCCTTACTTTATGGGTGCAGAAACCAAGATATAGAGAAAGTAATATTCTCCAAGTCAGGTAGTTACTAAAATAGTGGAGCCTAGTTTTGAATATAGGTAATAGGATTCTTCAGCCTAGACCTTGAGTCACTAAGGTCCCTGGCTAAGCTCCTTGATTTTTTTTTTCCTATTATTTTGCCATAACTGTCATTGAATTTTAATTGCTTCTCTATTAGTCTGTTAGATAGTATCACCAACTCAATGGACATGAATTTGATCAAACTCTGGAGATAGTGAAGGACAGGGAAGCCTGGTGTGCTGCAATCCATGGTGTTGCAAAGAGTCAGACATGACTTAGTGACTGAATTATACTCACTGTTGTCGCCATTTCAGTGATGCAAAAATGGAGGCTTAGAAAAGTAACTAGTTCAATTTTACAGCTAGCCAGTGGTACCCAAATTCTTCTTCACTAGCTTACACAGATGGGCAGAAATTTCAAAGAAAGGAAACATGGGAGAACCGTTATTTGTTGCTTGCCATGGTTTATCCTTGGGCTTTTAAATATGTTGCCTGTTCCTATGATTGTCTTCCCCTGTAGAAGCTCAGGAAGACTAAGCATCTTGTCTATGATCACCCAGTCCTTTCACACTGAGGAGCCAGGTTTTGAGCCAAGGTCTGTCTGGCTCTAAAACCCATTCATTTTTCACTGCTTCGTGCTGCCTCCCTATTGAGGACTTGGGTATATTGTGATGTGGAATTTTAGAGGAGATGTGTAGTTCCAACAACCATGTCCAAGAAATTTTTAGTTTATCACTATTTCTCCCCAGGGCCAACTGGAAGAGAATCCCAACGGAGATAAAAACAAAATTCTTGATGTATTCTCAACTAACTCTCATGTAGCTCTTTGGCCCTAATGGCTACCAAAGGCATTCCATTGGTCAGTTCACAGATGAGCAAAGACATAAGACTTCTTGAATCTTAATGTGTCTGGCCTGGCTTCCCAGCTTCTTCACTAGAAGAAACGTTCTGCCTTGGATTGTTTTTCTTGAACGAAGCTTCTGAGAACCACAAAAACATATTTCAGGAAACTTGTTTCTTCACGGCAACATGGAGTCAATCAAATTCTGAATGAGGATTCTGAATTCTGAGGTCAGCAAATGATCTAATTGATCCTAAGTGCAAAAGCAGGGCGGGGCTGGGGGGGTGGTTCTCCAAATCTTGCCAGTGGGCAATAAAGAGTGAGGAGGAAACACGTTTTCTCAGCTCTAAGTATGTGGCTCAAAAGCTATTTTTTTAAAGAAACGTAACTTTTTCCAATTGAGGGAAAAAAGATCAGAATTAACAGATAGGTAGAACTGCCATATTGTCTATTATTCCAAATAGATTGTTAAGTCATATGAGATGGAAAGGTGGTCAGGAACCCAAATCCCTGAAATTTTGGACTGGTTGAGGTAAGTCAGACTGCAAACGATAAGGCAGTAAAGAGGTTGCTAAAAGGACAACTGAAATTCAATTACAGTTATCTAACTCCAGCTTCAGCAGCAAAAAGCTGATGGAGGCAGGGACTGTTTCATTCCTCAGCAGTCAAGGGACAGAACGTTTGTATGTGATGGATTAAATTTTTGTAATTAAAAAAAATTTCCCTCTGGGAAAGTGCAGTAGGTTCTTCAGAAGTCCTGGTGAATTAGAGGCTGGAACTCTGGAGCAGGAACGGCCAGAGATCAGCTCCATGAAAAGCTGTGGGCCCTGTCTAAAAATAGCTCAGCAGATGACATCAGACAAACCTTGTCACCAAGCTAGTTCTCTCTAAAAATCTGGCTCTTGAGTAAATAGTTTTCAGTCCTTGTCAGCCTTGGAAGAAAATGTCATTAAAAGAGGGGGTGTAGGGGATGCTTCCAAAAGACCAAAGAAGAAGATTTAATAGGGGGTTGAAGAGAAAAAGTTATTATAAACAAGTAGGTTTCATGGAAAGTTTGGGAGGAAATTATGATTTTGTATAATAGAGAATGCATCTTTATAAAGGCAGGTGGGCATATATAATTCACATTTAGCTTAAGATTCCTGGCACACAGAAGGTACTTAGAAGTTAACTAGCAATTAGATGGACTTTCATTTTGGAGGAGTCCTTCCATTTTGGAGGAAGGATGATTTCTACTTCTCATAGAGTAAGATAAAAATTGCATATTCAAAATCACCTTGAATTACTTAGAAAGGGATCATGATGGGGACAGCAAATCATGTTTCACTCAGTTCAGCACAGCTAGTTTTTCCTCCATTCCAAGAGCAGGTCATTGTTTCATTGACTGACCACCAGATAAAGTAGCTGGCTTGAGTTCATAGGCCTTATATTGTTTTAGAAACACTTAACTTTAAACATTAGAACCACCTCTTGGTAGGGAAATACTTCCACAGTGAGATCAGACAGAAAGAGACTGACGATGGAACAGCATATTGATGTCTCTGAATTCAAGTTAGGCTGGTATGTGCTCACTGAATGGCTGTGGAGTGGCCAACATGCCAATCAACACATTTAAATTTCTCTCTCGTCATCAAAGGCCTATAGCTACATTTTTATTAAATATGTACATGCTATATCTCTTTTGACACAGTATTGTATTTGCTGTCAATGTTATCGACAAACCCTGCAATATTTACTTAACCTGCATGAGAAAGCACGCTCCTGCTCACAGGAATATTTTTGAAACTGAAATATATATACTTTATTTTAGAGAACCTGTGTGACAAGGGTATGGGCAGGAAGTTTATCAACTACTGCTTCTGAGGGTCACAAGTCCATTTTGGTAAATGGTACAGAGACCAAAATAAATAGAGATTTTTCTTTATTGGTGATTACCCATCCCCTCTGGAGGTAAAAGGGAATGATGGTGATATACAAATGACCTGCCATGGGAATCTCACCTGTATCCACACATGCAAGGGTATAAGTACATTGTGTTTTGATCTCTACTTGTTCCATTTCTGTTTGGACATAATTTGAAGGCCAGCTTAGCTCTTGTACTTCCTAATTATGTTAAGATGAAATTCTCATAATGAACGCAGTATGAGTTTCTAGTGAGCATTTCAGGTCTTGGGTGTATCCAAAGTAATCACAGGCTTTAAGATAAACTAAATATATGCATTTACCTAAGATATGCACTTTTGTGTATGTGTACATCTAGGGCAGAGATGTGTCTCATAAAATTTCAATGAAAAACCATGACTGATCCAAAGATGATGCACTTTTTAAGGGAATTTTATCTGGAAATGGTAAGTTCCAAAAGACAACAAAGCACACACAAAAAGTCCACTTATAAGTAAATCTATAACTTGGAAAAAAAAAAAGGCCTAAAAATATTCTGAAGGGTAGTGTATAATCCTAAAGTAGCCATGAGAACTTTCATCAACTGGCTAATTTCTTCATATCAGCTGGCATGTGTGGTGATTGGCATTCCTTTGAAAGCTTCTGTCACCCTTCAGTCTTCTGCCCACAGGCCTTCGTTTTGTTTCCAAGTGGTGCTTCAGTGAGGATATAAGGTCCATGACCTCTAAGGTTAGTGTTTGTCTCGTCAGGCAGCAAGATCCTCAAAAACTGTAGTGATGTGTAAACACACATCATTTGGACAGTACCAATATTTCAGAGGTTTTAAGAAGATAATTGGATTTTTGCTCCTAATCAAGAAGAACTGTTAACTGGTTTATATTCAAGGCCTAGTTGGCTCATCATTCTCAGAAAAAAAAACTTTTGTTCTGAGTTAGGAAACTTCATCATGAGATTTGAGATATATTGGTTTGGAAAATTTCCTCAGTTTCTCCTGGCTTCGAAGTCCCCGGCCTCGTAGTGGGGTAAGGCCCATGGGAGGCAGATGAATCTGAATAAGAATAATGATAATATTAAAAATTATAGGACTTCCCTGGTGGCACAGTGGATAAGAATCTACCTGCCAGTGCAGGGGACATGGGTTTGATCCCTGGTCTGGGGGCCACTAAGCCTGTGTGCCACAACAACTGAAGCTGCGTGCCCTACAGCCCACACACCACAAATACTGAGCCTGTATGCTGCAACTACTGTAGCCCGTGCTCCCTAGAGTCTGTTTCACAAGAGAAATCACTGCAATGAGAAGCCCATGCACTGCAACGAAGGGTAGCCACCGCTTGCTGAAACTAGAGAAAGCCCACACAAAAGCAATCAAGGCCCAGCACAACCAAAAATAATAAAGATAATCAAAGAATTGCAATCATTGCAGCAGCTTATATTCATCAAAGATTTACTAGGTACTACGTTCTCTGCTAAGTGCTAACTCTATGTTGTTTTTCAGTTGCTAAGTCCTCTCCAACTCTTTGCAACCCCATGAACTGCAGCATATCAGGCTTCCCTGTCCTTCACCATCTCCCAGAGTTTCCTCAAACTCATGTTCATTGACTTGTGACGCCATCCAACCATCTCGTCCTCTGTCACCTTCTTCTCCTCTTGCCCTCAATCCTTCCCAGCATCAGGGCCTTTTCCAGTGAGTCAGCTCTTTGCATCAGGGTCAAAGTATTGGAGCTTCAGCTTCAGCATCAGTCCTTCCAATGAATATTCAGGACTGATCTCCTTTAGGATTGACTGGTTGGATCTCCTTGCAGTCCATGGGACTCTCAAGAGTCTTCTCCAACACCACAGCTCAAAAGCAACAATTCTTCCACGCTCAGCCTTCTGTATGGTCCAACTCACACATCCATACATGACTACTGGAAAAAAACATAGCTTTGACTACATGGACCTTTGTCGGTAAAGTGATATCTCTGCTTTTTAATACACTATCTAGGTTTGTCATAGCTTTTCTTCCCAAGGAGCAAGCATCTTTTAATTTCATGGCTGCAGTCACCATCCATAGTGACTTTGGAGCCTAAGAAAATAAAATCTGCCACTGTTTCCATTTTTTTCCCCTTCTATTTGCCATGAAGTGATGGAATCAGATGCCATGATCTTCGTTTTCTGAATGCTGAGTTTTAAACCAGCTTTTTCACTCTCCTCTTTCACCTTCATGAAGAGGCTCTTTAGTTCCTCTGCTTTCTGCCATTATGGTAGTATCATCTGCATATCTGAGGTTGTGGATATTTCTCGAAGCAATCTTGGTTCCAGCTTGTGACTCATCCTGCCTGGCATCTCACGTGATGTACTCTGATATAAGTTAAATAAGCAGGGTGACAATATACAGCCTTAACATATTCCTTTCCCAATTTTGAGTCAGTCTGCTGTTCCATGTCTGGTTCTAACTGCTGCTTCCTGACCTGCATACAGGTTTCTCAGGTGGCAGGTCAGGTGATCTGCTATTCCCATCTCTTGAAGAATTTTCCACAGTTTGCTGTGATCCACGCAGTCAAAGGCTTTAACATAGTCAATGAAGCATGGGTGTTGGCAATTTGATCTCTGGTTCCTCTGCCATTTCTAAATCCAGTTCGTACATCCAGCTTGTAATTCTATACTGATTCATATTCTTTATAGTCTTATACACATTAATTCTCAATATAATCTCACAAAGAATATTATTCTAATATTCATAGATGAGAAAATGAAGGCTCAGAAGGATGAATACTCGCTCATGATTATATATTAAGTGGTAGAACCAGGATTTGAATCCTGATCTGACTCCAAAGCTTGTGCTCTTCTTTGCCCTATTTCCTGCATGGAGGGGAAGAACCACAGATCATATAGTGAAATGAGAGTCCAAAGAAGGTGAGGAAAAAGTGTGTATACAAACTTTTCTGTGCAGAGTGAAAAACTGGACCAACATAAATGTCCAGTGAAAGGGTACTGGTTAAATTAGGGTATATTCTTACAAAAGGATACAATGCATCCATTTTAAAAGATGGAAGCAGAGATATGCAAAAAAGGGAAGTAAAATAAATGCAGTATGCCTAGGTTCCCATGTACTTTAAGTAAAGAAAATGTATGTATGCAAGTATAGAAAAAAAGACTAAAAGGATATATTACCAAACTATTAGGCTGAGCCAATAAAATATAAAGTTGCTGTTTTTGTAGGTCAAGCGTAAAATATTGGCAATTTCATATGGTCCAACTTAAAAGTTATAGTGGTCACTCCCACAGGGTGAGAATTTTTGACAATTTTCACTGTCTTATGCATTTCTTTAAAGTTTGAATTTTATTTATTCTTTTTTAAAAAATTATTTATTTAAGTTTTCTGTGCTGGGTCTTCAATGCTGCATGTGGGCTACTCTCTAGTTGTGGTGCAAGGGCTTCTCGTTGTGGTGGCATCTCCACTTGCAGAGCATGGGCTCTAGGGCACCCAGGTGTAGTAGTTGCAGCTTGAAGGCTCTAGAGTGAGGGCTCAGTAGTTGTGAAGTATGAGCTTAGCTGCCTTGTGGCATGTAGAATATTCCTGGATCAGGGATTGAAGCCATGTCCCCCACATTGGCAGGTGGATCCTTAACTACCAGGCAACCAGGGAAATCCTGAATTTTATTTTTTTATTAACAGTAAACCTGTTTTTTAAAATAATAGAAATAAAAATCTTTCCATAGAAAAGGTAAAAGTTAGAAAACTATATAAATGTGAGCTGGATTTCCTTTCCATCTAGGGGGAAGTTTTACAAGTAGGAGAAGTCAGGCATTCATTGACATTTTAGCTTGTTGTAATGGGTTGGTGGCCATGCAAGCATAACTTATTTCCAACATGCCTCCTACAGGGGCTCTAGGCTTTTCAGCAAACACGAGCCCTCTTGGTATATATTCTTGGAAATAACTAGGTTGACAAGGATAGGTACACACCACATGTTAACTGAAGTCACACTTACTGGCCTTGGATAAGGAATCCGGTAATGTAGTCCAATTTCAATCCTGGCTGTGCATTCATCTATACACGGTTTAATCAGGTCTGTGTCTGTGAGCTATTAAAAGGGAAAAAGAGGTGAGACTGTTAGCGTCTTTCCAATGCTACATAAAGTAGAGGTGCACATTTTCTTAAACTTTTTCAGTTCATCAGCCACTAAATTAAATATTGGTCATTTGAAAAATCAAAAACAATTTAAGATTTCCTGTGGATTAAACTTTAAAAAATCATTTAGCTAATATAAGCACAGAGTAAAAATAATTCAAATGATACAAAAGGATATAATATAAAACAAAATCATCTTCTTCTTCTTCCTGTCTCTCAATTCCCCTTCTCAGAGACAATTATCACAAGTTTGTTTGTTTTTCCAGGGATATTCTATGCATATATAAGTATACTTCTATAAGACCTAGTAGTTTTTCTTACAAAAATGAAACCTCTGAACCCTGCTTTTTCACTAACAACTTGAAGTTCCTTCTATATTTACACGTATAGAGCTGCTTCATTCTTTTTAACAGCTGCACAAAATACCAACATATGACTGAATTATAATTTAACCAATCTTCCACCAATGGACATTTAGGTTATTTTCAATCTTTTGCCATTTTAAACAATGGATCTCGTATTTTTAACTCTTACAGATAGTCCCTGCAGATTCAAATTACCCTCTAAGAGGTTATACCAATTAATATTCCTATGAACAATCCATAAATTATATTCCTACCAACAAAGAACGAGAGTGCTTCTTCATACCCTCCCCATGTTGATTAAGTGTTTCAGCAATTGCTGTCTAGAAACCCCCTGAGTAAGATATTGGAGAATGATCCACCTTCTATTTTGAACTGTAAACTGTTTGCTCATTACTGAGGAGAAGAAATGACGTTTGAAATTTCCAAACAGTTAAACTGTGGTAGTCCAATTTCAAGTAAAGAAATAAAAAGTTCATTCTGAAAACAGAAAGCCAGGGAGTAGATGAGGAGACAATGTTTCGAGGATGGAAAATGAGTCAACACATGACTCTACCAAGAGTGGGCTTCAAAGCAGAGGTGGGTTGCATCAGCCCCAGATGACACCCACAGTGAAGCCTGGGCTACCATGGCTTGCAAATTCCAAGGCTGTTCCTGTCCTGTGGTACCTCTTGGAGCACAGAGAAGTTCTAGGACCTGCAATGAATGAAAAAAAAACCCACAGCTGAGCCCCTTGGGACAGAGGCTCAGCTTTCTGACCTCTCTATTTCTCAGAAGCTATTCTTCTGATTGTCTACCTTGGGGGTAGATTTCCATGTTCTCATTTGCCTATTGGGATTCAGAGCAATTAATAAAATACATTTGGGTTATTATTAAGCTCTTATAGCAAGTGAGGTTACAGGAGACTACTTAGGTCTACATGAGGGATTAGGGAGAAAGAAGCCCCTAATAAAGATATGGGGACTGAGGGCTTCTAGGGCTCCAGCTGTCCATTTAAACAAGCTGGATTAGAGTTCTCCAAATTCAGTCATTCAGAGGCTGCCTGTGTGATTTTGTCATCTCCACAACTACCTATACTAATATTAAACTTTCTCTTTAAATGGACTCTGTTAAGTACAGTACTTTCAAAATTATATGATATTATGTTTCCTTTCTAAAACATGGTAAAACAGTACATATTTTAAAATGACAAACCCATGTACCTCCCCCAACACAACAACATTATCTCATTCATGTACTAGCACATACACCTCTCTCTGGCTCGTACCACACTGGGCCAATTCAAGCAGAGGCAAATGAAGGATTATTATTACCTTAACTGCAGGCTCAAAGGGTATTGAGTAGTCCTTAGGTGATTGAACCTGCAAAGCTTTACTGGTCGTATACTACTATGATATCCCCATCCCCAGGTTAGACACTGTGAGGCCATGGTACCTGCCCTCAACTATCAAGGATGGTACCTGTGCAGAACAAATCTGACACATGAAGCTACAGAAAAGGCACAATGGTACATCATCAACAGGGCAATGATGCAGACTGCTATACAGGAATTCAGAGTAGGTGGTCATCATGGGGTTGGTTGAGGGCAGAGGACTTGAGGAAGACTTCCTGGAGAAGATCAATTGAATCAAAGTATTTGTAAGTGCTCATTAATTTAGTGACAACCATAGACAGGGCCATGAGATATACTAGAAAGGTATAAGAAACTGTCTATGTGCTCAAGGAACTGACAATCTGGTTAAGGAGACCATACCAACATAAATGAAACAAATAAGGAAAACAATTATGACTGTCTAATTAGGGAAAGGTATAGGTCAGTGGTCTACAAAGTTTTTGATCATCTACTTCTTTTAATAGAAAAACTTCTGAGCCTGGAGAATTCCACAGTGGTTCTGTGGTTAGGATTTTCATTGCCATGTCCCAGGGAACTAAGGTCCTACAAGCCACACAGTGTGGCAAAAAAAAAAAAAAAAAAAAATCCTGAGCCCATAGCTTCCATATGTGTATTTATAAATTTATTAAACTATTAATAATCAATAATATATATATATAGACATTTTTAAAGGAGCAATAAAAATAAATAGAAACAGCACTTACAATATTTTATTTCTATTTCTCAAAGGACTATTCAGGACCTCAAGGGGTACACACACACTGATGTGGTATGCATGGTCTATGCTAAAATCAGAAAAAGTTTGGGAAAGTTGGAGGATGGTCAGAAGAGACGAAAGGAGTTTCACAAGCAGGTTGGTATTAAAAGCATGTAGGCTTCAGGGATTATAAGAAAGGAAGGATATTTTAGATTGGGAGCGTTTCTCAGGTAGCACTTAACCCCAGTGGTAATTTTACACTTCTTTCCATCTAACTCTGAAACATCTTTCAGGGACCCTGTCTTGGTTTTGCTCAGTTATATCCCTGATGTCTAGTCTGATGTTTGGAACATGGTAAACACTCAGCTACTTGTTGAATAAAAGAATGAGAGCAAAGGGTCACAAAGTAGTGGCAGAAGCTATGGTGGAAATGGGCAAAATGGGAAAGGGAGGTGTTCTTGTGGAAACATGAATTCTGCTTTGGGCTATTATGCTTGTGGTGAGTTCCTACAGGTGGCTGATGAGAGACCAAGATATGGGATCTGGAGCCATGGTCTTTGGGCCTCAGTATGGGGGGGTGACCTTTAGAGGACTCTTATAGCTGGTAGGAGAGTGTGTGAAAAAGACAGGGCAGAAAGGAGACTGAGACAGGGCTCAGAGAGGGAAAAGTAAAGAAAGCAGATTGTCAGGAAGTTTCACAAAGTGAACAGTGACAATACTGAATCCATGAGATCAACAAGAAAGAGGCAAGGAAAGTCAGGAGCTGAAAACGTCTTTCCACGCTTAGAGCCAGACAGTCTTCCCAAGAAGCTGACAGATAATACTTTATGGTTTGTCAAATCAAGCCTCTTAGAATGGTTTTTGGCTCCCTGGTATTTGGGTTCAGCTAGCTAATGGAGGCACTATTTTACCCAATACTGAGGTCCCAAAGGGCAAAGCCTCTCTGTTAGCCAAAGAGGCTTGAGTTCAAAGCTAAGTTATAAAGGGAACCTTTGCCTTAATTCTATTCTCTTTCCTCTGAATGGGTTTATACTTGGAGGCTCTGAATAGCTTATGAATTGAAAAAACCAAACACAACTCTGAGCACTTCCTGTGGGAGTGACCGACAACAGGCACAGTGTGTGAGGAACCGATTCTACCCTGAAAATTCTCACTGGTCACCTAGCTCACGCAGTCTTCTGAGGATGCTGAGCCACTTACCAGCTGGACTGAAACTTGAAGAAAGTGAAGAGAGAAACCCAGGCTGGCCTCTGTTTTATAGTGGTTGGGTAAGCCAGCTAGGTTGTGCCTCTGGCCCCTTCTTGCTCCACATTCTGTCCCTCTAATTTGTGCTGCTCAGTCCTCTCAACTATAGGATAGAAAAGAAATGAACAAACACCACAAGAATTGCTCTCCTCCTTGCAATATCCAACGGGGCCTACTTACATTTTTGTTTTTTTGGAACAGCGTTCTGGCTTCATTTAATATGTACTGTTTTTCTTTAATGGTGTCTTCCATCTGCCCTGATGCAGCCTGCCATTTCCTCGCAAGCCTGAAAATTCTGCGGTAGAGGCCAAGAACTTCTTGTCGTGTTGCCATTGTCATCTTCCAACCCACCAAAATAGAAGGGAGGATAATTTGCATAAAAATTCACTTTGACAGTAGGCAGTACAGCAGCTGTACATTTAAAAAAATCAAGCTCTTTAATTAGTCTAGAAAATAACTGCTCTTTCTCAACAGATATGTTTGATAACATTGCCAGAATGGTGCTGTATGAATATCAGCAATCTCTTAGACAGCCTTGTACATCATCCCTTAGTTGAAGGTTGTTCAACCTTGCTGTTTGCATGATGACTATTTTTATGAATATGACAAAACAAAAATACACATTTAATGTTCTTTAAACCAGTGTATTCTTTCCCAGAATATCTTAGAAATGATGCTTTTAGTGTATATACTGGTAAAATTACATTACTAACTTGAGTGCACAAAAGAAGGCACATTTTGAATAACTGAATTTTCTAGTTATGTGAGAACTTGAGTTTAATGCAGGGGTTGTAAACTGACGTTTCTCTGGGGTCTAGCAGGCAACAAAATGAGGAAATTTGGCTAGTGGGGACAGTGGCCAACTAGAGATGTGCCCCCTTGAAACAGAACAGTTCTACTCAGTCCCAGCCAGCTATTCTTATGTAGAATTGAGGTCCTAAGGGTGCCAGATTTCCTGACAGCTTAACAATAGGTGGCAGTCAAGATGTTTAAAATAAGAAATTTCAAAAAATACAGTATTTATTTTTGAAAATGCAAGTACCAAGAGGGCCAAATAAAATGAGTCTGCAGGCTCAATTCCACTTGTCAGGTTGCAATCTTTTTTAGTTCATCATAATCTTGTTGAAAATATTTCTCAAAATTGTTGGCCTACTTCCTTCCTTCCTTGTCCACATAAGAACTGTATAATAAGTAAAATCTTTCTGATGACTGAAGATCTTGTGGCCCCTCTTGAGTTTTCACTCTGAAATACATCAGTTTTAATTTCAGAGGACTTGGCCAAGGGAACCAACCCAAGTATATTCCTGAAAGCTAGCAGTATTTTTAAATATTAAATTCCTGTTAAAGTCATTTTTATTATAAAATTTTTCAGATATAGAAAATATATAGTTAATAACATAATTAAGTCATATATTCTTAAAGAATCTTAAAGAATAAATTATTTATATAGTCAAAACCCCACTGTACCCCTTCCAAATCAAATTTCCTCTCCTCTCCCCTAGAAGGAATCACTATCCTGAATTAGTTTACCTTTCTCACATATTAGGCTTCCCTGATAGCTCAGTTGGTGAAAGAATCCACTTGCAATGCAGGAGACCCTGGTTCGATTCCTGGGTCAGATCTGCTGGAGAAGGGACAGGCTACCCACTCCAGTATCCTGGCCTAGAGAATTCCATGGACTGTGTAGTCCATGGGGTCACAAAGAGTCAGAAACGACTGAGTGACTTTCACTTCACTTCTCATATATAGCTTTATGCTTAACATAATATTACTTAGCCAGTTAAAATTTATATATATATGAGGTATTATATCCTTCCACTTGCCTTTTTTGCTCATACTTGTACAATTCATCCATATCTTGTAGCTGTGGTTCATATATTCTAACTACTGCAATTCAGTCCACTGCATGAAGCTATCCCAACATACTTGTCTATTCTCCTACTGATGGATGTTGAATTGTTTCCCCTTCCCTCTATTTTTTACTTATGCAAAAACTTCTGCCTATTTTTTAAAAAATAATTTTATTTATTTATTTATGGTGTGCTGGGTCTTTGTTGCTGTGTGGGTTTTTCTCTAGACTGGCAAATGGGGGCTACTCTCTAGTTGTGGTTCCTAAGCTTCTCATCTCGTGGCTTCTCTTGTTCTGGAGCACTGGCTCCAGGGCACACAGTCTTCAATAGTTGCAGCCTGTGGGCTCAGTAGTTTTAGCTCCCAGGCTCTTGAGCATGGCTCAATAGATCTGGGGCACAGGCTTAGTTGCTCTACGGCACGTAGGATCTTCCTGGACCAGGGATCAAACCCGTATCTCCTGCATTGGCAGGTGGACTCTATCACTGAGCCACTGGGGAAGCCCCAGCCTATTTCCTTACTGTTAACTTCTACATCTAAAAGAAATTCAGGGGACTTCCCTGGTGGTCCAGTGGTTAAGACTTCACCTTCCAATGCAGGGGGTGTGGGTTCAATCCCTGGTCAGGGAGCTGAGATCCCATATGCCTCATGACCAAAGTGAAGAAGAAGCAATATTGTAACAAATTCAATAAAGACCTACAAAAGGAAAAAAAAGATCCACTTTAAAAAAAAAAAAAAGAAAAAGAAATTCAGGAATCTTGGGCAAGATGGCACAGTGGGAAGACCCTGAACTCAACTCTACAGGCACAAGAAAATTGCAACTATTGATGAGAAAGCCTGGAATAGAAAAGATCTCCTACAACTAAATATATAAAGAAGGAATCACAATGAAATGGGTAGGAGGGGTGGAGCTGTGGTATAGTCAAGATCCATATCCCTAAGTGGATGACCCACAAACAGAAGAATAATTACAATTGCAGAAGTTCTCAAGAAGCAATAGCTACAAGCTCCACATCAGGTTCCTCAGGTTGGGAGTCTGGCACAAGGAAGAAAAGCCACTAGAATGATTGGCTTTGAAAGTCAGAGAGGCTTACTTTTTAGAGATCCAGAGAGTGGTGGGATATAGAGACTGTTCTTAAAGGGTACATACAGACTATCACATGGGCAGAAGCAGTAATGTAAAGGAGCCTAGGCAGACCCACATGCTGATCTTTAAGAGTCTTCTGGAGAGACAAGAGGCAACTGGAGCTCATCCTGGAGTCATAGAAACTGATGGAAAGTGTTTGGGGGAGCTCATTTCACCATGTGGACCTATTGCTGGCAAGTGTCACTTTGGAATTCTTCCTTTAGCTTATTAGACATCAACCAGACATCACCAACCTGTCTGGGATGTCTCAGGCCAAGTAGCTAGCTGAGCAGAGACACACCCCACCAATCACCAAACAAGTTGCCTTAAGACTCCCTGAATCCACAGCCATCTCAGGACATGGTTCTATCCACAAAAGGGCCAGGAACTTGCCCCACACACCACACACACTAGCTCCAGGACTTCCAACACCCTGTGGCCTACCCTGAAGGGACACTTGGACTTAGCTCTGCCTACCAGTGCGGCAACACTAGCCTCAGGACCACTAGACTACAGCCCTGAAGCCTGCCATGGCAGACTCAACCCACCTACCATCAGGCTGGTACCAGGCAGAGAATCCCTAGGCTACCACCACCAAGCCAGTATCAGCTCTGAGACATGTTGGGACCTTTAGAGCCAGCTGCCCCAGGATCAGGCCTCATCTACCAGCAGCCAACACAAGCTTTGGGACACCCTGTGCCCTATAGCCAGCTGTGTCAGGAATCAGCTGCACCCATCAACAGGTAGATGCTAGACCGGGGAACCATGACCCTGCGAACACCCACCCTAGAACCTGGCTTTACCCACCAGTGAGCCAGCATTAGCCCTGCAGCCCCTCATGATTTTATAGCCAGCTGTCTTGTGACCCAGTCCCACCAATCAGCAGTTGGCAGTATCAGAACAAGTCAGGGCCTAACTAGCAGTTAGACAAGGGGCCAGCCATGCCTACCAGACTACCCACAGCAGTCAGCCCACCATAACTAAAGGACCCATGCAGTTCACCTAGTGGGTACCCCTTGAGCATATAGTTCTGATGACCAGATAAGAGTATGGTGGCAGGATGCACAGAATGTTTCCTACAAAAGACCATTTTTCCAAGGTTGGGAAATGAAATCAATCTACCAGTTATATAGACATAAAAATGGCATATTAGGCAAAATTAGGTGATACAGGAACAAGTTCCAAATGAAGGAATAAGATAAAACCCTAGAAGAAAAACTAAGTGAAATAGAAATAGGCATTTACCCAATAAAGAGCTCAAGGTAATAAAAATAAACATGATCAAAGAACATGGGAAAAAAGTGGATAAACAGACTTAGAAGTTAGACGTTTTTAACAAAGAGAAAATATAGAGTTAGAAAATATAAAGAAAACCAAATAGAGATGAAGAGTATAATAACTGAAATAAAAGACACAGTAAAGTAAATCACTGAAGGTGAACAGAAAAAAGAATTAAGAATAAAAAGAAATCCAGGAGACATTCAGGAAAACAACAGGCACACTAACATTCACAATAAAAGGGTCCTAGAAGGAGAGAGAGAGAAAGGGGCAGAGAACATATCTGAAGACATAATAGCTGAAAATTCCTCTAGCATGGGCAAGGAACCAGACGTACAGGTCCAGAAAGCAGAGTCCCAAATACGATCAACCCAAGGAAGGCCACACAAAGACACACTGCAATTAAAATGGCAAAAATTAAAGATAAAGAGAGAATAGTAAAAGCAGCAAGGGAAAACTAGCAAGTTACCTACAAGGAAACCCCCATCAGACTATCAGCTGACTTTTCAGCAGAAACTCTGCAGGCCAGAAAGGAGTGGCATAATAATATGTTAGTATTTTGAGGGATGAACAGGAAAAACCTACAGCCAAGAATATTCTACCTGGAAAGATTTTCATTCAGATTTGATGGAAAGGTCAAAAATTTTATAAAGAAGCAAAAGCTAAAAGGGTTCAGCACCACCCAAAATAGTATAGAAGATGTTAAGAGAACTTTTCTAAGTGAAAAATAAGGCCACAATGAGAAACATAAAAATTACAAAAGGTAAAAAGCTCACTGGTAAAGGCAAATATATAGTAAAGGTAGTAAATCAACTATATACAAAGCTAGTAGGAAGGTTAAAAGACGAAAGGAATAAACTCATCTATGTTTGCAATAAGTACATAGTTCAGTTCAGTTCAGTCGCTCAGTCGTGTCCAACTCTCTGCGACCCCGTGAATCGCAGCATGCCAGGCCTCCCTGTCCATCACCATATCCCGGAGTTCACTCAGAGTCACATTCATCGAGTCAGTGATACCATCCAGCCATCTCATCCTTTGGCGTCACCTTCTCCTCCTGCCCCCAACCCCTCCCAGCATCAGAGTCTTTTCCAATGAGTCAACTCTTCGCATGAGGTGGCCAAAGTAGTGTAGTTTCAGCTTTAGCATCAGTCCTTCCAAACAAATCCAGGACTGATCTCCTTCAGAATGGACTGGTTGGATCACTTTGCAGTCCAAGGGACTCTCAAGAGTCTTCTCCAACATCACAGTTCAAAAGCATCAATTCTTCGGTGCTCAGCCTTCTTCACAGTCCAACTCTCAAATCCATGCATGACTACTGGAAAAACCATAGCCTTGACTAGACGCACCTTAGTCGGCAAAGTAATGTCTCTGCTTTTGAATATGCTATCTAGGTTGATCATAGCTTTCCTTCCAAGGAGTAAGCGTCTTTTAATTTCATGGCTACAATCACCATCTGCAGTGATTTTAGAGCCCCCCAAAATAAAGTCTGACACTGTTTCCACTGTTTCCCCATCTATTTCCCATGAAGTGATGGGAACAGATGCCATGATCTTGGTTTTCTGAATGTTGAGCTTTAGGCCAACTTTTTCACTCTCCTCTTTCATTTTCATCAAGAGGATCTTCAGTTCCTCTTCACTTTCTGCCATAAGGGTGGTGTCATCTGCATATCTGAGGTTATTGATATTTCTCCCAGCAATCTTGATTCCAGCTTGTGTTTCTTCCAGTCCAGCATTTCTCATGATGTACTCTGCATATAAGTTAAATAAGCAGGGTGACAATATACAGCCTTGACGTACTCCTTTCCCTATTTGGAAGCAGTCTGTTGTTCCATGTCCAGTTCTAACTGTTGCTTCCTGACCTGCATACAGATTTCTCAAGAGGCAGGTCAGGTGGTCTGGTATTCCCATCTCTTTCAGAATTTTCGACAGCTTATTGTGATCCACATAGTCAAAGGCTTTGGCATAGTCAATAAAGCAGAAATAGATGTTTTTCTGGAACTCTCTTGCTTTTTCGATGATCCAGCGGATGTTGGCAATTTGATCTCTGGTTCCTCTGCCTTTTCTAAAACCAGCTTGAACATCTCGAAGTTCACAGTTCATGTACTGCTGAAGCCTGGCTTGGAGAATTTTGAGCATTACTTTACTAGCATGTGAGATGAGTGCAATTGTGTGGTAGTTTGAGCATTCTTTGGCATTGCCTTTCTTTGGGATTGGAATGAAAACTGACCTTTTCCAGTCCTGTGGCCACTGCTGAGTTTTCCACTGCTGAGTTTTCCAAATTTGCTGGCATATTGAGTACAGCACTTTCACAGCATCATCTTTCAGGATTTGAAATAGCTCAACTGGAATTCCATCACCTCCACTAGCTTTGTTCATAGTGATGCTTTCTAAGGCCCACTTTACTTCACATTCCAGAATGTCTGGCTCTAGATGAGTGATCACACCATCGTGATTATCTGGGTCGTGAAGATCTTTTTGTACAGTTCTTCTGTGCATTTTTGCCACCTCTTCTTAATATCTTCTGCTTCTGTTAGGTCCATACCATTTCTGTCCTTTATCGAGCCCATCTTTGCATGAAATGTTCCCTTGGTATCCCTAGTTTTCTTGAAGAGATCTCTAGTCTTTCCCATTCTGCTCCTCTATGTCTTTGCATTGATCACTGAAGAAGGCTTTCATATCTCTTCTTGCTATTCTTTGGAATTCTGCATTCAGATGCTTATATCTTTCCTTTTCTCGTTTGCTTTTCACTTCTCTTCTTTTCACAGCTATTTGTAAGGTCTCCTGAGACAGCCATTTTGCTTTGTTGCATTTCTTTTCCATGGGGATGGTCTTGATTCCTGTCTCCTGTACAATGTCATGAATCTCATTCCATAGTTCATCAGGCACTCTATCTAACAGATCTAGGCCCTTAAATCTATTTCTCACTTCCACTGTATAATCATAAGGGATTTGATTTAGGTCATACCTGAATGGTCTAGTGGTTTTCCCTATTTTCTTCAATTTAAGTCTGAATTTGGCAATAAGGAGTTCATGATCTGAGCCACAGTCAGCTCCTGGTCTTATTTTTGTTGACTGTATAGAGCTTCTCCATCTTTGGCTGCAAAGAATATAATCAATCTGATTTTGGTGTTGACCATCTGGTGATGTCCATGTGTAGAGTCTTCCCTTGTGTTGTTGGAAGAGGGTGTTTGCTATGACCAGTACATTTTCTTGGCAAAACTCTATCAGTCTTTGCCCTGCTTCATTCAGTATTCCATGGCCAAATTTGCCTGTTACTCCAGGTGTTTCTTGACTTCCTACTTTTGCATTCCAGTCCCCTGTAATGAAAAGGACATCTTTTTGGGGTGTTAGTTCTAAAAGGTCTTCTAGGTCTTCATAGAACTGTTCAACTTCAGCTTCTTCAGCATTACTGGTTGGGGCATAGACTTGGATTACCGTGATATTGAATGGTTTGCCTTGGAGAAGAACAGAGATCATTCTGTCGTTTTTGAGATTGCATCCAAGTACTGCATTTCAGACTCTTTTGTTGACCATGATGGCCACTCCATTTCTTCTGAGGGATTCCTGCCTGCAGTAGTAGATATAATGGTCATCTGAGTTAAATTCACCCATTCCAGTCCATTTTAGTTCACTGATTCCTAGAATGTCGATGTTCACTCTTGCCATCTCTTGTTTGACCACTTCCAATTTGCCTTGATTCATGGACCTGACATTCCAGATTCCTATGCAATATTGCTCTTTACAGCATCAGACCCTGCTTCTATCACCAGTCACATCCACAGCTGGGTATTGTTTTTGCTTTGGCTCCATCCCTTCATTCTTTCTGGAGTTATTTCTCCACTGATCTCCCGTAGCATATTGGGCACCTACTGACCTGGGGAGTTTCTCTTTCAGTATCCTACCATTTTGCCTTTTCATACTGTTCATGGGGTTCTCAAGGCAAGAATACTGAAGTGGCTTGCCATTCCCTTCTCCAGTGGACCACATTCTGTCAGACCTCTCCACCATGACTCACCCATCTTGGGTTGCCCCGCGGGCATGGCTTAGTTTCAATGAGTTAGACAAGGCTGTGGTCCTAGCGTGATTAGACTGACTAGTTTTCTGTGAGTATGGTTTCAGTGTGTCTGCCCTCTGATGCCCTCTTGCAACACCTACCATCTTACTTGGGTTTCTCTTACCTTGGGCATGGGGTATCTCTTCAGGGATATACAAAACAAAAGTTGTAAAATATAATGTCAAAAACAGTAATTATCAGGGAGGGAAGTAAAGATGCAGGGTTATTAAATGCATCTGAAATTAAAAGATCAGCAATTTTAAAAAATTAATTTATTTTAATTGGAGGCTAATTACTTTACAATATTGTAGTGGTTTTTGCCATATATTGACATGAATCAGCCATGTTCTCCATCCTGAAACCCCCTCCCACCTCCTTCCCCACCCCATCCCTCAGGGTCATCCCAGTGCACCAGCCCTGAGAACCCTGTCTCATGTATCAAACCTGGACTGGCGATCTATTCCACAAATGATAATATACATGTTTTAATGCTATCCTCTCAAATCATCCCACCTTTGCCTTCTCCCACAGAGTCCAAAAGTCTGTTCTTTATATCTGTGTCTCTTTTGCCATCTTGTATACAGGGTCATCGTTACCATCTTTCTAAATTCCATATATATGCATTAATATACTGTATTGGTGTTTTTCTTTCTGACTTATTTCACTCTGTATAATAGGCTTCAGTTTCATCCACCTCATTAGAACTGATTCAAATGTATTCTTTTTAATAGCTGAGTAATATTCCACTGTGTATATGTATCACAGCTTGCTTATCCAGTCATCTGCTGGTGGACATCTAGGTTGCTTCCATGTCCTGGCTACTATAAACAGTGCTGTGATGAACATTGGGGTACACGTGTCTCTTTCAATTCTGGTTTCCTCAGTGTGTATGCCCAGCAGTGGGATTGCTGGGTCGTATGGCAGTTCTATTTCCAGTTTTTTAAGGAAGCTCCACACTGTTCTCCATAGTGACTGTACTAGTTTGCATTCCCACCAACAGTGTAAGAGGGTTCCCTTTTTTCTGCACCCTCTCCAGCATTTATTGTTTGTAGACTTTTGGATAGCAGCCATTCTGACTGGTGTGAAATGGTACCTCATTGTGGTTTTGATTTGCATTTCTCTGATAATGAGTGATGTTGAGCATCTTTTCATGTGTTTGTTAGCCATCTGTATGTCTTCTTTGGAGAAATGTCTGTTTAGTTCTTTGGCCCATTTTTTGATTGGGTCATTTATTTTTCTGGAATTGAGCTGCAGGAGCTGCTTGTATATTTTTGAGATTAATTCTTGGTCAGTTGCTTTGTTTGCTATTATTTTCTCCCATTCTGAAGGTTGTCTTTTCACCTTGCTTATAGTTTCATTCATTGTACAAAAGCTTTTAAGTTTCATTAGGTCCCATTTGTTTATTTTTGCTTTTATTTCCATTACTCTGGGGGGGTGGGTCATAGAGGATCCTGCTGTGGTTTATGTCAGAGAGTGTTTTGCCTATGTTTTCCTCTAGGAGTTTTATAGTTTCTGGTCTTAAATTTAGATCTTTAATCCAATTTAAAATAATCATGTGTGTATATACACACACACACACATATTTATGGCTATACATAAACCTATATTGCACACATATATATATATTTATATACACACATGATATTTTTTTAATACCCAGAGATAAATGAAAACAAATACACAAAGATCCAAAATCTATGGGAGGCAGCAAAAGCAGCTGTAAGAGGGAAGTTTATAGTGATACAAGCTTACCCCCGGAAACAAGAATAATATCAAACAACCTAATCTTATACCTAAAGGAAGGAATTAGAAAAAGAACAAACAAACCCCAAAGTTAGTGGAAAGAATGAGATAATAAAGATCAGAGCAGGTGTTTCCCTGACGGTTCAGTGGTTAAGAATCTGCCTGCCAATGTAGGGGATACAGGTCTGATTTCTGCTCTGAGGAGATCCCACATGCAGTGTGGCAACGAAGCTCATGTGCCACAACTACTGAGTCAGCACTCTAGAGCCTGTGAGTCACAACTACTGAGCCCATGAGCTGCAACCACAGAAGCCCATGTGCCTAGAGCCCATACTCTGCAACAAGAGAAGCCACCACTGAGAAGCCTGCACACAGCAACTAGAGAGCCCATGCACAGTGATTAGAGAGTAGTCCCTGCTTTCCAAACCTTGAGACAGCCCACGGGCAGCAACAAAGACCCAGCATGGCCAAAAATAAACAGATAAATCTGAAAAAAAAAAAGAGAGCAGAAATTTTTTAAAAATAGAGAAGTCAATGAAACCAACAGATTTTTTTTAAAGAAAAACAAAATTGATAAATCTTTAGCTAGACTCATGAAGAGAAAATGAGAAGGCCCAAATCAATAAAATCAGAAATTAAAAAGGAAAAGTTACAGTCAACAGCACAGAAATACAAAGGATCATAAGTGATTACTAGGAATGACTATATGCCAATAAAATGGACAAGAGAAAAAAAATGGAGAAAATCCTAGAAATGTACAATATGCCAAGACTGAACCAGGAAAAAAATAGAAAATATGAACAGTCCAATTACCAGTAATGAAAATGAACCATAAGTTAAAAATTTGCAATAAGCAAAAGTCTAGGACCAGAGGGCTTCACAGGTGAATTCTACCAAACATTTAGAGAAGAGTTAACACCTATCTTTCTCAAGCTATTCCAAAAAGTTTTGGAGGAAGGAACACTTCCTAACTCATTCTATGAGGCCCCTAGCATCACCTTGATCCAAAACCAAACAAAGACATAACAACAACAACAAAAATTATAGGCCTGTGTCACTGATGAATGAACATAGATGCAAAAATCCTCAACAAATTATTAGCAAACAAAATCCAGTGATACACTAGAAGGGTAATACACCATGATCAAGTGGGATTTATCAATATCTGCAAATCAATGTGATATCCTACATTAACAAATTGAAAAATTAAAAACCAAAGGATCATCTCAATAGATGTAGAAAGAGCTTTTGACAAAATTCAATATCCACTTATGATAAAAGCTTCCCAGAAAGTGCGCACAGAGGAGATATCCTGCAAAATAATAAATACCATATATGACAAAATAACATATTCAATGGTGAAAAGCTGAAAGCATTGCCTCTATGCTTGAGATTAGGAACAAGACAAGGATGCCCATTCTCTCAACATAGTTTTGTCAGTCCTAGCCACAGCAATCAGAGAAGAAAAATAAAAGGAATCCAAATTTTAAAGGAAGAAGTAAAACTGTCACTGTCTGAAGATGGCATGATACCATACATAAAAAATTCTAAAGATTCCACCAGAAAACTACTAGAGCTTATCAATAAATTCAGTAGAGTTGCAGGATACAAATTAATATATAGAAACCTGCTGCATTTGTCTCTACTAACAACAAACTATCAGACAGAGAAATCAACTAAATAACTCTATTCATCATCATGTCAAAAAAATAAAATATCTCAAAATAAACCTACCAAGGAGGTAGACTTCCCTGGTGGCTCAGATGGTTAAGTGTCTGTCTACAATGTGGGAGACCTGGGTTCAATCCCTGGGTCGGGAAGATCCACTGGAGAAGGAAATGGCAATCCACTCCAGTACTATTGCCTGGAAAATCCCATGGACAGAGGAGTCTAGTAGGCTACAGTCCATGGGGTCGCAAAGAGTCAGACATGACTGAGCGATTTTACTTTACTTTCAAGGAGGTAGAAGATATCTTGGACTGGAAGAATTAATATTGTTAAAATTATCATACTACTTAAGGCAATCTACAAAAACAATGCAATCCCTGTCAAAATACTGATGGCATTGTTCACAGAACTAGGACAAATATTTAAAAATTTGTATAGAAACACAAAAGACTCTGAATAGCCAAAATGTCTTTAGAAAGAACAGAGCTGGCGGTAACATACTCCCTGACTTTTTATTCTACAAAGTTATGCTTATCATAACAGTATCATACATCACTTATGAAGATAAACTTAAAATAGATTAAAGAGCTAAATGAAAGACTGAAAGCCATAATACTCCTAGAAAACACAGATAGAACATTCTGACATAAATTGTGGCAATTTTTCTTGACTTGTCTTCTAAGACAAAGGAAACAAAAGCAAAACTAAACAAAATGGGGCCTAATTAAACTTAAAAGCTTTTTTACAACAAATGAAACCACTGACAAAATGAAAAAATGAGCGGGAGAAAATATTTGTAAATAATATGACTGATAAGAGGTTAATATCCAAATGTATATATAGGGTTCATACAATTAAATATCAATAAAAACCTGATTAAAAAATGGGCAGAAGACCCAAATAGAAGTTTTTCTGAAGAAGACATACACATGGCCACTGTCACATGAAAAGACACTCAGCATCAGTAATCATCAGTAATCCCTGGTAGCTCACAAGGTACAGAATTTGCCTGCAATGCAGGAGACGCAGGATTGATCCCTGGGTCAAGAAGATCCCGTGGAGAAGGAAATGGGTACCCACTCTAGTATTCTTGCCTAGAAAACTCCATGGACAGATGAGCTTGGCAGTCTACAGTCCACAGGGTTGCAAAGAGTCAGACGTGACTGAGTGACTAACACTTAGCCTAATCATCAGAAATATGCAAATCAAAACCATAATGAGATATTACTTCACACCTGTCAGACGGCTATCATCAAAAAGAACATAAGTAATAAATATTGGGGACGACATGGAGGAAAGGGAAAAGTTGGTGGGAATACAACCTGGTGTAGCCACTATGGAAAACCTATGAAGGTTCCTCAAAAGCTAAAAATGGAACTACTATCAGTTCAGTTCAGTTACACAGTCGTGTCCGACTCTTTGCAACCCCATGGACTGCAGCACGCCAGGCTTCCCTGTCCTTCACCATCTCCTGGAGCTTGCTCAAACTCATGTCCATTGAGTCAGTGATAGCATCCAGCCATCTCATCCTCTGTTGTCCCCTTCTCTGCCTCCCTTCAATCCTTCCCAGCCTCGGGGTCTCTTCCAATGAGTCAGTTCTTCATATCAGGTGGCCAAAGTATTGGAGTTTCAGCTTTAGTATCAGTCCTTCCAGTGAATATTCAGGACTGATTTCCTGAATCAGTCCAAGGGACCCTCAAGAGTCTTCTCCAACACCACAGTTCAAAAGCATCAATTTTTCAGTGCTCAGCTCTCTCTATAGTCCAACTCTCACATCCATACATGACTACTAGAAAAATCATAGCTTTGACTAGACAAACTTTATGTCAGCAAAGTAATGTTCCTGCTGTCTAGGTTGGTCATAGATTTTTTTCCAAGGAGCAAGTGTCTTTTAATTTCACGGCTGCAGTCACCATCTGCAGTGAATTTGGAGCCCAACAAAATAAAATCGGTCACTGTTTCCATTGTTTCCTCACCTATTTGCAAGAAATGATGAGACTGGATGCCATATTAGTTTTCTGAATGTTGACTTTTAAGCCAAATTTTTCACTCTTCTCTTTCACTTCATCAAGAGGCTCTTTAGTTCCTCTTCGCTTTCTGCCGTAAGGGTGGTGTCATTTGCGTATCTGAGGTTATTGACATTTCTCCCAGCAATCCTGATTCCAGCTTGTGCTTCATCCAGCCTGGCATTTCTCATGATGTACTCTGCATATAAATTAAATAAACAGGGTGACAATATACAGCTTTGATGTACTCTTTTCCCAATTAGGAACCAGTCTGTTGTTCCATGTCCAGTTCTAACTGTTGCTTCTTGACCTGCATACCAGTTTCTCAGGAGGCAGGTAAGGTGGTCTGGTATTCCCATCTCTTGAAGAACTTTCCACAGTTTGTTGTGATCCACACAGTCAAAGGCTTTGGCATAGTCAATAAAGCAGAAGTAGATGTTTTTTTGGAACTCCCTTGCTTTTTGCTTTTTCGATGATCCAATGTTGGCAATCTGATCTCTGGTTCCTCTGTCTTTTCTAAAACCAGCTTGAACATCTGAAGTTCACAGTTTGCACACTGTTTAAGCCTGGTTTGGAGAATTTTGAGCATTATTTTGCTAGTGTATGAGATGAGTGCAGTTGTGCAGTAGTTTGAACATTCTTTGGCACTGCCTTTCTTTGGGATTGGAATGAAAACTGACCTTTTCCAGTCCTGTGGCCACTGCCGAGTTTTTCAAATTTGCTGGCATATTGAGTACAGCACTTTCACAGCATCATCTTTTAGGATTTTCCAGCTCCACTGGAATTCCATCACCTCCACTACCTTTGTTCATAGTGATGTTTCCTAAGGCCCACTTGACTTCACACTCCAGGATGTCTGGCTCTAGGTGAGTGATCACACCATCGTGGTTATCTGGGTCATGAAGATCTTTTCTGTATAATTCTTCTGTGTATTCTTGCTTTATGACCCAGCAATTCTACTTCTGGGTATGTATCTGGGAAAAACAGTAATTCAAAAAGATAAGTGCACCCAATGTTCATAACATCATTATTTATAAGACAAGATAGGGAAGTAACCTAAGTGTCTATCAACAGATGAATGGATAAGAAGATGTAATATACACAGCGTAATTCTACTTGCCATAAAAAGAATGAAATTCTGCCATTTGCAACAACATGAATGGACCTGGAGGGTATTGTACTTAGTGAGATAAATCAGACAGAGAAAGAGAAATACTCTATGTTATCACTTACATATGGAATCTAAAAAATAAAAGAAATGAATGAATTAAACAAAACAGACTCGCAGATACAGAGAATGAACTACTGGTTACCAGTGGGGAGGCAGTGGGGCAACAGAGAGGTAGGGGATTAAAAGCACAAACTATGAAGTATAAAATCAGTAAGCTACCAGGATATATTATATAGCACGGGGTTAGAGTCAATATTTTATAACAATTTTAAACAGAGTACAATCTATAATAATTCTGAATCACTATGTTGAACATCTGAAACTAATATTATAAATCAACAATACCTCAATTTAAAAAATGATTTAAAAAAGAAATTCAAAGAAGATAGGAAAAGAAAGCTCACTACTGGAGGACTGTGATTAGTCAGATTTAGGAGAATGAATACTGTATTTGCCTTTAAAACAAATTAGCAGGCTGGGAAGATGAGGATTTGGCAAGTGAGTAGCAAGACCAGGCAGTGGTATACCTCATTATGAGTCCAGGACTTTTCTCAAACAGGTCATCTGTTGAGAAATATGCTGCTCACTGCCCTTTGAGAACAAGACCCATTTTGAACCCAAGGTAATACGTGGAGATTCCACACTTTAGGTTGGTCCTAAGCTTATGAGGATTTAGGCAGCTAAAGAAAGCAGATGGGAGCTGGAAGGAGCTGTGTTATCTAGAAATTCTGAAGGAATTCAAGGAATTCACCTGAGAGAGAATGTCTGAATGGCTCTACCTCCTACTTATCCTGACACTGATGACCTTTCTTAAGCAATGAGGAATAAATCATGGCTTAACCATTTCTTCAAATGGTTAAGAAATCACTACTTCACCCAAATCCAAACGTTAAAAGGGCTAAAGTTATATCCATTATACCTGATATTCATTTTGACATGGACTATGCGGTGCTATTATGTGGCCTGGAAAAATATAAAGCATTTTATATTCTAGAAATAATTTATTTTGGAAGCACATTTTTATAATGGTCTGATCTTGTTTTTAGAAAATGAAAGCACAGTAAGAGATGGGTCCGATTTCCATGAACAAATGGGTATATTGTTTCAGTACAGTATTTAGTCCTGTGCATTTCTAGTTGGTGCTTTTTGGGAAATGGGTCATGTGTACCACTTCACTACATAAAGGAGCGCGTTCTTAAGTTTTATCCACAGAAGACTTATCCCCCAACCCCCTAGCATGAAAGAAGGCTCTTGAGAGTTGAGGGGAGAAGAAAAGGCTGTGATTTTCTTTTTTTCCTCCTTCTATACCTCACTGCTTGGTAGCATCTTTCCTGAAAGGCTAGACCTTGACCTTCCAGGAAAGATGACCTTGAATCAGGTCACAGTGTTAAGTGTCAACATGAAGAATTCACACTTGGCAGCATCAATGTTTTCCAAGTATTACCTAAAAGTCAGCTTATGTACTTGTACAGAGCAAAATTTTGTGAGTAGAATATGTAGCTAGGCTTCTTGAGATTTTCAGAATGACAGTACCTTTTAAGGAATTAAGAGGGCTTCCTGAAAGTCATAAAAAAATGAGAAAGCAAAACATGTCTTCCTTATATAAAGAACCTTAGAAAATACTGTGTTAACATGTAGCTTAATGTCATGAAACGAACAAAATTGGAGAAGGTAGAGGCAGAGCTGTGTTGAGTACTAGTCGACTTTCTTACCTTAATTTTGAAGGATCTCTACTCACTAAATGTTATTCATAGTTCTTACTACAAAAATCATTAACTTATTTTTTAAAGTAGATTTTCTTACTTTGGAGGATCAGGAATGAGATGACCTTCTTATATTTACGATATGACAGTGAAAAAAAATTTTTTTAAATATACCCAGAGGCTATTTTCCAGAGAAGGCAATGGCACCCCACTCCAGTACTCTTGCCTGGAAAATCCTATGGACAGAGGAGCCTGGTAGGCTGCAGTCCATGTGGTCGCTAAGAGTCGGATACAACTGAGCAACTTCCCTTTCACTTTTCACTTTCATGTACTGGAGAAGGAAATGGCAACCCACTCCAGTGTTCTTGCCTGGAGAATCCCAGGGACAGGGAAGCCTGGTGGGCTGCCGTCTATGGGGTCACACAGAGTCGGACATGACTTAAGTGACTTAGCAGCAGCAGAGGCTATTTTCGGAGAAGGCAGTGGCACCCCACTCCAGTACTCTTGCCTGGAAAATCCCATGGATAGAGGAGCCTGGTAGGCTGCAGTCCGTGTTAAGGGTCAGACACGACTGAGTGACTTCCCTTTCACTTTTCACTTTCATGCACTGGAGAAGGAAATGGCAACCCACTCCAGTGTTCTTGCCTGGAGAATCCCAAGGACGGGGGAGCCTGGTGGTGAGAGAGTCATTTTCTAGGCAGGGAAGTCTAGGGGTCCCCAAGGAGAGAGGGGTCTGGAATTCTCAAGGAGGAAGAAAGGACAAAGTTTTTTTCCTTCTCTACATTCTTTAGGATTATATAACAACAATGTATTATGCCTGAGGACAGTCTCTGGATTAAACCTTCTGGCTAATTTTGTTATTTTAAAATGTAAATTATGGGAGTAGGTCTGGTGAGGTCTTTACAACCTCCAGACATTCTTTGGATTCATTGGAGAGTATATAAACTCATTGCTAACACTAACAAGCGGGTACTCTTTCTACCCCCTTCTGATGCCTATGTCAGAAGCTTTTTCTATCTCCTTTATACTTTAATAAAATCTTTATTACAAAAAAGCTCTGAGTGATCAAGCCTCATCTCTGGCCCTGGATTGAATTCTTCTCCTCCGGGGGCCAAGAATCCCGGCGTTGTGATTCAACAACAACCTTTCAGTGGGCTGCCGTCTATCGGGTCGCACAGAGTCGGACACGACTGAAGTGACTTAGCAGCAGCAGCATGCTGTGCTATAATTAGTCGCTCAGTCGTGTCCGCCTCTTTACGAACCCATGCACTGTACCCGCCAGGTTCCTCTGTCCATGGGGATTCTCCAGGCAAGAAGAATAATGGAGTGGGTTGCCATGCCCTCCTCCTGGGGATCTTCCCAACCCAGGGATAAAACCCAGGTCTCCCACATCACAGGAGGATTCTTTACCAGCTGAGCTACCAGGGAAGTCCAACATCCGTTATGTCTCACAGGAAAAAACAGTTAAAAGGAATTCATACAAATTAAGAGAAATCATCCTGCATTATGGCTAATCATAATGAAAACTCATAGAATTGATGATGTTTTTCCTGGTAAAGAGACAGGTTTCTGAGTTTCTGGCTATCCCTAAAACTCCATGGTCTCATACAAAAATACATGAGTCAGTTCCTGTGAGGAGCAGAGTCTCAACAAACTATTCACGACTGCTTCACTTCCCTGTCATTAACAGATTAAACTTCCTTGACCGCACAATACCAAAAGAGGAAGGTGAAGGCAATCTGGCATATTAAAACAGCAGCAACCTTCTCCAAAGTCTGACTTTCATTTCTTTCTTTCTACTACTCTAAGAACCACAGCTTCATACTTTAACTGATCATACTATATATATCTGATACACAAGCCTTACCATTACAATACTTGAGGTAACAAGCAGAACTAACAACTCGTATTTAATAGGACCATTTTCAAAACACTTCAATGTTTAAGTGTTTTGAAAACTAATCCTGGTACTTCCCTGGTGATACAGAGATTGAGAATCTGCCTCCCAATGCAGGGGAAGCTGATTTGATCCCTGGTCAGGGAACTAAAATCCCACATGCCTAGGGGCAACTGCTGAGCCCTTGTGCTCTAGAGCCTGTGCTCTACGAGAGAGGGTCACATGCTGCAAAAAACCCTAATCCTGAAAGGGGAATAAGTGATGTCTCCCTTTCTAACACTAGGTGACCCAGAAAAGTCAAGTCCAAAAGATTTCCACAGACAGTCTAAGCTGTATTACGTACTATTAACAAGTGGGTGTTACAAAGCTTGTGATTCTAGAAATAAAATCAGACATGTAAGTAAAAAAAAAAAATTTAAGCTATTTTCCTTTTGGTTTATATTTCTATTCCTAGGAAGCAACGTATTTAGGAAAAGTGCCTTTTCCCTAAGAGTTTTCCTCTTTTTGGATTTAATGGCTTGAAACCAATGTTTACTCCTCTAATTATCAATTATCTCTCACTATTGATGCAGGGCTAAATCAGCCCTTATCCTTCTTCACTAGTATCAGGGGTTGATCTGATGCAGCGGGGTCTGCTGGGATTCTACCATGGGCGATATAAGGAATATTAAGTTGTTTAGAGGACCACAACTGAACTGCAGTGACAACTGCCTGTGAAATCAGTTCTTATATTTAGAACTTCTTAAAAGTCTTGAGAAACCTATATGCAGGTGAGGAAGCAACAGTTAGAACTGGATATGGAACAACAGACTGATTCCAAATAGGAAAAGGAGTACATCAAGGCTGTATATTGTCACCCTGCTTATTTAACTTCTATGCAGAGTACATCAAGAGAAACGCTGGGCTGGAAGAAACACAAGCTGGAATCAAGACTGCCGGGAGAAATATCAATAACCTCAGATATGCAGATGACACCACCCTTATGGCAGAAAGTGAAGAGCACCTCAAAAGCCTCTTGATGAAAGTGCAAGTGGAGAGTGAAAAGTTGGCTTAAAGCTCAACATTCAGAAAACGAAGATCATGGCATCTGGTCCCATCACTTCATGGGAAATAGATGGGGAAACAATGGAAACAGTGTCAGACTTTATTTTGGGGGGCTCCAAAATCACTGCAGATGGTGATTGCAGCCATGAAATTAAAAGATGCTTACTCCTTGGAAGAAAAGTTATGAGCAACCTAGATAGCATATTCAAAAGCAGAGACATTACTTTGCCGACAAAGTCTGTCTAGTCAAGGCTATGGTTTTTCTAGTGGTCATGTAAGGATGTGAGAGTTGGACTGTGAAGAAACCTGAGCGCCGAAGAATTGATGCTTTTGAACTGTGGTGTCGGAGAAGACTCTTGAGAGTAACTTGGACTGCAAGGAGATCCCACCAGTCAATTCTGAAGGAGATCAGCCCTGGGATTTCTTTGGAGGGAAAGATGCTGAAGCTGAAACTCCAGTACTTGGATACCTCATGCAAAGAGTTGACTCATTGGAAAAGACTCTGATGCTGGGAGGGGTTTGGGGGCAGGAGGAGAAGGGGACAACAGAGGATGAGATGGCTGGATGGCATCATCGACTCGACGGACGTGATTCTGGGTGAACTCCAGGAGTTGGTGATGGACAGGGAGGTCTGGCGTGCTGCGATTCATGGGGTTGCAAAGAGTCAGACACGACTGAGCAACTGAACTGAACCGAAAAGTTTTGTAACTTTTATCCTGAGACTGATAGTTCTTTTTTCACTTCCTTAACCCTCAAATCCCAGAATGAGGAAAGATAAGAGATAGGAAGTGTGCCTGGGAGGAACTGTGACTGGAAATTGGGCTCTTTTCTTCAAGTCATACTTTATTTATAAGCACAGTGCCAGGATAAAACTTATCAAGCACCTACCATGTGCAGCCTGTACTATTAAGAAAAGGCTGATAAATGTCATTGCTAGTACATTTTGGCCTCAGGACATAGTCAGAACTTTCCCCTAAAGCAAGTATCCCAAAGATTGGTTGGTGAGGTAATTTTTCATGTATAATAGAATATTTATTTTCTTACTGTGATTCTCTTAATGTGTTTTAATTGCCCACCAAACACACGACCCAGATAATCATGATGCTGTGATCACTCACCTAGAGCCAAACATTCTGGAATGTGAAGTCAAAACAAAAGTAGTGGAATTCCATGGAATTCCAGTGGAGCTATGTCAAATCCTGAAAGATGATGCTATGAAAGTGCTGCACTCAATATGCCAGCAAATTTGGAAAACTCAGCAGTGGCCACAGGACTGGAAAAGGTCAGTGAGGCCTGGCATGCTGTGGTCCATGGGGTCGCAAAGAGCTGGACACAACTGAACGACTGAAATGGACTGAACTGAAACCCATGACTTAAAGTGATTTCTGTTTTGTAGTTCTACCTTTACACATATTACAGAAAATTTTAACCTGGTGTAAAATATAGGAATATAATAGTAAAAATTATGATGTGGAGTCCCCAGAAAAACCAAGTTTGAGAAATGGAGCTCTATGGCACTCTACTGTGGTGTTTGTTCTGGCTAACCTTTTCACTTAGGATGCCTGTTTTGGCTGGCCATGCCAACTTGTAGACACTAGTTTACTCTCAAGCCTTGTTTGGAGCACCTCTTTCTCTGCTTTCATCACATCCAGTTTCACTGTGTCTTTTTCTTCCTTTCCTCCCTTCTTCTGGAGGGCAGGGACTGCATTTTGCTCACTAAAGGAATAAAAATAATAGTAATAGGTATCACTGACTCAGTGGACATTAATTTGAGCAAACTTTGGGAGATAGTGAAGGACAGAGAAGCCTGGCATGTTTCACAAAGAATGAGACATAACTTAGTGACTAATCAACAAAAGGACTTAAGTTTGTAATCTGTGCCAGGCTTTCTAGGTACTTCACATACATATATATTAATTCCCATAATCATCACTGTTCTATAAGGTAAACACATTATCCTATTTTATAAAAGAGGATCCTGATGCAAAAAGAGGTTAAGCAACTTGAGTACAGCCACAAGGAAAGGAAGAGGTGGAGCCAGATTCAAAATCAAAGTCTGGAGTCAGAGCACCAACTTTTAATCACTAAATAGGCTGCTCAATCTAAGTAAATGTGGTTGAATGTTTGCTGATTGCTTTAAAGAACTTAGCCAGTTGTGACAGTGGGAACTAAATTCTATTCCCTTCCTAAAAAGAGCAAAAAACCATTCTTTTTGCACCTAGATATGAATTGCAATTACCCTTTTATAAGATCTCCACCTTATAAATTGTTATCCACCCCTCCCATGCAACTGTCCTTCCTCAGTAATGATGTTACACATCAGCACCTTTAGAGGAGGCCATGCACTTGGCTGGACTGCTTTAATCTTCTGTTCCCTGTAGCAACACTGTTCCTGACACTTCAAAGGGAGCTGACATCACAGAAGAGATACCAGCACTCATTACAGTACTACTACCCTGCAGGTCTTACTCTTCCCTCCCAAGAATCTATCTATCCATCCATTCAATATTTATTCAGTGCCATGTGCCAGGTACATGCAGCTCTAGGCACACAGTGATAAACAAGCAGCCACGGTCCCTGACCTACAGTTTATATCCAAGTGGCAGAGGCAGATGATATACAAGAAAAACAATTTTTGTTGGTGATATGTATTCTCAAAGAATGAAACAATAATATGATACAGATGAGAAGAGGTGGTTATTATTTCGGGTAGTCAGTGATATTTGAGTTGGGTCTTGAATGCTGTCAAGGAACCTATAAATGGTAAGAGTTCAGGGGAAGAAGATGCAGGAAGAAAGAACAGTAGGGACAAAGGCTATGAAGTGGGAACCAATCTCAGTGTTAACACAATTGAAAGTCTATGGGGGAAGTGAGGTGATAGGTGTATAGAATCCAACACAGATTGGGAAAGCAGGCCTTGAAAAGCAGTTTGATTTATAGTCTAAGAGCAAAAGAAGACACTGGTAGGTTTTAGGCAAGTAATAGTATACTGGTCTGACCTGATTTACATTTTTTAAAACATGGTGTATTTCAAACTATACCATAAGTATTTACCAACCTTGCAGATGGTGAAGAGTCTTGCCTAATGCTACCTAATTGACAGGAAAGCTGGGATTAAGAGCCAAAAAACCTAGATGGTTATTTTTCTAGCTGCAACTTATTCCGTTTTCATTTTGGAGTCAGTAACGGGGACTTGAGAGAAGCAGTGATCAATTTCCTTTAAAAAAAAAGGCACTACCCACTCACTCTTCCACTTGCTATTGAGAATGAAAATACATGCTAAGCACTTGGCATGTCTAAATCTAGTTTTGCAGGAGGCCTATGGGAAGACTGGGCTTCCCAGGTGGAGCTACTGCTAAAGAACCTGCCTGCCAATGCAGGAGATAAAAGAGATGCGGGTTCAATCCCTGGGTGGAGAAGATCCCCTGGAGGACAGCATGACAACTCACTCCAGTATTCTTGCCTGGACAATCTGATAGACAGAGGAGCCGGGCAGGCTACAGTTCATGGGTGGCTGAGAGTTTAACATGACTGAAGCCACTTAGCAAGCATGCACGCATGGGAAAATCTGCTAGGACTACGGGCTTTATCCACTTCACCATTTTCCCCACTCCTGGAACACTTTCTTTCACCTTTGGAAACACATCACCACATGAACACTAAGGAGTTAAGAGCAGAGATGAAAATCCCCTTTCCTCAGATGAAATTTATAGAAGAATGACTCTGGTCTCAGGAATGTCAAAATTTCAAATGTTGCACTCCCAGGAGGCTTTGCCATCTACTGAAGAAAAAGTATTGCAGTACAAACAAGGGACAAGAAAGGCAAGGGAAGTTAACTGACTTCCAAACCCCAGGTGGAAGGAGACTCTTTCCATCCATTCTTTCAAGATCTGTCCCTATGTATAAAATTTTAAAAATCGTCACCAATGAATATAATGTAGCCAAATTTCTCTCCCAACTACTTTATGATTTGTGGGGGGAGGGTGACAGGGAAACTCACAGAGAAATCCATTTTTATGTTCACCAAGCACCAGCTGCTGCCTATCCTGTATGCTGCCCTGTCTCCTTAGACCTGAGAGTCCTTTTTGCCAAATGGAAGATTCCAACTCATGTAGCTGAAATATTCTTTTATTTTTTGCTTAATTGCTGATTCTCATCCTTTGGCTTTCATCACTTCTAACAGACTGTCTTCTTCACACTAAGCCAATGTCTTCCTACTAGGTTCTTCCTACTCTATTGTAATTTTCTCTTTGACCTGCATTTCTTCCTTCACTGTGTTTTGGGAGGGGGAGAGAGAATAGGTTGGGACCTTGTCTTATCCATTATACTCCCATGCCTGGCAGAGTTGGAGCTTAAAATACTTTTGTTAGAAGAAAAAAAATTACCCACACAGAATAATTACCAGTAATTTTCATTCTCATCCTGAGATATTTGCATTGGTATTTGGGCCAGGTTTCACAACAGAAGACCCTAAGGCATTTAAAAATACTAATTAACCCTCACAATGATGTTTTTAAGAGTGGCGGTATCAGGATGAAGAACTGAAGATTTAAGTGTTATTTGGGAAAGCAGTCTTATTACTTCCAGGGAGTCCACTCCAGTGTTCTTGCCTGGAGAATCCCCGGGATGGCGGAGCCTGGAGGGCTGCCGTCTATGGGTTCTCACAGAGTCGAAGACTGAAGCGACTTAGCAGTAGCAGCAGCAGCAGAGCACAGCAGCAGCAGCAGAGCAGTCTACAGAGCTATAACCTAACCCTCACTCTTAAGTTCTTTTAAGGCCACTTAGGGTTTGCCTATAGGACTGAAATTATATATTATGTTTCTATGAAGCTTAGAACTGTGAAATTGAATATTTCCTGCCATATCAATAAACAAGGATGTAAAAGCCATCAGCAATTTCCGGCCTCCAAATGTCAATGAGGGCTTCCAAAAAGGGACACAATGCCTGTGATCTAGTAGATCACATGCCCCCCAACTCTCCATGGTGATTGCTGAGGCGCTCTGGGGTTAGGGGGGTGGGGAGGAGGGAATAGTGAAGAAAAAAAAGAGCAGGATGCTGGCCCCAGACAGCTGAGATGCATATGAAGAAATGACTTCAATAATATCATATTCTTGCATCTTCCCATACGTAGAAGAGTGCTAAATTCCTTTAACTTGGTATCTGGTTTTCCTTACTTAACAATAATTGATGTTCAGTCTGCCTGCCCACTTTGTTGCAAACTTGTATGTAGCCTGACTCTCTCTTCTCCTTCCTCAGAGAAGTCTCTTGGGGCTATCTGAAATTCTGTCTCCTGGGCTTGGAGTCCTAACATTTCCACCAAGTAAAACACTCTACTTTCAGGTTGTGAATGTATCTGTGGTCGACAGAAACAAACACATACAAAAATGAGGTTCTGGTACTTTTTTTTTCATAAAAACAATCCTTTGGGGGAATAAGGTCCATTGCACGCAAATGATCAGGGTTCAAAACCAGCTTCCAAAATTATAATTTAAAGCTTTAGTCATCTGGAAAAAATCAGGGAATTGAAGTGTTCTTATAATGTCAAAGCAGATTTTCTTGCCCAGGATAGCAGAACAGAGAATGACTACCTTGATTTCAGGCATCCAAAAATTTTCCACACATGTAAAGAAGAGAGATATAATACAAACAATGAACTAATTGGAGTTTGAATACTGACTTCACCACATTAGGCAAGATATTAATCTTCCAGAGCCTCAATTTCTTAAAATGGGGTAAAAATAGAACCTTCAAAGAGTTGCTGTAAGGATTATTCATAATTATCCACGTAAATCACTTAGCATTGGGAGTTAACAAAGGCAAAATGTTACCTGAAATAGGAAATAAAGGAGGAACAGTGAGGCCTCTTTTATCTATGCTAAACTTTGTCTGCAGAGGAGGGAAAAGAAATGTGTTGTCTGTTGGTGAATTTATTGCTTTGTGGTAGTAATGGATTTTCCTAAAGCTGTTTCCCTCTGATTATTAATAATCCATGTACAGTAAAGAGCTATTGTTCTTCATTATGACTAACCAACCCTGCTGGAGGCATTGCTTATCTTTAGACCACAGCACATACTTCTTACTGGAAATACAATGCAGGTGCCAATATCAAGAGCATGTCCAAGCTTCCCTTCCTATTTTTCTTCCTTTATCTCTTACTCCTTGCTTACCCTTCAGTGCACTTTTCTCCTACATCTGTTATCCTTCCCTACTTTCTAATGTATTTCCATATCCTATACAGTATCATCTTATCTAAACTGAATAACTTTCAAGATAAACTATGGGCCTCATCTCATTGCCCCACACATGGACTGATTTCCTGACTGAGATTCAGTTTTTGGTTACTAGAATCCAAAAAGGGAAGTGTAATGCCACACACTGCTTTGCATATCTCAGGATATACTTGTGTGGTGTACTTAATCATACTACAGCTATTCTCTACAACAGCATCTTTTTACAATAAATTGACAATATGGTATGTCAGAGTTAAGGATCATGGAAGAGAGGATAGATTATATACATAGGAAGAGAAATTAAGTTAGGCTTTGTAACACAGGAATCTTTAGAACACAGGGAAAAACTAAAAATATTTAGGTCTGGAAGGTTTCTAAACTATCCCAAACAAGATCATATAAGGCACATATATTCATTCTAAATATATCATCACAGGAACACACACAAGATTATACTTGTAAGGGGAACTCCAATCAGGCTATAGCAACCATTGAGATGTTCAGCTATTTGCCCCCTCAGGGATAGAAACTCTAAATGGACACCAAGTTTCAGTCTCTCAATTAAAAAGAAGTGGAAGTAACTGCTTTCTTATCATATTTTAAGAGACAAAGACCAGGTCAATCAGAGAAATGAGAACAAGTTACCAAAAGTAGGAGGTGTGTGTGGAAGTGTGTTGTATGTGCGGGCTCTAGGCATTGAGTTATTTGCTGTCATGTCTGACTCTTTGCAACCACCAGGCTCCTCTGTCCTAGGAATTTTCCAAGCAGAGGGTAGCCATTTCCTCCTCCAGGGGATCTTCCTGACCTAGGGACTGAACCCGAGTTTCTTGCATTTTAGGCAGATTCCTTACCATCTGAGCCATCAGGGAACTTGGTCAATGCTAAAGATCAACCCCAGTCATTCATTCATAACTTAACTATCCAAGATTTGAACCCTTCAAAGGAACTAGGTAAGTCAGAAAACATGAAACATTTAAGACATTCAAACCCCTTCTTTGTGATAAGTCCTAAGGAATTGGATTAAGAAGCAGACAAAAGGGCTCTGGTTATAACCTTAGATACACCTGACCCCTGATCCAACCATCTGATATATAGCCCTTACTCGGCACAGGGGGTCTCCGCCTTCATGACAGTTTCCAAGTACCCGCCAACTATTGAATGAACCACTTTCCCCATCTGCAGAGGCACAGGAGCTCTTTACTACACAAATTTCCTTCAGAGTAGGAGCAATGACTTTACTAGCCATGGATATCCACACTATCCATCTTTAGTGTGCAGAATGATTAGACCTGAGAGCATCTTTAAGTTCTTCCAGTCCAACAGAATTTTCTTCAATGTTGGAAATATTTTCTATCTTTGCTGTCCAACAGGGTAGCCACTGGCACTGGGCGCCTGAAATATGGTGAGTACATCTGAGAAACTGCATTTTTTATTTTACTTCATTTAAATTGAAATAGTTACATGTAGTTTGTGCCTACAGACAGACAGCAGAGCTCTAAACCAAGAACTGCAAATCAAACGTCCATAGGGGTCAGGCAGGTAGAGGAAGGGAAAAGAATCTCACTGGCTCCAGCTGACTATTGCTGTGCATGAAACTCAGGCTGGTGTTGCCAGATTGTTACTTTTTCAAATGAAGCTGAAAATTGAATTTTTTAATTTGGCAAGTAAATTAAAAAAATAATAATTTAGATCAATGTATGGGCCAAACCATGTTTTCAGGCAGTTTGTAATCTGTAATGTAGGCCAATCTGTAACCCCTTAAGCTCAAAGAACAGGACCATTCTGCTGGTCAGTAGTGACCCAAGACTGAAATCCGAGCCTTCTGATTCTTTTTTTGGTATATGGGATTTTAGTTCCCAAATCAGGGATCGAACCAGCAATCCCTGCAGGGGAAGCAAGGAGTCTTAAACGCTGGGTGGCCAGAGAAGTCCCTTCTGATTATTCTTCTGATACTCTTTCTAGATTTTATGAAATCAACCACATCTAGTGATGGAGGCGGCAGCAACATCAGGGACAAACGCTCCTTTATCAGAAGGTGTTGAAACTCATGGTTTATACATTAAGGACACACACTATACACCGGGCTCTATGGGCAAAGCTCTGAACTAGGAGTCAACAGGGCACAAAGAAGAAATAGTTCACAGTATAGTCAGACCCATAAACAATAAGCAAAGTAAGATTTGTTACAGTGAACACAAACCATCTAAGCAGGAGTCCAAAAGCACTGACAGCTGGCAGAGGAAAGGAAGAAAGAGATTTGAGCCAGAACTTCCAGGCTGAGTCTCAATGATTATGAGGGTGGGTCCTATTATTCAAGAATATTACAGGGCCTTCTTTTATCTTTGAGGCTTTATATGTACAGTCTCCTCTGCTGGCTTTTCCTTCTCTGGATCATCTCTTAATGTAAAGAGCCCCAAGGAGTTTAGTGGCCTTCCTCTCTCCCATCCCGCCAAGAATATGATTTAACACATAAACATTTAACAGCACAATAGCTAAGCCAAAATTGCCCAATTTCAAAACTTCACCAGCATTCTTAAATTTACTTTTTATTCCTTGATTAACAAAGAAAAATGGGGCTTCCCACAGAGGCCTTCCTCTCTATCTGCACTCTTTTCTTAGGTGATTTAGGAATAAACCGCTACATTTATTATCTCTCAAGTTTTCCCTTGATTTTCATATTTAACTTCTCAACGTCTTTACCTGGACAGTTAACAAACTTATCAAAACTAGTATGTTTAAAAGAATAGAGTGCCTTCCAAACTATTTTCTCTGAGGAGTCATCTTTGGTTCCATTCTTTCACATACACTTCATATCCAATTTGGCAACAAGTCCTGCAAGTTCTAGTTTCAGAATACATTCTGAATTTAATTCTTCCACTTCACTGTCACCTCTCCCTTGGCCTACTGCAACACCTGCCAAACAGGTCTGACCACTTGTACCCTTCTCTATCCAGGAGCTAAGAATGATTTTCTAAAACTGTAAATGAGAATTGTCACTTCTTAAACCCTCCAATAGCCCAATAGTTAAGCTCTCGCCTTGGGCTAAGCTACGCTTGGTCAGGCCATGCCACTTCTCCATCACAGACCACTCTGGCTCTTGTTCTTCCCTTTCTGATCCAAGCATCTGACTTTCTCGCCTTTTCCTTCTGTAGATACCTTCCCGTTGGTTCTTTTCTCCACCTAGAAAGCTCATTCCCTAGCTTCCCTCTTTTCTGGGATTTTTGCAAACCCGGCCTCCTCTGAACAGCCCTATCCGATTTAGAGTGGTCCTCTCCTCATCTTCTGCGCTTCCCTTGTGGCTCAGCTGGTAAAGAATCTGCCCGCAATGAGGGAGACCTGGGTTCGATCCCTGGGTTGGGAAGAGCCCCTGGTAAAGGGAACGGCTACCCACTCCATGGGGTCGGAAAGAGTCGGACACGACTGAGCGACTTTCACGTTCCCCTTATTTTCTACCACTTCACCTGATATTACTTCCTTTGGGGCATTTCTTACTTGCTGATATCTACCTTATTGATTTACTTTTTAAGTTACTCCCGGACTCGAAAAATTCACGTAGCAACGTCTTTCGTGGACCAAGGGATTTAAGAAGCTAGTTCTCATTATCTTAGAAAATCTCAGTATCGTGCAGGGTACTCGTTTGTGTCAACCTTCCTCGGCTAGACGCCTCGCCTCCGGATTTGCCCCTATTAATCGCCCATTCATCAATACATTGGGGGAATCCAAAGGATTCAGAGATGCGCCCCAAATCGGCATTTCAGCGTTCCCAAACCAGGCCTCCCCTTCCTGGCCCTCAAGCCGCTTCCGTTAGCAGGTTCCTGAGGCGAGCGGCGGTGACACCAAGCAGCCCTCGCGAGGCTGGGGTCACACAGGCTCGTCTCCTAGCAACGTCGTACCCCCCACCCCCACCCCATCCCTGCCCCTGAGGAGTCCACCCCTTCCCCGTTTCCCGCGCCAGGAGTCGGCGTCTCCATCCTCAACACTCACTCTGCCTCAGTCCAGCCTTCCCCCACCCACAGAAGCACCACAGCCTCCGGCAGGCTGGGAGGAGGCGGCGCCGGGAGCGCAGCTGAGCGGCGGCTGACTGAGCTCTCTAGCAGGTCTGGTAGGCCAGACCGGACCAAACCACCGGACGGACTTCTGTGGCAGCATTAGTCCCAAGTCGAGGGTAGGCTCGACCTTTCGTTAAAATTCAAACTCTAGATCACGCCCCGCCGTGTACCCAACAAGATAGCCAAACTAATCCTTTCTTTAATTCTCTTTTCCACTTTTCGTTCTCCTCTCGCCACCCCATTCCAGCGAAAAAAATGGTTCACTCCATCTCTTCCTAGCCCTCCCTCCGCGTTGCTAAGTCTTTGCCCTTACTTGGCGACAGCTTCGTACGTCTTTGCGTACGTCATGACGCAAACTGCCACTCGTTCCCTCCTCTCTCCTTTTCTATTCCGCCTGCCGAAGCGGGCGGCTTGTGGGATTACCGGAAGTGATGATGCAGGAGGCGATGGAGGGGGCGGGGCTTCGGGGCGGCCGCCGCTGGTGGGCGGCAGATGAAGGGGAGGCGGCGGCAGTGGTGGGAGAAGAGGCGGCGGCGGCGGCAGCGGAGGGGGTAGGGAAGCTGGAAACGCGAGCGGGGATGGTAGGTGTTTTGGACCCGCCGGGCCGCCGTCGTTTCCAGAAAGGGTTTGACTGGAGGAACCTCTGGAGCAGCTGTGAGTTTGAGGGGGGGTTTGAGGAAAAGGGGAGGCTTTGGGAGATGAAGGGGCGGGGGCTGGGTACCTTCGAGAAAGGGAGGGGGGGTGGAAGGGGAGGCGTGGAAATCAGCTCCTTGTCTGGACTGGTCCCGCTGGAAGGAGAGGCTGTGAGGGGAGCCTGTGGCGTGTCAGCCGCGGGGCTCAGAAAACTTACCTACTGTCCCTGCCTCCTCACCGCCAGCACCCCTCAACCCAGGGCCTGGGGCTCTGGGGGCCGGAGCTGCCCTGGAGGGGGTACAGACTCTGGTCCTCTGCGCCTTGTAAGCGCCGTGAGGTAGGAGCCCAAACGAGAGGTGGTGGGTGAATCTCCAGCTCCCTCCGCCCTCATCTACCTCCCCACCCCCATCTTCCTCTTTAATCATTAACAGCCCTGGAATTAAGGGGCTCAGACCTGAAGTCCTTCCTATGCACCTTTGCTGTATACGATAACCATCTGTGCCTGAGGTGATGGGGCTGGAAGCTTTGCCCCTATCCTGTATAGGAAGTGGGACAGAGTGACAAATGTATTGTTTTTTTTTTTCCCATTTCCCCCCCACCCCCCACCATCTTCTCCCGTGCATAGCCCTCCTTTCCACTTTAATTCTCCGTGACTAGGTGGTAATTGTGGTGTTTTTTTTTTTCTTTATTGCTTGGTCTCTTGGTTACCTCTTGAATTTGGTGTTCCGCCTCCATCCCAGGTCTTAACTGCAAGCTTTGTAATACTTCAGTTACAAGCTGTCTGTCTTTGGGAGTACCTCTCAATCCGTGGTTGCTCCCGATTAAACGAGCGTTTTATCCTCTGAATACTGGAATTCCAAAGCCCTTGCAAAGATTCCTAAATGGCATCATAGCCCAGGAATCAAGGTCTCTTGCTCTAAATACTTTATGTGTGAGGAATTTAAATGTTGTCAACTCTTTCCAAAATGATTTGATGTTAGGCTAATTCTAGATTTCTTGTTTCTCTCCACCCACACTTCATGATGCACTTTGGAGAACAGAAAACTCCGTATTACTCTTTTGTTTCTACAATTGGACAATAGCTCTCTTATTTTTTCTTTTGTGTGTCTGGCACATAAGTCTTCAGTGACACATTTGGCTTGTGCAGATTTCCATCTTATTTATTTAGCTTATTCTTTGTGTATAGGTGGTCTTACATGAGACAGCATGATTTGCTTAGTTTTCTTTCAGGGAAGAATACAAACCAGTAACGGATGTGAAAAAATTATTTGGCAAAGAATGATTCGAAAAGAAGATCTCTTTGTTGATGTTTTGTTGGTTTGGCCGGGGGGGGGGGGGGGGGGGAGTAGTGCTTCTTTAGCCTGTAGTACGGATTTCAGAGTGAAGTGTAATGATTCCTACTTTGGTGTTGATAATTTCTTTGGAAGTCCTTTTGAGTCTGGAACTGTTTTCTAAAGAACTTGAAGAGGTGATTCCCAAATTTTAGGGATCCTTTGATGATTAGAAAGTGTCTGTAAATCCTGTCCCTCTGTAACTGACTTGTGTGCATATTGCTAGAATTATCATAACGGGTTCCATCCTACTCATCAGGGCTTTCAGGCCTGATAAAACAATATTTAATGCTTTCATTGTACAAGTAACAGCATGTTTGGATGTTTCACAGAAATGCAACAAAAGAAAAAAATGACTGCTATTCTCACCTTAACTGATTTGGAATCATTGAATAAAAAGTCCAAACTTCATTCATTCAACAAACATTTATTGACAGGCTACCAGTTGCTAGCCAGTATTTTAGGCAGTGGGCATACAAAGAGGAACATAGCAGTAAGGTCCATGCTCTCATGGAGCATACATTGAAGTGGGGTGGGGACAGATACATAAGCAAATTGGATTTTGAAGAAAATCAGCTCTTATCTGTGATTGTGAGTGCTGTGATAGGAAGTGTCTGACTGAGATACAGTCTAGACCTTTCTAAGAAGGCAGCACTGAAGCTGAGCTTTAAATAAAAAGGAGCCAGCCTTGCAAAAATACAGGAGGAACCTTCCAGGTTTAGGGACTAGCTAGTGCAGAAACTGGGCTGGAGTGTGGCAAGTTCCAAGGAGTGGGAAGAAAGGGATGGTGAAGAGGAGGTCGAGGAGGATTAGGGGGAGGAGTAATAGCTAGAGCCTCGTGATGAAAGAGAAGAGTGAAAAGAGTCTAGGTCAGAGAGATGGAGGCTGAGCTCAGAATGCTATGCTATGCTAAGTCGCTTCAGTCGTGTCCGACTCTGTGTGACCCCATAAGACGGCAGCCCACCAGGCTGGGATTCTCCAGGCAAGAACACTGGAGTGGGTTGCCATTTCCTTCTCCAGTAGGTAGGCAAAATAAGAGCAAGAAGAAGGATATAGGAAATGATGTTCCTTTTAATTCTGTTGTTTTTCCCAGAGTCTTGTCACATATTATTTTAAGGATACTCTTAGAGTATTGTCTGGAGAAGGGAACAGCTACCCACTCCAGTATTTTGGCCTGGAGAATTCCATGGATTGTATAGTCGGACACGACTGAGCGACTTTCACTTTACTTAGAGTATTGTAGGGGAAAAAAGGTCACCCTGCTGAGAGTGGGAGAGGAGGAGGCAGTGGTCATCTGGGTCTTTTCTGAGAAGATGAATCTCAAGCCATGAATGAAGAATTCAGTGGGATGTTCAGTTGAGAGGTTGCCTTTTTCCTTACAGGATTTTGTCTTATATGCTTTTTAAAATTGCATAATGGGTACCCCAAATGTGTTCTAGTATATGAATCCTCTTTTGCTTCTAGCTGTGAATTTAGGGCTGAAGATTGGGCAAATGATAATAAAATGCCCCTGTTGGTCTACAAGATGACCATTACAATCTAAGTTTGAAGTTGTTTTTCGTAGGAAGGCAGATTTTATGTTGCGCTATTTCCATTTTTGTCTGGTCTGCGTGATGACTAATAACATTCAGCTGAGGTGTGTGTGTAGGTTGGTGCTAAAAGTTCACTCTGGATTACATTAGATAAGTGACCATTGTGGGCATAATCCCACTCTGTCGGCATCTTTGGGCTGGCATGTAACCAAGTGATGTAACCCACTTTTGCCTTCTGTTGGGGCCATTCATCTCTAGTAGCCAGTTGCTTCTCAGCCTCACCTTGACCAGACTGTCCAACTTGAGAGGCCCAATCAGGACTCCTCCTTGATTTGGCCCTGTTGAGCCAAATGTTTCAGTGGGCTGAAACAGTTAGAATATGCTGTTTTCTTCTTTTGAACACCACAACAGTAACTAGTGTGTTCTTTGAGTGAATTGGCTCTTTGAGCTAGGCAGTTGAGAGACTTAAATGTTGCTTGGGCTGTTTGTAGTAAAGTTAGTATCAGAAATGCTATGTAAAACTTTTTCGTGTTTGCGAAAAATTGAATCAGAAATTTTGGACTTGTCATCTGTTTTAAGTTCTAACATAAATAGATGGATTATCAAAAGTAACTTGAATAGTCCTGGGCAGTCCTGAGGGGTAATGAAGGGGTTGGAGTTGAGCCTGAACTGACTTACTGAACCCAAACTTGAATGTAAATAGGAAGTCATTGGTTAGCAAGCAAGTGAACAGCTAGAATTAGGCAAACAATAGACTCTACCCTTTATACTGCAGAGTAACTCAAAGAACTGAGAATTGATTATATATGGGGGCTTCCCTGGTAGCTCAGATGGTAGAGAATCTGCCTGCAATGCAGGAGACCCGGATTCAATCCCTGCATCAAGAAGATCCCCTGGAGGAGGGAATGGCTACCCACTCCAGTATTCTTGCCTGGCGAATTCCATGAACAGAGGTCCCTGATGGGCTACAGTCCATGGGATTGTAAAGAATCAGACATGGCTAAGTAACACTTTAACTTACACATACACACACACAGGCTTCCCAGGTGGCTCTAGTGGTAAACAACCTGCCTACCAGTGCAGAAGATGTAAGAGACTCGAGTTCGATCCCTGGGTCAGATCCCTCCCCTGGATCCCCTGGAGGAGGGCATAGCAACCCACTCCAGTATTCTTGCCTGGAGAATCCCATGGACAGGACCCTGGTGGGCTATAGTCCATCAGGTTGCAAAGAGTTGGACAGGACTGAAGCGACAGCGCACATGTGCACACACACACACACACATACACGTGCAGAGCTGAACTGGCCTTTTAATCTAGAGTACCAGTGAGTTTGTTAAACTCCTGGGGCTTTTGGACAAACTCATCTGAAAGAAGAGTTGATGCCACTTACTTTTGGAGTTGTGGGTTTGCATTGCATTAGATGACTTAAAATTAATCTGATTTCGCTACTGTTTTGTGCTGCAGTAAGAAGAATTAATTGTACACTGGCTGCCAGTTGTTTTAAGGTGAAGATGTGGTAACTCTGAGTGAAACAATGGTAATTACGTGGTGACTCCTGTTCCCCCAGCTCTTGATTACTTACAGCTACCTCTTTGTGTCTATTTACAGATGTTGATACCAGTGAACCAGGATCAATTCTCCCTAAATGTCGGAACAATGTTCTGAAGTTCTCTGCACAATGGACCAGAGTGTTTCATTGAGTTAGTGTCTTTCAATTCAGATCTAGTTTTACCAGTTCTTATATCTATTTTTCTTGGTGATGGAGGAACCTACTTATTTTGGGGGGGAAAGGAGATTACTATAGCACCTGTCTTATTCAATTAGTGAATGATTACAAGTAAGAACTTAGCATATTGATTATCTGAAGTGGCTCAAACTAATCTTTTGAAGTTGTGATACGTAGAAAGAGGAAAATGGGAGGGGATAAATGCCAAATCCTCTTCTTTAAGATGAAACTATTTAAATACTATACATCAGAATAGGGAAGCTCAGTAAAGGGATCTTGAGGTGGTGAATAGCCCTTGTACCAAAATAAATCATTATGGTCAGTGAGTGCCCTGATACCAACCTGATTATATGAAAAAAGTAGGCATCATGTTGATGACTGCTGACTTCCTGAGGGCCTGTCCTTGCTCAGCAGTGTCCTTTGACCGAAGTGTGGTGTTGGGTTTTGGGCTGGATTGCATCATGGAAGCTTAGGTTGCATACTGCTGCAATGCATCATCCTTGTTCCTGTTCTCCCTGCTCTGCTGGAGGATTCAGCCTCAGGACCTGGGGACTGAAAATGATTCTGTCACCAAGGCCTGAAAATCCAGACCAGATATGATGACTGACCAAGGATCTTGGGTAGCATCACTGCATAGTGTAGGACTTGTCGTTTTTGCCTTAGTCTCTGCTGGTCAGTCTAGGATACAGTGTTTTGGAAAAACTTGCTCTCATTATTTTAAAAGTAGATCACTTCCACCATATCAAGATCACAGAGTTTGGTTACAGCTTTTAGCTCTTTTTGGTTGATGAAGTATTTGGACTCTGCAATGTTTGCCTAAAAGTGAGTTGATGTGTGACCTATAACTTTGATTCTGAACAAGACTCAAGTCATAGCATTTACTATATTGAATGCATTTAATTCTTTGTCCAGCTAAGAATAAGCAGGAAGAAGACCCTCAAAGAATCTTAGAATATCTGGCATGATAATTTTTCAAACTGGGCTGTGTAGAGCCCTCTCAAGGGTCATTTCTGGAGCATACCCATGGTAGACATGGAGACCCCCTCATCTTGGTGTCTAGCTTCCATTTCACTGCTCCTGCTCCCCACCACCATACCCGTGTGTGACTCTGCTGAAGTTGCTGTTCCATTGGGTTTCCCCATAAGATTTCAGTCGATCAGAATGTTTTGAGGCCTAAAACAAATCAAAAAGCAGAAGGTAAATGGGAATCTATAAAGGTTAGTAAACTTGCTTAAAGTCACAGAGAAGATACTGGCAGGTATAGGACTTCTCTGCACTGATTTTGTTTTCTCATTTACACTGCCTTAAATATATCCTTGTAGGCACTCAGTACAGTTTCTTTGAGTTTAATTGGATCCCTGGTGTTTGGTCTCTTCTATATGCTGTCCAGAATGCCTGTGCAAAATGCTGACCTGCATATTCCCATTTCCAGTGACCTGCCTTGGAATATGAACAGGAAAATCCAGGTATATCCATGGACAAAACATTTTTAGAATGGCTCTGTGAAAATATCTACAATTACTTTGTTCTTAAAAAAAAGATCTGTGAAACAAATTTGTTTCCAATTAAACATTTACTTTATATCTACTTGATGACTACCTAGTGGCTGCCTTTAAACAGGAAGGGAAGGCAAGGAATAACACTCCAGTGAGGGTGCTGGGACTCTAGCAGCATGTGTTCTGGGTGGCAAGATTATAGACATGCTACAAGTTCCAGATTCTCAGAGTATGACGTTTTCTTTATTCTAAGTGAGTACAGTTCAAAAGTAAGGAGTGATGTGTTCATTTTAAAGGATGTTTCTGTGATTCTTTTTCTCCTAGTAAATTAGTTTTTCTTTGAAATAACTAGTCTCTTGTCCAGTCATTTACTCTAAACAATTGGTTATAGCTGATGTCAATGGTAGGATAATTTTGCTTGGGGGTTTCCTAACATTATATGAAAGAGAAAAGTCTAAAGACCTTTCCAGAGGCATTTCGATATGTGGGTTCAGTTGCTTGGAAGGAGAACATTTCAGGAAGCAGGCCTTTGGGAGTGCAGAGTGGTGGCAATGATGATATTGTGGGCCATGTGCACAGGTAAAGATAAATTCCATTGGTTGTCCAGCTGGGAAAAGGTGGAAATTGCTAACAGTGGCACTTGATAGGAGAAAAGTGAGTCAGGAAGGAACAGGCCCACAAGGTTGCCCAGTGCTGGACAACACCGTTTACAAGGAGGGGAATGGGGACCTTTGGAGTTGGGTAATCCAGTGCCCCTGACCAGGTCTCTGACGATAGTACTCTTTCCCCTGATTGAAAAGTGTGTTTGTTCCTGATGGGAAGGGATGAGTGCATTGATGCAGTGTCTGGTTTGACCAGATTGGTCTTCAGGATTGACTAGTTGGTCATGATTGACTGCTTAAGCCTAACTTCTTTGAGATCTCTCTTTTGACTTTTGTCTTTGAAGTTGGCAAACAAGAGGGAATGTATTGTTCCTGGGTCCATTAGAGTTTGAGTTAAGTACATAATACTGTGTGGTGGTGATTGTCATTTTAACACTGTCTGTTATCCAAAGGGAACAGTTAGATGTAAACTATTGAGGTAATTCATGATTCTCTCATCGGGACTAAATGTGAGTTAAACCACAACTAAAATAATTAAAGAAAATATATTTTGACTTCATATTTCTGTAACATTACATGGTGTCTTTAGCAGGTCACATTAAATCGTTAGTCTTTTAAAAGAAGTTTTATTCTACCAGGTACTTGTGAATCTGACATAAGGCCAGATTTTCTTCTAGTGCTGAAAATGGCAAGTACTGTTCTGAATTGGTGACAGCTACAGATTTAATGATTAGATCAAGGGAGGTGGCTTCAATTAAATAAACATCAGTTAAGTTGGTTGTAATATGGACCTCTTCTCCTGAGGTTAATTATGCTGTCCCTTCAACAATTCTCTGACATCACTGAGAATCCAACAATTCACTTCTGACACAAACTGCCTGGAGTTTGTGCAGATCCCACAGGTCAGTGACTCAGTCTCAGGAGACTGCCCCACTTCAAGTGCCAGCTGCAAGTATCAGGTTGTCTCAAATTCCTCCTTGCACTTTTGTCTGGCAGACCTCAAATTTAGGGGTTCCCATGACCCCCTCCCCCATGATGGATAATTTGCTGGAACATATGACTCATTTAGCTGGTAAAACATGATATTTATGAATTCAGTTTCATTATAAAGGCTACAACTCAGAAACAACCAAATGGAAGACCTGAATAGGGCAAGATTTGAATTAGGGGCACAGAGCTTCCATGTCCCCTCTAGGCTTGCCAGCCTCCCAGCACATCAGTGTATTCACCAATCCTGAAGCTCCCCTGTGCACTAAGTTGCTTCAGTCATGTCTGACTCTTTGCAACCCTAAGGACTAGCCTGTCAGGGTCCTCTGTCCTGTCCATGGGATTCTCTAGGCAAGAATACTGGAGTGGGTTGCCATGCCCTTCTCCAGGGAATCTTCCCTACCCATGGGTCAAACCTGCATCCCTTACGTCTACCTGTATTGACAAGCAGGTTCTTTACCACTCGTGCCACCTGGAAGCCATAAGCTCCCCTCAGTTCAGTTCAGTCACTCAGTCATGTCCTACTCTTTGCAACACCGTGGACTGCAGCACACCAGGCTTCCCTGTCCATCAACTCCTGGAGCTTGCTCAAACTCACGTCCATCGTGCTGGTGATGCCATCCAACCATCTTATTCTCTGCCATCCCCGTCTCCTCCTGCCTTCAGTCTTTCCCAGCATCATGGTCTTTTCCAGTGAGTCAGACCTTCGCATCAGGTGGCCAAAGTATTGGAGCTTCAGCATCCATCCTTTCAATGAATATTTAGGGCTGATTTCCTTTAGGATTGACTGGTTTGATCTCCTTGCAGTCCAAGGGATTGTCAAGAGTCTTCTCCAAGACCACAGTTCAAAGACATCAATTGTTTGGCGCTCAGCTTTCTTTATGGTCCAACTCTCACATCCATATATGACTACTGGCAGGACTATAATGAAGCTCCCCTAGCCTTGTTTCAGTTTCAGTTGTGGTTCCTTTATGTAGGCATAATTTATTAAAGTATTGACCTTTGTTGATGAAACTTCAGCCACCCGTCCCTTCCTTAAGGGCTAAAGGTGGGACTGAAAGTTCTAGTTATATGCCTGGGCTTTCTGACAAAGGTAGCTTCTCTTCAAACTATCAGAAACTCAGGTGTGGTCCAAACCCTGCTCCTTAATGAATAACAAGAAGTCTATCTGTAAAGGAATTCCAAGGGTTTTAGGACCTTTGGTAGTAACTGGGGACAAAGACCAAATATGTTTTTTATTATACCACATTAGTACTCCAGTTATATCCCAAAGTAGGAATAAGGTTGCGAGTGTGCTCAATTGCTCAGTCCTGTCCAACTCTTTGCAACTCTTTGTGATCTTGTGGACTATAACCCAGTCTCCTCTCTCCATGGAGTTCTCCAGCCAAGAATATTGGAGTGGGTTGCTACTTCCTCCTTGAGGGGATCTTCACCACCCAGGGATTGAATCCCATCTCCTTGCATTGGCAGGCAAATTCTTTACCACTGAGCCACCAGGAGTAAGGTTACCAAAAGTTGATTTCGGTGATAAGTAACAATATGCATTTAGTTTTAATTTGATGGCTTGTTTTTGTTATATATATAATTTAATTTAATACATGCATTCCCTAATGCAGTAAAGAAGTTTACTTTTAGGAAATTAGATACACAGAAATCATATTTCCTTTCACTGTGAATTTAAAGTTTCAAATGTACATAGTGCACAGGTTAGAGCATCTGTGTAGAGTCTGGGTTTGCATCTGAACTTTACCATGTACTTGTCACTTGACCTTGGATGAGCCACTTAGCATCTCTAAGCCTTGTTTTCTTGTATTAAGTGAAAATAATCACAGTAAATAGTTGTAAGGAGTCAATAAGACATTTGCAGGACATGGCACAATGCCTGGCATATAGATAAACATTTAATAATGTTAGTTATTACTAACTGCTTGCATGTACAGTGAAACTCACATGGATTGGCAGCTTCCAACAGGCCAGGAACTATACCATTTTGCCTTCTCTTATATGGGAAGTATGGGACAGTGTATAAAACCTTGCTGGGCACATAGTAGACACACGTTATCTATCACTTGAAAATAAAACCTGGTCTGGGTATCTGGGAAATACTGGAGTAACTCTGTAATGGAAACTTCCAGCTTGTTTCCAAAGCTAGCCTAAAACCCAGAGATGGAAAATCTTCCTCCTGAAACCATATAGAGCATGCATGAATCTAGCAATGGGGACAGGAGATCAGTGGCTAGGATACTGTTGGATCCAAAAGTGGGAAACTGATCCAGGAGACATTTTTATCATTGGCAGCATGCCTTGAGATTCAGTGAGGTTGGGAAAACCACATGAGAGTTCAGGAAGGAAGCAACAGATTTATTTCAGCCCATCGAGACACTCTTTGAGAGTCCACTGGCAAATACCATGTTTTGTGTATTGCTTCTCAGAGAAAATGAAAAACCTAGATCTGCTGTCAAAGAGCTTAGCAACTCCTTGAAGTTCACTTCTTGGGGAAGTCCCCAAGGACTAATTCTCCCTGTATCTTACCCATCTGTAGATTCTACTTTAGTAGGCCACCCCCATCTCTTGAATGCAGTTCTAGTCTAGAGTCTGCCACCAGTTCTGTGTGTCCTTGGGCAAGTTACACCCCCTCTGTGAGCCTGTTTCCTTAGCTGCAATGAAGGATTTGGTACTAAATCACTGTTCCCCAAAGTGTGGCTTTGGTTACATTGTTAGCGTATGTGCTGCTGAAATGAGTGTACAAAGGGGTGTTTTTTTATACTATTGATGGTACATGAGATGATTTTTGCCTGATGAATACTTTTTATCCTATATTTTTATTAACGTGTATTAATGAAAGCGTAACTAGCATATTAGACCTATGACTTCATGGATAATGTTATTTTCAGTTAAGTTCAGTCGCTCAGTCGTGTCCGCCTCTTTGCAACCCCATGAATCGCAGCACGCCAGGCCTCCCTGTCCATCACCAACTCCCGGAGTTTACTCAAACTCATGTCCATCGAGTCGGTAGCATGATATTGAGGTGGATTTTTTCTATCCTTTCAAGAAAAACCTTAGAGGAACGATACTTGGGATGGTAAACGGATATAGAAGATCATAAAGGTTGTGTAGGAATAGCTGATGTGTTTATAAGTTCTAAGACTAAGTAATTCTAGTGCAGTGCCATACTTTCATAAACACTTTGTGGTGATGGACTCAATAGACAGGTCTAAATTTGAGTGGCTTTAAAAAAACTTGCCTAACTTAAGCAAATTGACAAATTTATTTTTATGCATTCATGGTGAAAATGCCCATAAGTTGGTTGTGTAGAATTTAAATTAGCATAGACTTTAGAAGTGGTGGCTTTTTTTTTTAATAACAAAGAATGACTAATGTTGCTTCCTCTCACTTTTAGCAGATTCCTCAAAACCTGGATTGATCTTTAGTTCTTTTCACTCCTTGTTGGGGAACTCCCTAAGACAGGAGTTAGGGGTTCCCATTTGTTCTGTTGCGGGGGTTTAAGAAAAAGCCACCCCCATCTCTTGAATGCATGCTTGTGACTGCTTTCTCTGTTCTGGAGATGCTGAGGCTGCCCCATCCTAATGATCTCTGCCTTACTTCTTCCTGGAAGCCACTTTAAAGGTGCAGTGTGATGTGTGCCCTAAAATGAACGTAAATTCTGAGGCAAGGTTTTTGAAAATTTCATATCACTTTTTGTTGTATTGGTTTTCACATAGTGGGAATCTTGAGAAGTAAAACGAGCAGTGGTGGAAATGAAATAAACTTGTGGGAGGTACTTTCTTTTTAAGCAAAACCCAGAAAAAATAGTGCAATCTTGATTGTGTAGTAGGAGCCAAGAAATCTGCTTTCAGATGTAGTCTATGGTTTAGATTTTTTTTTAAAGTATTATCTGTGTTACCTTGACATTTTCTGTGTATCTTAACACTGTCATCATTCATTGTCTACATTTGGTTGTTGACCTCTCTCCTGTAAATGATATTGTTCTGTTTCGTTCTCAACGTAAAGGCTATTCATTTGATATAGCATCTTGTAATAAATTGTTGCATGTTTCAAACTGTAGTTTTTAAAAATTGCTATAAAGATGGCTTCAAGTCTTTTATTTTTCTGACCCGTGTGTTACCTAGTTAGTTCAGTTCAGTCGCTCAGTTATGTCTGACTCTGCAACCCCATGGACTGCAGCATGCCAGGCTTCCCTGTCGATCACCAACTCCTGGAGCTTGCTCAGACTCCTGTCCATCGAGTCGGTGATGCCATCCAACCATCTCATCCTTTGTCATCCCCTTCTCCTCCGGCCTTCAATCTTTCTCAGCATCAGGGTCTTTTCCAGTGAGTTAGATCTTCATGTCAGGTGGCCAAAGCTTTAACATCACTCCTTCCAATGAATATTCAGGGCCGATCTCCTTTAGGATTGACTGGTTTGATCTCCTTGAACTCCAAGGGACTCTCAAGAGTCTTCTCCAGCACCACAGTTAAAAAGCATCAATTGTTCGGCACACAGCATTCTTTATGGGCCAACTCTCACATCCATACATGACCACTGGAAAAACCACAGCTGTGACTAGATGGACCTTTGTCAGCAAAGTAATGTCTCTGCTTTTTAATGTGCTATCTAGCTTTTCTTCTAAGGAGCAAGCATCTTTTAATATCATGGCTGCAGTCACCACCTACAGTGATTTTGGAACCCAAGAAACTAAAGTCTGTCACTGTTTCCATTGTTTGCCCATCTGTTTGCCATGAAGTGATGGGACCAGGTGCCATGATCTTAATTTTTGGAATGTTGAGTTTAAACCAACTTTTTCACTCTCCTCTTTCACTTTCATCACGAGGATCTTCAGTTCCTGTTCACTTTTGCCATAATGGTGCTTGTCTGAGATTATTGATATTTCTCCCTGCAATCTTGATTCCAACCTGTGCTGCATCCAGCCTAGCATTACTCATGATGTACTCTGCAGATTAGTTAAATAAGCAGGGTGACAATATACAGCCTTGATGTACTCCTTTCCTGATTTGGAACCAGTCTGTTGTTCCATGTCCAGTTCTGACTGTTGCTTCCTGACCTGCATACAGATGTCTCAGGAGGCAGGTAAGGTGGCCGGGTAGTCCCATCTCTTGAAGAATTTTCCACAGTTTATTGTGATCCACACAGTCAAAGGCTTTGGCATAGTCGGTGAAGCAGAAGTAGATATTTTTCTGCAACTCTCATGCTTTTTCCATGATCCAGCAGATGTTGGCAATTTGATCTCTGGTTCCTCTGCCTTTTCTAAATCCAGCTTGTACATCTGGAGGTTCTCAGTTCATGTACTGTTGAAGCCTGGCTTGGAGAATTTTGAGCGTTATTTTACTAGCACGTGAGATGAGTGCAATTGTGCGGTAGTTTGAACATTCTTTGGCATTGGTTTCCTTTGGGGTTGGAATGAAAACTGACCTTTTCCAGTCCTGGGGCCACTGCTGAGTTTTCCGAATTTGCTGGTATATTGAATGTAGCACTTTAACAGCATCATCTTTTAGGATCTTTTAGTTATCTAGTCAAGATTAGGTTAAAATAGAACAAAATGGTGACAGTGCTGTAACTTAAGATTCTTTTCTTCCTTCATTTTTTCTCTGTCATTGGTTTAATACAAAGTTTTTACATGATTTCATAATGAAAAACTCTCAGATGTTCCCCAATTGAGGTGGCATCTAATGTTCCAAGCCACAAGCTCTTAAACTTGGTAAATTTTGGTTTTGTCATCCATACTATCTTGTCTCCCGAGAAGAAGTAGTAAACTGTATTACTTAGCATATTGGAAGAATCTGTATTCAAGACTGTATTTTGCTTACTGTATTTTTCTTACTCAAATCTGTTTCATGACTTGCACAGTACTCATCCTTTACACACATTTACAAGACCCACCTTACTCAGGGTAGGTGTCAGGCTTTTGAGTCTGTTTCCCTTAGGGTTTCCCTGATGGCTCAGTGGCAAAGAATCCACCTGCAGTGCAGGAGGTGTAGAATCTATCCCTGGATTGGGAAGATCCTCTGGAGAAGGAAATGGCAGCTCACTCCAGTATCTTGCTCCTTTCCTGTCTCCTGAGAAACCTGTATGAAGCAACAGTTAGAACTGAACATGAAACAACTGACTGTTTCCAAATTTGGAAAGGAGTGCAACAAGGCTGTGTATTGTCATTTTGCTTATTTAACTTATATGTAGAGTACATCATGTGACATGCCATGCTGCATGAAGCACAAACTGGAATTAAGATTGCTGGGAGAAATATCAGTCACTTGAGATATGCAGATGATACCACTCTAATGGCAGAAGGTAAAGAGCCTCTTGGGCTTCCCTTGTGGCTCAGCTGGTAAAGAATTTGCCTGCAATGCAGGAAATCTGGGTTTGATCCCTGTGTTGGGAACATCCCCTGGAGAAGGGAAAGGCTATCCACTCCAATATTCTGACCTGAAGAATACCATGAACTGTATGGTCTATGGGGTCACAAAGAGTCGGATATGACTGAGCGACTTTCACGAAGAGCCTATTGATGAAGGTGAAAGAAGAGAGTGAAAAAGCTGACTTAAAACTCACCATTCAGAAAACTAAGATCATGGTATCCAGTCCCATCGCTTCATAGCAAATAGAAGGGGAAAAAGTAGAAGCAGTGGCACATTTTCTTTTCTTGGCATCCAAAATCACTGTGGACGGTGACTGCAGCCATGAAATTAAAAGACGCTTGCTCCTTGGAAGAAAAGCTGTGACAAACCTAGATAGTGTATTAAAAAGCAAAGACATTACTTTGCTGACAAAGGTCCGTATAGTCGGATCTAAGATTTTTCCAATAGTCATGTATATATGTGACGGTTGAGTCATAAAGAAGACTTGAGCACTGAAGAATTGATTCTTTCGAATTGTGCTGCAGAGAAGGTTCTTAAGAGTCCCTTGGACTGCAAGGAGATGAAACCAGTCAATTGTAAAGGAAATTAACCCTGAATATTCTTTGCAAGGAATGATGCTGAAGCTGAAGCTCCAGTACATTTTGCCCATCTGATGCAGAGAGCTGACTTGGAAAAGATGCGGGAAAAGATTGAAGACAGAGGAGAAAAGGGGTGGCATCACCAACTAACTCAATGAACGTGAATTTGAGCAAACCTGGGGAGATAGTGAACTCCTGGCATGCCACAAGTCCATGGGATCACAAAGAGTCAGTCACGACTTAGCAACTGAAAGCAACTATTTCCCTAGGTGCAAAGGCTAGTCATTATTTACAGGTAATTGCTGATGAGTCTGGAGAAATTCTGAAAGGGAATATGTAAGGATTGTGACTTTCATCCTTGGTCTGTAGACTAGAATTTGCAAACCTAGAGTGAGGTTGTTTAATACCTTCTTTTTTTGGGAAATTGCCATTGTATCAGTCAGTCTTGGTTCAGGTCTCTTGTGGGCAGCTGAATAGTTGGACTTTTAAAAATGAAAGGCACATAAAAAACACTTCTTTGGCAATCATACAAATAGTTATCTCCATGATAGTATAATCTCCATCTATGGAGTATAAGTACTCAGGACCACACATTTAAAAAGATAAACTTAATACTGAGTCAGAATGAAAGATGTGCAAACGTAGTGGTAGAGTTCAACACCTTTTCAGGCCATTCTTACATGTTTCCAGCACCACTTTGGTTTTCTCTTGGTAGACTAACCTTTTATTCATTGGGAGCCTTTTTACTTCTAAAATAAAGCCCTTTTAGGATGCTGAAACTTGAACTTTCGTGGTAAGTTAAAGTTAAAAAAAAAAAAAAAAGGTGTACTCACAGACTTTTCTTGACTTTAAACCTTCCTGTTAGAGAACCAGAATTGCTTAATTTATTAGAGCATTTGCTTTTCTAAGTTTCCAGCTCACAACCATTCCGTGGCCTAGCAGAAAGAGATAATAAAAAGTTAAGCAACAGGTAAAAATCTTTAACAGTTGCCTTTTCCCCAGTTGGAAGCAGAGTTTTTCCTTCCCTCTGGGCAGTTTGGCCTCTAAGCTCCTCCTTTTTCTGATTTGAAACTTTACTATTTGCATACAGTGTTTAAATTGATTCACTCACCACCAAGTTCTGAATGTCTCCAGCAGTAGTACCTTTGACTCAGGCAGCTTAAGCCAAAGATTAATGATAAATAGTGGTTTAACAGGACAAAACCTTTAAAAACACACTTGAAGGTTGTTTTTACTCAAGATTTCCAAACAGATATAAACTGTTTTCAAAGAAGAGCCAGTCTATGTGGTTTTCAACTTAGACATACATGAGCAGGGAAGCAGCTTTCCCAGATGGAATGTGGGTCTTTCATAGAGAACTTGTGAGCTGAAAACTCGTCTTGTTAAGTCTTGGCCTCCAGACTTGATTCTTTCACCGTTATATTCAAAGTAAAGTATGTGCAGTCTGAATTTTTCTTAAGGATCAACTCTAGGATGGGGTGAGGGAAAATAAACGTGTTTATATGCTGCCAGATTTTCATTTGAGGAAATTTGAGTGTCTTTTGTGGACCTTGTTTTTAAAAGCTTTATGGTAAGAAAACAGATATAAAAATAAGGGAAAGTGTGAAGGGACAGAGACTCTAGGTCAACTTGAAGGAGTCAGGAGAGGAGTCCTCTAAGAAGTGAAATCTGAGCTGGGATTGAAATACCAAGAGTAGAGAGGGAGGAGGCATTCCAAACACAAGTAACAATATGTGTAAAACTACAGCGGCTTGAGAAGCCATGGCATCTTGGGAAGTGGCAGACGTTTCAGTATGCCCGAGGGATGTGGAGTGAGAACAGGAGAATGGCAGTAATTGAGGCCAAATTAAAAAAAAAAACCTTGTATACCTTATTAAGGTTGGATTTGTAGGTGAAGGGGAGCTATTAAATAATTTTGAGTAGAGGCATGGCATATTCACATGGGCTATGTGTGTGTTAAAAAGATCATTCCAGTGGCAGTTTGGAAGAGAGATTGAAGGGAGCAATCCCAGAAGCAGGTAAATACTGCAGTAAAGATGGCAGAGGCCTGAACTGTAAAATTATTGAGGGAGGGATAGATATTCAGGAGTTAGAGCTTAACAAAATTTGGCATAATCTGTTGAAAAGTTTATTGCTGCATATCCCACGTGGGTTTTAGGCTAAAAGGTGCTCAGCTCCTGAAGTTGCTCAGAGACCCAAGCTGATGTGGGTTCCACCGTCATGTGTTGTACCATCTGTATTGTCTTGGTTACCATGGCAAGGGAAAAGATGGCTGAGATGTCTTGTGCCACCTTTAGGCTTGGGCTTGGAATGTGATAAGTATCACATCTGCCTATAGCTCATCGTGTCATTTCTGCCTATACCTGTTTGGCCAGAAATGGACACATTTCCTCATCTAACCGAAGAGGCTGGGGAACTGGGGGAACTGATGGCATGTTGGATGAGCTTCTCTGTGCTACAGTGTAGGGTCTTAAATAAGGTGCTTTATTTCTGAGTGTATTCCCTTATTTGTAAAATAGGAATATCAAGAGTACCAGCCTCACTCCCAAAGACTCTTTTAGAGGATCCCCAAGACACTTTTCATAGAATCTGAAAGACCAGATTCTCTTCTTAGTAATACTAACATCATTTGTCCTTTATACTTTGAGTCTACATGGTGTGTTATATCACAAAAGATTGAATGAGAAGCACATACGGGAAATTAGCTGTCTTCTAAGCCAGACCTTAGAGACACTTGCAAAAATGTAAAACCATGTTGCTGTTCTTATTAAGTTTTTGGAAATAGTTATTTTTCATAAAATTGTCATTTATGTTAACATATAATGATTTATTATTGATATTTATTTTTTAGAAGCTATTATTTTCTTATGCAGACTTCCCCTTTCCCTAATTCTTCAATATTTTTATTCTTTGTACTATACATACTTCAATAACCTTGCTTAAAATGCATACATGTATAATAACACATTATGTGTCTTTATTTTTATTTTTAAAATTGTTATATTAACAGTGTTGTGTTAGTTTCAGATATATAGCAAAGTGATTATCCAAACACAGGTATCTATTCTTTTTCAAATTCTTTTCCCATTTAGTTATTACAGAGTATTGAGCAGAATTCTCTGGGGGTGCTTGTTGTAGGTCCTTGTTGGTTATCTATTTTAAATATAGCAGTGATGTTTTAAATGAATTAATACAGTATTTTTAAATTTTTCAGTTAAAAAAAGTACCAGCCTCATAGGGCAGCTTTAGGGATTAACTGCTGTCACAACTCTAAAATGCCTAGCATTGTATCTGGCACAATAAAGATATTGGAGGGAATCTTTAAGTTTGATCTTGAACTTTTCTTATTATGTGCTGTAGGTGCGTGTCCTCAGTCATGTCTGACTCTTTTGCGACCCCATGGACTGTAGCCTGCCAGGCCCCTCTGTCCATGGGATTTCCCAGCCAATAATACTGGAGTGCAGTGCCATTTTCTTCTCCAGGGGATATTCCCAACATAGGAGTCAAACCTGAGTCTCCTGACTCTCCTGCCTTGGCAGGGGGATTCTTTACCACTGAGCCACCTGTGATTATTTACTTAGTGGATTATAACCAACAATTAAAAACCAAGTTAAAAAAAGAAGCAGCGTAAATTAGAGTTCATCATCGAAGTGAGAGTAAATATTGCTTCATAAGTTGTATGTGTATGTGTGTGTGTTTATATATGTGCATTTAGTCAGCATGTAACTTGTTTTGTTACTGATTGTTGCAGTTCATGTTGGAAAGACACTGATTTAGTTCAAGCTCTCATTTTACAGTGACTGAAAGACTTAAATATACTAAACAAAAAAATGATTGTATTCTACTATACTTTTTTGGAAGAGGCAGTTTAAACTGCGTTAATGTGTTTACTTATTTTTGGTTGCCCTGGGTCTTCGTTGCTGTGCGCAGGCTTTCTCTAGTTGTGGCGAGTGGGGGCTGCTCTCTGTTGCAGTGTGCTGGCTTCTCATTGCCATGGCTTCTCTTGTGAAGCTCCTGCGTGCCTGGGCTATAGTAATTGCGGCACATGAACTCAATAGTTGTGGCTCCTGGGCCTTAGAAAGTGTGGGCGCCAGTTGTTGTGCATACTGGCTCAGTAGTTGTGGTGCAACATGCTTTAGTTGCTCCACAGCATGTGGAATCTACCAGTATCAAGGATCAAACCCATGTCTCCTGCATTGGCAGGCAGATGTCTATCCACTGTACCACCAGAGAAGTCCATATTTTTAAAAAGTAGGCTTGAAAAAAATCATCCTTAACTTTGAGAAAGAGTAGAACATGGATTTGAATTTAGAAAGTGTTTGTTAGATGCCAGTTAGCCCTTTTCATTTTACCATATACACTTCCTGCCTTCTTGGAACTTTAATCCAAGATGTAGTCACTAAAACAGTAACATCTTTTCTGTACTTGTCATTTTTTGCTATCTCCTTGAGAGCCATGAATATATATGTTCCATAGGGGTAAAATGCATAATGCATTCAAGCCTTATAGTAGAAATAATTATTTATTATAATAGGGGGTCATCATAGACAATAAATAATACTCAGAAAAACTTACTGAGGAAGGAGTTAATGAATATTTCCTTTTTCTGTTTTGTCTCTTTTTGACCTGTAAGAAACAAGTACAAAAGTTGTTTTTAAGTTTAACAAAGTATTTAAGTGACTTCTCTTACAATGAGTAGTGATGTCAGCAAACTGATGTGCAGTGAGCAACCTGCTGTGTCTTTTTCAGAGCAGTGGTGGATAATAATGCTTCCATTTTGATTAGCCCATGCTGAGTGAATAGGAGTTAATCCTGGCTGCCTGGCAGAAGTAGATTTGTTATATAATTTATGGTACCCAGAAGCCCTTTGAGGAGGTCTTTATCATCTTATTATCCGGACAATATCTATCTAGGCCTGAAGATTAATTTTTGTTGTTCTCATCTAGTTCCACCAGACTGATTTCACAGCAACTTGCTGTTAAATGCTGGCACTTGGTTTTTGCTTTTGACACAAAGGTATGCTAATCAAGAATGGCTGATAGGAATCCTGTAATGTTTCAATCAGTGATTTATTGTCATTTAGAGGGTTCCCCCCCCCCCCCGCCCCCATTAAACTGATTTAACTTCTGAAAAATGATTCAGGTTAGGGTTTCAAACATTTCTTCAACTAGCCTCCCCAAAAGGTTTATTAATGATTCTGTCTTGTAAATTGCTGCTGGAGTTCATTTGTGTCAGTCCTGTCACTGCTGAAACAAATGCAGGAGGAATGTCAGTTTAGTTTTCCTTCGTCTGGCACATGGACTTCTTAACTCTATTACGGGTAGATGCCTGCTGTTAAACAAGCCTGTACTATTTTTTATGACTTGCTTAGAAGTCATGTGGTAGTGTGATCCCTGTCCCCAACTACCAGTGCTTAAACTTATAATTTTCAATGTATTATGTTAAAAGAGACTTCTAATTCTGGATATTTTTCTTTTCAGTTTTAAACCTAAAGGTGGAAGTTTTATTTTTAGAAAATACTCTCCTAGAAAAGTCACTGGTGTCGCTACCCCAAATACTAGGCCTAAGGGTGGGAAGAGCAAGAGCTGACTGTTTCACATGGCTAAGCAGAATGTGTGGGCTGGTCTGCCAGCCAGCAGAGGTGGAAGCTGCCCTTTGCTTTCTTGGCAAGTACATCTGGCTGTGAAGGCCCTGATTAGGACTTTAGGTTTTGGCCTTTTCCTGGCAGTTATAAGAAACATAGTCTATTGTCTCCAGTGGTTCTAAAGAGATGCAGGGCCTTGATGGTCCACATTCCTTATCCTCTTTGCAGGAAATGGCTTCATCCCTCAGAATTAAAAGCCAATCTGTCATCAAGCAAATTTTAAAAATACTACAGTGGAAAAAAATATCTTAAGTAGTGTAAAACTTGCTGTGAGTTCTTCATGTTCACTATATAGCATGCAAACAAGCTGTTGGCTTTTGCCCTTACATCTCTAGACACCTTAAAAGTCATTCCTTTGTTTATTGTGATAGAGAAGCAGCAGTTTGGACCAGCACCAGAAGGTTTTTCATTGCTTGGAGAACCCTTGGAGCTTCCTACAGTGCTGCATGGCTATGGCTTGAATAAACTGTCTGGACTTTCACCCTTGCTTGAAGGACAGGCAAGAGTGATTTCCATTATTATGTGGATTTTTCCCAGGGGACTAAGTTGCAGGTCAAAAAGAGGTACTACAGGGTGAACATCTCCCAATTTTAGCTTCAAATTTTGGCTCTTGCTGTTTGAGGTGAAAATTAACTTGCAGAATAAGGAGAGAGAGGACTATATACTGCTGACTGAGAAGCTGTGTTTATATCACATTATCTGGTTAACTGATGAGGTAGGGAATAATTTGGAACAGTGAGACAGTTTCCTCTTTTCCCTTTGACGGTAGTAGGGTGTTGAGAGGCAAGGGGTCCAGGAATTGGATCTTAGGAACCAGCTCTTGAGTGGTGAAATTAAGGCCTACTCTACATCCTTAGGGCTTCGGTTCCTTGACTGTTGAGTATTTGATAACAACATAGAATTGGTATATATAGCTATCATCTATTGAAAACTAACTGTGCTAGGGACAATGCTAAGCATGTCATACTCATCATTTATTCAGTCATGAGTTAATACATTTAAGTGCATAGACTAGTACCTTGTAGAGAGTGCTCAATAAATATCAGAGATTATTATTCAATAGATATTATCAAAACATTTACTTACATGATAAAGCTTAGGTGCCCAGGACAAAATGTTGAATAAAATAATTGCCACTCTTCTGGAAATTGCTTTCTAGTAGGGGGAGTGGAAAATAAATAAGTTAACAAGAATTTCAGAGAGTGGTATGTGCTAAAGAAATAAAATAGTGTGCTGCTGGATCAGAGGGAGATGGTACTTTAGATTGGTTGGACAAGGAATACATCTCAGCATTTGAACTGAAATCCTCTGATACGAAGGAGCCATTTATTCTTCACAGTGACCCTTTGTCCCAATTTTCAGGTGAGAAAACAGATGCAGGGTGACTAAGTATGTGTGGAAAGTGAATAGAGCTGGACTGTACAGACCCTATCATTCTGCATCCAAAGCATATCATGTCCTTCCCAGAAGGGCAGCTGTAGGAGTTGAACTATATGCAGTTGGTTTTGAGTAAAAGAAATGGAGTTGGTTGCAGTACAGGTAAAACCCTCAGGCAATTTAGAAAAGTTTTTTAGAAAATTTCATGGACCCCCCCAATCCTGGGATGCAAAATTTGAGTATGAGTGTGTGTATGTATGTATATTTTATTCTAGAATCCAAAGCTATCTTCAACTTTTCAAAGGTGATGACAAAAACAGCCTGTGTACCACTGCTTTCTTTTAGGATGTTTTTCATATTGTTTTTTTGGAAAGTAAGGCCTACTTGCTAGGGCAGAGTGTTTTGTTTTGTTTTTTTTTTTTTTCACTTTGGTGATTTATTATTTACAAATCTCTGCTTCTATACAGGATAACAATTGCACTTTTTTTAAAAAAATGAGATAAAATGGCATCGCTGATGTGGCCAGTGGGCCCAGGCCCCACTGCTCGGTCCTGAGAAGGAGTGCCTGGTCTGGAGCCCTCTGGCCAGCAACCTGCCAGGGGGCCAGGGGCTGATGCAGCCCCCTACCCTCCCATCTCATCCATCTTGGGTTGCAGCTGGCCTGCAAGAGTGGGGGCAGAGCTGACAGAGGTCTTGCTGCTGCAGGTAGACGCCAGTCCCCAACGTGTCCTCAGTGAGGGTCAGTCCCAGAGGGCCCAGGTGTGGCCGCCGTGCTCAGAGGACCTGCTCTGTGCTGGAGGCTGAGATGTCCAGGAGCTGCCCTGCCCCATAGGGGTTTAGTTCGTCCTTGTCTTGGCAGAGCGTCCACACGTACAGCATTTGCAGTACCGTCTCCAGGTCACCATAGACCACCTTGCCTTTGGAGTTCTTGATCACCATCACCATCTGGGCCTGGAAGGTGATGATCAGCACAGACCCCTGCTCCATTATCATGCCCATGGCCATATCGATGTTGTCAGTGTCCACAATACGGGAGTGCAACTGGAGGGCCAGACCCTTGGCCTGCTGGATCAGGTTGGCCAGTTGGCTGTAGACAGCTTCGTAGCACCAGTCTTTGAGAATGTCAGGCTCCTGGGAAATCATGGCCTCCAGAATGTCGGGGATGATGTCGTTCTCGCACTGCTACAGGAAGCGGTCCTTATCGATAGCAGGGTCTACACGCAGGATCTCTGTGAGCACCTCTGACATCTCCATCTTTGAGAACAGGCCTCCCAGCAAGCCTGTGATCTTGTCTGTCAGTATGTGGGTCTCCCAGATGAAGTCGTCGTCGCTCTCTTCATCTTTCATTTTCATCTCGAAGAACCGATTGAACACACATTGTTGTCCCCGAAGTTCTTCCACTGCTGGTACCACTTGGAGTCCTTGTGTAGCACCACCCCCATTGCCTCCTTGCTGCCCTCAAACATTTTCTCTTCCTTGAATTTTTCTCCATCGGATTCCTTCCTTTTCAAGGGCCGTTCAGACTGTTGGTAGGGTCTGGTCTGTCCCAGGATGCTCTCGTCGATCTCCTTGACAGACTCCACGCCCTGGGAGAGGACTTTGAAGGCAGTGGTCCAGCCGAGCTTCTCCCCACCTTTGGACACCGACTTGGCAGATTGCTTGGCGGTCTTGGCTGCTTCTTCTACACTCTCCTTGATATTTCTGCCAAGGTCACTTTTATTGACTTTGTCAAGACTGTCTTTGACAGTGCCCATAATCTCCCCTAGCTTCTTCCTGATCACCTCACTCGTCCTCTGGGTTTTCAGTTCAGTGGTTTTGTATTTCCTCCTGGCTTCCTGGAACGCATGTGACTCTTCCAGCTTCTTGGCCTTGTTTCAGAACTTTTTTATACTTGTTTCATTTCTTTGTTTTTGGCTAATTCCTCTTTGATGTTATTGAGCAAACTGGAGAGAAACCCTTTTCTGTTTCCAGAGGAAGGAATAGGATTTGGACAGGGTTAGCTCTCCCCTCGGCTGGGCAGCTGGTAGGTACCATGGGGTAGCATCCCTAGATTGTGGCTGGACAGGAGATGGACTCCACTGCCAAAATATCTCTGTGGGCAGCGGCACCAGCCTGCCCACAGCACTGCCGCTGCCATGGTAGAGGATCCTGTGTGTTAGGGCAAAGTTTTAATAGAAAGCATTGTAAATGAACGTTCAGTTCAGTTCAGTTCAGTTGCTCAGTCTATTCAACTCTTTGCGACCCCATGGTCTACAGCATGCCACACTTGCCTGTCCTTTACTATCTCACGGAGCTTGCTCCAACTCACGTCCATTGAGTTGGTGTTGCCACCCAACCATCTCCTCCTGTCATCCCCTTCTCCTGCTGCCCTCAGTCTTTCCCAATATCAGGGTCTTTTCCAGTGAGTCAGCTCTTCTCATCTGGTGGCCAAAGTATTGGAGCTTCAGCTTCAGCATTACTCCTTCCAACGAATATTCAGGACTGATTTCCTTTAGGATTGACTGGTTTGATCTCCTTGTAGTCCAAGGGACTCTCAGGAAGCTCCATCACTACAGTTCAAAAGCATTAATTCTTTGGCAGTCAGCCTTTTATCCAACTCTCACATCCGTACATGGCAACTGGAAAAACCACAGCTTTGACTAGACAGACCTTTGTCAGCAAAGTAATGTCTGTGCTTTTTAGTATGCTGTCTAGGTTTGTCATAGCTTTTCATCCAAGGAGCAAGTGTCTTTTAATTTCATGGCTGCAGTCACCTTTCGCAGAGATTTTGGAGCCCAAGAAAGTAAAGTCTGTCACTTTTTCCATTGTTTCCCCATCTATTTGCCATGAAGTGATGGGGCCAGATGCCAGATCTTAGTTTTCTGAATTTGGGGTTTTAAGCTAGCTTTTTCACTCTCCTCTTTCACTTTCATCAGAGGCTCTTCAGTTTCTCTTGGCTTTCTGCCATAAGGGTGGTGTCATCTGCATATCTGAGGTTATTGATATTTCTCCTGGCAGTCTTGATTCCAGCTTGTGCTTCATCCAGCACAAGTACATCTCATGATGTACTCTGCATATAAGTTAAATAAGTCTGGTGACAATACACAACCTTGATGTACTCCTTTCCAAATATGGAACCAGTCCATTCTTGGACTGCATACAGGTTTCTCAGGAAGTAGGTAAGGTTATAGGTAAGGAAGCCTTTCTTCTCTCCTTGCTGTTCTTAGGAACTCTGCATTCAAATGGATATATGTTTCCTTTTCTCCTTTGCCTTTCACTTCTCTTCTTTTCTCAGCTATTTGTAAGGCCTCCTCAGACAACCGTTTTGCCTTTTTGCATTTCTTCTTCTAGGGGATGGTCTTGATCACTGCCTCCTGTACAGTGTCACAAACCTCTGTCCATAGTTCTACAGGCAGTATGTCTGTCAGATCTAATCCCTTGAATCTATTTGTCACTTCCACTGTATAATCATAAGGGATTTGATTTAGGTCATACCTGAATGGTCTAGTGGTTTTTCCTACTTATTTCAAGTCTGAATTTGGCAATAAGGAGTTCTTGATCTGAGCCACAGTCAGCTCCTTGTCTTGTTTTTGCTGAGTGTATAGAGCTTCTCCATCTTTGGCTGCAAAGAATATAATCAATCTGATTTTGATATTGACCATCTGGTGATGTCCATGTGTAGAATTGTCTCTTGTGTTGTTGGAAGAGGGTATTTGCCATGACCAGTGCCTTCTCTAGCAAAACTCTGTTAGCCTTTGCCCTGCTTCATTCTGCACTCCAAGAACAAACTTGCCTGTTACTCCACGGATCTCTTGACTTCCTACTTGTGCATTCCAGTCTCCAATATTTTTTATTTAATTATCTGCTTATCTTTACCCTCATTAATGTACCCTTTGGTCTCATGCCATATGAGTGCACATTTGTGAAATAAGTAACTTGACCAAAAAAAGAAAAAAACGTCCAAACATTGGGGCCTCAGGTTTCAACCTACAGGGAATATATTTCCAATAAAGACACACTAATGTGAGCATTTCCTATCACTGTCTTCAAAACCTGAATACTTTCTAAATAGACTTTTTAGTACTTGACACTGAAGAGAAATTGTTTCCACAATAGTAATTGAAACCAAGAGAGTAGCAAAGTTATGGTCAGGTCTGTTCTTTCAGTTCATAGGATGTGGTTTAGATCCAGTAGCCTATGTTAGTCAGAAGATTGATCATGTTATTGCATAGGGAAAGACTTACAGGAGTTTTTACTTTGCAGTCATTCACATGGTGTCTGAGTGCTGGGAGGAGGTTCTTCCTTGGAAATGTGAAGATGACAGAAGCATACACAATAGGATAAAGCAGCTGAAAGTGCTCTGTGGTACTTTTGCTTGAACGAGGCTTAAGATGGTAAGAATTGCAAGAAAGATTCTTTTTCTCTTAGTCATGTCATCTTTCAAATAGCATCCTCATGGTCCACCCAGTTGTCATGAGATTTTACAATTTGCTCAAGTTTGGGATCATTGGTCCTAGTGTTCAACTAAGAAGTCTCTTGATATATTTGGTGGAAATTGTGGCCTGCTAAGTTGGTCTCTGACCATGGTATCAGATCTTCTGTTTCTTTGCTCTGTGAGTAGATCTGAGTGACATAGTTGTGTCTTGGTTGGGACTGTTTCTGTTATGACAGGAAAACTGGCATCTGGCTTATGGTAAAGGAGAATTAATTGGCTCATATAACTGTGAGGTCCAGGCTTTGATCTGACTTTAGGTACAGTTGGATTCTGGGTTCAAATAATGTCTTTAAAACTGATTTTGTCTCTTGGCACTGGTTTTATTCTTGTGTCTTACACGCATTTAAATTGAGACCCATCTGATAAGAAGAGACAGTTTAACCCTCACAGTGACCCTTGGATAGGCATTATTATTTTCTTTGGTGCTCTTTCTGATAAGAAGACCAAAGCAGCTCCAACCTTCTTTGCTTTTAGTGCTAAGATTCACTTTGTCTGACTTAGGTCTCCTTTATATTTCTGACCCAGTTGTTGAAAGCCAAGGACATAGGGAGACTTTGGTGGGCTTGAGTCACATAGTTCATTATCAGCCCTACCCAACATACATGACTAAGAGTGAGGGAATTGGATCTTTCTAGTGAAGAAAATTGAGTGGCCAACTGATGAAGAACCTGGGTGCTTGGGGAGCAGATGAGTCTCTGCTACAATCCTTTGATCCAATCTAAAGCTAAAAGGCCATATATTAAGTCTGTGGTCTGAATCCAGACTATTAATCATTTCAAGTGCACCATAGTTCCATTTTGAATGAAATTCTTGCTCCCTGGGCATGTGATTCACTCAGGTTCAAGTCCATGGGTCAGACCCTCCTACCCCCAATGGTAAACTTATGATAGTTCCATTCAGTTCAGTTCAGTTGCTCAGTTGTGTCTGACTCTTTGCGACCTCATGAATCGCAGCACGCCAGGCCTCCCGGTCCATCACCAACTCCCAGAGTCCACCCAAACCCATATCCATTGAGTTGGTGATGCCATCTCATCCTTTGTCGTCCCCTTCTCCTCCTGCCCCCAATCCTTCCCAGCATTAGGGTCTTTTCCAATGAGTCAACTCTTCGCATGAGGTGGCCAAAATATTGGAGTTTCAACTTATGATAAGGGGACTATTACTCATTAGATTTATTATTATCATTAGACTGTTATTCATTAGATGGTCTCTGTCTTTTTTGTGTGTGTATGGGACATGGGGAAAGGTTCATTTTCTTTTGAAAGAATAAATCAGGGGAATTTAGATATTATTGAAACATGATTAATCTCTTTCTGTTCCCTGCTCTGCACCCCACTCCATCATTTAACAGTACTGTCTTGAAATCCTTGGAGCTAAAATTGTTGAATTTGTCAATGTTTTGATGCAATTTATAATGAAGCAAATGGTCACTCATGTTTTCCATCCTCCTCTGTCAGTTTGATATTTTTCCTAAAATATGTCTACAAGTAATTTTGGTAAGGTATGTTGGTTTTTTTTTTTTTTTTTAAGAAATTGAATTAGTTGACAAATATTACCAGGTGATGTTGGAAGAAATACTCACTCCCAGTACAGTCCCATTATATAAGTTGACACTACTTTTTTTGAATTTAGATTGATTTTATATGGTGACTCAGCTGATAAAGAACCTTTCTGCATTGCCAGAGAACCAGGTTCAATTTCTGGGTCAGGAAGATCTGCTGGAGAAGGGCATGGCAACCTACTCCAGTATTCTTGCCTGGAGAACTCTGTGGACAGAGGCACTTGGGCTGCAGTCCACGGGGTTGCAAAGGGGCGGACACCGAGTGACTAATACTTTCACTTTTCATACACAGACACATACAAGTATAATATGTTTTTGCATAGTCTTTGATCTGTTGTTCCACTTCTGGGAGTTTATTCTCAGGAGCTGAATTTTAGCTGCATATTCTGTTTATTATCCCAATATTGTTTATAATAGTGAACTGTTGGAAGCAAACTAAATGTCCAACCATTAGAGTTTAAACTGTCAAATTATCAATGAAAGACATATCTGGCAATTAAATGTTTTAACAGAGAGTCTCAACCTTTCTGCAACCCTTCTGCAGTGTAGCACCAAATTTTAGACAGATTGAAGTCGTAGGCAATAAATAGTTCATGGGTCATGTGAAATAGCTGGTGTATCAGTGGTAATACTGTCACAGTCTTGGTAGTATAGCCATTGATTTGCAGCTCTTTTAAAGCATTTGATGAGGAAAGATTTATATGAAAAAGTGTTTTCAAAACAGTTTGCAAAATAGAATGTACATTATGACTCAGTTTGTTTAAAAGTTGGATATGTGTACTGTGAACATGCATGTGCTTATTTATGTGTGCCACCTATATGCTTATATAGACCACTGAAAGGATACATTCCAAAATACTACTTTAGGTGGAAGGATTGTGTCGGTAAGTTGTGTTCAACTCTTTTGGGACCCCCATGAACTGTAGCCTCCCAGGCTTCTCTTTCCATGGGATTTCCCAGGCAAGAATACTGGAGTGGGTTGCTATTTCTTTCTTCAGGAGATCTTCCCAAGATGGGTCGAACCAGAGTCTCTTACATTGGCAGGAGGATTCTTTACCACTGAGCCACCTGGGAAGCAGCAGGTGGTGGAGTACTAGGGGACTTTTTCTCTTTATGCTACTCCATATTTTCTAAACTTTACAGAATGACTGTGTAATGTTTTTGAATTTTGCAGTGGGAAAGAAAGCCTTAGTGGTCTTACTTCTCTGACCGGCTTGCTGATAGAATTGTAAAAAGATATTCTTTTATTATAGAGAACTTTTTTCTGTCCCTCTTCCTTTTCTTATCTACTAAGCTTTAGCAATCAGCTTCCATCATGGAGCTCTGAAAAATGATAAATGTGGCCTTAATGAATTTGGATTTTTTTTTTTTTTAAGACTCAGCAAATGTTTAAATGTTAGCAAACATCACCTTTGTTACCATGTGATGAACATGAGAGCTGTTTAGAAGAAATGTGGCTCTAGAAACTACATTTGTATATTTGTGGTCATTCAGGTGCCCGTCTAAGAAGACAGTTGGATGCAGTCATTTATCATCTTTATATTGGATTCCTTTCTCATCTTTTGACTCATTTCATAGTTTCCTTTCTTGGCTTTCTTAGATACAAAGACCATATCTCAACTCCAGTTAACTATTTTTCATCAGTAACTACTGAATTCTACAGGTGACTGAAAAGTGAACAGTTGATGTGGTGATTGGGTGTTTGAGGAATGATTATCTAGTAAATGTAAATTATCTGGTAGATGTCTGGGATGGCTGGTACCATATGCTATCTGGAAGCAGGCAGTTGGTGCCTAACCAGTGGTTTTACCTTCAGTGTGACGTAATGAGACCTGTATTCTGAGGATGAGCTACAAGCTAAAATCAGAGTTAAAGAGTATAGCGGTCAGGCTATTTATCGTGGTACCATGGAGCAACATCAGGTCAAGAAGCAACAGTTAGAACTGGACATGGAACAACAGACTGGTTCCAAATTGGGAAAGGAGTACGTCAAGGCTACATATTTTCACCCTGCTTATTAACTTATATGCAGAGTACATCATGTGAAATGCGGGGCTGGATGAAGCACAAGCTGGAATTAAGACTGCCAGGAGAAATTTCAATAACCTCAGATATGCAGATGACACCACCCTTATGGCAGAAAGTGAAGAGGAACTAATAAAATGCCTCTTGATGAAAGTGAAAGAGGAGAGTGAAAAAGTTGGCTTAAAGCTCAACATTCAGAAAACTAAGATCATGGCATCCGGTCCCATCATTTCATGGCAAATAGATGGGGAAACAATGGAAACAGTGATAGACTTTTATTTCTTTGAGCTCCAAAATCCCTGCAGATGGTGACTGCAGCCATGAAATTAAAAGACGCTTGCTCCTTGGAAGGAAAGCTATGATCAACCTAGACAGCATATTAAAAAGCACAGACATTACTTTGCCAACAAAGGTCTGTCTAGTCAAGGCTATGGTTTTTCCAGTAGTCGTGTATGGATGTGAGAGTTGTACTGTAAAGAAAGCTGAAGAATTGATGCTTTTGAACTATGGTGTTGGAGAAGACTCTTGAGAGTTCCTTGGACTGCAAGGAGATCCAAAGAATTGATGCTTTTGAACTGTGAGCACCAGAGAATTGATGCTTTTGGACTGTCATGTTGAAGAAGACTCTTGAGAGTCCCTTGGACTGCAAGGAGAGCCAACCTGTCTATCCTAAAGGAAATCAGTCCCGAATATTCATTGGAAGGACTGATGCTGAAGCTGAAATTCCCAATACTTTGGCTATCTAATGCAAAGAACTGACTCATTAGAAAAGACCCTGCTGCTGGGAAAGATTGAAGGTGGGAGGAGAAGAAGATGACAGAGGATGAGGTGGTTGTATGGCATCACTGACTCAGTGGACATGAGTTTGAGTAAGCTCTGAGAGTCGGTGATGGACAGGGAAGTCTGAAGTGCTGCAGTCCATGGGGTCACTACTGAGTGACTGAATTGAATTGATGAAACATAAACCCAAGACGACCCTCTATAAACAGTAAATTTAGCTAATGAAAAAGCTGGTGCAGAAACACAGAGAGTGACCAGCTTAGAAATCTGATGCCCCTTATGATGTCCACTTTGCACATAAGTGTACAGTCAGACTTGTCCAGATCAGTGGTGACAGCAAAAATATTCCAAGTGTGGGTCACTAAAATAATTCAGCTCTTTTTTTGGTTATTTTGAGTCATGTGGGATTAAATATGTAGCAGCTCTTGAACCCAGAGACCAAAAATGCTTGATTCTTTGGTATTTGGGAACTTTATAATATGTATGTATTGACTTTGTTGAATTTGGCAAGTAGTATTTGTTCTGGCCAGCCCACAGTGGCCTCAGTCCTCAGACCTCAACTGCATATATATTCTCAGTATATTTGAAGTATGCAAGGTAAGGAACATTAAGAATCCTTCAAAAAGAAGAGAGAAATTATTTTGTACAAAGCTAACTGGTCTTAGTCCTGTGACCTAAGATTATTTTACAGAAATATAACCAATTGGTTTATTTTCTTTTAAAAAAATTTATCTTCCCTTCCTTCCTCCCTGTTTTCCCCCATCCCCCTCTTCTTTTTGTAGTTTTGAGATTGGTGGATTTAGAAAGTCATGTGTTCCTACCCATCCCTAACTGGAACTGCTGTCTTAGCTTGCAGTACATTTTAGGACAAAAAGTCTTAAAAGCATGAAAATAGCAGACACGCCTCATTTGCTTTGGCAGAGGGAACAGCTTTTTCTCCCAAGTAGCTCTAGGTAAGACCTAATCTCCAAAGGTGATCTTGTAAGTTCCAAATGACAGAAAGCAGAAGAGCTTGTGTTTTAAAATACTCCCTCCAGTCTTTCCTCCTTGTATTTTATTTTTGCAAGTTTACTTTCTAAGAGGTAGTTTAGAAATGGATACTACCCATTTCCCGACTGTTTCTCAGGTCATTCAGCATCTACATTTGCCAGCTGGTATCAAGAGACTCTTGTGGTCTTGCTTTGAGACTCCTCAAGGGGATGGCTTTTGCCACTATAGCTGCTTCAGCCCCTGGCAGCTGGGTGTATGGCATATATAGTAAGAAGTAAAAACATGTGCCGAATTAGCTATACAAATTGTTTGGATGAAAGTTGGAAAGATGGGTTTCTTACTGCTGTAATATGTAAAAGCACTAACAGTTGCTAGTGGCTTCTTGCTTCTGAATAGATTCTAGGTGGGAACAAATGGGATAGGTGGACTGGATCATTTCCTTCTTTCAAAGAAGTCATCAGAGTAGACCTCAGGTGCCTTGCTGACATTGGCTTTTGGTACCAGCATTTGCCTCGTTTTTTTAAAACTCCAAACCAGGTACAACAATGAACCAGCTTGCTTGCTCTATTTTCCATATCACCTGTGCTCATTCTTAGTCTTGTGTTTGACTCTTTGTAACCCTCTAGACTAGCTTGCCAGGCTCCTCTGCCCATGGAATTTTCCAGACAAGAATGCTGGAGTGGGGTACCATTTCCTATTCTAGGGGATCTTCCACACTCAGGAGTTGAACCCACATCTCTTGCATCTCCTGCATTGGCAGGCAGTTTCTTTACCACTAACGCCACCTGGGAAATCCATATATTTTATGTCAGGGCCTTTTTCTTAGCCTGCAGAGGTCAAACTAAGATGATTAGGAGAGGGAAGGCTGCAAAAACAGTGTCACCTCTCACCTCTTGTTCAGATTGGAATAGACTGACTTTCCCATTTTCCTTTGGCTCTAGTAGGCTTGGGCAGAAGTATGAAAGCTGTTCACTGAGGAGGCAAAAGCCTTGTCCTCAGAAGGCTTGCAAATTTAGAACTTCAGCCTCTTTGCATGTCAAAAAGTAAAGGTTGTCCCAGAATGTTAGACTTCAGAGGATTTTAGTGTTGGGAACATAGAAACTCAGAGAGGTTAAGAGACTTGTTCAAGGACATACGTCAGTTAGGGACATCCCAGACCAGAACTGAAGGCTTCCTGAGACTTTACTCTGATCCTACTGATTCAGTACCTCTGGAGTACAATCACGTATTGATAATGTATTTTTTCTTCTATCGTCTCCTTAGGGGAAGAGTATATCCTGGCATATGTGTGTATGCTCAGTTGCTCAATTGTGTCTGACTCTTTGCGACCATGAACTGTAGCCCACCAGTCTCTTCTGTTCATGAAATTTTCCAGGCAAGCATACTCGAGTGGGTTGCCGTGTCCTACTCCAGGGGATCTTCTTGACCCAGGTACTGAACCTGTGTCTTGTGTCTGCTGCATTGGCAGGCAGATTCTTTACCACTCTGCCACCTGGAACAGCATAGTGAAGAACAGTAAGTAGTGAGACCAGTGATGTAATATGATGAGTTTAGAATCAGACTCCTGGGTTTGAATCCCTTACGTTTATAGATTGGCTGTGTGACCTCAGGCCAAATCCCTTAAACTTTGTTCAGTTTATTCCCCTGTAAAGTTAAGATTATATTTTCTTCCTCATAGAGTTGTAATTGGTTAAAAGTGATAATTCATGTCAGTCTCCTCACTACATGCAACCAACTTAAAAGATTATTGCTATTAATAAACATTTTAAAATCCTTTCTCAACCTAGACCAACCAGATCGACCATTTGCCTCTTTCCTTTCCACTTTTATGCTCCCAGTCACTGAAGGACCAGAACAAGACTCATCATCTCTGTGAAATTTTCCCATTGAGTAGATTTTGGAGCCTGACAAACTGATTTTATTTCCTAGTCCTATCGCTTAGTGGTTAAGAAACCTCAGTTCCCTAATCTGTAAGACCTCTGACATCATAGATTGTTGTGAAGTTTGAAGATGATGATGTATATGAAGCATATAACAAATACCAATTCCTCTTCATTAGTCCCTCCACCTCCCTTTCCATAACACTGGTTCATACTCCTCTCTCCTTAAGCTGTCTCTATTCGTCTTTGTGTGGTTTAGCCCTTCATGGTCTTTCTGTCCATAAGGGGTGATTCTGTTTCAAAGGCAGACTGTAAGTCCTAGAATACAGGGACTTGCCTGATTGTCACTTCATGCAGCTGCCTAAGAATTAGAAACACTTTCCTGATCTCCCTTCTCTGGCTGTCTGTGGAGTCAGAGCATTCACTGGGACCATGATCTCTGGGACTGCCCTTCGCCCAGCAGTGTGAGCTCCAGACCTGGGGCCAAGCAAGCAACCAAGCCCATCCCCAGGAATAGCAGCTGGGTCTGCCACAGGAGAGGAGGGAGGCTGGAAGCTGATGCAGAGAAGGAGAGAGGCAGAAGCAGTTAGAGCTGAGATTGGAGGAGAAAAGCTGGAGGCTTATCTTGGTCCAACATAAACTAAGCAGTTACTGCCTTTGATCTTTCAAATAAACCCCCAAAGCTATGCCTAGAAGTATGTTTCCTGGTTTGTAGCTTTTTTTCTCCCTTTATTCTTCTTCCTGCCTTTCCTTTCTTTCCACCCCTTCTTGTCTGTCACTCCGTTTCACTCGTGTATGCCACTTTAGCTGAAATAGGAGACCAGAGTCACTTACTGCAAGAACAGGAGAGCTACTGTGGGCATTTGGGACATCAGCATTCCTGAACTGCCCCAGGAGACCTGGCCTGGCTGCTGACAAGAGCACTTTTTGAGGAAAAGAGAAGCTTGATCCTGTCACCAGCTTTCTGGTAATAACAATTACAATAAAAGCTAACACTTACCGAATACTTTTTATGAGTCAGGTATTAGGGCAGAGCATTTTACATGGGACACCTCATTTCCTCTATCCACCAGTCCATGAGGTACACCTGTCCCATTTTAAAGTTATATGCTGACGGTCACAAACTTGGTGCATCACCATGATTCAGATACAGGTTCGTCTGCTTATGGAGCTCATCCTGTTAATTACTCTGCTCCAGTTTCTCCTTTTCTAGTTAGCTGCTTGACCTCTGTATACTTACATTTCTTTTCCTATGAAATGGCAGTAATTATTTCCTAGAGTTACACTTCACTGTAGCTCTTACAATATACTGACAATGAAAAGTGGAATTAATTAATGATGATATTCTGTTAGTAATGAAATTTGGTTCTGGGGAGCCCAGATTGTGCTGAGGCTATCCAATTCAGAGGGATAGCAGGAGGACTACTGGGAAAGTAGTTGCATTAGATGAGTGTAAATCAGTACCAAGTTAGAAATCCTGGCTTTCTCCAGATCTACACACCTGGAATCTAGTGGAAAGGGAATGAAATTTGGAACTGACTGGAAGATTGCCCCAGATTAGGGACAAAATTTAGTTCGGTTCAGTCACTCAAGCATGCCTGACTCTTTGTGACGCCATGGACTGCAGCATGCCAGGCTTCTCTGTCCCTCACCGACTGCCAGATCTTGCTCAAATTCATGTCCATCAAATCAGTGATTTCATCCAACCATCTCATCCTCTGTTGTCCCCTTCTCCTCCTGCCTTCAATCTTTCCCAACAGCAAGGTCTTTTCCAGTAAGTCAGTTCTTCGCATCAGGTAGCCAAAGTACTGGAGCTTCAGCGTCAGCATTACTCCTTCCAATGAATATTCAGGACTGATTTCCTTTAGGATTGACCGGTTTGATCTTGCTGTCCAAGGAACTCTCAAGAGTCTTCTCCAACACCACTGTTCAAAAGCATCAGTTCTTCAGCACTCAGCTTTCTTTATGGTCCACCTCTCACATTCATACAGTTCAGTTCAGTTCAGTCACTCAGTCGTGTCCGACTCTTTGCGATCCCATGAATCACAGCACGCCAGGCCTCCCTGTCCATCACCAACTCCCAGAGTTCGCTCAGAGTCACGTCCATTGAGTCCGTGATGCCATCCAGCCATCTCATCCTCGGTCGTCCCCTCCTCCTCCTGCCCCCAGTCCCTCCCAGCGTCAAAGTCTTCTCCAATGAGTCAACTCCTCACGTGAGGTGGCCAAAGTACTGGAGTTTCAGCTTTAGCATCATTCCTTCCAAAGAAATCCCAGGGTTGATTTCCTTCAGAATGGACTGGTTGGATCTCCTTGCAGTCCAAGGGACTCTCAAGAGTCTTCTCCAACACCACAGTTCAAAAGCATCAATTCTTCGGCGCTCAGCCTTCTTCACAGTCCAACTCTCACATCCATACATGACCACAGGAAAAACCATAGCCTTGACTAGACGGACCTTAGTCGGCAAAGTAATGTCTCTGCTTTTGAATATGCTATCTAGGTTGCTCATAACTTTTCTTCCAAGGAGTAAGCATCTTTTAATTCCGTGGCTGCAGTCAACATCTGCAGGGATTTTGGAGCCCCCCAAAATAAAATCTGACACTGTTTCCACTGTTTCCCCATCTATTTCCCATGAAGTGATGGGACTGGATGCCATGATCTTCGTTTTCTGAATGTTGAGCTTTAAGCCAGCTTTTTCACTCTCCTCTTTTACTTTCATCAAGAGGCTTTTTAGTTCCTCTTAACTTTCTACCATAAGGGTGGTGTCATCTGCATATCTGAGGTTATTGATATTTCTCCCGGCAGTCTTGATTCCAGCTTGTGTTTCTTCTAGTCCGGCGTTTCTCATGATGTACTCTGCATAGAAGTTAAATAAGCAGGGTGACAATATAAAGCCTTGATGTACTCCTTTTCCTATTTGGAACCAGTCTGTTGTTCCATGTCCAGTTCTAACTGTTGCTTCCTGGCCTGCATACAGATTTCTCAAGAGGCAGGTCAGGTGGTCTGGTATTCCCATCTCTTTCAGGATTTTCCACAGTTTATTGTGATCCACACAGTCAAAGGCTTTGGCATAGTCAATAAAGTACAAATAGATGTTTTTCTGGAACTCTCTTGCTTTTTCCATGATCCAGCAGATGTTGGCAATTTGATCTCTGGTTCCTCTGCCTTTTCTAAAACCAGCTTGAACATCTGGAAGTTCACGGTTCACGTATTGCTGAAGCCTGGCTTGGAGAATTTTGAGCATTACTTTACTAGCATGTGAGATGAGTGCAGTTGTGTGGTAGTTTGAGCATTCTTTGGCATTGCCTTTCTTTGGGATAGGAATGAAAACTGACCTTTTCCAGTCCTGTGGCCACTGCTGAGTTTTCCAAATTTGCTGGCATATTGAGTGTAGCACTTTCACAGCATCATCTTTCAGGATTTGAAGTAGCTCTACTGAAATTCCATCACCTCCACTAGCTTTGTTTGTAGTGATGCTTTCTAAGGCCCAGTGACTACTGGAAAAACCATAGCTTTGACTAGACAGACCTTTGTCAGCAAAGTAATGTCTCTGTTTTTTAATATGCTATCTAGGTTTGCCATAGCTTTTCTTCCAAGGAGCAAGCATCCTTAATTTCATGGCTGCAGTCACCATCCACAGTGACTTTTGGAACCCAAGAAAATAAAGTCTGTCACTGTTTCCATTGTTTGCCCATCTATTTGCCATGAAGTGATGGGACCTGATGGCATGATCTTAGTTTTTTGAATATTGAGTTTTAAACCAGCTTTTTCACTCTCTTCTTTTACTTTCAACAAGAGGATCTTCAGTTCCTCACTTTCTGCCATAAGGGTGATGTCATCTTCAATCTGAGGTTATTGATATTTCTCCCAGCAATCTTGATTCCTACTTGTGCTTCTTCCAGCCCTGCATTTTGCATGATGTTCTCTGCATATAAGTTAAATGAGCAGGGTGACAGTATACAGCATTGATGTACTCCTTTCCCAATTTGGAACCAGTCTGTTGTTCCATGTCCAGTTCTAACTGTTGCTTCCTGACCTGCATACAGATTTCTCAGGAGGCAGGTCAGGTGGTCTGGTATTCCCATCTCTTTCAGAATTTTCCACAGTTTGTTGTGATGCACACAGTCAAAGGCTTTGGTGTAGTCAATAAAGCACAAGTAGATGTTTTTCTGGAACTCTCTTGCTGTTTTGATGACCCAACAGATGTTGGCAATTTGATGTCTGGTTCTTCTGCATTTTCTAAATCTAGGTTGAACATCTGGAACTTCACAGTTGACATACTGTTGAAACCTAGCTTAGGGAATTTTGAGTGTTACTTTGCTGGTGTGTTATATGAGTACAATTGTGCGGTAGTTTGAACATTCTTTGGCATTACCTTTCTTTGGGATTGGAATGAAAACTGACCTTTTCTAGTTCTGTGGCCACTGCTGAGTTTTCCAAATGTGCTGGCATATTGAGTGCAGCACTTTCACAGTATCATCTTTTAGGACTTGAAATAACTCAGCTGCAACTCCATCACTTCCACTCACTTTGTTCATAGTGATGCTTCCTAATGCCCACTTGACTTCACATTCCAGGATGTCTGGCTCTAGGTTAGTGATCACATCACTATGGTTATCTGGGTCATTAAGATGCTTTTTGTATAGTTTTTCTGTGTATTCTTGCCACCTTTTTAAAATATCTTCTGCCTCTGTTAGGTCCATACCATTCTGTCCTTTATTGTGCCCATCTTTGCATGAAATGTTCCCTTGGTATCTCTAATTTTCTTGAAGAGATCTCCTGTCTTTCCCATTTTATTGTTTTCCTCTATTTGTTTGCATTGATCACTGAGGAAGGCTTTCTTATCTCTCCTTGCTATTCTTAGGACCTCTGTATTCAGATGGGTATGTCTTTCCTTTTCTCCTTTGCCTTTCACTTCTCTTCTTTTCTCAGCTATTTGTAAGGCCTCCTCAGACAGCCATTTTGCTTTTTGGCATTTCTTTTCCATGGAGATGGTCTTGATCCCTGTCTCCTGTACAGTTTCATGAACCTCTGTCCATAGTTCATCAGGCACTCTATCAGATCTAGTCCCTTATATCTATTTCTCACTTTCACTGTATTTGATAAGGGATTTGATTTAGGTCATACCTGAATGGTCTAGTGGTTTTCCCCATTTTCTTCAATTTCGGTCTGAATTTGGCAAGAAGGAGTTCATGATCTAAGCCACAGTCAGCTCCCAGTGTGGTTTTTGCTAAGTGTATAGAGCTTCTCCATCTTCGCCTGCAAAGAATATAATCAGTCTGATTTCAGTACTGACCATATGGTCAATGAGTAGAGTCGTCTCTTGTGTTGTTGGAAGAAGGTGTTTGCTAAGAACAATGCGTTCTCTTGGGAAAACTCTTATCAGCCTTTGCCCTGCTTCATTTTGTACTCCAGGGCTAAACTTGCCTGTTTCTCCAGGGAAATCTTGACTTCCTACTTTTTCATTCCAGTCCCCTATAATAAAAAGGACATCTTTTTCTGGTGTTAGTTCTAGAAGGTCTTGTAGGTCATCATAGAACCGTTCCACTTAAGCTTCTTCGGCATTAGTGGTTGGGGCATAGACTTGGATTACTGTGATATTGAATGGTTTGCCTTGGAAACTAACCGAGGTCATTCTGTTTTTTAGATTGCACCCAAGTACTGCATTTCGGACTCTTTTGTTGACTGTGAGGGCTACTCCATTTCTTCTAAGGGATTTTTGCCCACAGTAGTAGATATAATGGTCATTTGTGTTAAATTTGCCCATTCCTGTCCATTTTAGTTCACTGATTACTAAAATGTCGATGTTCAAATCCTTGCCATCTCCTGTTTGACCACTTCCAATTTACCCTGATTCATGGACCTAACATTCCAGGTTCCTATGCAGTACTGTTCTTTACAGCATCGGACTTTACTTCCATCACCAGTCACATCCACAGCTGGATACTGTTTTCACTTTGGCTACGTCTTTTCATTCTTTCTGGAGTTACTTCTCCATTCTTCTCCAGTAGCATATTGGGCACCTACTGACCTGGGGAGTTCATCTTTCAGTGTCATATCTTTCTGCCTTTTCATGGGGTTCTCAAGGCAAGAATAATGAAGTGGTTTACCATGCCTTTCTCCAGTGGACCACGTTTTGTCAGAACTCTCCACCATGACCCATCCATCTTGGGTGGCCCTACACGGCATGGCTCATAGTTTCACTGAGTTAGAGACGGCTGTGGTCCAAGTGACCAGTTTGGTTAGTTTTCTGTGATGGTGGTTTTCATTCTGTCTGACCTCTGATGAATAAGGATAAGAGGCTTATGGAAGGTTCCTCATGGGAAAGACTGACTGGGGAGGAATCTGGGTCTTGTTCTGATGGGCAGGACCATGCTAAGTAAATCTTTAATCCAGTTTTCTGTTGATGGGTGGGGCTGTTCCCTCCCTGTTGTGGACTGAGGGCAAACTTGACCCATGCCTTCACAGGAGACTCTTTTCTCCTGGCTCTTAATGTACTCCAAGAGTCTCTTTCCCCATTCCTGTTAAAGTACTGTAATCAAATCCCACTGGTCTCCAAAGTCAAGTTCTTTGGGGATTCTCAGTCCCTTTGCTGGTTCCCTAGGTGGGGAAATCTGTTGTGGGTCCTAGAACTTTCTTAACAGTGCAAGAATTTCTTTGATATAATTGTTCTGCAGTTAGGGACAGAAAGTGAGCAACAATTCAGATATCCAGAGGGCACAGCAAATAGCCAGCTTGATTTTATTCAGGATTATTCACAAGTCTTATCCTATGGAGAATCTGACTCCCCCCTCCCCCCATGTATTTCTGATTGGTGGACAGGGTTAGTTCTGTAGTTCAAGAAACTGTTTTTGAGCGATACTCATGTGCATGACTCAAACATAGGCATCCTGTCCTGTCTGGGCCTGGGGAAGCCGAAGCCTAGATCCATTGTTCAGATGGGACAAACTGGGATTTCCATCAGGGTAAGCAGATACTACTTGGCTTTTAATAGTAGCTTTCCTCTGTGGAAGTCATAATGCCAGGTACTCTTTATCAGTGTATCCTGACTGAATCCTTACAACTGCTCTATGAAGTAGGTACTGCTTTTCAGGTTGATGAAATTCAGGTTTTTGATCAGGGTCAAACAGCTGGTAGCAGAGTTGGACTTAAAGAGCTAGAGCTTTGAGCCATGATGGGGTCCTGAAACATCACAGGTTTAAGGACTCTGGACTAATTCTAGTCCTGCCTCTGGTGAGGCTTAGCCTAAGGGCATCTTGTCTGCCTGCTTCACAGGCATGGCTTGCATGAGAGAGAGCAGTGGCTAGGACATCATTCTTAGCCCTGGGCACAGACCATGTGCTGTTCTTTTTCCAGTAGTTGTTGTTGTTTAGTCCCTAAGTCATGTCCAACTCTTTGCAATCCCATGGAGTGCAGCAGGCCAGGCTCCTCTGTCCTTCACTGTCTCCTACAGTTTGCTCAAATCTATGTGCATTGAGTCAGTGATGCTGTCTAACCATCTCATCCTCTGCTGCCCCTGTTTCCTCCTGCTCTCAATCTATCCCAGCAGCAGGGTCTTTTCCGGTGACTTGGCTCTTTTGTATCAGGTGGCCAATGTATTGGAGCTTAAGCCTCAGTCCATCCAATGAATATTCAGGGTTGGTTTCCTTTAGGATTGACTAGTTTGACCTCCTTGCAGTCCAGGGGATTCTCAAGAGTCTTCTTCAGCACAATTCAAAAGCATCAATTCTTTGGCACTCAGCCTTCTTTATGGTCCAGTTCTCATATCTGTACATGACTACTGGAAAACCATAACTTTGACTATATGGATCTTTGTCAGCAGAATGATGTTTCTGCTTTTTAATATGTTGTCTAGGTTTGTCACAGCTTTCCATCCAAGAAGCAAGTGTCTTTTAATTCATGGCTCCAGTCACTGTCCACAGTGATTTTGGAGCCCACTAAAATAAAATCTGTCACTGTTTCCATTTTTTCCCCATCTATTTGCCATGCAGTGGTGTGACTAGATGCCATGATCTTAGTTTTTTGAATGTTGAGTTTTAAGCCAACCTTTTCACTCTTTTTCCCCCTCAAGAAGCTCTTTAGTTTCTTTTCACTTACTGCCATTAGGGTGGTATCATCTGCATATCTGAGGTTGTTGGTATTTCTCCCAGAAATCTTGATTCCAGCTTGTGATTCATTCACTTTGGCATTTTGCATGATGTACTCTGCATGTAAGTTAAATAAGCAGCATGCATGACAGTATACAGCCTTGACATACTTCTTTCCCTATATGGAACCAGTTCGTTGTCCATGTCCAGTTCTAGCTGTTGCTTCTCGACTTGCACTTGTTTCTTAGGAGACAGATAAGGTGGTCTGGTACTCCCATTTATTTAAGAATTGTCCAGTTTGTTGTGATCCACACAGTCAATGGCTTTAGGATAGTCAATGAAGTAAATGTTTTTTTGGAATTCCCTTGCTTTTCCTGTGATCCAGTAGATGCTGGCAATTTGATCTCTGGGTCCTCTGCCTTTTCTAAAGCCAGCTTGTACATCTGGAATTTCTCGGTTCACATACTGCTGAAGCCTAGCTTGGAGAATTTTGAGCCTTACCTTGCTGGTATGTGAAATGAATGCAATTGTGCCATAGTTTGAAATTTCTTTGGCATTGCTCTTCTTTGGGATTGGAATGAAAACTGACCTTTTCCAGTCCTTTGACCACTGCTGAGTTTTCCAAAATTTGCTGACATATTGACTGTAGCACTTCAACAGCGTCATCTTTTAGGATTTTACATAGGTCTGCTGGAATTCCATCACCTCCATAAGCTTTGTGGAGAAGGCAATGGCACCCCACTCCAGTACTCTTGCCTGGAAAATCCCATGGATGGAGGAGCCTGGTAGGCTGCAGTCCATGGGGTTGCGAAGAGTCGGACATGACTGAGCGACTTTACTTTCCCTTTTCACTTTCATGCATTAGAAAAGGAAATGGCAACCCACTCCAGTGTTATTGCCTGGAGAATCCCAGAGACGGGGAAGCCTCATGGGCTGCCATCTGTGGGGTCGCACAGAGTCGGACACGACTGAAGTGACTTAGCAGCAGCACCATTAGCTTTGTTCTTAGTAATGCTTCCTAAGGTCCACTTGACTTCACATTCCAGGATGTCTGGCTCTAGGTGCGTGACTACACTCCTATCGTTGTGGTTATCTGTGTCATTAAGACCTTTCTTGTATAGTTCTGTGTATTCTTTCCACCTCTTAATATCTTGTTAGGTCCTTAACTCATTACCATTCTTGGATGAAATGATTCCCCTACTATCTCTAATTTTTTTTGAAGAGAAATTCTCTTTCTTAGAGAATCTTTCCCATCTTGTTGTTTTCCTCTATTTCTTTACACTTCATTTCAGAAGGCCTTCTTATCTCTCCTTGCTTTTCTCTGGAACTCTGCATTCAGTTGGGTATATTTTTCCCTTTAAAGCTATTTATAAAGCCTCCTCAGACAACCACTTTACCTTCTTGCATTTCTTTTTCCTTGTGGTGATTTTGGTCACTGCCTCTTGTACAATATTATAAATCTCCATATATAGTTCTTTATGCACTCTGCCAGATCTAATCCCTTGAACCTATTCATCACCTCCACCATATAATCATAAGGGATTTGATTTAGGTCATACCTGAATGGTCTAGTAGTTTTCCCTACTTTCTTCAATTTAAGACAAAATTTTGCGATAAGGAGGTCATGATCTGAGCCACGGTCAGCTCCCAGTCTTGTTTTTGCTGACTGTATAGAGCTTCTCCATCTTCAGCTGCAGAGAATATAATCAATCTGATTTCAGTAGTGATCATTTGGTGATGTCCATGTGTAGAGTCATCGCTTGTGTTGTTGGAAAAGAGAGTTTGCTGTGACCAGTGTGTTCTCTTGGCAAAACTCTGTTAGCCTTTGCCCTGCTTAATTTTGTACTTCAAGGCCAAACTTGTTTGCTACTGCAGGTTTCTCTCGACTTCCAACTTTCCATTCCAGTTCCCATGATGAGAAGGACATCGTTTTTGCTGTTAGTTCTACAAGGTCTTGTAGATCTTCATAGTCAACTTTAGCTTCTTCAGCATCAGTGGTTGAGGCAAAGTGATGTTGAATGGTTTGCCTTGGAAAGGAACTGAGGTCACTATTCTGTTGACTGTGAGGGCTACTCCATTTCTTCTAAGGGATTCTTGCCCACAGTAGTAGATATAATGGTTACCTGAATTAAATTCACCCATTCCTGTCCACTTTAGTTCACTGATTCCTAAAATGATAGTCACTCTTGCCATCTCCTGCTTGATCACATCCAATTTCCTTGATTCATGGACCTAACATTCCAGGTTTCTATGCAATACCACCAGACACATCCACAGTTGAGTGTCGTTTCCGGTTTGGCTCAGCCAGTTCATTCTTTGTGGAGGTATTAATAATTGCCCTCTGCTCTTCCCCCATAGCATATTGGACACCTTCCAGCCTGGGGTGCTCATCTTCTGGTGTTACGTGTTTTGCTTTTTCATACTGCTCATGGGGTTTTCATGGCATGCATACTGGTGTGTGTTGCCATTCTCTCCTCCAGTGGACCACATTTTGTCAGTACACTTCACTATGACCCGCCCATCTTGGGTGGCCCTGCACAGCATGGCTTATAGCTTCATTGCATTACAAAGCCCCTTCACCAAGACCATGCTGTGATCTAGGAAGGGGCTTCTGATATGAGTGTTAAGCAGTCTAGCTTAGTGGTTAAATTGAAAGTTGGCTCAGTCGTGTCTGTTTGCATCCCCATGGACTATACAGTAGAAGTCCATGGAATTCTCCAGGCCAGAATACTGTAGTGGGTAGCCTTTCCCTTCTGCAGGGGATCTTCCCAACCCAGGCGAACCCAGGTCTCCCGCATTATGCGTGAATTCTTGACCAGCTGAGCCACAAGGAAAGCCCAAGAGTACTGGAGTGGGTAGGCTATCCCTTCTCCAGTGGATCTTCCCCACCCAGGAATCGAACTGGGGTCTCCTGCATCGCTGGCAGATTCTTTACCAACTGAGCTATCAGGGGTTTTTCAAGTCAGACATATCAGGTTCTTCTTGTGATCCTGGGTAATCTTCTTTGTACCCCAACTTTTCTGTCTTTGAATGGAGTTGTGGTAAGCATATACGAGTTTTATTGTCCATAAAGTGCTGTGTATAATGCATGCTGTGATATCCAGTGCTCAGTAATTGATAATTGCTCTTACTGGGAATTAGCCAACACCTAGTGTGTTCAGGGAAGCTTGCAACTTTAAAACACTTGAAGTGTGGCCATCCTGTGACACAGGGCTGAGCCCCCGATTGAACCTGAGAAATCTCTTGGTGCAGAACTGTTTCCCAAAGAAAAGGTAGACAGTAAAGAAGGGAGCTCATTAGGTAATCAGGGGACCACACTCACCATCAGATCTTTAACTGGCTGAAACCATCACTTGCTTCAAAGGAAAGGACCGGAATGGAAGGAAGGGATCCAGCCTTCTGGCACTTTCTGACTAATCATCTGTCTAAATTGATTTCCCACTCCTTTTTTTCTTTTTATCTTTTGATATGTAAAATGCCTTCAGGTTTCATCTGGTTCTGCTATGTCAGGTCATCAAAGATGCTCTCATGTGGAGGGCCTGTAAATGGGTAAATGGATTAGAACCTCTTTGGTAGGTCCATCTGTTCTGTCCCTACTTGAAGGCCTTGGCACCAGGATTTGGAGGAAGCTGGTATAATATAGCATCTGTCCAATGGGAGCAGAGGTGAGTGGCCTAGGGTAGGTGAGTCAGTCAGAAACCAGGAAATCCTCTTATCATGCCAGATACCTGGGCTTTCCTCAGCAGCAAGAACTGAGCAGCAAAATCTGGTGAGTCAGCATGTCTGGGAATTAGAGTTGCCAGTCTGTGAGCATGTGGAATTTGTGTAAGTTTGGGCCTTTTGTTTCTTTCAGCATTTCAGTCTTAGAAACACAGATCTGGAGTGTGGTATGGTGCTGTTTGTTTTGGATAATTTGACTTGAACAGGTTGCTTCTCATGTATTCTGGTCTTCTAAGAATTAACCCCCTTGCCTTTAAAAATTATTAATAAGTTGTGCTATGACTTACTGGCTGTACTTTAAAAGCATAAAAAGGCTTCAAAAAACTTACTTGGGTCTGTCATTTTCCACACTAAAACTCTTCTGAAGGGGCTTCAGTGTGTTTTTGAAACCTAAGTGAAACTGCAAATCCAAAAAGGGCATGTATAGTCATGTCTGTCATTTATTCTTTTTGAAGGTAGAGAATGGGACACACCCTGATACTATATGATTCCAATTAACACAGGAATGATTATGGTCTTCATTTTAAACTTGTACACTCAGAACATACCCTTAGAATCCCTTTTGAAAATAACTCTGAATTTATGCAAGTATTATTTGGAGGAAGTAAAGTTTAAAGCTTCAACTTTCCATTAAAACACCCTTTTACCCTATTGCCAGTCTCATTAGAGCTTTGAATTTGGATTGTGAAGGTCCATGACTCTAGAGCTGGTGAGACATGGGTCTGACATTGATTTGGTCCACTTACCCTGCTATACTTCCAAGTTTCTATTAACATAATTTCAGAGGCTGCAATTATTATGCTGTGCTGTGCTGTGCTTAGTCACTCAGTCGTGTCCAACTCTTTGCAAACCCATGGACTGTAGCTTGCCAGGCTCCTCTGTCCTTGGGGATTCTCCAGGCAAGAATATTGGAAAGAATACTGGCAAGAATACTGGGTTGCCATGCCCTTCTCCAGGGGATCTTCCCAACCCAGCAATTGCAACCAGGTATCCCGCATTGCAGATGGATTCTTTACTGTCTGAGCCACCAGGGAAGCCCAAGAATACCAGAGCAGGTAGCCTGTCCCTTCTCAAGGGTATCTTCCTGAGCCAGGAATTGAACTGGGGTCTCTGGCATTGCAGGCAGATTCTTTAGTTAGCAAAATTTTACAAGCACTAAATTTTAGATGGATCTTCTGGTAGCCTCATTGAAGGTAAGAATGAGTCTAAGTAGATAAAGGGTCTGCAGAGAAATCACTCCTTCCTAGCCAAGAAATTTCTAGCAATCTTCCTATAAAACACTTTTTAGTTAAAAATAAGTAAATCACTGTGATGTTATGTATTAGTGCAGACTTTTCTTTTTCATCTATATGTTATCCTATCATTTAGAGATTGTATTTGGGTGAATCAGCCCTTCTTTTAAAATGGAGACACCTTCTTAGAAGACTAAGCCTGCAGGCCCTGTAGGGCATTCACATTTAGTGTGAACTCGACTTTGCTTCTACATATTACCTTTGTGAGAGGGGTATTTAGAGAAGAAGCTCAGCAGCTGGGACCCTTGGCATGGAATACAGTCCTGGTGGATGGCTCCCATAGGTGGATAGAGTCAGGGTGGAGAAAGGGCTTGCAAATTCTTTACATCATCTTTAGTTTATGAAACTATTATATAGTTACTTTGGATATGACCACTCTTTCTCCTTGTTCATCCTACTTAAAAAGAAAATCTGGGAATTTTTACATTAGAGACTAGAAATGAACCTTTAATTTGTACCTTTGGTGTTAAGACAGATTCAAATAACTTTCTTATGTGATGGCAAATTGGCAAGACAAATTTCCTTTGGAATATTTCTGGCAAACCCATAGTCTTCCTGATGCATTCTGCACATGAATTCTTTATGATCTATGTTAACCTTAAGAATTTTAGGAATTTCTATTATCGGTTCTCCATATGTGTCGTAACGACTGCATTTCCAAGGTGAAAGTGTAGGCTTATGAGGAAGGTGATGGTGGACTTGGGGTATTTCCGCTAGTTTATGGTTGACTCATTGCAAGAATGGTGTTGCACTGTGCAGTCTCTGGAGGAGAGCTTGCATACTCTGTCTTCCTGTACAGTGGTGATTGCTCTTTAATTTTCTTCTAGGTTGGCTGGCTCCTCTGGCTGATGGCATGTTGAGGCACATGGGCCAGTGGCAACGAGGGCATCCAATCCAGAGAGGGCCACTCTAGAGGCCAGGCCACCAGCATCATGGGCCAGTGTGTCACCAAGTGTAAGAATCCCTCATCAACTCTGGGTAGCAAGAATGGAGACCGTGACCCCAGCAGCAAGTCACATGGTAGGCGGAGTGCAAGCCACCGTGAGGAACAGCTGCCAGCCTGTGGCAAGCCAGGTGGAGATATCCTTGTCAATGGGACCAAGAAGGCAGAGGCTGCTACTGAGGCCTGTCAGCTGCCAACATCCTCCGGTGATGCTGGGAGGGAGCCCAAGTCAAATGCCGAGGAGTCTTCTTTGCAGAGGTTGGAAGAACTGTTCAGGCGCTATAAGGATGAACGGGAGGATGCAATTTTGGAGGAAGGCATGGAGCGCTTTTGCAATGATCTATGTGTGGACCCCACGGAATTTCGAGTGCTGCTTTTGGCTTGGAAGTTCCAGGCTGCTACCATGTGCAAATTCACCAGGTTAGTCACAAATACTTGGTGTCACCAGGTGAACAGAGGAGGAAAGAGAGCACCATTGAGCAGTGGTACCCAGCTAGGATAGAAGTGGGCACCAACAATCCTTGCCTGAAGTTGTAAATCCATGTTGCCAAGCTGCTGTCCCACCCCATTGCTATTTCAGACTTTTTATCTTTTCTTTCACTCCTTTTGTCAGTTCACTTACTTCCTTACTCAGTGTTTATTGTGCACCTATCATGTGTCAGGCATTGAGTGCCACTGGGGATGTGCTTTAGTCACTGTATGAAGCTTGTTTCCCCTTTTAGCTCTCCGAACAATACCCTTAGCCACCCCCTGTGCCAATAAGGACAACTGGCCCCAGTTATCAGCTAGTGCGTGCGTGCACAGTCACTCAGTCATGTCCAGCTCTTTCTGACCCTGTGGACCATAGCCTGCCAGGCTCTTCTGTCTGTGGTATTTTCTGGGTAAGAATACTGGACTGTGTTGCCATTTCCTCCTCCAGGGGATCTTCCCAACCCAGGGATCGAACCCATATCTCCTGCGTTGGCAGGCTGATTATTTACCACTGAGCCACCTGGGAAGTCCTGTCAACCTGTAGTTATGTCCATTGTTATGATCATGCATCCCGATAGAGATTAGTTGTGGGAGACAACATGGCAGGGTCACTGCAAAGTGTGGTTTGCAGAGCACTGGATTATAAGTAAGAAGAATTGACTTTGAGAACCCCTCGATAAAACTTTTAGTCCCTGGGTAGGTTACTCAGCAGATCTCAGATGTTCTATCTTCAGAACATACAGAATCTCGAAGAACATGATCAGGGTGAGACCATGTTGTAAGCCAGAAGTGTTACATAGAGATGTTAAAAAATACGCATACAATTTTTGCTTTTTAGTAACAGAACTTTGATCTCTGGTGGCAGTTTCCCCAGGTTCATCCAGAATCTTTGGACTCCAAAAATTTTCCTTGGCAGTAACCAAAAATATTCCCAAAACAAACAACCCCTATAGAATCAAAAGGAAAACAGGAAGACTCCCTCCCCATCTCCAAGGAAAGTCTACAGTTTAATCACTATTGTAGAATGAAAAATGGCACAGAGCAGGAGACTTTGAGTTTAGCTTTAGAAAGATGAATATATGAATGAATGAACTATTATCAGCTGCCTACCATGTGCCTGGCACTATTAGAAGTTGATATAATAACTTGTTTAGTTAAACCCTATGAAGTAAGGTAGTATTCTCACCATTTGGCAGATGAAATAGGATCGCAATTAGAAGAGGAGTTGGAGTTCAAATCCTGACAGCTGCATAGTTATGCTCTTAATTATGATACTGTATCGCCTCTCAGTAAATGGTATCATTTGCAATTATTAATTGTGCCCCTCCTTCCTGTTGCAGGAAGGAATTTTTTGATGGCTGCAAAGCAATAAGTGCAGACAGCATTGACGGGATCTGTGCACGGTTCCCTAGCCTCTTAACAGAAGCCAAACAAGAGGATAAATTCAAGGATCTCTACCGGTTTACATTTCAGTTTGGCCTGGACTCTGAAGAAGGGCAGCGGTCACTGCATCGAGAAATAGCCATTGCCCTGTGGAAACTCGTCTTTACCCAGAACAATCCTCCGGTATTGGACCAGTGGCTAAACTTCCTAACAGAGAACCCCTCGGGGATCAAGGGCATCTCCAGGGACACTTGGAATATGTTCCTTAACTTCACTCAGGTGATTGGCCCTGACCTCAGCAACTACAGCGAAGATGAGGCCTGGCCAAGTCTCTTTGATACCTTTGTGGAGTGGGAAATGGAGCGAAGGAAAAGAGAAGGGGAAGGGAGAGGTGCACTCAGCTCAGGGCCCGAGGGCTTGTGTCCCGAGGAGCAGACTTAGTGGCTCTGTCTCAGGAGCAGCAGCAAGGATCTGCCTGCTGCCCTGCAGTCAACCAAGGAATTGGACCTTTCTGGAAATTACTGAAGATCCGGATATTTTCTACTTTACACCTTTCTCTGCCTTGTATCTGAAAGGGCTCTAAAATGCTGTATCATGTTTTAGGCACTTTCTTCACTTTTGGTTATTTTGGTTATTTCCCTTTTTTGGGGAGGGGTCCCCCAAAATATTTGAACCTGGCTACATGTTGTATATTTTTTTTTTTTGAAGCCTTCAGATAGAATAAGCCTGCCACTTCTTGCACAAATTAGATTTTTTTTTTTTTTTTTTGGTGGGGGAGGGTGTAGAGCAGGTAGTAGGGAACGGGACAGTTAGGTTGAATTATCATTATAAAATGATAGTGCCAGATCTCAGTTTTGCATATTCTTGTTTTTCAGGGCAGGTCTGTACTGTGTGTAGTGCTGTTTACATGGTTGAATTTAGGTTGTAATAATTACTTTTAAAGATTTACACAGAGTTGAATTTTGAATTAGCAGTGTTAACTGTTAACCACATTGCATTAATTCCCAGGCGATTTAAAGTTCTTGGAGAGCCAAGGCCGGCCAAGAGCATTTGTAGTCTGGTGACGACCCCCTTTTAAGCTAATTTATCTGAAACTCTTTATTTTTCTCACTTCTTGCTTATTCCTTCTTTGACCTATTGCATTTCATGTTGAGTTTATCCATCAACATGCTACACCTGTCAGTCAAGTGAGCAGTTTTGTTAGAACACATTGTACTGAGAACCACTTAAGCATTGAATGCAGAGAAAGCAGTGCTACCTCAGTTTTGCTGGAAGTAGACTTTGATAGTTTTCTTTCTTTGATGAATTTTCTGTATTTTCATGTTGTAAGTGGAAATACGTTTTGTTTTTTTTTTCATTTGCTTTGGAGCCAAAGTTTCTGTTCCTGGTGGTCGGAAAACTGTGCCTGCCGGCCAACTGACTTGAAGGAAAACTGTGGTATGGAGCTCTGCTTGAATTTTGTTGTTTTTTTTTTTTTTCCTTGAGTAGTATCATCAGCTTACTTGTCTGGCAAGTGCAGGAGCCTGGGGTTGGCCTGAACTCTGCCAAACAAATACATAAGTGTATTTAATAGTTAAACCTGTGCCCTTTCCCTTCTTGCTGCACCCGTGTTATCACTTAACCCCCAGAAGTTATTTATTTTCTTCTTTGTTAATGTCAGGCTTATTTGGGGTAATGTGATGACTGTTTAGGTTTACATGACCCTCCTCACCTTTACCTACCCCCAAATATGTATATATACATATATATGTATATATTTTACCTATATAATATATATATATATACACATATATGTATCTATATTCCTTTGTTTCTTTGCCTGCTAAAACTAGCTATAAAAGGGAGCTGCCTTCAATATACAAAGTATAAGAGTGTCAGGGAGAATCATAATGAAGGCTTTTGAATCTGAATTTAGATCATTTTCATTAAAGATGAATTTTCTCAGTCCTTTCCTCACAAGAGGGAGTCCCAGTTCCCTAGACACCTCCACGTGCTTGCTCTGTAAGGCCAGCTTAGGCTAAACTGCCACACACGAGCTGACTGGTCCTACCTGGTTTTAGTACAGGGTCCTCTTATTTTTCCATTTAAAAAAAATGTCCTCATAAAACTGTACTGGAAGGATGGATGGCAGGAACTTGTACCGTTCAGCTTCCAATACTTTGGAACAGATTGAAAAGGGAATTTTTAAATAAAAATTTATAAAAATATTTATACTCTTGAGGCAGTGAGAGTTTGTCTATTAAATATTTGGAGTTTTCTCCCTCAACTTACCCCCTATCTCCCTCCCAGGTATATGTTTCTTAGCCTGGGCAGGAATTGCTTATTTTGAGTTCTTTTATTACCAACCTATGGCTCTGGGCTCCCATCTTTACAAAGATGATTTAAGGAGCTTCTGCAGTCTATGTTTTTGTAAAATTGGTATTGTCATAGGGAACATATATATATATTTTTAATCTGAACCCTGAGAGTTGCCCCCTTTACAGGAGTGGATGGGAAACTAAAGTCAGCCACAGTAGTTCGCAATACTGCTGGAAAGCTGATGGGTCCCAGTCCAGACATCTGGCTTTGTTCTAGCCTAAGACACAAGATCCTTGTAGACCGTTTCTAAGGGTCTTAGCAGGTTCTGTGGGCTCAGTTGAAGTCAAGGTACCTAGACTGAGGTATTGAGACTGCCATCTCATCCAGTCAATTTACAACCCCATTTTTCCTCAGTTCTGGATTGGGCAGAGGTTAAGGTTAAAACCTTAACCTAGCAAGCTGCTTCTAGCCAGGTAAGGCTTTTTCTGTCTCAGATCAGAAGGGTGTAGGGAGAGGACACAAAATGCTGAGTATCCTAAGGACTCTGGAGGAACTGGATTCCTTCCCCAGCCTACAAGAAAACATTCCATGCATTAGCTGTGCTAGGATGGATTTTTAAAAAAACACTCAGCTTCCTCATCAACAAAGAGCCATTTAAATATTTTTGGTTATATATTTAATCGTCTGTTTGTTAACAAATGCAAATTAGAAACCTGAAAAGGGAATGGTTAGGGAGGGACTTAAGTTTCCTTTCAAGTTTGAGTCTTTGATGCAAAGAATTCAAGCTTATGCAGTCACGTGGACCAATGCTTGACTTTCTCGTGGCTATAGGAAAAGCAGTTTTCTGCAGAGGAATCCAAGATGGAGTGTGTGTGTAGGGTTTGCAGTTACACTTCTGGGAAATGAGAGGTTCCTATTCTTCTTCACCTACAGATAGGTTTGCTGCTTAATGAGTGAGCAGTAATTGTGTTGAAGAGGTCAATGCATGCCCCTCAGGTAAGCCAGTGCACACTTCACTTTAAACAATAGGACACCAGAGTGGTGTGGTGGTGGTGTTGGGTCAGGGGCAGGATGTGGATGCTATTTTGAAAACAGGCAAATACCAGAGCGACTACAACAAATGGAGTGTGTTGGGAAGTTGTTTTTTGGCAGTAGTTTTGTGTGTGAGCTTCTACGGTATTTCTTTAGCAATTGATTAGAAAGCAATATGAGATGAAGTGTGCTTCACTGCATTGCTCTTCCCCTATACCTGCCAAATGTGAATGTATCATTCTTAACCCTGCCTCCTGTAATGACACTTTGCTATACTTAGCCTCAGCAGTTCTCCCTGCCAGATGTGCTCACATGGGTGAGTTTGGTTCAAGATTCCATTTCTACCCTTCTGGTAAGAAAAAAATAAAATGTAGAGCTAGGTAGAGATCCAAATTTCAGCCAATCCCTCAGGTTCGAGGAAACCCAACAGAAAATGTACAAGGCGGTGTTTTCAATATTAAACTTTCCTAAGGAAGGCACAAACTAGCCTTCTTGGAGCGGAAGAAAGGATTAAGCCACACATTTATTAGTGGGTCTTAAAACAGTATGGATCTCCCAAGGACTGGTGGCAAAATTCAGTCCTCAGTGCTGGAGCCTGCAGGGTGTGGGATTCCATAGTTCATGTGATGGCCGCATATAGTATACTACACCAAACTGTATTTAAATAGTGACGGGAAATTACTTAGATAAGGATCTGGTATAAAAGTTTAAAAACCAAAACATCTGTATTTTGGGCCATGTTTGGTTTGCATTTAAAGTAAAGTCTTCAGTGCAATGAGCCCCAAAGGTATAAAGGCTGGAAGAAAGCTGCTGCTAGGTTTGTTTTGCTGTAGTAGCCCACTTTGCCACTCTTCTTGTGTGTCTGTTTGGTTAGTGATGACCTGAACATCTTGGTAACTGCCTAACTGACAAAGGTCTTCCCTGGGGGACTCAGTATCTTGTTTAAATGTGTGCGTGTGTGCTAATTCACTTCAGTCATATCTGACTCTGTGTGGCCCTGTGGACTGTAGCCAGCGAGGCTCCTCTGTCCATGGGATTCTCCAGGCAAGAATACTGGAGTGAGTTGCCATGCCCTCATCCAGGAGATCTTCCCAAACCAGGGACTGAACTGGCGTCTCTTATGTCTCCTGCATTGGCAGGTGGATTCTTTACCACTAGCACTACCTGGGAAGCCCTTGTTTAAACAAGATGGACTAAAAGGACTATTAAGTCATTAAAGTGTTAATTGGGACTCATTTGAGAACATGTAACATTGATCCTCCTCTTACTCCACAGTTTTCTGAATCATAGAGGGGTTTCCCACCCACTCCCCATTCAGAGTTCACACCTTTGTTAAGTTGCAATCATTAGCATTTATCCAGGTTAACCCTGACTAGCACTGCCTTACATTGAGGATCTGCAGGTGTTTTTCCTACTGAAAAACAAAATTGAGTAACCATCAGATTCTGTTTCTGATTCAGGTGCTGGAGTTACCACATCCTTCTCCCTATTCCTCTCTTTGAAAACTGAGCCTGCTCTTCTACCACCCACCTTCCCTACAACTTTCAACATAAATCTTGCATATTGCCAAAGGAAGCCATTCAGCAGCTGCTGTGGTTTTTTTCCCCCAACACATTTATTCTGGGAGAAGTGTCTTCCTTCTGACCCTGGTCCTAGCCCCTTGAGTCTGTTATTAATTGCTCTTACCTGTTGCACTAATGAATATGATTCTAGGTTTCAAAGGAGGGATTTGAAGCAATAGGCAAATGGGGCTTGGATAAACTGGTCCTACAAATAAGATACCCTGCCTTATCCCGCTGAGGTGATGAGTCCACTGCTCATGTGACCCTCCACCTTTGTGGATTCCTCTTGGTTTGTGACCAGCGTGTCTGTTTCTTGAAGTTGTACAAACTTGTTGACAAAAGTCAATACTTTGATTTGTATTCTCTGCACTGTTGCACTCTCCAAATGGCTCCTTGAATATTTTTATTAACTTGTTACACACATTATTGTCTACTTTTTTATTTGGAAGGTAACCTGCTGTTGGACTTAATAAATTTGTTTACTTGACTAATGACAGTTCTGCAAGAAACAAAAAACCACCCCCCAAACAAAAAGATATCGTGACTTCATTCTGGGGTGAGCTTTACCCACCAGGAGCCTCTTCCAACATAATGGATGGCAAATCCTGTGCTTTGGAAAACCGTCCAGATCATACAGGATCCCCAGCTACAAATATGGATGTTGATCTCCCACTCACCAAGCTTAACGGCTTTTCAAGTCCCAGTACTTATAGGCAAGAAGCAAATGCGTCCTCACAGGGCCACTACCTAAACCGTCTTACCAACTGATGTGGATTCCCATGAAGAATAAAAAGTGAATTAGAACTCTTAATAGTTGGCTCCTATATCTACTAGGTTGGCAGTGATTAAGGCAAAGGAGGCAAGCTGAAAACTGTCAGGTGCTACTGTTCTGTGATCTTTGGCAAGTTAGTGAAATTCTGAGTTCCTTTTAGTCATCTATAAAATCAAGAGAGACGGTTATTTCTATCAATGTTAGGATTTAAAAGAACATCCATGATTTATAAAGCACCTAAGACACAAAAGTTTAAGGTTTCCAAAGGCTGTTAGGTAATGCAGGGAATCCAGATATTAGGAGGATTGGAATGGTCACATGACCTTTCAAAAGTCACTGCCTCTCTTGGGGACTCAACTTCCCTATGCCAAATTGGGAGGATGGTGGGCTTAGAATAACATGGTCCCTAATGGCTCCCTCTCGCTCTTACACTCTAGAAGTCTAACTGTGGTAGACCTTGTTGTTCAGTCACTAAGTCGTGTCTGACTCTTTTGCGACCCCATGGACTGTAGCCTGCCAGGCTCCTCTGTCCATGGGATTTCCCAGGCAAGAATACTGGAGTGGGTTGACATTTTCTTCTCCAGCGGATATTCCCAACCTAGGGATTGAAACTGCGTCTCCTGCATTGATGGGTGGATTCTTGACCATTGAGCCATCAGGAAATCTAGGGGATGACTTTTTCCTCACTTAAAAAATGTACTTATTTTCCCAGTTGGCTCTTGAGCTTGTGTCTTCTTTGGCTTCTTGAGTTAATGAGCCCAACCAGAGGTATGGGAAATAATAAAGTGAAGATTACTGATTTGGGTGCTTGTATAGAATACGGGGCCATTTATTCAAAGTGTCGTCATGGTGCTGTATGGCTAAAAACCAATTTTTGACTAGATAAGGGATAAGCAACTAACACTATTACCAGATAAGTATGTGGAATGGTATACTGAAAGTAGTTCTGAGGGTTCAGAGTACTGTAGTCACCTCAGCACTGGCCTCTTCCTTCCCCCCAAATCCAGCTGCCAAAGTACATGGCTGGGTTAGCTTTGGAAGTCATTCTCTAGCTCTGGATTTTGACCTAGACCCTAAAGGGTTTACTCTGCCTGGGAAGTTAAGGCAAGGGAGCCAGCCTAACCTCTCCCACCTCCTTTGCTATTACTTCCAAGGATGCCCTCTCTTATGAAAGCTATAAGGCTCTTCTGTTACATTCTTCCTATGTAATATTCCTTGATTCTCTTCTTAGCTTGTGGGATGCTGGGGAAGTTAGTGAAATATCGCAGCAATGCAGTCAGCAGCAGAGCATCTAACGCTAATGTTTTGTAATCCGTGCTGATGAGGACTCTGGGCCCGTGTTTATCTGGGATGTTGCTGCTGAGAATGTATTACAATACAGAGCTACAAAATAATATGGTACTAGTGTGAGGACAAAACACACAGACATAAGGCTCTTGAATACACAGACTACAATAAAGCCGCCTTTACTGTGTAAGTAAAGATGAGTAATTGGATAAAATCTAAGTATTTGGTGAGAAGTTATGCCAAAATAAGTTCTAGGAGGAATAAAGGTATATGTGTAAAAAATTAAATCATTTAAAAAATATATGTAATCAGTGGATATTAAATTATCTCTGGATCAGTCAAGACTTTTTATGCATAAAAGCAAATAGAAAAATATCATTATAGACAAGAACAGACTTCTAAAACTCTTAAAAAACTAGAAACATTTTTGTGACAAATGAACACTACATTTGTAAAGAGAACTTAAAAATTCAGAATGGAAAATTCATTATGGAAAAGACAACAGAAACAAGGGCAAAGGATATGGACAACTCTAAAGAAAAACAATTGGCCAAAAGCTTCTGGAAAAAATAGTAGATGACAATCTAAAGGGTATTTGAATAAATAGATTTTAAGTCCTAAATTAAACCTAAAATGAAAAACTTTTAAATCTATCAAATTGACAGATTTGAAAAAATGCTAGCAAGGTAAAAACTTTTCCGGAATTAAAAAAACCTTCAGTACTTCATACTCTTTAGCCCAATTAAATTCACTTCTAGGAATTTTTCCTCAAGAAATAATTATTGCCAAAGATGTGCAAGGATATGATTGGCAGCATCATTTGGGGATAACTCGGGACTGGTTTAGAAATTATGGCACACATCAGAATGTTGGAATATTATGCAGCTATTAAAAACTGCTTTTGAATAGTGGAAAATGTATGATAGAAGATTGTAAAATAGTGGTGTGGTGGGATTAGGTATGATTTTAACTTCTGGATTTTTCAAGTTTCCATTAATGGGTTTCCTTTATAACAGAGACGAGAATTTACAAAATGGGGGACAGAAGGAAATGAAAATAACATGGCTGAGTGTTTTACTAAACAACCCCATATGGGTGAGGAGGCTAGAAAGTTTGGGAGTAGTATGTTCAAAGCCTAAACCAAGTATTCTGTGAAAATCCTTCAAGTTGCTTTTTTCCCCCAAATGAGAAGTTGCTTCTCTAGCAGCTGCCTTGGCAGCTCAGCAGTGGCTGCCTAGAAGGGTGTGGGAGGAAAAATGCACAAACGCACTTATGAATGGAATGTGTTTTGCAAGAGGCCAAGTTGGCAGCTTTGGCTTCCAAAAGGTGGGAGCATCAGAAAGAACAATATGTGCAGACTGGAGCCTCAAGAGACTTTATGGTCTGGGCCTATCTCTGCAGAGTTCTAGAGTTGGGGGCCCATGGGGAAACTTCACCCCATCAAGAAAAAGGAAAGCCTTGGCTGTCCCTAGGAGCAAAGGGAGTGCTCTTGGCACAGGAAGCCTTGATCTGCTCTGTGAGTCTTCAGTTCAGAAATGATCCTCAATAAAATGTAGGGTTTCCCTAACTTAATTCTCATAACCACCTTATTAGGTAGGTAATTATGTTGCCATCTTTAAAGTGAGGAAACAGCATTCCCTGGTCAACCCTGTTTGGGGAACTGTCAAGCTGTGTGCTGTGGCCAAAATGAAAAAAAATTTTAAATGAGGAAACTGAGGCTCAGAGAGGGAAAATAATTCATAACACATTTCACTACTCAGTCATTTTTCACAGACTGAATCTTTGAATATTCATATCCTTAAAAGTAGATACATCCTCATTTTACAGAGCTGTAGGAATGGGCTCAAACAAGGTAAAGTGATTGGCCCAGCAGCAGAGCTGAAGTGCCAGCCTTCATGCAGACATTTATTTTATGTCTCAGGACTGGAGTCTCAAGAGGTAAACAGCAGCTAAACTCCCACAGCTTTGGAGTTCTGCAGTAGGAAAGAATCCAGCAACACTGTTTCAAGATGTTCTCAAGGCCTTGCAGCTGAGGTCAGCAGTCCACCTAGGGAATTTACAAGGGAACTTCAAATGGTGGTATCTCAATCCAAAATCAAGCTCTTCAGTTCTAGCTTCTGGTTCCCAACTTTCAGATCTTGTGGAAGTTGCATTTAAAGGATTAAACACGGACTCAAATGCCCAACCTTAAGAGTTAATTTTAAGTAAATTATTTTTTTCTGATTATAAAACAAATATATGCTGATTTTAAAAAACAAACCAGCCTACTTTCAGAAAAGCATTTGGTAAAACTGAATCTGCCAGTCCCACCAGCCAGAGATAAAAACTGTTCATATTTTGCCATGTAGCCTTCCAGGTTTTGTTCCAAGCCTATGCATGTCTTTTTTCTACTCAACTATACAGAGTATTCTGTAACTCTCCATGCATTATACAACCTATGATATATTATGAATGCATAATCTCATCTTCACAACAATCCTGTAAGATGTATACCATTGTTATGTACCAAGCACAGAGGTGTTAATTTATTCAGGTTCACACAACTAAAAGTAGGAACGCTGGAATTCACAGTCAGGTAGTCTGGATCCAGAGGTCTGCTGCTGCTGCTTGTAGATCTTTCACTAAATTTTATTTACACACACACATAATTTTTAAAGAATAGAATTCCACCAAATACCCCTTTAGCATATCTTCCATACATGTTTTTGAGAAACTCTTGTTACTGTAGGATAATACTCTAGGAGGAGAACTGCTGGGTCCCAGGGTAGGGAGCAATTTACAGAGTTTTTTGGAATGATACATATTGCTTGACAGATCAGTTCATCTTTCCAGAAGGGCAGCCAGTATCAGCTATCAGTTTTGGAACTCTGTGTGCCTGTGCCCATGTCCTTTCCAACACAGAATGTTGATAATTTGAAAGTTAATTTTTTTAAAAGCAAGGTTTTTTTTAGAAAAAAACTTAGAAATTGAAGCTTCTAAGTTAGGACTGCTGGTGTTGGAGGCACCTACTGGTAAAGGGTAACACTGCAGTCACTCTGGAAGGAAGCGTTCCTAAAAATTGAACTGAAAGAGGGTTTCCTGGGTTGGTAAAAGCTAAGAGCCTTCTATTTTCTTCTGTGGACCTGCCAGATTTTCAGTCAGCCTTTTTCTTTCAATTTTATAACAGTCATTCAATAGAAAGTAGTTTGCCTTACAGAAATCTGCTTCACAGATGTTACAACTTTGACAAACCACATACTGTCTGGGTTTTTTCTTCCTGGTTTCCTTACTTATATACAGTATACCATTTAATAGGAGTGCTACATGAAATAAGCAGCTGCGAGAATACTTGCATATAAACCCACTGACACCAAAGTACAAACTGGTAGCCTCCCCTCACTCTTAAGATGAGGTTTGAATTTTAGGTATTTATTGAAAATTTGTACATGCCATATAAATGGACTAGACTATCTGCTATATAGAGAGGTCTGGCAGCCTGTGGAGTGCCTGCAGCCTGACCACATTTTCTGCCATTGCCCACAAGGGATTAAGAAATGACACCTGCAAAGTGGTGGGCAAACTCACAAACACATATTTGGAGTGGTGCTTTCCTCTTCATCTTTTATTCCCATCAGTCCTAGGCCAGAGAGTGATCCATGAGTGCTGTAATGGAGGAGGAGTAGACAGTTAACCATTCATTCAACCCTGTTGACAAAAAGTAAAGTAAAGGAGAAACGGTTTTTTTGTATGTGTGTGTGCCATGGGGGTGAGGGTCAGGTAGGTAGACAGCCTATGGAAAGGTGCCTGCTGAAAATAGTTCAGTGGAAAGAATACTGACTAGTCCCAGATGCCCAGAATCAAATCACTGCTCTGCCACTTAACAGATGTGAGGCACATCTCAACTAAGGGTGAATGATCTCAAACTCAGTTTCTTCAATGATAAAGAAATATTAAATATTTAAATTACTATCTCATGGGGCTTTGGGAAGGACTGTAGACTGTAACAGCTAATATTAATGTTGATGGAGCACTTACTGCAAGTCAAGCAGTAAGAATTGTAGATATGTCCTCATTTACTCCTCCCAAACAGCTTATGTACCTTGAGTAGGTACTGCTGTAGGTAACAACAGTCTGTCATCAGAATCCTTTTAAACTGCTGTTAGAATGTCGTTTTGCTAAAACTACTTCTGTAGCACCTAACACATGCCAGGCACTGTTTAAAACTTTATGTTAGCTTTTAATTATGTTGTGAAACACCTAGCACATTGCTTAGAATTTAGGAGCCACCTGATATATTTTAATTTCCTACGACATCATAGTGAATACTCATGGAACTGGGTGAGAGGGCTGAGGTGCTCTCCAAGGCGGAGGAGGCGGAAATGAGCAAAGACAAACACAGAATCTGTCTCCACCTAATGTCTGAACTTAAGCTAACAAGCCACAGGCCTTTTGGGTATGGAGAACTGGAGTTATGAGTGCCGGAGAGTGGCTCTGGAATTAGAGACAATCATAATTCAAATACAGTAAAGAATCTGCCTGCAATGCAGGAGACCAGGGTTCGATTGCTGGGTTGGGAGAACGGAGTGGCAACCCACTCCAGTAATCTTGCCTGGAGAATCCCATGGACAGAGAAGCCTGGTGGGCTCTAGTCCATGGGGTTACAGAGAGTCAGACATGACTGAACAAGTAACAGTTCACACTTCATAATTCAAGTATTAATTGTGCACTTACTAGCTGTGTGACCTTAGGCAAGTTGCTTAACCTGAGCCTTTTCCTCATCTTATTAAAATGGAGATGCAATAACCTTAACCAAAACTGCATGTAAAACACTTAGCAGTACTTTGACATTTATTAAGGGTTTGATGAATTGCAGTAATTATTAAGAGCTGAGTCAAGCTCCCAGCATGAGGGAAAACCTACTCTCCTTGCTACTCTTTCCTGAGCCACTTTTACTATTTCCCAAATGTTATCTGCTGGCATCATGGAGACACTGCACAGGAGAGGCCAAAAGAAGTCAGTCACACAGAAGGCGTATAGCTTGGGGAAATAACATGCTCCTGCTGCTGGCTACAGATCATTATGACTACAGAAATGAGAGTTTAACTTTTGAAACAAAGGACTAACATCAGGTTTTGTTACTACAGGATTTGCTTTTTCCAGTTTTCTCCTGACTTGTCAAACATGCCTTTGGGACCTTTGCCTCAGTCAGAACTTAAGCTTTTTTGCTCCCTGACTCAATGTTCCCGCCTCTAAGCCTTCATCCCCTGAGAACATCCCAACCACTTCTAGAAGAAGAAAGCTTTGACCCTCTCTTGCTTAGTTTACCTATACAATGGGAGTAGAATACTTACAAGCTAAGTATTCTACTTGGTACATGAAGACTTGCCTATTTTACCTCAACCTCCATAGCACTAGGTCTGAGAAGTTTTGTCCAGGCAAGTTCAAGTTTGCCCCTTTTAGAGACCACACTGTTAACCAAAAAGCTTTTTTTTTCTTTGGCAATTTTGGGTCACTTTTTTAACCTCTTACTGTTAAGTCTACCTATAAGCCTGTTTCAGGTCCAAGATTTTTTTTTTTTTTTTTGCTGTAAACATCTAGTAATTATTTGTTTCTCAGACACAGTAATTCTCATAAGCTGCCCAGCAGGTAGCCTGTTTCACTAGTAGCCCTAATACATATTATAAGAATTTTATGACAGGAAATTAACTTCTGATCCAGGATTCAAGGCCTGAGGCATTCATGTTTCACCACCTGGAACCCTGGGCCTGTGAAATAATCCTAGAATGTCAGAATTTTAAGGGACTTATTAGAAATAATACAATCCAGTGATTTTCAAACTGCTTATTTCAAAAGAGCCACTGCCCTCTTTCCCTCCTCCCCCTATACACATGTTCATTCATATACCTACTCACCCATTTCAGAACTGCTCATCTTTATGCCTCAGTAAAGATTTAACATCAAATTTTTTCTCTTTAATAAAGGGTTTTATAGTTTAAAGAACTGACTCCTGGTGGCTCAGTGGTAAAGAATCTGCTTGGAATGCAGGAGACCCGGGTTCGCTCCCCAGGTCGGGAAGATCCCCTTGCGAAGGGAATGGCAACCCACTCCTGTATTCTTGACTGGGAAATTATATGAAGCCTGGTGGGCTACAGGTCTATGGGGTTGCAAAGAGTCAGACATGACTGAGCTATTAACACTTTCATTTTTATAGTTTAAAGTATTTGAAAATTACTGATTTATTTTAAATCCCTCATCTTACCAAAGGGAAATAGATCCATAATGGGAAGGTGGCTTGGCCACTACTTGTCAGAAAAGTTAAGTGATACAGCTGGCACTAGACCCAGAGTCCTGCTCCACTACTCCTCAGGCTTAGAATCAACAAAACAGGCATTATCTCTTAAAAGTTAACAGAACTGGTAAAGGGGGAAAGGGCAGGGAAAACAGGAACACATTCCTTATATGTGGGAAAGGTAGGCTCTGGTCACATCTGAGCCTGTGCCTTGCCTAGAACTTCTTGACCAGTTTTTACTCAAATGCTTCTTGTTCTAGAGAGGCTGTAGGATCTAGATCTCTGCCTTTAAACTGGGATGAGCCATCTCCTTGAGGGACCACAAAATGTAGTTACAGAAGAGCAAATACACGGAAAATAGGAATACAATAACCTATCTCTTAGAACTGTGAGAGTTAAAGAGATGATTCATTTTAGTCTTCATTTATGTGCCTGGATATCAACCAAAGGCCTTTCTCCAATAAAAGCTTAAGTCCAGAGGTCAGAATTATGAAGGAACAACCCTTCAATCCTTACCTCTTGGTTCCTGGCAGCAAGATCAGGCAGAGGGTGCCTGAACACAGGTTGTGGTAGAGCTTTCCTATCTTCCGACCCCAGTGCCAGGCAGCTATCTTTGGGTGGTCCATCTTCAGCATCTAGAATCAAAGCCAGATATAGACACTCAGCCAGGGTACCCACTGCTCACTTTTGGACAGACGTCAACATTCCTCCTCAGGCTCCCAGGAAAGGCTCTGTTCAAATCCTCAGTGTGAAGCCAGAATCTATACTATAGGGTTCCCGGCCCATCCCAGCCTCCCCAGGCTTTCAAGTCAGTTTAGGACAGCTGCTGTCCATTCCTCCAGATGGATCTTCCAGGGCCCTGAGTTAGGGGAACCAAATCACTAAGGAGAGCTCTAGTCTGGCCTCTGCTATTAAGCATATTTGTGACCTGGGCAAATCATTCACTAGTTCTCATCTCTATTTCTCATCTGCTAAATGTGGGACATGAGACTAGGGCAGAGTTTCCCAAACTTAAGACATTCACCTCCTATCTTCACCCTTCTGTTGGATATTCCCTAATGGTTTTCTTTAAAGTGAATCAACTTCTTCCTTAGCTTCATCTAAGTAATACTAGGGCACCCTGGTGGCTCAGATGGTAGAGTCTGCCTGCAATGCAGGAGACACAGGTTCAATCCCTGGGTCAGGAAGATCCCCTAGAGAAGGAAACGGCAACCCACTCCAGTATTCTTGCCTGGAAAATCCCATGGATGGAGGAGCCTGGCAGGCTACATTCCATGGGGTTGCAAAGAGTTGGACATGCCTGAGGGACTTCACTTTCACTTTTAAAATAATACTTTCCATGTAATCATAGGTTCAATGTGATGGTTGTTACCTTAAATAAATGTTAGAAAAAAAAAGTTCATAACTAAAAAAAACTGAAAAATGAGGTCCACTTATGACCACCAAAAATCATCTTCTGTATATACACACTGCAGGAAACCTTAGATCACTTAAGACTTGTCCAGCTCTCCAACTTCCTGTATCAGCCCCTCAAAATCCCTTGGAGAGCCACCTTGAAAACTTGATTTTAGCAAGTTTGGAGGAGACAAAGTATGAGATATCTTGGAGAAAGAAAGGTGTGTCCAGGGCTGGAAGAAGCTGGAGAGTGAAGATTAGTGCCAGGACTCTCATGACTAATTTCCATAAATATCAGAAGGCCAACACCAAGACCAAGAAAACTAAAGTATCGAGCTACCTTTCCCCTCAAGCCCCAGGATACACTCATTAACTCACTCACCTGCAAGGCCTCCTGCTCCGAAGGGGGAGGTATGACACGAACCCCTGGTAGCCTTGATTCGTGAGGTGAGCCCCTGAGCCAGGCATGGAGGTGCCTGGGTGTTAGGGCATGCCTGCCTTTTAGCTTCCAGTCCTTGCCCGTGAAAATGTTGAGGGCCCTCTGGGCACTGCCAAATGTTTTGAATCCTGAAAACAAGAATACTCTGTTCTGTCATTAAGGACCAAAAAAAAAAAAACAAATCCAAAACAAAACTGATCACCATCCAAGATGGAGCTCACCCAGAGCCAAGGAAGAAGGACAAAATCAGGAGATGCTGACCTGATCCAGCCCAGGAGAGCCTATTTGGTGAACATTTCCTTTCTCTGATCTCATGTTATCACCATTTAATCTCCTTCCCCAAGGCTATATTTGGTGGCATAGACTTACTCAAGAAACAATATCTTTTATGCTTTCCACTTTTAAGATCTTTAGGCAAGATCATAGCTTCCAGGCCCAGGAAGAGGCTACACTGTTGCAACAGGTGTTCTTTGAAGGTTTCACTCACTCCAGACAGGTATATAGTACCTCGGTTCTCAGAATCTTGTTCCAACTCATTCACAAGGGTGTCACAATCAAGGGTGAGTTCTGTCACAGGCCTCTGCACCTAATGAAGGAAAGATGGCATTAATGCTAGAAAAGTCACTACTTGCAGTCCCCAGGCCTGTTACATACTAGCAAGTAACTTAATTCTTAAGATTCCTTATCTATATACACAGGCTAATGATAACTGCTCCAAAGGACTATGGTAGAAATTTACAAAATAGATAAATAAATACAAAGTAAATATTTCTGTGTAAATAATACTCTCTTACCTTTCCTTTTCACCTCACCACCTGCAATGGGAATCAGTTCTCTGCCTTCTACACCAATGAAATTCTGGTTTAATTACATAAGAAACATCAAGATACCATTGATTTCCCTGAAAGCTAAAGGGCAACCATAAAACAAACAAACCATTTGGATCTAAGTAGTGATAAAGAGTCCAAGGTAAGAGAAACCCAAGTAAGATGGTAGGTGTTGTGAGAGGGCATCAGAGGGCAGACACACTGAAACCATTATCACAGAAAACTAGCCAATCTGATCACATGGACCGTAGCCTTCTCTAACTCAGTGAAACTAAGCCATGCCATTTGGGGCCACCCAAGATGGGAGGGTCATGGTGGAGAGGTCTGACAGAATGTGGTCCACTGGAGAAGGGAATGACAAACCACTTCACTATTCTTGCCTTGAGAACCCCATGAACAGTATGAAAAGGCAAAATGGTAGGATACTGAAAGAGGAACTCCCAGGTCAGTAGGTGCCCAATATGCTACTGGAGATCAGTGGAGAAATAACTCTGGAAGAATGAAGGGATGGAGCCAAAGCAAAAACAATACACAGCTGTGGATGTGACTGATGATAGAAGCAAGGTTCAATGCTGTAAAGAGCAATATTGCATAGGAACCTGGAATGTTAGGTCCATGAAACAAGGCAAATTGGAAGTGGTCAAACAGGAGATGGCAAGAGTGAACGCTGGCATTCTAGCAATCAGCGAACTAAAATGGGCTGGAATGGGTGAGTTTAACTCAGATGACCATTATGATATCTACTACTGTGAGCAGGAATCCCTTAGAAGAAATGGAGTAGCCATTATGGCCAACAAAAGAGTCTGAAATCCAGTACTTGGATGCAATCTCAAAAACGAGAATGATCTCTGTTCGTCTCCAAGGCAAACCATTCAATATCATGGTAATCCAAGCCTATGCCCCAACCAGTAATGCAGAAGCTGAAGTTGAACGGTTCTATGAAGACCTACAAGGCCTTTTAGAACTAACACCCAAAAAAGATGTCCTTCTCATTATACGGGACTGGAATGCAAAAGTAGGAAGTCGAGAAACACCTGGAGTAACAGGCAAATTTGGCCATGGAGTACGGAATGAAGCAGGGCAAAGGCTAATAGAGTTTTGCCAAGAGAATGCACTGGTCATAGCAAACACCTTCTTCCAACAACACAAGAGAAGACTCTACACATGGACATCACCAGATGGTCAACACTGAAATCAGATTGATTATATTCTTTGCAGCCAAAGATGGAGAAGCTCTATACAGTAAGCAAAAACAAGACTGGGAGCTGACAGTGGTTCAGATCAAGAACTCTTTATTGCTAAATTCAGACTTAAATTTAACAAAGTAGGGAAAACCACTAGACCATTCAGGTCTGACCTGAATCAAATCCCTTATGATTATACAGTGGAAGTGAGAAATAGATTTAAGGGACTAGATCTGATAGACAGAGTACCTGATGAAATATGGATGGAGGTTCGTGACATTGTACAGGACACAGGGATCAAGACCATCTCCATGGAAAAGAAATGCAAAAAAGCAAAATAGCTGTCTGAAGAGGCCTTACAAATAGCTGTGAAAAGAAGTGAAAAGCAAAGGAGAAAAGGAAAGATATAAGCATCAGAATGCAGAGTTCCAAAGAATAGCAAGGAGAGATGAGAAAGCCTTCCTCAGTGATCAATGCAAAGAAAGAGAGGAAAACAACAGAATGGGAAAGACTAGAGATCTCTACAAGAAAATTAGAGATACCAAGGGAATATTGCATGAAAAGGTGGACTCAATAAAGGACAGAAATGGTATGGACCAAACAGAAGCAGAAGATATTAGGAAGAGGTGGCAAGAATACACAGAAGAACTGTACAAAACAGAGCTTCACGACCCAGATAATCACAATGGTGTGATCACTCACCTAGAGCAAGGCATCCTGGAATGTGAAGTCAAGTGGGCCTTAGAAACCATCACTATGAACAAAGCTAGTGGAGGTGATGGAATTCCAGTTGAGCTATTTCAAATCCTGAAAGATGATGCTGTGAAAGTGCTGCACTCAATATGCCAGCAAATTTGGAAAACTCAGCAGTGGCCACAGGACTGGAAAACGTCAGTTTTCATTCCAATCCCAAAGAAAGGTAATGCCAAAGAATGCTCAAACTACCGCACAATTGCACTCATCTCACATGCTAGTAAAGTAATGCTCAAAATTCTCCAAGCCAGGCTACAGCAGTACATGAACTGTGAACTTCCAGATGTTCAAGCTGGATTTAGAAAAGGCAGAGGAACCAGAGATCAAATTGCCAACATCTGCTGGATCATCGAAAAAGCAAGGGAGTTCCAGGAAAACATCTATTTCTGCTTTATTGACTATGCCAAAGCCCTTGACTGTGTGGATCACAGTAAACTGTGGAAAACTCTGAAAGAGATGGGAATACCAGACCACCTGACCTGCCTCTTTGGAAACCTATATGCACGTCAGGAAGGAACAGTTAGAACTGGATATGGAACAACAGACTGGTTCCAAAAAGGAAAAGGAGTACATCAAGGCTGTATATTGTCACCCTGCTTATTTAACTTCTATGCAGAGTACATCATGAGAAACGCTGGGCTGGATGAAGCACAAGCTGGAATCAAGATTGCCAGGAGAAATCTCAATAACCTCAGATATGCAGATGACACCACCCTTATGGCAGAAAATGAAGAGGAACTAATAAAAAGCCTCTTGATGAAAGTGAAAGAGGAGAGTGAAAAAGTTGGCTTAAAGCTCAACATTCAGAAAACGAAGATCATGGTATCTGGTCCCATCACTTCATGGCAGATAGATGGGGAAACAGTGGAAATAGTGGCTGACTTTATTTTTCTGGACTCCAAAATCCCTGCAGATGGTGACTGCAGCCATGAAATTAAAAGACGCTTACTCCTTGGAAGGAAAGTTATGACCAACCTAGATAGCATATTGAAAAGCAGAAATATTACTTTGTCAACAAAGGTCCGTCTAGTCAAGACTATGATTTTTCCAGTGGTCCTGTATGGATGTGAGAGTTGGACTGTGAAGAAAGCTGAGCACCGAAGAATTGATGCTTTTGAACTATGGTGTTGGAGAAGACTCTTGAGGGTCCCTTGGACTACAAGGAGATCCAATCAGTCCATCCTAAAGGAGATCAGTCCTGGGTATTCATTGGAAGGACTGATGCTGAAGCTGAAAGTCCAATACTTTGGCCACCTCATGCGAAGAGTTGACTCATTGTTAAAGACTCTGATGCTGGGAGGGATTGGGGGCAGGAGGAGAAGGGGACTACAGAGGATGAGATGGCTGGATGGCATAACCAACTCGATGGACTTGAGTCTGAGTGAACTCCGGGAGTTGGTGATGGACAAGGAGGCCTGGTGTACTGTGATTCATGGGGATGCAAAGAACCAGACACGACTGAGCGACTGAACTGAACTGAACTGAGTGATAAAGAGTAGAAGGACAATGCCAGTGTAGCCCAGGTTGATTTTGACAAAAATGAAAGTTATCATGTGCCAGGTCACCACTATAAGAATACTAGGCTTGGATGAAGCCTTTCCATAATAGAACGGCTCATGTCTAAGCTTCTGAAGGGTGCTTGTCTAAGCTGTTATGTCTTACAGCACTGTAAATACAAAGTTGAGTAAATATGGATATGGAAAATACAAGGTTGAGTGAAGGGAACTACTTTATGCTTTCTCTGGTGACCTTACCTTGATGCAGGAACCCTCTATCAGGACGCCATCCAAAGACTCTATGGCCAGCTGGGCAGCTTCCAGGACTTCATACTGTATACAGAGATGTGGCTGCAGGAACACCAAGATTTTCTTACTTTGGCTTTGCAGGCTCAAACTGCCAGAGAAGGGGCTGGGAATAGAGTCTCCCTAAACTACAGTGGCCAAAGTCACCAGAATGGATGTTCCTGCTGTGCTGGGCTAGACAATGATCACAAACTGTCATTTTAAGTAGAATCACCACATACAGGACCTGGTTTCTCAGAAAATAACCTTAAATTTGTCACTTAAAATTGAAGCCTTTCTCTCTCTGGGTGCTATGGGATAAGCAACAAAATTATTTACTGCCTAAATTGCTTTTCATATTATTTATTCTTAATCACTAAAGTCATCACTCTAAGACACAGGCAGAGATTCCCATTTGTCTTATTAGCTTAATTTTTAAAATAAGTAGCCTTCCCACAAATTTCTGGAGGTTAAGTTCTTCCACTGGATTTGTGTCTTCAAATTTACTGCTTTTCCATTTGATCAAACCAGAATAGCTAAATCTATGTGATAGTCTAAGCCATAACATCATCATAGAGATTAAAGTGCTCCCATAGATAACCTTCATTTTATTGGATTTGACAATGATTTCTTGAATATGACACCAAAGACACAGGCAACAAAATAAAAAAAAAGGAGAGAGAACGAAATCAAAATGTGCATTAAGGAAGAACCATCAACAATGTCAAAAGGCAGCAGAAAGAATGGGAGAAAATATTTGCAAATCAGATATCTACTGAAGGAGTCAAAATATATAGGGGACTTCCCTGGTGGTCCAGTGGCTAAGACTCTGTGCTCCCAATGCAGGGGAGCTGGGTTTGATCCCTGGTCAGGGAACTAGATCCCATATTCTGCAACTAAAAAGTCTGCGTGTCCCAACAAAGATCAAACTGCAAGTAAGACCTGGTACAGCCAAATAAATAAGAATTAAAAAATAAAATATATAGAGAACTACTAAGACTCAACAAAAACATCAAACAACCCAATTAAAAAATAGGCAAAGGACTTGGAGAGGCATTTCTCCAAAGAAGATATACAAATGGCCAATAAACATACAGAGATACTCAACATCATTAATCATTAGGGAGATGAAAGTCAAGAAAAACCACAAGATATTACATCACATCCATTGTGAAGTGAAGTGAAGTCACTCAGTCGTGTCTGACTCTTGGTGACCCCGTGGACTGTAGCCTACCAGGCTCCTCCGTCCATGGGATTCTCCAGGCAAGAATACTGGAGTGGGTTGCCATTTCTTTCTCCAGGGGATCTTCCCAACCCAGGGATCGAACATTGCAGGCAGACGCTTTAACCTCTGAGCCATCAGGGAAGCCACCCTGGCTCACACCCATTAGGATGGATCAAAACAAAAAATGCCCCGCAAACCAAAAACAACAAAAATAACCAAGTGTTGGGGGAATTCCCTTGTGGTCTAGTGGTTAGGATTCTGTGCTTCCAGTGCTGGGGGCACAGGTTTGATCTCTGGTCAGGGAACTAAGATCCCACATGGGGTTCCCACACCTCCACTCTCCCCCAAAAAAACAAACACCAAGTGTCAGCTGAAATATGGAGAAACTGAAACCCTTGGCATTGCAGGTGCAAGTGTAAAATGATGCATCTGCTATAGAAAACAGTATGGCAGTTCCTCAAAAAATGAAACACAGAATTATCATATACCCAAAAGAAATGAAAACAGGGACTTAGATACTTTTACATCCATGCTCATTTCATAGTAGCACTATTCAGAATAGCTAAAAGGTGGAAACAATTCAAATATTCATCAATGGATGAATGGATAAACAAAATGTGGTATAATCATACAATGGAATATAATCCAGCCTTGAAAAGAACTCTGATACGTACTACATCATGGGTGAACCCTGAAGATATTATGCTAAGTGAAACAAGCCAGACACAAAAGGACAAATATTGTAGGATTCCACTTACATGGTAATATAGAGTAGTCAAATTTATAAGACAGGAAATATGACAGTATTTAATAGGACTGGGGTAAAGAGGACTGGGGAGTTACTGTTTAATGGGTACAGAGTTTCAGTATGAGATGATGAAAAAGTTCTGAAGACAATGTACTTAAATAACACTCGACTATATTTAAAAATGGTTAAAAAGGCAAATTGTATGTGTATTATACAAAAAGAAAGAAAAAAAATAAGACTTAAAGGAACGAGTTACAGTCCCTTGACATACCCTTTCTATCCCTCATTCTATCTTCCCAGGGATGATCTTTTTATTTCTATTTTTAGGTGTAGGAAAGACATTAATAAAATATTTGTGGAAAGAACATTTTAAACACCTAGGATTCTGTACTTAGATCACTATGGAGACTTTAATTTTTGCTTCATTTTAATAGTTACTAAACTTAATAGTTATTATAATGTTATATTGAATAGCCATTACATATAATAGTTTATTGCACCAGATAACAGTTACCTATGTCAAAATTATAAAGGTACTAAAAATTTATAGTGAACAGTCTTCCCCTAACCTGTTTCTAATCACCTAGTTCCTCTCTCCCTGGAGGCCCTCATTGTTACCAGTTTTTGTATATCATTCTACAGATATTCTAAGTTTTTATTTTCAATTCTTTTCATGGCTTTCTGTCTCTATGTACTGTGCTTATAATGTTATTATTGCTTCATATAACAATTTGTCTTTATTCAACTTCTTCTAAACCGTGAAGATGGAGGCTTGCTCATTACATCCTTCTAAAAAAGTAGGAGTTTTTAAAACCATGTATAAGTATTATTTCTTAAAAAGTAAAAGTAATTAAACTATCAGGTTTTTTTCCCCAGTGGTTCAGTGATAAAGAATCTGCCTGCAATGCAGGAGACACAGGAGATGTGGATTTGATCCCTGGGTCGGGAATATCCCCTGAAGGAGGGCATGGCAACCCATTCTAGTATTCCTGAGTGGAGAATCCCATGGACTGAAGCACCTGGTGGGCTACAGTCCATATGGTCACAAAAAGTCAAACACAACTGAAGTGACTGAACATGCACTAACATGCAGTTCAGTTCAGTTCAGTTCAGAGTTGCTCAGTTGTGTCCGACTCTTTGCGACTCCATGAATCAAAGCACGCCAGGCCTCCCTGTTCATCACCATCTCCCAGAGTTCACTCAGACTCATGTCCATTGAGTCCGTAATGCCATCCAGCCATCTCATCCTCGCTCGTCCCCTTCTCCTCCTGCCCCCAATCCCTCCCAGCATCAGAGTCTTTTCCAATTAATAAACAAACCTTAACTCCCAAGAGATTTGAGAGCTAATAGCAACAAAAAAAGAGGTTGTATTCCTCCAGTATCTTAACCCAGTTATGAACATACTTTGGATTTTAAGCCCTACAGACTTACAACACATGGAAGCTACTGGTCTTTTTGAAAGGGCATTTTATCATTTAAAGCTGAGGTCACAAGCAGGTACCCAATGTACATAAGATACATTAAACCAGTAGATAAAATTTTCATCTGGCAAGGCTATGGTTTTTCCATGGATGTGAGAGTTGGACTATAAAGAAAGCTGAGCACTGAAGAATTGATGCTTTTGAACTATGGTGTTGGAGAAGACTCTTGGGAGTCCCTTGGACTGCAAGGAGATCCAACTAGTCCATCCTAAAGGAGATCAGTCCTGGGTGTTCATTGGAAGGACTGATGTTGAAGCTGAAACTCCAGTACTTTGGCTACTTGATGCGAAGAGCTGACTCACTGGAAAAGACTCTGATGCTGGGAAAGATTGAGGGCAGGAGGAGAAGGGGACGATGGAGGATGAGATGGTTGGATGGCATCATCCACTCAATGGACATGGGTTTGGGTGGACTCCGGGAGTTGGTGATGGACAGGGAGGCCTGGTGTGCTGTGGTTCACGGGGTCGCAAAGAGTCAGACATAATTGAGCGACTGAACTGAAACTGAACTGAACATGACATTTAAGAAAACTGGAGGCAATATGAGTACTGGCAGATTTCTTGATTCTCAAAAAATCAGATCTTGTCAATACTGGGCACATATTCTTATGGGTCAACACTGTTACTATGAAACAGAGCATGTCTCATATTCCAATTGGTGACAGTCAAGCTCAAATCACTAGTATCTGAATGGCCCTAGAAGGCATCTGAATTTACCACAATAGATTAGAAGATCAAAAATCTAAGTTTTCTTGTCTCATTACCTGATGTGTTTCAAGAACAAGAGTCATTGACCGGACTGGACCAAAACTCTTAAACAGCCTCTTCAGAGCCCTGAGGTTACAATTTTTGTCAAATGGCCCAGCATAGACAGTTGACATCTCTGTCCACTTGATCTTTATCTACAAGAGAAACAACAGAATACAGTGAGGAGATGGATGTGGAAAGAGAATCAAGTCAAATCTAAAGAAACCATAAGTTGAAATATGGGATAAATCCTTTCAAGGAATTTCTCAACACAAACACCTGTCAAATGTACAAGGATTTGTCTACAGGGATTTCACGGCATCATTATTTGGAATAGCAAAATTTTATCACATCCAAATGCTGAAATTAATAGGTATATCCTACAATAGAAAACTAGGCAGCACAAAGATTATATAGTGTTATGAACAGATGTTTAAGATATACTGTTAAGTGAAAAAATAAAGTTGCAAAATAGAATATAGTCTGATTCCCATCATAAAAATGTAAATGGTAATATACCTATAGAAAAAATTATGAGAAATACATAGTAAACTTAATATAAGTATGTATTACTTTCCTTAACTGGAGATTATAATGTCATCAAATAAATCATCTAGTAGAACCCATTCACTTACCCTTTTGTTCATCTCTTCAGTGAGGTTGGGTGAAAAGGGTTCAAAAGAGAACTGCACGATGCTGAAGGGAAACAGGGGGATTTCCACTCTAGCCTGCTCAAGAACCTGTAGAAAACAGCACACCCTGGATGAGGCAAGAATCTAGTCTATTGTGGCTTGTGGAGGAGAGCCACAGTAATAGAAACAATGGTTGTCTTCTTACCCATATTAAAAAGCAATATGAGGCTGACTTCAAGGTCTGGAAAAAAAATGGTGACACCACACAGCCTTGTAAAAAACCATCTAATCAGTAAAAAGAACAGAATCACATATGACCCAGATCTCTAGCATTACTAAGAAGCAGACTATTACAACCTTTAAATTACCTCTAAGTAAAGAAACAAGTTAAATTCCAACAGAGCTACCATCACCCCACACTGTTGCAAGCCTGTGAATAAAGAGGGAGAAGAGGTGCAAGAGACTTTGAGGGGCAGGGAACCAAGGGGCACAGAAGGCTTGGGTGAAACAAACAAAATCAGCCCCAGAAAAAAGTACAACTAAATGCCAAAACAATGAACACAGGTCACAACTTTGAAGGTTCAAGCCCTTGACTACAAGGAAGAGACTTGACAGCCTCAGGGAAACAGTGTTTCTGGGGAAAAATCAGATATATAGAGAAGAGGCAATACCCTATTGGAGCCACTGCAGTGAAGGAAAAAAAAAAAAAGAAATAAAAAAATCAGGACAGAAATTAAGGAAAAAAGAGAAATAAAAGATAGGAAAAGATAAAACCAATCCCTCACAAGAGCATTATAAATTTACTCTTCCTAGTACATCTTTCTCAAAAAAACCATCAACACTTTAAAAAAAGAAAAAAGAGAGCCTGACATCAGTAAGATAAGAGTACAAGGAAGCTTTAGGCCCTCAGTTTCCCACACACACCACTTTAATACTATGTAAGCCAAAATATCTTTGCAAGAATATAAGAGACCAGTGGAGAACTACAGCACCCAGACACAACAACAAGGGATCCCAGCAAAAGGAAAAAGAAAATATGCAGTTTTGTATACCCATCTATGCCTGCACTATCTGACCTAGAAGAGCTCAACATGGAGGAAACTGCCCATACTGGGGATCTTCCCTCTGGACAGAAACAAGAGTGGACCATGCACTCAATATCATGGTTAGATTGGGCATTGCCTGAGGGACTAGTTTCTGTCTCACTTGACTCAAACCACTGATAGGACTGGCAGCTTTGCTTGTAAGTCACTGAAAACAGATGTAATCACATCTTATGAACTTGTAATCACTGCACATTAGAGCTGCAGTAAAGGAAACAGGGACAAGCTGCTCGGGGAGTATGAGACAACTAAAAGCACCTGCACAAGCTCAGTGACAACACATCCTCAAAGTAGGTTTGAGAGGTCCTGAAACCTCACTCTGAGCTGATCAGTGAAAGCTTTCCTTTCCACAATGCCAGGCCCTAACAATGGGAGAGGTAGCTGCCCTAAAGAAATACAGAGTGAACTAAAAAGAGAACAAAGATAAACAACTAATGAAATCAGGAACAAAATGAGAATTTCATTAAAGAGACAGCAACTATATAAAGAAACTCTGGAGCTAAAAAATACATTAAGTGAATTGAAAAATTCACTAAAGGGTTTCAACATCAGACTTGATTAGGCAAACTTGAAAATATATCTTTGAAATCACTAAGTTAGAGCAAAAAGAATAAAGAAAAGCAAATAGCATCTAAGAGGCTTACAGGACATCATCTAGAGGACTAATATAGAAAAATATAGGCATCCCAGAAGAAGAGAAAAAGGGATAGAGAGCTTATCTGAAGAAATAATGGCTGAAAAACCCCCATATCTGAGCAAAGGAAAGAACATACAAATTCAATAAACTGAAAGGACTCCAAGCAGGATAAATCCAAAGAGACCAATACAAAGACATATTACAATCAAATTTGTTAAAAGACAAAATTAAAGAGAGAATTTTGAGATCAGCAATTCATCACATATAAGGAAGTTTTCATAAGATTATCAGTGGATTTCTTTACAGAAACCTTGCAAATCAGAAAAGAGTGAAAAATTCAAAAAGCTAAAAAACAAACAAACCAACCCCATCAACCAAGAAAACTATCCAGCAAACTATGCTTTAAAAATGAAGGTTAAAAAAAAACACTTGAGGAAGTTTATCATCACTATGCTTGCTCTTATGAGAAATGCTACACGGGGGGTCCTTTAAGATGAAAGGATACTAGACAACAACATGAAAGTATTCCACTTAAGGTAAATACATGAACACACATAAAAATAATACACTTGTATTGATGTAATTTTGGTGCGTAAATTCACTTTTAATTATCCAGAACTTAAATTGACAAAAACCTGGAAAAATAACTACATGCCTATGTTAACTGTCGTTCTGATATGGAACAATGGACTGGTTCCAAATTGGGAAAGGAGTACATCAAGGCTGTATACTGTCCCCTTGTTTATTTACTTACATATAGAGTACATCATGCAAAATGCCAGGGTAGTTGAAGCTCAAGCTGGAATCAAGATTTCCAGGAGAAATATCAATATCTAAGATAGCGGATGGCATGACCCTTATGGCAGGAAGCGAAGGGGAACCAAAGAGCTTTTTGATGAAAGTGAAAGAGGAGAGTGAAAAATTTTATGGCAAATAAATGGGGAACAATGGAAACAGTGACAGACTTTATTTTCTTGGACTCCAAAATCATGAAATTAAAAGACGCTTGCTCCTTGGAAGAAAAGCTATGACAAACCTAGACAGCACATTAAAAAGCAGAGACATTACTTTGCCGGAAAGGTCCGTCTAGTCAAAGTTATAATTTTTCCAGTAGTCATGTACGGATGTGAGAGTTGAACCATAGAAAAGCTGAGGGCCGAAGAATTAATGCTTTTGAACTGTGGTGTTGGAGAAGACTCTCAAGAGTCCCTTGGACTGCAAGAGATTCAACCAGTCCATCCTAAAGGAAATCAGTCCTGAATATTCATTGGAAGGACTGATGCTGGAGCTGAGGCTCCAATACTGTGGCCACCTTATGAGAAGAGCTGACTCATTGGAAAAGATCTGGATGCTGGGAAAGGATGAAGGCAGTAGAAGGGGATGACAGAGGATGAGATGGTTGGATGGCATCACCAACTCAATGGACATGAGTTTGAGCAAGCTCCCAGAGATGGTGATGGACTGGGATGCCTGGCATGGTACAGTGCATGCGGTTGCAAGGAGTCAGACGTGACTGAGCCACTGAACAACAACAAATAGGTTTGATACAGCTTTCCTGACAAGAAGCAATTGCCTTCTAATTTCATGGCTGCAGTCACCATCCGCAGTGATTTTAGAGCCTAAAAAGAGAAAATCTGGCACTGCTTCCACCTTTTCCTCTTCTATTTGCCATGAAATGATGGGACCACATGCCATGATCTTACGTTTTTTAATACTGAGTTTAAGCCAGCTTCTTCACTCACCTCTTCGCCCTCAAGAGGCTCTTTAGTTCCTCTTCACTTTCTCCCATTCGAGTTGTATCATCCACATATCTGAGGTCGTTAATGTGTATATAATATATATATAAATATATATTTTATATATAATATATAAAAATGCAATTTATGATATCAGTAACATACAGTTGAGTGGTATGGAGCTTATAGGAGTAGAATTTTTGTATGCAATTAAGTTGTTATCAAGGGAAGGGGCTTCCCTTGTAGCTCAGTCGGTAAAGAATCTGCCTGCAGTGCAAGAGACCCGGGTTCAATCCCTGGGTTAGGAAGATACCCTGGAGAAGGAAATGGCAACCACTCCAGTATCCTTGCCTGGAAAATCTCATGGACAGAGGAGCCTGGTGGGCTGCAGTCCATGGGCTCACAAAGAGTCGGGCACGACTGAGCGACTAACACTAACTAACACACTAAGTTGTTATCAGTTTAAAATAGAATGTTTTAACTTTAAGGTAACTGCAATGATGACTACAAAGAAAATATCTACAGAACATACTCAAAAGGAAATGAGAAGGGTATCAAAGTCTGTTTCTACACACCCACATACAAATACAATCAATGAAACTCAAAGGAAGACAGTAGAAAAGAGAGGAGGGACAAAAAGCTGTAAAATATACAGAAAACAACAAAATGGAAATAATCCTTCCAATCCAATGATTAGACAGCAAAATGTTATTAGCAAACTGAATTCAACAACACATTGGAAGTATTACACACCATGACCCAGTGAAATTTATTCCTGGGATGCAAGGATGTTTCAGTGTATGAAAACAATTCCATGTAATATACCATATTAACAGAATAAAAGACAAAACCATATGATCATTCAACTGCAGAATAAGCATTTGACAAGATTCAACACTAGTTCATAAAAACAATAAAAAAACTAAAAATAGGAGGAAACTTCCCAAACACAATAAAGGCCATATATGAAAAGCCCACAGATATCATACATACGTACAGATACATCATACATAGTCAAGGCTATGGTTTTTCCAGTGCTTATGTATAGATGTGAGAGTTGGACTATAAAGAAAGCTGAGTGCAGAAGAATCGATGCTTTTGAACTGTGGTGTTGGAGAAGACTCTTGAGAATCCCTTGGACTGCAAGGAGATCTAACCAGTCCATCCTAAAGGAGATCAGTCCTGGGTGTTCATTGGAAGGACTGATGTTGAAGCTGAAACCCTAATACTTTGGCCATCTGATGCGAAGAGCTGACTCATTGGAAAAGACCTTGATGCTGGGAAAGATTGAGGGCAGGAGGAGAAGGGGACGACAGAGGATGAGATGGTTGGATGGCATCACTGACTCAATGGACATGGGTTTGGGTGGACTCCGGGAGTTGGTGATGGACAGGGAGGCCTGGCGTGCTGCGGTTCATGGGATCGCAAAGAGTCAGACGTGACTGAACGACTGAACAGAACTGAATTGAACATCATACTCAAAGGAAAAAGACTAAAAATTTTTTCTCTAAGATCAGGAACAAAGATGCCTGCTCCTGCCACCTCCATTCAACACAGTATTGAGAGTCCTAACCAGAGTAATAAAATATCCTCTGAAGAGGGTACCTACTAATATTTAAGTTTCATATAAAAAAAAAAGCTCAAATTGTCCAGAAATGAAATACCCATTTTGGCTTCACAGTAGTTATTTTGTATAAATGTATAGACATCAACAGGGTTTCCCAGAAGCTGCAGTAGTAATGAATCTGACTGTCAGTGCAGGAGGCGCAAGAGATGTGAATTCAATCCCTGGGTTCGTAAGATCCCCTGGAATAGGAAATTGGAACCCACTCCAGTATTCTTGTGTGGAAAATTCCACAGGCAGTGGAGCCTGGTGGGCTAGAGTCCAATGGGTCACAAAGAGTCAGACACCACTGAGCATACTGAAATAAAACAGGAATCCACAGGTCCACATGAAATTAATGAAGGAATGAACAAATAAATAAGGTAATGGGAGGACTCTTGCTCATAGAATCCTGAGTAACAACTAGTAAATATGGAGGAAGTATATAGAGTTGGAAAGTCATCCTTGTACAACAATCACAGTAAAGTTGGTTCAGCTAAGAATCCAGTTCAGTTCAGTTCAGTCGCTCAGTTGTGTCCGACTCTTTGCGACCCCATGAATCACAGCACGCCAGGCGTCCCTGTCCATCACCAACTCCCAGAGTCACTCAAACTCATGTCCATCAAGTTGGTGATGCCATCCAGCCATCTCATCCTCTGTCGTCCCCTTCTCCTCCTGCCCCCAATCCCTCCCAGCATCAGAGTCTTTTCCAATGAGTCAACTCTTTGCATGAGGTGGCCAAAGTACTGGAGTTTCAGCTTTAGCATCAGTCCTTCCAAAGAACACCCAGGACTGATCTCCTTGCAGTCCAAGGGACTCTCAAGAGTCTTCTCCAACACCACAGCCCAAAAGCATCAATTCTTCGGTGCTCAGCTTTCTTCACAGTCCAACTCTCACATCCATACATGACTACTGGAAAAACCATAGCCTTGACAAGATGGACCTTTGTTGGCAAAGTAATGTCTCTGCTTTTGAATATGCTATCTAGGTTGGTCATAATTTTCCTTCCAAGGAGTAAGCGTCTTTTAATTTCATGGCTGCAGTCACCATCTACAGTGATTTTGGAGCCCAAAAAACTAAAGTCTGACACTGTTTCCACTGCTTCCCCACCTATTTCCCATGAAGTGATGGGAACAGATGCCATGATCTTAGTTTTCTGAATGTTGAGCTTTAAGCCAACTTTTTCACTCTCCTCTTTCACTGTCATCAAGAGGTTTTTGGGTTCCTCTTCACTTTCTGCCATAAGGGTGGTATCATCTGCATATCTGAGGTTATTGATATTTCTCCCGGCAACCTTGATTCCAGCTTATGCTTCTTCCAGCCCAGCATTTCTCATGATGTACTCTGCATAGAAGTTAAATAAGCAGGGTGACAATATATAGCCTTGACGTACTCCTTTTCCTATTTGGAACCAGTCTGATAAGAGCAGGAGAGGATTTTGACTAAAAGCAGGGTATCTGCTTTTCTTAAAGTATATCCTCACATAGTACTTATTTGAAGTAGGAGGAAAAAGCAGTAACTCTGTAACAGAGAAAGCAGACAACATTTTGTTAAGATCATCAAAATAAAAACAAGAGAGGGACAGATGGACAAATATGCCTCTTGATGTGGTACCCTGAAAAGGACTTATTACTTATGTATGATCTGGCTAAAAACTATAGTCTGCATAACCTGAATCTAATTATAAGGAAACCCAAAATGAAATTATCAATGTCATGAGAGACAGAACTTCAACAGCCAAAGCCACAGGCCTGCTGGAATCTGGAAAAAGACACTGCCAGCTGACAGTTCTGCTCCTATTGGGTAACTAAGACTAAAAGTGCTCCAAACAAAATTTGGCTAATGGTACACAAGGTTGCTGATGAATAACAGTTTGATACTGGCATAGGTTACGAAGGGTTATATTACCCTCTACTCTGAATACAACCTTCAAAGACACAGTGGGTCACTCACCTCTTTATTTGAAAGGCACTTAATAGTTTGACAGTTTTTGGAAGAAGAAAGTGCACTAGCATCTGCCTCCCGGGTCAAGAAAAGGAGCTTCTGGCCCACTGAGTCTAGGCATTCTAAAACACTGTAAAGAAGGAGAGGTTAAGATAGGAATAACAGTTTTCCCTAACCTAAGAGTTACTTCTTTATACTTGTACTGTCTAACATGGTAGCAATTGGCAACATGTGGTTATTTTAACTAAAATTAAATAAAATGAAAATTCAGTTCCTTAATCACAGTAGTCACATATACTAAAAGGTTCACACATGTGGATAGCACAGATACAGAACATTTCCACCATTATAGAAATTATATTTGTCATTGGTGCTCTCGATTCAGGGAGAGGAAGGATAAACAAAAAATATATTCAAAGCTCCTTATCAAAGTTTAGGCTAGATTCTAAAGGATCTGATATATTTACTATGCTGCTGCAGAGACAACACCCTTCTGAATCTGTTGTTTGTATTTTCCCCAATCTGGGCAAGACATCAACACTATAGCTGACTCCTTTAATCAAAATTCTCACTAGTCTATATCTCCTCTCATGCTACTTAGTTCAATGTTATTTCAATGTCTCATTTTTTTTGTAAAATGAGTTATTTTAAGACAAGTCAATATATTCAGAAAATTAGAAAAACATGCTATTCAGGGAAGCAGATGGTAGTTTTCCCTCCATAGTTTTTGTAACGGAAGAATGTTACTCATATTATTGGTAAACATTTCTCAATAGACCCAAAAGGAGAAAGAAATTGCCAGGTTTTGTTTTTAAATAAGCCATCAGATACTCCATTTATCTTTGTAACTATTTAGAACTGAAAAATATTACCTTGTATTTAGCTGCTGAACTACTACTGCTGTATTTCTTGGCTCTTGGCTTTCCTGGTGACGAGATAGTGCCTCCAGATTTAGTTCTGCAATCTTAAAAGAAAATAAAGTGGTAAAAATCATTTAATATATTGTAAAGTATTTGATGGCAAATAGATGGGGAAACAGTGGAAACAGTGTCAGACTATTTTGGGGGGCTCCAAAATCACTGCAGATGGTGACTGCAGCCATGAAATTAAAAGATGCTTACTCCTTGGAAGGAAAATTATGACCAACCTAGACAGCATATTAAAAAGCAGAGACATTACTTTACCAACAAAGGTCCATCTAGTCAAGGCTATGGTTTTTCCAGTAGTCATGTATGGATGTGAGAGTTGGACTGTGAAGAAAACTGAGCGCCAAAGAATTGATGCTTTTAAACTGTAGTGTTGGAGAAGACTCTTGAGAGTCTCTTGGACCGAAAGGAGATCCAACCAGTCCATCCTAAAGGAAATCAGTCCTGAATATTCATTGGATGAAACTCTAATACTCTGGCCACCTGATGTGAAGAACTGACTCATTTGAAAAGACCCTGATGCTGAGAAAGATTGAAGGCGGGAGAAGGGGACAACAGAGGATGAGATGGTGGGATGGCATCACCAACTCAATGGACATAAGTTTGGGTAAACTCCAGGAATTGGTGATGGACAGGGAGGCCTGGCGTGTTACAGTCCATGGGGTCGCAAAGAGTCAGACATGACTGAGTGACTGAGCTGAACTGAAAGTATTTGAGGCTAAAAAACAAAACAAACAAAATGCTCAAACCTGAAAAACCTACTCAAGTCATGTTCTTTGCTTCTGTAGACAGTAAACTTTGCTGATGCCACATTCCTAGACTGTCTTCAGTACTTACCAGATTGCTTCTGGCTTCTTAGCCAAGAATGGCAATCTGTTACCAGCTGCTGATGTGACATGAATATGGGAAAGGACCAAGCAGGGCTAAGTGAAAAGTAGTGACAATTCATTCATTCCCAAGTCACTTAAAACTTACTTCTCTGTAAACATGCAATCTTTTGAAATTAAAAAAGAATGTTTTTCATGGCAACATGAAGAGAAAAAGACTTTATTATATTAATACAAAATTATTAAAAGTATTCTAGTTTATTCTCTTTGCATAAAGTGAGAGCCCTTTGGAGTTTTCATGTATAGAGATACAAGTTTCCTTACTTAGAATCATTTTAGATTCAATTTAGAATTATAGAGTATAGAGTTCCCAAACATATTCAACTGCCATTTTCAACTATTATTAATATCTTAGATTAGTGTTATATATTTGACACAATTATTGATGTTAATTTTTTCTTTTTAAATTTGTTATTTGAGTATAGTTGATTTACAATGTTGTATCAGTTTCTATTTATACCAAAGTGAATCAGTTACACATATCAACTCTTTTATAGATTCTTTTCCAGTGTATTAACTAAAGCCTATGCTTAATTCAGATTTCCTTAGATTTTACTCAAGTGATATGCAGTTCTTCCTAGAAATCAAGTGGCAACTGCTGTTGAAACAGTGCTACCCCAAGAGAGCAAAAATCTATGTAGATATTTATAATTATCACAATTATTAACATCAGTTACAGTGACTTAAAAGTAGCACGCAGAATCTTTAGTTCCCTCAGTTCAGTCGCTCAGTCGTGTCCAACTCTTTGCGACCCCATGAATCGCAGCACGCCAGGCCTCCCTGTCCGTCACCAACTCCCGGAGTTCACTCAAACTCATATCCATCGAGTCAGTGATGCCATTCAGCCATCTCATCCTCTGTCGTCCCCTTCTCCTCCTGCCCCCAATCCCTCCCAGCATCAGAGTCTTTTCCAATGAGTCAACTCTTCGCATGAGGTGGCCAAAGTACTGGAGTTTCAGCTTTAGCATCATTCCTTCCAAAGAAATTCCAGGGTGGATCTCCTTCAGAATGGACTGGTTTGATCTGCTTGCAGTCCAAGGGACTCTCAAGAGTCTTCTCCAACACCACAGTTCAAAAGCATCAATTCTTCGGTGCTCAGCCTTCTTCACAGTCCAACTCTCACATCCATACATGACCACAGGAAAAACCATAGCCTAGACTAGATGGACCTTAGTCGGCAAAGTAATGTTTCTGCTTTTCAATATGCTATCTAGGTTGCTCATAACTTTCCTTCCAAGGAGTAAGCATCTTTTAATTTCATGGCTGCAATCACCATCTGCAGTGATTTTGGAGCCCCCAAAATAAAATCTGACAGTTTCCACTGTTTCCCCATTTATTTCCCATGAAGTGATAAAAACGGATGCCATGATCTTCGTTTTCTGAATGTTGAGCTTTAAGCCAACTTTTTCACTCTCCTCTTTCACTTTCATCAAGAGGCTCTTTAGTTCCTCTTCACTTTCTGCCATAAGGGTGGTGTCATCTGCATATCTGAGGTTATTGATATTTCTCCCGGCAATCTTGATTCCAGCTTGTGTTTCTTCCAGTCCAGCATTTCTCATGATGTACTCTGCACAGTTAAATAAGCAGGGTGACAATATACAACCTTGACGTACTCCTTTTCTTATTTGGAACCAGTCTGTTGTTCAATGTCCAGTTCTAAGCATTGCTTCCTGACCTGCATACAGATTTCTCAAGAGGCAGGTCAGGTGCTCTGGTATTCCCATCTCTCTCAGAATTTTCCAGTTTATTGTGATCCACACAGTCAAAGGCTTTGGCATAGTCAATAAAGCAGAAATAGATGTTTTCCTGGAACTCCCTTGCTTTTTCCATGATCCAGCGGATGCTGGCAATTTGATCTCTGGTTCCTCTGCCTTTTCTAAAACCAGCTTGAACATCAGGAAGTTCAGGGTTCACGTACTGCTGAAGCCTGGCTTGGAGAATTTTGAGCATTACTTTACTAGCGTGTGAGATGAGTGCAACTGTGAGGTAGTTTGAGCATTCTTTGGTATTGCTTTTCTTTGGGATTGGAATGAAAATTGACCTTTTCCAGTCCTGTGGCCACTGCTGAGTTTTCCAAATTTGCTGGCATATTGAGTGCAGCACTTTCACAGCATCATCTTTCAGGATTTGAAATAGCTCAACTGGAATTCCATCACCTCCACTAGCTTTGTTCCCTAACCAGGGATAAAACCCATGCCCCCTGCAATGGAAGCACAGTCTAAACCACTGAATTCTATCAGCTATAATGATTAATACCACTTCATGGTGCTTAATATATTCATGGCACTGTGCTAAGAGCATGATACTATATAATATCTCATTTACCCTCACCAATATCCCAGAGAAGTGTGTTCCCATTTTACAGATCTGGAAACTAAAAAGTATAAAGTTCTTCAGAGAAATTGCCTTAGATATCACATATCATTTCACCTATAATATATATCATTTCACCTATAACACATCATTTCACCTACTTAAAAACAGGTTAAGTCTAACTTCATAGAGATTTAACCACTATATTATGCTAGTGATATACATCTTAATTTCAAATATATGTTCACTTTGAATTACACTCCCATTTTTGTAAAGAAATATGATATGGTGGTTTGTGACACTGTTCTAGTCTCATAATTTTAAGGAAAGGAAAGATACTAACCTTCTTTGGGCCATACTTGAGGAAATACCGAGCCAATTCAAGGGTTGTTCTAGCATCTTCTGTAGCATCATGACCAAGCCTATCTGGACACTGTATATCCTTCCTGGAAAGTCAACGTAAAATTGAGATAACTGGGAGCATTCTTTTTTTCTTTTTTAATTTTGTGGCTGTGAGGTGCGGCATGTGGGATTCCTCGACCAGGGATTGAACCCACACCCCCTACATTGGAAGCATGGAGTTTTATCCACTGGAAGGCCAGGAAAGTCCTGAGAGCATTTTTAATGACAGATTCTTTCAACCCCAAAGTTCTAGCTACATGTAAAATTTTAGCATCCCAGTAATTAGATTTGAATGATAACAATCAAGATTCATTTATTCCTTAGTGCCAAGATCTGAAAGGTTCTGAGAATACAGAATGATCAGGAATGGCTTTGTCTACAGTAAGCATATCATCAGTGGCTATTTAATAAAAAGTCTCTGGTTCACTCCCCAGTCAATCCCTTGTCTCATTTCTTAGATATAGCTGTGGTTTTAAAGTTATCTTCCAGAAATTTTCTATTTGTATACAAGTGTATAATATACGGGCTTCCCAGGTGGCATTAGTGGTAAAGAACACTCTTAACAATGCAGGTAGAGTTAAGAGACATAGGTTCAAACCCTGGGTTGGAAAGATCCCCTGGAAAAGGGCATGCCAACCCAGTCCAGTATTCTTGCCAGGAGAATGCCATGGATAGAAGCCCTAGGTGGGCTATGGTCCACAGGGTCACAAAGAGTTGGACACAACTGAAGCAACTTGGTATGCATGCATGGTCTATTATATACTTAAAAGTTCTTTTAATTTTTTGACTGCACTCTGTGGCATATGGGTCTTAGTTCCCTGACCAAGGATGGTGCCTGTGCCCCCTCCACTGGGAGCACTGAAATGCCAGAGAAGTCTCATTATTTAAAAAAAAATTTTTAAATACATCTCTTCCCTGGTGGCTCAGATGGTAAACATCTGCCTACAATGTGGGAGACATGGGTTCAATCCCTGGGTCGGGAAGATCTCCTGGAGAAGGAAATGGCAACCCACTCCAGTATTCTTGCCTGGAAAATCCCATGGATGGAGGAACCTAGTTAGGCTACAGTCCATGGGGTCACAAAGAGACACGACTGAACGACTTCACTCACTTACTCACTCATACTTCTGTCTATAGATATATCTAAATCTAAGCTACATCATATCAATATCTCAAAATCTTTTAATCTTTTTCTGAATCTCCATTTTATGGAGATTAATCTATAAATTGGAGAATAATCCCCAGATTTTTTCTCAGTAACATCTTAGACGTGCCTTTATTGCACATTTCATGGCTGGAGCCACCATCTGCAGTGATTTTAGAGTACAAAAAAATAAAATCTGTCACTGTTTCCCCATCTATTTGCCATGAAGAGTTGGGACCAGATACCAAGATCTTAGTTTTCTGAATGTTGAGCTTTAAGCCTACTTTTTCACTCTCCACTTTCATCAAGATGCTCTCTAGTTCTTCTTCATTTTCTGCTATAAGTGTGGTGTTATCTGCACGTCTGAGGTTATTGATTTTCTCCTGGCAATCTTGATTCCAGCTTGTGCTTCATCCAGTCCCACATTTCTCATGATGTACTCTGTATATAACTTAAATAAGCAGGGGGACAATATACAGCCTTAATGTACTCCTTTCCTGATTTGGAATCAGTCTGTTGCTCCATGTCCAGTTCTAACTGTTGCTTCTTGACCTGCCATACATATTTCTCAGGAGGCAGGTCAGGTGGTCTGGGATTCCTATCTCATGAAGAATTTTCCACAGTTTATTGTGATCCACACAGTCAAAGGCTTTGGCATACTCAATAAAGCAGAAAGGGATGTTTTTCTGGAACTCATTTGCTTTTTTGATGATCCAATGGATGTTGGCAATTTGATCTCTGGTTCCTCTGCCTTTTCTAAATCCAGCTTGAACATCTGGAAGTTCATGGTTCATGTACTGTTGAAGCCTGGCTTGGAGAATTTTGAGCAATACTTTGCTAGCGTGTAAGATGAGTGCAATTGTGCAGTAGATTAAGCATTCTTTTGCATTGCCTTTCTTTGGGATTGGAATGAAAACTGACGTTTTCCAGTACTGTGGCCACTGCTGAGTTTTCCAAATTTGTTGACATATTGACTGCAGCAGTTTCACAGCATCATCTTTTAGGATTTGAAATAGCTCAACTGGGATTCCATCACCTCCACTAGCTTTGTTCGTAGTGATGCTTCCTAAGGGCCACTTGACTTCGCATTTCAGGATGTCTGGCTCTAGGTGAGTGATCACATGATCGTGATTATCTGGGTTGTGAAGATCTTTATTGTACAGTTCTTCAGTGTATTCTTGCTACCTCTTCTTAATATCTTCTGCTTCTGAAAGATCCGTACTATTTCTGTCCTTTATTGAGTCCATCTCTGCATGAAATATTCCCTTGGTATCTCTAATTTTCTTGAAGAGATCTCTAGTCTTTCCCATTCTATTGTTTTCCTCTATTTCTTTGCATTAATCACTGAGGAAGTCTTTCTTATCTCTCCCTGCTATTCTTTGGAACTCTGCATTCAGATGGGTATATCTTTCCTTTTCTCCTTTGTCTTTTGCTTCGCTTCTTTTCATAGCTATTTATAAGGCCTCCTCAGACAACCTTTCTGCCTTTTTTCATTTCTTTTTCTTGGGGATGCTTTTGATCACTGCCTCCTCTACCATGTCATGAACCTCCATCCACAGTTCTACAGGCACTCTATCAGATCTAATCCCTTGAATCTATTTGTCACTTCCACTGTATAATCATAAGGGATTTGATTTAGGTCATACCTGAATGGTCTATTGGTTTTCCCTACTTCCTTAAATTTAAGTCTGAATTTGGCAATAAGGAGTTCGTGATCGGAGCCACAGTCAGCTTCTGGTCTTGTTTTTGCTGAAAGAGCTTCTCCATCTTTGGCTGCAAAGAATATAATCAATCTGATTTCGGTATTGACCATTTGGTGATGTCCATGTATAAAGTCTTCTCTTGAGTTGCTGGAAGAGGGTGTTGCTATGACCAGTGCATTCTCTTGGCAAAACTCTTATCAGCCTTTGCCCTGCTCCATTCCGTATTCCAAGGCCAAATTTGCCTTTACTCCCAGTATTTTTTGACTTCCTACTTTTGCATTCCAGTCCCCTCTAATAAAAAGGACATCTTTTTGGGGTGTTAGTTCTAGAAGGTCTTATAGGTCTTCATAGAACCATTCAACTTCAGCTTCTTCAGCATTACTTACTGGTCAGGGCTAGACTTGGGATTACTGTGATATTGAACGGTTTGCCTTGGAAATGAACTGAGATCATTCTGTCATTTTTGAAATTGCATCCAAGTACTGCATTTCAGACTCTTTTGTTGACTATGATGGCTACTCCATTTTTTCTCACGGATTCTTGCCCACAGTAGTAGATATAATGGTCATCTGAGTTACATTCACCCATTCCAGTCCATTTTAGTTCACTGATTCCTAAAATGTCAATGTTCATTCACTCTTGCCATCTCCTGTTTGACCACTTCCAATTTGCCTTGATTCATGGACCTAACATTCCAGGTTTCAATGTGATACTGCTCTTGATAGCATCAGACTTTACTTCCATCACCAGTCACAGTCAAAATCACTGCAGATGGTGACTGCAGCCATGAAATTAAAAGATACTTGTTCCTTGGAAAAGTTATGACCAACCTAGACAGTGTATTAACAAGCAGAGACATTACTTTGCCAACAAAGGTCCATCTAGTCAAAGCTATGGTTTTTCCAGTAGTCATGTATGGATGTGAGAGTTGGACTATAAAGAAAGCTGAGCACTGAAGAAATGATGGTTTTGAACTGTGGTGTTGAAGAAGACTCTTGAGAGTCCCTTGGACTGCAAGGAGTTCCAACCAGTCCATCCTAAAGGAAATCAGTCCTGTATATTCATTGGAAGGAGTAATGCTGAACCTGCAACTGCAATACTTTGGCCACATGCTGCAAAGAACTGACTCATTTGAAAAGACCCTGATGCTGGGAAAGATTAAAGGTGGGAGGAGAAGGGGACGACAGAGGATGAGATGGTTGGGTGCCATCACCAACTCAATGGACATGAGTTTGAGTAAACTCCGGGAACTGGTGATGGACAGGGAGGTCTGGTGTGCTGCAGTCCATGGGGTCACAAAGAGTCGGACACACTGAGCGACTGAACTGAACTATTAGCACATATCATCACATTCAATAACAAAGCATCAGTTATAAAGATAACCACAATTTATTTAACTAGTCTTGTAGAATATCTGAAGATTTGGGGGCTATTTTAAACCACACTATAATGAACATCATTATACATGTGTTTATACGTACTAGAATACTATCAATATAGGAATGTTATGTTTCAAAGTTTTGGGTAACTCTTCTGCCTCTTCTGTCCAGTTCTATCCATCAACCTTCAGCTACGACTGCAACTCCTTTTTGTATTCCCAAAGTTTTTTCATTTATGAGTCATACTTCTCTCTGAAGTTAGGATCTCAGAATTCCTAATAATGTTTACAAACCAAGAGAGAGGAAGAGCAGAGAGCCCAAACTTTTGCAATATGCTTTAAATAAGACACAGTCTGCTAACTTATATGCAGTCTATCAGGATAATATTATAATATTCAAACAAACTTACCCCAAAATAGCTTTGGCTAAGAACTTGAGCTTAAATCTTCTGCCCTGCTCTCTGACATAAAGCAATGATGTATCAATAACATATGGATGTATCATCTGAGGAGGAAAGAGAATAGAATGAGTAGCATCCTATGCTAAAGGCAAAAATAAGTGGACTGGGAAACAGAAGGCTTTAGATCTAAGATAGATAAAACAGGCTCATATGCTAGAAAAACTAAGTCCTAAATCAGATACTCACTTTCAGTGCTCTGAGATCTAAATCTAAGGAGTGGCCCACTAACACAGCATCAGGAGGAAGAAGGATCTTCAACTGTCTCTGTACATCTTTGAGTTTGGTTGTCACTGGTTTAAGAATCTTCTTTGTGATTCCTGAGAAACTTTCAACAACAACAACAAAAAAACCAGAGAAATGGAAAAACCAGGATATTACTAAGTTTTCCTCCCTGGAAAGCCACTCAAAAAGAATATTTTAAAAAACTGATAAAACATTAATAAATGCTTAGTGTAATAAGGTTGAAAATAAACAAAGAAGAAATTAAAAACTGCCTATAATTCCACTACGCAGAGATCACTTTTTACACTTTAATAAATACCCTTTCATATTTTTTGATACATATATATTCATGTATGTTTCATTTTTATAAAAATGCAATGGCTAATAAGCACATGAAAAAGTGCTCAATATGGCTCATTATTTGAGAAATGCACCTGTCAGAATGGCCATCATCCAAAAATCTACAAACAATAAATCCTGGAGAGAGTATGGAGAAAAGGAACACTTTTGTACTGTTGGTAGGAATATAAATTGATACAGCCACTATGGAAGACAGTATGGAGATTCCTTAAAAAACAGGATAAAACTACCATAGGACTCAACAATCCCATTACTAGGCATATAACCCTAAGAAAACCATAATTGAAAAAGACACATGTACCCCAAATGTTCATTGCAGCACTATTTATGATAGGACATGGAAGCAACTTAAGATGTTCATGGACAAATGGATAAAGAAGGTGTGGTACATATATAGAATGGAATATTATTCACCCATAAAAATGAATGCATTTGAGTCAGTTCTAATAAGGTGGATGAACATAGAGTCTATTATACAGAGTGAAGTAAGTCAGAAAGAGATAAACAAATATCATATTTTAATTCATATATATAGAATCTAGAAATATGGTACTGATGAACCTATTTGCAGGGCAGCAATGGAGACACAGACATAAAGAACAGACTTGTGAACATGGTGAAAAGGAGAGGGTGGATTGAACAGAGAGTAGCATGGAAACATATATATTACTATATGTAAAGTAAATAGCTTGATGGGAATCTGCTGTATAATGCAGGGAGTGCAAATCCAGTGCTCTGTGACTACCAAGTAGGATGTGATGGGGTAGAAGGTGGGAGAGAGATTCATGAGGAAGGGGACATATGTGTGCCTATGGCTGACTCATGTTGATGTATGGCAGAAACCAACACAATATTGTAAAGCAATTGCCCTCCAATTAAAAATAAATAAATTTAAATTTAAAAAATGAAAAAATAAATAAAAATTTTAAAATGTTATCATGGGACTACCTTGGTGGTTCAGAGGTTAAGATTCCCTGCTTTCACTGTGGTGGGCCAGATTTGATCCCTGATTGGGGAACTAAGATCCCACAAGCTACATGGCAATCATAATGCATATTACTATATAATATAAACATAACATTTTCTATATGTCATGAACAAATTTTCATATCAATAAATCTATTCTAGCACATCCTTTTAAATGGTTAGAGTACTCCATTAAGTAGATATAACATTTTAACCAACCCCCCATTTTCATTTTAACCAACCCCCTATATTCATATTCCCATATTTTTGCAATACTATGACAAACACGCTTATACATACAGCTTTGTTACATATGACTGTTCCCTAAGAGTATCGTGTAATTGTCTTGTCTACTAATAGGACAGTCTTCATCATTATCATGGCCTCTCTGTGCCTAAGTAAGCCTGAATTAATAGATGTAACCACAATGGGCAACAACAGTAATATTTCCTGGCTTTTCTTTGCCTAATAACAGTACTGTGTACATTCTGAAATTGCATGCTAATCTTTGGAATGATAAAAAAAATTTTTTAAACTTAAAATTTCTGCTGTGGAAAAACTTAGTTTCATTTTGGTTTCTGGGGCCAAGGGAGATTAAGGTCTAAGATCATTTGACAACCAAAAGATGATATATAGATTTTTCAGATGGGGTCTTATCAGAGAGCAAAGATATTTGGCAGTTGCTACAACTTTCAGATTCTGACAAGGAAGATAATATTCTGGCAACTTAAAGTCATAGGAAAATTAGAGCGCAAGAAGGAAAAGAGCATTAGCGTAAGAAGGATAAGAGCATTATATACCAACATTGTACAATTTCAGTATTAAAATTTACAGTTGTGGTACCCCAGCCTTTTCTTTGATAGTTAAGTAGATAATACTTAACTAAATAGAAGCTACAAGCTATTCCTGGTAAGTCTCATTCCACTCTAGTCCGACATCTATCGAGAGCTGGAAGCAGGGTTAAAAATACCTGGTGAGATAGTCCACAATCTTGTTGTCAGGTTTAACAAGTTCATCCATAACACAGCCGCCTCCTTCAGCAACCAGTGAGATACGTGTTAGTTCTCTTCCCTTGGATGTAAGGCACTGAAAGATTAGGATGTAGTTAGACTGCTAAACTGTGGAAGCTCTTGCTTTCTCTCATTATTTAAGACTATATCAGCTGTCATCTATTCTAATCTACTGGGGTCCCTGAGACAACAGTACAGCTGTTTGCTGACTAGAAGATCCGATATGAATGAAATTAAAGCTAGGCAGGCTACTGAACATTATTATAGTTAAAGGTAACCAACACAGTACAATTTCTCTGGGAAGGATGTGCTTAAGAGGGACAGAAACAATAACATTAATTATAATTGTACCACTTACTGTGTACTACAATCCAGTATCATGCTAAGTATCACTACAAAGTAATTTTTATTAGCATGCAGTATTATCTAATCCAATACTAGGTATTTCATATACCATCTCATAATAACCCCATGAAATAGCCTCTGACATTATCCTCACTTCACAGAGGGAGAATTAGGGAATTAGTTTGTCCAAGGAGACAGGCAAGGCCAGGATACACACCCTGATATGACTCCAAATCCTTAGATCTTATCCACTGTTAAGAGTTGAGAAACTATTACTTGAGCACTAAGTGAGAGGGAATACACAGCATTTGAAAGGAGGTTTAGACAAAGTAAAACATAAAGGAAGCTTAAGCAGGGAAATCCTTCTTCTAATCTTAAATGTGTAAAACCAAGTCAAATCAATGGTAATTGCCTCAAGTCTTCAAGGCAACAATGACAAAAAAACCTGTGCAAAAGATAGAAGCAGGCTTCAACTGGTAGTCCAGTGATTAAGAATTCGTCTGCCAATGCAGGGGACATGGGTTTGGCCCCTAGTCTGGGAAGATTCCACATGCTGCTACGGAGTAACTAAGCCCAAGAACTCCAATTGCTGAAGCTCATGTGCCCTAAAGTCTATGTTCTGCAACAAGATAAGCCACCACAAGAAGCCCTTGAACTGCAACTACAGAGTAGTCCCTGCTCACTGCAACTAGAGAAAGCCTGCACACAGCAAGAGTCTCAGTGCAGAAAAAAAAAAAAAAGAAGCAATCAAAAATTTTGAGTAATAATCAAAAATTAGATTGACTAGTTAGAAAACTTATGTGATATTTATTCCTCATCCTGAAGCAAAGATTCAATTTTCCTAAAATGTCATGAAATGGGTCCACTTTCAGTTATTTAAACTGAATGCTAGAACTGAACACAATCAAGACAACTAGATCCTAGTGTGCAACACTCCAGTTGAAAATCAAAAGTAGCACTTACCATTTCACAGTCAAGGCCAAAGAGAGGACTGTTGTCTGTTACAGAACCATTACATTTGGTAGGTACAAAGTTTTCACAGTCAGGAAAACCTAGGAAGAAAAGGAATAAAACATTTACCTTTAGAACTAGAAATGGTAAATATCACTCCTATATTTATTCAGGGAAAACTGAGATTCCACATTTGTGGGGCATTTCTCTATATTAGACACCTGAAATATGAAGATTAAATGAGATAATTTCTGTCATCAATTTTTTATCCATCTACTCATTTTTATATTTGGGGAGAATAATGTAGGCTGCTGTTATTGGGGATGCTAGGGCCTAGGCTTCCTTGCAGTTACCAAGCAATAAATTTTTCCTCCTTATTAGCAATAACAAATTGTACCTAAATCCAAAGTCATGGGACCTTTTCTATGTACGCACTAACAGAGGATGAATAAAGTATGCAAATGTCCATATGTGGTATTTTTCTTTCCTAAACAAAACAAGAAAAAGTAGGAATGAAATTCCACCATAGCAGAGATCTAAAAGGATTTCACTGAAGGTCGAAAGTTTAACTAACATTCACCATATACACTCTACTACCCTTAAAATTTCTCTGAGATCTCTTTTTAGAAATGTGCCGCATTTTCTAGACTCCCAGCCTGAAAATTCCCTACAGAGGCTCAGATATAGGCTTAGGATACCCCTTCCTAAGTCAATAAATCAGGCACATTCATCTCAGAAGCCCAAAAGTGTGTGAATCACTGAAGATTCCTACCTTCAGAGAGAGGTTGAAACAGTTAAAGGTAACATTTAGATTTTATCTGACAAGAAACTAAGGGGAGTATGAAAAGGTTTGACCAGTTTCTATGTCACAGTACCTTGAAAGTTCCAACTGATTACAACTAGAAGAATCAAAACAGTCTAACCCAAAAGGAATATTCTCAAATCTTGGAGACATGGTACTTGCTGACCTTATCTGTAGTAGTAGTATCAATAATACCACAAAATAACTTTTTTAAAGCACTGTGTGCCCCATGCTAAGCTTTTTCTGTACATTAACTCAATCTTCATGGCAATCCTATGATATATGAACTGTTAACTCCATCTTACAAATAGCTTTTTTACTTAAAATAAATCTATTTTAAGAGGAAATTTATGTATCCAGAATACAAAAAGATCTCCAGTAATAAAAAAAGACAGCCCAATTAAAAAATGGTCAAAGGATCTGAAAAGATATACAAATGGCCAATAAGCATATAATGAGATGCTGAATATCATCAGCCATCAGAGAAATACGAACCAAAATCACAATGAGATACTAATTCACACTAGGATCGGTATAATCAAAAAGAGTATAACAAGTGTTGGTAAGGATGTGCAAAAATTGGAAACCTTATATATTGCTGGAGGGAATGTAAAATGGTGCAGCTGCCTTGTAAAACAGTTTGGGGGTAGGCGGTCCAAAGATAGAGGAGAAATAGGATGGGGAGACCACGTTCTCCCCGACTAATTCATCAAAAGATCATTTGAATGTTGAGCAACTTCTACAAAACAACTTCTGAACACTGGTGAAGGACACCAGGCACCCACAAAGGCAGTCCAATCTCTTTGAAAGGAGGTAGGACAAAATCTAAGACAGAAACAGAGACAGAAGATTTAGGGATGGAGACCCATCCTGGGGAGGGAGTCATGAAGGAAGAGAAGTTTCCAAACAGTAGGAAACCCTCTCACAGGCATGTCTGTGGGGAGTTTTGGAATCTTAGAGGGCAACACAACCAGGAGAAAAAAAAAACCAAAACCCACAGAATATGTGCAACTACAAGTGGAGATGGAGAAGTGGCATAGAGGCTCATGACAAGGACCAGGCCTGAATGCCCTGAGGACAACCTGAGGGAGCTAATGTGAGATAGCAACCCAAACCATGGGCTCCACAGAGACAAGAAAAAAAGACCTTTCCCTCAAAAGGCTCTAACAACACATGGTGACCCCTGGTGTACTCACATAACAGAGGATTGAGTGAATACCAAAGGACAGCAAGCTGGCTGCTGGCTGCTGTGTAGGGCTCTCCCTCCCTGAAGGCAGAAAGATAGGCATGTGACTGCCAGAGCTGGAAGGCAAGGGGCTGCTGCAATCTTGGCCCCAGAGACAACATCTTCCAACAAACTGAGCAGGCTCCCAGTTGCTAACCATGTCTTCCTGGGATCCTGGACAGCTGACATCTGCCAGGAGTATCGCAGCCTGAGATCAGCTCCCCAGAGGAGACACATGGCATATCTCGGACTGTGCTCTCACTGCACACCTGGGAAACCAAGCAGCCAGAACCTGGGAGGTGAATAAGACACACAGCCCACCTGGGACAGTGTAGTTGCCAAGCACCAGGTCTCACATAAGCTGCTTGGACCTTGGAAGGGCACAAAACGCACAGCCCATCTGGGTCTGTCCCCCCGTGGAGAATCCAAGAAGCTGAGCAACTTAGACCTGGGAAGTACACGGAATGCAGGGCGTACCTGGGACAGCGCCCTTGCAGAGCACCCTGGAGCCTGAGAAGTGTGGACCCAGGAAGTACATGCTGCCTTGGGCTGTGGCAAACCCAGTGTGGTCTATCCACCATGAGCACTCCCCACATGCCAGCAGTATTTGTTTGCAGTGTCCCTCCCTCCCCACAACACAACTGAACAAGAGAGCCTAAATAAGTGGCCACCTTTGACCCCTGTGGAAATTATACACTGAAGAGATTTGCAAACAGAGGAAGCCAAAATAAAGAAGGAGGAACCACTCTGGAAGTGACAGGTGCATCAGACTAAAACTCGGCAGTTAATACTGAGACTGTGCACATTTGAGGGGCACCTATAGAACTTGAGAACAAGTACAAGCTGGAACAAGGGACTATCTGACACTGAACTGACCCCACACTGCTCACAACAGCTCCACAGAAATTCCTAGATATATATTTTACTATTATTGCTTCTTAATTTTTAAAAAAATGTTAGTTCTTTATTACTCCTTTAACTTTCATTTTTATAGCCTACTATTACCTTTCAAAAAAAGCTTAGTTTTTAAAAACAAATTCCATATATATAATTTTTTTAAATTTTTGTGACTGATTTTGTTTTGTATTTTTTATATTGTACTTATAAGAGTCTAACCTCTATTCTAGGTTTTTAATCTTTGCTTCTTGATATTTGTTAACAATTTTGTACCTTTAAGAATCTAGTCTTCAGTATCCATTTTCACTTAGGGATTTGATTACTGGCTTGATTGTGCTCTCCCCTTTTGACTCTCCCTTTTTTTCCTCGAGGTCAACTCTATCTCCTTCCTCCATCTTCTCTTCTCTACATAACTCTGTGAATCTCCCTGGTGTCCCTGGCTATGGAGAATTGTTTCGCCATTAACCTAAGGGTTTTATCTTCTGTGCTGTATGGAAGGAGAAGTCTTGAGGCTACAGTAAGAGAAGGACTGAAAGCCAGAGGCAGGAGGCTTAACTCCAAAACTTTAGAACATCAGAGAACTCTTGACTCCAGGGAACATTAATAGACAAGAGCTCACCCAAAAGTCTCCACAACTACACTGAAACCAAGCTCCAACCAAGAGCCAATAAGTTCCAGTCCAAGACACGCCACACTAATTCTCTAGCAAAACAGGAACACAACCCTGAACATTAAAAGATGAGCTGCCCAAAGCCATTCCAAACCCATTCAGTTCTGTTCAGTTCAGTCGCTCAGTCGTGTCTGACTCTTTTAACTACTGGACACTTCATTGCACTCCAGAGAGAAGAGATCCAGCTCCACCCACCAGAACCCAGACACAAGTTCCCCAAACCAAAAAAAACTTGACAAGCCACTATTCCAACCCCATCCACAGGGAGCAGACTAATTAAAAGGAACCACAAACTTCCAGCCTGCAGAAAGGGCACCCCAAACACAGTAATCTAAACAGAACAAAAACGCAGAGAAATATTCAGCAGGTGAAGGAACATGACAAACCAAAGAGGAGGAGATAGGGAGTCCACCTGAAAAAGAATTCAGAATGATAGTAAAGATAATCCAAAATCTTGAAAACAAAATGGAGTTACAGAGAAGTAGATTAGAAACAAGGATTTAGAAGATACAAGAAATATTTAACAAACACCTAGAAGAAATAAGGAAGAGTCAATTAATAATGAACAATGCAATAACTGAGATTAAAAGCACTCTGGAGGGAACGAACAGTAGAATAACTGAGGCAGAAGAGAGGATAAGTGAGGTGGAAGATAGAATGGTGGAAATAAATGAAGCAGAGAGGAAAAAAGAAAAGAATTAAATGACGACAACCTCAGAGACCTCTGGGACAATATTAAACACCCCAACATTCGAATCATAGGTGTCCCAGAAGAAGAAAACAAAAAGAAAGGGCATAAGAAAACACTTGAGGTGATAACAGTCAAAAACTTCCCAAAATGGGGAAGGAAATAGCCACCCAAGTCCAAAAAACCCAGAGAGTCCCAAACAGGATAAACCCAAGGTGAAACACCCCAAGACACATATTAATCAAACTAACAAAGATCAAACACAAAAAGCAAATATTAAAAGCAGCAAGGGAAAAAGCAACAAATAACACACAAGAGGAATCCCATAAGGGCAACAGGTGATCTTTCAATAGTAACTCTTCAGGCCAGAAGTGAATAGCAGGACATAGTTATGAAAGAGAATAACCTACAACCAAGATTACTCTACCCAGCAAGGATCTCATTCAGATATAAAGGAGAAATCAAAAGCTTTACAGACAAGCAAAAGCTAAGACAATTCAGCACCACCAAATCAGCTCTTCAACAAATGTTGAAGTATCTTCTCTAGACAGGAAACACAGAAAAGGTTTATAAAAATGAACCCAAAACAACAAAGTAAATGGTAATGGGATCATACTTATCAATAATTATGATAAATGTAAATGGGTTAAATGCTCCAACCAAAAGAAAAAGACTGGCCAAATGGATACAAAAACAAGACCCCTTATATATGCTGTCTATAAGAAACCCACTTCAAAACAAGGGACACATACAGACTGAAAGTGAAGGGCTGGAAAAAGTTATTTCATACAAATGGAGACCAAAAGAAAGCAGGAGTAGCAATACTCACATCAGATAAAATAGACCTTGAAATAAGACCATGATAAGAGATAAGAATGACATTACATAATGATCAAAGGATCAATCCAAGAAGAAGATAGAACAATCATAAATATATATGCAACCAACATAGGGGCACCTCAATACATAAGGCAAATGCTAATGAGTATGAAATAGGAAATTAACAGTGACACAATAATAGTGGGGGACTTTACTACCCCACTCACACCTGTGGATAGATCAACCAAACAGAAAATTAGCAAGGAAACACGAGCTTAAAATGATACAATAGACCAGTTAGACCTAATTGATATCTATAAGGCATTTCACCCCAAAATAATGAATTTCACCTTTTTCTCAAGTGCAAACAGAACATTCTCCAGGATAGATCACATCCTGGGCCATAAATCTAGCCTTGGTAAATTTTAAAAAATTGAAATCATTTCAAGCATCTTTTCTGATCACAATGCAGTAGGATTAGATGTCAACTATAAGAAAAAACTATTTAAAAATATAAACATATGAAGGCTAAACAACACACTTTTGCATACCAACAGATCATGGAAAAAATCAAAAAGGAAATCAAAATATGCATAGAAACAAATGAAAATGAAAACACAACAACCCAAAACCTATGGGATTCAGTAAAAGCAGTGCTAAGAGGAAGGTTCACAGCAATACAAGCCTACCTCAAAAAAGAAGAAAAACATCAAATAAACAACCTAACTTTACACCTAAAGCAACCAGAAAAAGAAGAAAAGAAGAACCCCAAAGTTAGTAGAAGGAAAGAAATCATAATAATCAAGCAGAAATAAATGAAAAAGAAACAAAGGAGACTATAGCAAAGATCAACAAAACTAAAAGCAGATTCTTTGAGAAGGTAAATAGACAAACTTAGCCAGACTCATCAAGAAGAAAAGAAGAATTAAATCAATAAAATTAGAAATGAAAATGAAGAATCACAACAGACAACACAAAAATACAAAAGATCATAAGAGACTACCGTGAGCAATTATATGCCAATAAAATGGACAACTTGGAAGAGATGGACAAATTCTTAGAAAAGTATAACCTTCCAAAACTGAACCAGGAAGAAAGAGAAATCTTAACAGACCCACCATCACAAGCATGGAAATCAAAACTGTAATAAAAAATCTTCCAACAAACAAAAGCCCAGGACCAGATGGCTTCACAGGTGAATTCCACCAAAAAATTACAGAAGTGCTAAAACCTATCCTACTCAAACTCTTCCAGACAATTGCAGAGCAAGGTAAATTCCCAAACTCATTCTATGAGGCCACCATCACCCTAATACCAAAAACAGACAAAGATACCACAGAAAAAGAAATCTACAGCCCAATACCACTGATGAACATAGATGCAAAAATCCTCAACAAAATTCTAGCAAACAGAATCCAACAACATACTAAAAAGATCACGCATCATGACCAAGTGGGCTTTATCCCAGAGATGCAAGGATTCTTCAATATTTGCAAATCAATCAATGTGATATACCATGTTAACAAAATGAAAGATAAAAACTATATGATTATCTCAATAGATGTAGAGAAAGCCATTGACAAAATTCAACACCCATTTGTGATAAAAACTCTCCAGAAAGCAGGCATAGAAGGAACATACCTCAACATAATAAAAGCCATATATGACAAACCCATAGTAAACGTTATCCTCAATGGCAAAAAATTAAAAGCATTTCCTCTAAAATCAGGAGCAAGACAAGTCTCATCCACCACTTTCACCACTACTATCTAACGCAGTTTCGGAAGCCCTAGCCACAACAGTCAGAGAAGAAAAAGAAATAAAAGGAATCCAGAATGGAAAAGAAGTAAAACTCACCTTTTGCAGATAACATAATCCTGTACATAGAAAACCCTGAAGACACCACCAGAAAATTACTAGAGCTAATCAATGATATAGTAAAGTTGCAGGATATAACATTAACACACAGAAATCTCTTGCATTCCTATACACTAACAATGAAGAAACAAAAAGAGAAATTAAGGAAACAATCCCATTCACCACTGCAATGAAAAGAATAAAATACTTAGGAATACATTTACCTAAAGAAACAAAAGACCTATATACAAAAAACTATAAAACAATGATGAAAGAAATCAAAGATGACACAAATAGATGGAGAAATACTATGTTTGTGGATTGAAGAATCAATATAGTGAAAATGAGTTTACTACCCAAATTAATCTATAGATTAAATTTAATCCCTATAAAGCTACCAATAGTATTTTTCACAGAACCAAAACAAATAATCTCACAATTTGTATGTAAACACAAAAAAACCTCAAATAGCCAAAGCAACTTTGAGAAAGAAGAATGGAATGGGAGGAATCAACCTGCCTGACTTCAGACTATACTACAAAGCTACAGTCATCAAGACAGTATGGTACTGGCACAAAGACGCACACCTATGGACACCTTATCTTTGACAAAGGAGGCAAAATATACAATGGAGAAAACACAATCTCTTTAACAAGTGGTGCTGGGAAAACTAGTCAACTACACATAAATGAATGAAACTAGAACACTTTCTAACACCATACACAAAAATAAATCCAAAATGGATTAAAGATTTTCATGTAAGACCAGAAACTATAAAGCTCTTGGAGGAAAACATAGGCAGAACACTCTGACATAAATTACAGCAAGATTCTCTATGACCCACCTCCCAGAGTAATGGAAATAAAAACAGAAAACAACAAATGGGACATAATTAAACTTAAATGCTTTTGCACAATGAAGGAAACTATAGGCAAGGTGAAAAGGCAGCTGTCAGAATGGGAGAAAATAACAGCAAATGAAACAACTGACAAAGAATTAATCTTTAAAATATATAAGCAGTTCATGCAGCTCAATACCAGAAAAACAAAAGACCCGATCAAAAAGTGGGCCAAAGAACTAAACGGACATTTCTCCAAAGAAGACATACAGATGGCTAACAAAAGTGAAAATATGAATGAGTGTTTTAACATCACTCGTTACTAGAGAAATGCAAATCAAAACCACAATGAAGTACCATCTTATGTGGGTCAGAATGGCTGCCATCAAAAAGTCTACAAACAATAAATGCTGGAGAGGGTGTAGAGAAAAGGGAACCTTTTTACACTGTTGGTGGGAATACAAACTAGTACAGCCACTATGGAGAACAGTGTGGAGATTCCTTTAAAAAACTGGAAACAGAACTGCCATATGACCCAGCAATTCCACTGCTGGGCATACACACCAAAGAAACCAGAATTGAAAGAAACACATGAACCCCAATGTACATTGCAGCACTGTTTACAATAGCTGGGACATGGAAGCAACCTAGATGTCCATTGGCAGAGAATGGATAAGGAAGCTGTGGTACATATACACAATGGAATATTACTCAGCTATAAAAAAAGAATGCATTTGAGTCAGTTCTAATGAGGTGGTTGAAACTGGAGCCTATTATATGGAGTGAAGTGAAACAGAAACACTAATACAGTATATTAACACTGTATATATGTAATTTATATGGAATATTTATGGGATTTATAAAGACAGTAATGACGACCCTATCTGTAAGACAGCAAAAGAGACACAGATGTAAAGAACAGAGATTTGGACTATGTGGGAGAAGGCGAGGGTGGGATAATTCGAGAGAATAACATTGAAACATGTATATTACCATATGTAAAACAGATGACCAGTGCAAGTTTGATGCATGAAGCAGGGCACTCAAAGCTGGGTCAACCCAGAGTGATGGGGTAGGGAGGGATGTGTGAGGAGGGTTCAGGATGAGAGGACACATATTCACCCATGGCTGATTCATGTTGATGTTTGGCAAAAACCACCACAATATTGTAAAGTAATTAGCCTCCAATTAAAATAAATAAATAAGTAAATTATTTTAAATTTTTAAAAAAGGAAAAAAAAAAGACAGTCTGGTAGTTCCTTAAAAGGATAAACAGAGTTACCATAGGATTTGGTAGGTATATACCCTTCGCTACATACTTATGAAAAATGAAAACATGTACCCATGCAAGAACTTTCATCTGGATGTAGCATTATTCACAACAGCCCCGAAGTATAAACAACTCAAATGTCATCAACTGATGACTGGATAAATAAAATGTATAAACATACATGGAATATCATTAGAATGAAAATAAATGATATAATAATACATGCTACAACATGGATAAACCATGAAAATTTTATGCTAAGCTAAAAAAAACAGTTACAAAAGACCACATATTGTGTGATTCCATTTATATTGACAATAGGTAAATCTATTAACAGAGAGTAACTAGTAGTTGCCTTGGGCTAAAGGGCATTGCAGGAAATGATAGTACAAGGTTTCTTTTGGGGTGATGAAAGTGTTCTAAACTGATTGTGGCAATAGTTGACGAAATCTGCAAACATACTAAAAGCTATTGAAATTGTATACTTTAAATGGGTGAACTGTATGATAGGTTAATTATATCTTAATAGGGCTTTATTTTTTTTTTAAGAAATTATAACATTACTGCCGTGATTAAGAGGTAATAAATAAAAGAATTTTTATTAAAGTCTTACTACATAACTGACCAAGGCTCTGAGCCTAGACCTATTTATTAAAGAAAATGGAGGTGGGGGTGGGTGGGAGGAAGATTAGAAGTACTAGAGGAGTGTTAAAATGTTAAAGACATTGACTTCATACACTAAAAAGGAATGAAAGAAAAATAAAAAAGGACTATTTTTTTATTCCCACAAAATATTTCAATGTTATTTAAGGTCATGTTCATGTACTACGTAAAATCAGTGACAGTATACATCCTACACTTTAGGAAACATTGCACTTAAAGTATTTCCTCTTTAATAGAGGATGGAATAAGTCACTTGGAAAGCAGTCCATAAAAACAAACTTTCAACAGTAATATTTTTAAACAAACTGACAGACATTCTTCCATTGTTGCCAACACCGGATAAAATCTATACCAACCTTGTAATGGAAAGTGATATGTTTTCATTTCCTCCTTTGTGAGAAGGCATCTAGTCAAGCCCACTTTCTTAGAGCCATACTTTTGAATGATGGGGTCTTTCTGCAAGTTGATGCTAACTTTTGGGCTAGCAAAATGTAAAGACCCTGAAACAAAGACAATCACATATATGTTATAAAGTGTGTTTATAAGACTTCAGAGGACATGTCTTTTAATGATGTATAGATCAAAAGGTTTATAAGGCCCAGTCCCAACTTTAAAGGAGCTTGCATTCTAATATATTTACAGAAGCACAAAGCAAAAATAACTCTCAAATGAGTTGTAACAATAAAAGCTATAAAAGGGAAAGGGAGAATACACTGGCTGAGATAGTCAGAAATGGTTCAAGAGAGGAAAAGACTAGCTGAGTCTAGTCTTAAAGGGCAGAATTCAGATATTTGCTGTATTAAACTAGCCTGTTAATGATGGACAGGGAAACCTGACATACTGCAGTCCATGGGGATGCAAAGACTCAGACATGACTGAGCAACTAAACTGAACTGAAAGTAGTCTGTTACAGTGTCTGCCACTCCTAATAAGTCTACTGCACCCCTAACCACTTGTTCAAACACAAGCCTGTTCTTTAAGAAGCAGCAGTTATTGATTGGATTAAGAGTGGGGACCTGGCTAAAGAGAGAGCCAACTATAAACTGACCAGTAATTTGGTATTCCTTGCCATGCTCAAAAGGGATAAGGGTATCAGCTAAGCTGATCAGCTTTCTTGCTTCCAAAATTGAACTAGAAATACAGAGAACAGACTGGTTAGAACAGACAATAAAGAAGCTAAGATGCCATGAAAAGGATAAAGAAAAGGTCTTCACCAGAGGCACTTAGATTCTTGATGTCTTTCTAGTCCATAGGCATCCTTCAAATAATATCCTCTCACTTAAGGTGGCCTAAATGGGTATCTGGTCCTGGCAACCCAAAGAGCCAAAATATCAGAAATAAGAAAAGAGGGCATTCCAAGTAAGAGAAATGTATAAACCAAACTTGGTAAGGTAATGACTAGACAAGTCAGGGAGGACAAAAGATCTTTGTAGAAGAGCAGTATAAGAAACAAGTTGAAAGAAGAGGGAAAAAGTGAACTGTAGACCACTATGAATTTCAGGTTCAAGAGTTTGGACTTATGGAGCAACAGAAAGCTCCTGAGAAGGGAAGTGGCATAACCAAACACTACTTTAAGAAAGATCAGTCTCAAAGATACGTAGAAAATGTAGTAGAGAGAAAAATGACTTTGCAATAATTCTGGCAAAAAAAAAGTCTGGATTAAGATGGTGGAGGGATGGAAGAAAAAGGATAAAAGAAACATTACAGAAGAAAAACTGATAAAGCATAGTGACAGAATAATTCAGTTCAGTCAACAAAATATTTACTGAGTACTTATTATATGCCTGGAATTGCTCTACCCAGTAGATTCCCCAATGAACAAAATCAACAAATTCTCCTAAATTCTAGTTGAGAAGATGTACAACAAACAAATACATAATATATCAGGTAAGGATAAGGTAAAGGAGGAAAGGGAGTGCTAGGGCAGGAAAAGGGTTAATGTCATATATTTTATAATCAGGGAAGGTCTCTTATAAAGTAACATTTGAATAGAGATTCTTAATAGCAAAGGGAATGAGTCATGCAGATTGGGAATGAGGAGCCAAAATAAAAGAAATTCTAAAATTCAAAACTGGTGTCTTAGAGAAAAACAACACTAACAGGAAAGAGGATTTGAAGGTGGAAGTCTATTATTTAAGGATGAAAAAAAATGCTTTTAATTATGCTACAACTGAGGGTACAATGGAGTATCCAGGTAGCAACATCCCGCAGGCAGCTGAGAAAATGTAGGCCTGGAATTTGGGACATCAAAGCTAAAGATGCGGGAGTTACCCCCAGAAAAGGTGGGTAAACTGGAGAAGAATAGATAAATATTTCAAAGAAAGACTAAAGTGAAGAAAGATCAAAGTGCTATGACTTTGGACTATAACTTAAGGACTTCGATATTTAGGTTGGGAAACTGAAGCAAAATCCTTAGGACAGAGAATTAGCTATAACCCTCTAGTTCCTCAATGCTTACAGAATAAACCCAAAATTCTTAGCATGGCATTTACAGCCTGCAAAACATTTAAACCTACCTCTAAGCCTCATCTCTCACTACTACATCCTCTCTTATTCCATCTCCACCCCTAATCACCCTCAACAATCCATATTCTTCAGTCACATCAATTTCTTTTTTCAGATTACACCCTTTCTTTTACAACTCAATGCTTTTACATGAGTTTTGAATCTCATAATGACTACTCTGTGATTCACTCAAATATGTCAAAACACAGTAGATGTCAAATTAAATGCAGTTGCAGGTCTGATATGGACATCTATTAGAAAGAAGGAAAGGGGAACAATGCACAGATAGGAAGTTAGATGCTTTTGAGCTAGAAGATAATAGAAAACACAGTGATGGAGAATATGGAAAGGAATCATTGGTTTTTCCTCACCACTTTTTCATGTTCCCTCAGTGCAACTATTCAATAATTTAAATTATTTCTGAATATACATACAAAAAGCATTATTGAACAATACTTACCTTACTATCTGCAATGAACTGTTAAGGTCTATTCCATCACTCACCTCCTTGCCCCTCAAAAGACAAGGTCAGCTGTAACTTGCTAATGGGACACAACCCAGTCTGAAAAACACTGCTATTGTGGATGTTTATACCCTAGCTGGCCAGCATCTAAACTTGTCTATTCCCCATTTTGAGTAGTATTAGTGAGCATCCCCTCATTAGTAAGAGGTAAGATCTTCCTTCCCATTTGTACACTTGTATGTACAAAGACCCAGGGACAGTTTAAAAATGATTCACAGTGATTCATAAGAATCTACTGTCAGTGATAACCAGGGAATATACTTTTCTTTTTCCTTAAAAACACACACACACAAAATTGCTTTTCTGCTTAATTTAATTGGAATTGAGTTTTGTTGTTTGCAAAAATAAACTTGACTGATAAACCTACTTGTAAGCATATCCAAGGGCTTCCCCAGTGGCTCAGCAGCAATGAATCTGCCTGCAGATGTGGCAGGTACCAGGGGGTTCAATCCCTGGGTCAGGAAGATCCCCCTAGAGAAGGAAATGGCAACCTACTCCAGTATTCCTGCCTGACAAATCCATGGACAGAGGAGCCTGGTGGGCTACAGTCTATGGAGAGGCAAAGAGTCAGACATGACTTAGTGACTAAGGAACAACAGCATATCCATATGAGCAGATCATCAAACCAAAGTCATAATCATACCTTCCATTGCTTTGGGCAGATTCCCAATTATCTGTTTCTTTTGCAGCCCGATGATATCAGCTAGGAAATCAGATGAAGGGGGAGGCAAGCGGAATTTCTAAAAATACATAACAGGCTTTTACAAGAACGTTTGAAAGCAGTTAAAATACTGTCAAAGGTCTAGACTCAGTGCTATGCTATGTAGACTCAGCTCAGCGCTATGAAAAATCTGGACCTTAACTGTTTGCATTGTAAAATGAGAACTGTTTCCTTAATGTGTAAAAATGACTGAATAAGTGAAATACCATTTATCCTACTCTAGCAATTTTCTTTGCTTCCATGACTACACATTATACTAAAGAAACAAACATTAAAAAACTTGTAACTCAGAAAAGCAAAGTACCCTTTATTTTTCAAAGCACTTTCATATGCATTACTTTAGTGGATAATATGCCAGGTAAAAATGACACAGAAAAGCAATGATTGAGAGTTCAAGCCTCAGGCTCACCTGGGCTTAAATTCCAGCTCAACCACTTACTAGCTGTAACTTGGACGCATTACTCAGTTTCCTTACGAATAAAATGGAAATTTTAAAAAGTATCTCTTATAAGACTATTTTGAGAATTAAAGATGATGCATGCTAAGTATGAGGAATAAAGGGCTGAGCACATAAGTAGTATTCAACAAATTAAAGCAGAAAAGAAAATGAAGACCCAAGGAGAATTAGGTTAGGCCTAACAAATTCAAATGCTCTCCAGGGTAAATAGATGAAACAGTCTGATAAAGAATGGAGGAGGCTATGGGAAAATGAAGAGTACATGCCCTTTCTAAAGAAGACAGCTGCTATTCAGCTCCAGATACTGTTTTAAGGGAACTCAATCTTGTGATATTGTCAAGAGAGGCCAAGAAATATGGATTTTATATAAATTTTATAATTTTCAAAAACACCAATGCCCAAAATATGTGACAATGTCAACTACAATCTGGGAACTATAGATTACAGCCTGGGAACTATAGATTGCAATCTGAGATTTTGCCTAGGTAACCAAAAGAAAAAATCAGAGACAAATCTAATCCCAACACAAGGTATCAATCGTAGCCTTTTTAGCTTTCTACAACTTCTACTTCTTGTTCAATCAGGCTGCCAAGCAGCACAATTTGAAATATATGCACTAGTCTCGAAGTGTGAGAACCTGACTCAAGTCCAGATAAAAAGTTTTCTTGACTTACATGTTTGAATGCCTTTCGGAGAAATCCAAATTCCAAATAGAACTTGTAAAAGTGTAGCTGACTCAATCCCTGCAGTATAAAAACCACCACATTTTTCAGGTGGTTTTGGTGAAAAAGCTGGCACCAGCTGTTGAAAAATCAAACCAATACAGCTAAGACTGAAACTTTTAAGTCAGTTACAGGCATTCAGAAGGGAAGTGTGAAAAAAGCACTGAGCAACAGCTATCAGAGTTTATCACTGCTCATTGACTGCCTGGAAATGAAGAACAGCTATTACAGCACAGAATTTAAACAAAGATCTCTTGAGGTAATTATTTATTTCATTCAAATCAAGTAGAATACCAAGTGAAACGCAATGAATTCAAATCCAAAATCTTATTAAGATGTGTTTTAAACTAGAACTAATTAAGCTCAATTTACAAAGGTGTACCTTCAACATCCTAATCTGCTCTCTAATCCTTTCTAAGCAAGTAATAAGTACATGACTGGCTTCAAGAAAGCCAGTTTTAGATAAAGTGACAGAGCAATGGCAGTATCTGTTAATGCAGAGAGGGTTTTTGAGGTATTTAGCTACCCAACGCCCAGACAGAAGTATACATCTGAAAATCTCTCTATTGGTACATACACAAACACAATTTTCATTAGACATTTAATAATGGCACTAAGGATACCAAAACAGTCATATTCTCTTTGCCCTTGATTTGTAAAGAAGAAAAAAGATTGGAATTCTTAATATATGATGTTATTTCAATCAGGTCTCCATCAGAGGTTATAAACTAAAATACCTATAGCAGCCAAACAGATAATATAAATAAGGGAAGCAGGCCAGGCGGGACATTGAAGTATACATCTACAATGAGAGGCCAATATTCATAGGGACAGTTGCCAGAATTTTTTCAAGAAATATGGATTTTTACAAAGGAATTTCCAATTTAAATTGTTGGTAATTTTGTTTTAAAAATTAGGACATTCTGGGTGGGCAAATAAAAAATGTCAGGCAGGTATGGTTCCCTAGATACAAATTTGAAACCTCAGGTCTATATCCATCTCAAGTTCATCTCATACCTGGGTTTAGGAAAACTGGATTTACCCAGAACTGCATACTTCAGCAATTCACATAGCTGGCCATGGGTTACTTCACAGTTTTCAGCAAATAAAGTAGTAGATAATCGAGCTTTCTGCAAAAGTAAATCAAGGCATGACAGATTATGTTTATAAACAACAGCAACAAAAACAAGGCAAATTTTAAAATACTCTAGTTTCTTATTTTACCATAATATAAACATAAGGAGGGTTCTAATTAATTAGAAATGAAGGTCTAAAACAACCTGTGATATGACAGTATTAAGATATTTAATAAACACTGATACAGAACCTTAATTATAGATATCCCTAGCTTGTTATGTGCTAGTAATAGCAGGATGAATAAAATATGCTGTTAAGAAGCCCATTCTACCAGGGTGAAAAAATGCAGAAACAGGTAATTCCTATTTAAGATATAGGTGCTGTTCTAAAGATAAAGGAGAAAAGAGGCTAAAACTAACTGTCTTAGGGGGTTGGAGAATTTTAGAGACAGCATAACTGAGATGAAAATAATGGAACTGGACCTTGAAAGTAATGAGTCAGCCAGGTAGGAGGAAACATTGTGCCTAAATACGTAGTTTGGTTTGGCTGGAGCCAAGACTGCCTGTTTCGTAGAGCAATGGAGATATGAGAGGAAAGTGAAGTTGGAGTCAGATCATAGAAGACCAATGTGGCCTAAACAAAGGAGTCAGACTTTAAGCCTCTCCTTAAAACAGCTTTGTACTTACATAAAGTTATTTAAGTTATTCATGCTTGTTAAAAAAGAGATAATAGAGAAGAGTAAAACTGACAATAGATAGGTGAAAATAAGTCACCTGTACTTGTACAATTCAAGTACAACTCATATCATTTTTCTTTTGGTCTGAGAGGCCTCAGAGTAACAGTGGTTAGGAGTTTAAGCCCCGGAGTTCCACTACCTAAGGTCAAATACCAAGCTCTACCATTCTAAGTACCATAAGATGTTAAGAGGTTAGGGACAAGTACTTTGATCTAAGACTAAGGTTTTTTAATTTACAGAATAATTATAATTCTACCTTATGAGATTATTGGGAAAACCAACAGGTAATGTACTGAGGCAAGAGTAATGTACTGAAGCCAGTGCCCAACACACCCTAAGATAAGTAAACACCAGATATTATTCTTGCTATTTTCCCATGAGACTATTTAAAGCTAATGCTGAGCACTTACCCACTTCTTACCCACATCTATTAAATCATTTAATTCTTTGTAAGTGGGCACTACTATTAACCCCATTTTACAAATAAAGAAATGGAGGAACGACGGATAAGTGCAGAACCAAAATCAGAATGCAGGCTCCAAAGCTCAAACTCTTTTCAGCTCTACTGTCCCCAAGGGATTACAGTTTACATTGTTTTGTAACCAACTCCCTCCACCACAAAACACAAAAAACAAAAAACCCCGGGGAAGGAGTTCCCTGGCAGTCTAGTGGTTAGGATTTGGCACACTGTAATTGCTATAGCTCAGGGTTCAATCCCTGGTAAGGGAAAAGAAATCCTGCAAGCCGCTTGGTGGTGGGTGGGGCTGGAAATCTGTAAATATCTTTCCATAGCTGTTAAATACAACAAACGTCAATTTTAATAGTCCACTCTCTCAATTCACCTAAAAACTTACAGCTTACCTAAAAAAAATTCCCTATTGATGACACTTGTTTAAATTATAAACAATATTATGATGAGGATCCTTGTATAGACATCCTTGCACACCTATTTTCTCAGGATAAATTCCTGGTCAAATAATCATGTACATTGTACAGGAGACAGAGATCAAGACTATGCCCGTGGAAAAGAAATGCAAAAAAGCAAAATGGCTGTCTGGGGAGGCCTTACAAATAGCTGTGAAAAGAAGAGAAGCAAAAAGCAAAGGAGAAAAGGCAAGATATAAGCATCTGAATGCAGAGTTCCAAAGAATAGCAAGGAGAGATAAGAAAGCCTTCCTCAGCGATCAATGCAAAGAAATAGAGGAAAACAACAGAATGGGAAAGACAAGAGATCTCTTCAAGAAAATTAGAGATACCAAGGGAACATTTCATGCAAAGATGGACTCGATAAAGGACAGAAATGGTATGGACCTAACAGAAGCAGAAGATATTAAGAAGAGGTGGCAAGAATACACAGAAGAACTGTACAAAAAAGATCTTCACGACCAACATAATCACGTTGGTATGATCACTCACCTAGAGCCAGACATCCTGGAATGTGAAGTCAAGCGGGCCTTAGAAAGCATCACTACGAACAAAGCTAGTGAAGGTGATGGAATTCCAGTCGAGCTATTTCAAATCCTGAAAGATGATACTGTGAAAGTACTGCACTCAATATGCCAGCAAATTTGGAAAACTCAGCAGTGGCCACAGGACTGGAAAAGGTCAGTTTTCATTCCAATCCCAAAGAAAGGCAATACCAAAGAATGCTCAAACTACCGCACAATTGCACTCATCTCACACACTAGTAAAGTAATGCTCAAAATTCTCTAAGCTAGGCTTCAGCAATACATGAACCATGAACTTCCTGATGTTCAAGCTGGTTTTAGAAAAAGCAGAGGAGCCAGAGATCAAATTGCCAACATCTGCTGGATCATGGAAAAAGCAATAGAGTTCCAGAAAAACACCTACTTCTGCTTCTTTGACTATGCCAAAGCCTTTTACTGTGTGGATCACAACAAACTGCGGAAAATTCTTAAAGAGATGTGAATACCAGACCACCTTACCTGCCTCCTGAGAAACCTGTATGCAGGACAAGAAGCAATAGTTAGAATCGGACACGGAACAATGGACTGCTTCAAAACTGGGAAAGGAGTACGTCAAAGGCTGTATATTGTTATGCTGCTTATTTAACTCATATGCAGAGTACATCATGAGAAGTGCCAGCCTGGGTGACTCACAAGCTGGAATCAAGATTGCTGGGAGAAATACCAACAACCTCAGATATGCAGATGATACCACTTTAATGTCAGAAAACGGAAAGGAACTAAAGAGCCTCTTGATGAAAATGAAAGAGGAGAATGAAAAAGCTTGCTGAAAACTCTGCATTCCAAATACAAAGATCTTGGCATCCAGTCCCATCACTTCATGGCAAATAGATGGGGAAAAATGGAAACAGTGACAAATGTTATTTTCTTGGGCTCCAAAATCACTGTGAATGGGACAGCAGCCATGAAATTAAGATGCTTGCTCCTTGAAAGAAAAGCTGTAACAAACCTAGACAGTGTATTAAAAAGCAAAGACATCACTTTGCCAACAAAGATTTGTATAGTCTAAGCTATGGTTTTTCTAGCAGTCATGTATGGATGTGAAAGCTGGACCATAAAGAAGGCTGCATGCAGGCTGAATGCCCAAGAGTTGTTGCTTTCGAACTGTGGTGCTGAAGAAGATTCTTGAGAGACCCCTGGAAAGCAAGGAGACCAATCCAGTCAATCCTAAAGGAAATCAACCCTGAATATTCACTGGAAGGACTGATGCTGAAGCTCCAATATTTTGGCTACCTGATGCAAAGAGCCAACTCATTGGAAAAGACCCTGATGCTGGGAAAGAGTGAGGGCAAGAGAAGGGAGCAACAGAGGAAGAAATGGTTGGGTGGCATCTCTGACTCAATGGACATGAGTTTGAGCAAACTCAAGGAATTAGCAAAGGACAGAGACTCCTGGCATGCTGCAGTTCATGGGGTCACAAAGAGTTGGACATGACTTAGTGACTGAACAAGGGTTAGGAAACCAGAATATACATTGCAGGACAGTGGCCCAGTGTGAAGTGTCAAAGCCTGAGCAGTATGAGGAGGAGAGCAGTGAAGCTGGCATCAGATGTAAGAAATTGTTTAGGGTAAGGAGGGCACCAGTCCCAAGGGACAAATAGTAGTGTCACTGAATTCAGAGCCTGAAAAGGGTATGTGCAGGCATCCACCATGTGAGTAGCTTGTCACAGTAGCAATGAAGTATTCACAATGGAGAGTGACCTGGTACGTTATGCAGAATGACCAGAGCCTAATCTGGGTGAGGAGGGTGTGAGGGTATGAGGCAATGGCAGGAAGAGGGGACCAAATCAAATATATTTGAAGGTAACAAGAGTCAAATTTTTCAGCTATATAAGGAAGTTATAAATATGAAAAGGGAGACAACTAGAATGAACTCAGTGGAATTGGACTGGAAGCAAAGATTCTGATATGAATTGACAGTTTTTCAATATGTACAGATATATCTATATATATAAAAGTATTTTAATGTAAACATATGTATGTGTGTATAGGTTTCTTAGCTCTCATTTGGAATATTGACATCCCAACAGCAATCTGATGCTGGTGTTGGGAGGGATTGGGGGCAGGAGGAGAAGGGGACGACCCAGGATGAGATGGCTGGATGGCATCACTGACTCGATGGACGTGAGTCTGAGTGAACTCCGGGAGTTGGTGATGGACAGGGAGGCCTGGTGTTCGCAAAGAGTCGGACACGACAGAGCAACTGAACTGAACAGCAATCAGCATATCTAGCACCCAGATCTTGAATTTCTAAATGTCATTCTCCACTAAAAAGAACCAAGTCTCCTCAGAGAGATGGCTGATTTCAGAGCTAAGACAGGGGAAGCACAGAAGAGTCTAAATATCTTTTTGTGCCAGAAAAATAAGGAAATGCTCAAGAATGATCAGGTCCATGTCAAAGGGACACAGAAGCTAGCTTAATGACCAAATCTGGGATATTTTGAGCACCAAAATAAATATAGTAATGAGTTATAATTAATTGAATAAAATAAGTATCCACAAATTCATACTAATAAAAAATGAATAAACTGAAAGTTTAATGAGGAAGCATCTCCCCACAAAATAACAGAAAAAGAGCAACTTTAGAGAAATTTAGCACATACTTTCTTAATCAAATTATCATGGTTCAGTACTGCGACAAGTCAAATTAGGGTACAACCTGATAAAATACAAGAGAATATAGTATCACTTCTGTGACATTCCTGTCAAAGATGTATAACCTGAATCTAATAATGAGAAAACAAACCTAACTTGAGGGACATTCTGACATTCTACAAAATAACTGGTACAGGTTCTTCAAAGGTAGTAAAGCCACAAATGTCAAAGACTGAACAATTGTTTGCATCGAAGGCAACATAACAACTAAAGTAACACATTTATTCTAAACTATCTTATTGCTAAACGGGACGTTATTGGAACTGGAGAAACCTGAATGGGATCTGAGAATTAGATGGTAGCATATATCCATGTTATTTCCTGATTTTGCTGGTTGCATTTTAGTTATGTAGATATTAGAAAATATGTAAACACTAAAATATGTGGGTGGATAAAAGTTTCTGATACTGTCCTCGCAAATTTTAAGTTTGAGACGGTTTCAAAACAAAGTGATGAGATTGTCAACTTCCTTCAACTTTCTACCACGTTAACCTTTAAAAAAAATTATTGTTTTGCCAATCTGATAGGCTCCCCCAAAAGGAATCGCATTTTAAAAGACTTCATAGCACTAATTCCCTTACTATTGTTTATCTTCTCTCTCCACTAGAAAGGTAGCAGCGATCTTTGTTTACTCACTAATGTTCCCCAAGTGCCTAGAAAGACAATAGAAATCTGATGAGTATGGGGATGAATGCCACAGAATGCTCAAGAAATGATAGATTATCAGCCTTATTATTCCATTACTGGAATGTAAACCGCACGGGGGCAGGAAATTTTGTGCTTTTATGCACTGGTGCAGAACCTAAAACAATTCCTGCACACGGAAGACTTAAAAATATTTGTTGAACATTCTTCTCGCGTGCCAGGCACAATACCGGTTTTAAACCGCCAATACCAGCCCCAAAGTAAATGGTATTGTATTATTATTTGGGAGTTCCAAACTGCCTCGCGCTGCCCTGTCGGGATCCCCCCCATTGCTCACCTTGGCTACAGGCTGCTGCCTTTCCTCAAGATCCCAAGGGGATCTCATCGCCTCAGCGGCCCCAACCAGCTTGCTCGGAATCCGTCTCCTTTTTCTGCCCTTCTTGAGGGTGCTCCCGCTCCTTTTCCTCTCTGGCTCCATGAGCTTGTTGAGAAAGATCGCTTTTTAGCGCTCTGAGAAAACCCGGATGCCCTGATGGCCCAGGCTGTCTCCACAGTGGGGAGGAGCAAGGGCTTCGACAGCCTACCTAGCACCTTTCTCAGATCCTCTCAAATCAGTTTACAGAGCGCTCCCCGCCCGACGCAGAAAGCGAGGGCGCCAACCGTCTTCCCCGTTACTCCACGCAGAAAACGACGCAGCACCAAGCCAAACGGCTTTACTGCCGACGCGGGAGGCCGAATTCGAAACGGTCCCCCAACGGTGCAAACGCGCCTCCGTCAGTTAGGAAGAGAGAAGGGGGCGCTTTCTAACTGCTTCTCTGCCAAAAACCACTCTCCAAACCCCGTATCCCCGAAGACGCCGAAAGAAGCCGAGAGGGAGAGTGAAGATGACCGCCGCCTCTGCCTCAGCCACAGGCAGAGAAGCCGCCGCAGCAACCCCGCCAACCGCGCGGGGCGTTTGAATGGGCCGGAAGTGGGGCTACAGCAACTTCCGGCAGTTGGGCTGAGGCAAGGAAGGAACGTCAAGAATGGCGACCAAGAGACTCGCACGGTATGCAAGGCGGTTCTGGGCGGTGGCGGGGGATCGCTCCTGACCCGGCGCTGGCGTCCGCGTCAGTGTCCGCCGTGTTCAGCCTCCATTCTCTGCAGTTTGGGCGTGCACTGGCCAGCCTGAACTGGAAGGTCACTCTTCTGGGACTTCAGTCTCGAGCCTCAGTCAGCTCTTTGTTGGAGCGTGGAAGGACTAGGGAGGGCTCTTCACTCTGTGCCCCTGCGCCAGTGTCTGCCTATTCTAGGTCTCCGGGAACATTAAGAATGGCCCTAGGGGACCATATGGAGGTCACCGGCAGCTATCAAAATCACTCCACCTATCAAGCTGTTCACCCTACCACTTACTGGTGATCTGTTTAATTCACAGTGTGAATCATGGCCTTTTTCCTGATTCTTGGACAGGCTTTTCACATTCTAATTAATAGAAACGGTGGAATGCATTCTTGAAAGCATGGGTTTCACAGTTGGATCATCCTGGTTTCACATACTAAAACGTGTTTTCTGGCAAATTGCCGAATTTGATTTTTCACCGATTAAATGTAGGTAGCAGAAAGGACTATTTTGTACGGTTGTTGAGGATGAAATGAGATCACCATCTTGATTCAGTGCGTAATATGTCCGTAAAGAATCTGCCTGCAGTTCAGCAGACCGGGTTTTGATCCCTGGATTGGGAAGATACCCTGGAGAAGGAAATGGCAACCCACTCCAGTATTCTTGCCTGGAGAACTCCATGGACAGAGGATTCCAAGAGTCAGAAGACTGACTAAACTACCACCACCATTATATAGTAAACAATCAATAGATGTTAGCCATTATTCTCAACTTCCCATCACAGGTCAAACAGGGAAACTAGAATGAGTGGTGTCTGCCTGGTTAAACTACCTAGCAAAGTATTGAATAATTTTGTCTCAGGACACTTAAGATTTCAGTAAGCCTAGACCTCAATAAGCATGTAAGCAGATATTCGCTGGAGAAAGACAACCAGACATGACTTTCTCAATATTAGAGAAGTCATGTTTGGCCTAAGTCATTTTGCGGTCTGAGGCTGGCCACAGTGATCCTTTAAAAAAAAAAAATTTTTTTTGTTTTTGGCTGCCCTGGGTCTTTGTTGCTGTGCGCAGGCTTTTCTCTATTTGCAGCAAGCAGAGGCTACTCTCTAGTTGTGGTCTGCAGGTTTCTCATTGAGGTGGCTACTCTTTGTTACAGAGCACAGGCTCTAGGGTGCACTGGCTTTGGTAGCTGGGGAGGGCGAGCTCAGTAGTTGGGCTCCATGGGCTTAGTTGCCCCTCAACGTGTGGAGTCATCCTGGAGCAGGGATTGAACCCATGTCCCCTGCATTGGCAAGTGGATTCCTAATCACTGGACTGCCGGAGAAGTTTAGAAATTAATGGTATTAAAGAAACAAAGAATGCAGAAACAACTGTTACCAGGCAAGAGAAGTAACAGTGGCAAAGATATCTCAGAAGTAAAGACTCTTAGTCCTGGGAGTTTCATGGTGGTCCAGTGGTTAGGGCTCCCAGCTTCCATTGCAGAGGGTACAAGGTTGATCCCTGCTCTGGAAACCAATATCCTGCAAGCTGCCAAAAAGAAAAAAAAAATTCCTAGTTCTGTTTCAATGATATAGATTAGCCTGGAGCACTCAACCACCCGATCACCTGGAACCCAAGGGATGATGATATTGACCTTTTTGACTCTCTTGACTTCAATCAGCTAATGTTTGGAATCTCAACCACCTAAGCTCCTACATGAAATATGCATGTACCCTTAGCTTAAACTTACCCAGTTTTGCACTTTAGGGGCGACACTGGTGTGGGAAACACCAGGAAATATCCCTGGTGTTATACTTACTTGCTGCAAGTAATAAATCCTTCCTTCTGCTTTTTGCCTTGGTGGTCTTTTGGCTTGACACCTACCAAGAGGCTTCAGGTAACAAGCTCTTCCCTTTCTGTGGACTTAGAATATTGCCCATAAGGATCCTTTATTATATATTACCTTACACTAGTTTTCCATGAATATCTAGTTTATTTACCCAGATTTTTTAAACTCCTAGAAGACTGGACCTGCCCTCTCTCCTCTCCACTGTGCTGTTCACATAGCAAAGGCTGGAAAAATACAAAAGCAAAATTAACTTAGGTTTTCAATGCATCTTTACAACCACTTGAGTTCCTCATTATTACTATAAAATGATAGGAGCACAGAGAAACAGTCTGTTTGCAAATATGCACTTTGAAGCCCATGCAGGTAGAATGACTTGTTGTTCAGTCGCTTAGTCATGTCTGACTCTTTGTGACCACATGGATTGCAGTATGCCAGGCTTCTTTGTCTTTTACTGTCTCCTAGAGTTTGCTCAAACTCTTATCCATTAAGTCAATGATGCCATCCAACCATCTCATCTTCTGTTGCCCCCTTCTCCTCCTGCCCTCAATTTTTCCCAGCATCAGGATCTTTTCCAATGAGTCAGCTCTTTGCATCAGGTGGCCAAAATATTGGAGCTTTAGCTCTCGCATCAGTCCTTCCAGTGAATATTCAGGGTTGATTTCTTTTAGGATTGACTGGTTTGATCTTGCTATCCAAGGACCTCTCAAGAGTCTTCTCCAGCACCAGAATTTGAAAGCATCAGTTCATTAGCATTCAGCCTTCTTTGTTGTCCAACTCTCACATTCGTACTTGACTACTGGAAAAACCATAGTTTTGACTAAATGGACCTTAGTCGGCAAAGTAATGTCTCTGCTTTTTCATATGCTGTCTAGGTTGGCCATAGCTTTTCTTCCAAGGAGCAAGCATTTTTTGATTTCATGGCAGCAGTGATCGTCTGCAGTGATTTTGGAGCCCAATAAAATAAAGTCTGTCACTATTTCCATTGTTTCCCCATCTATTTACCATGAAGTGATGGGACCAGATGCCATGATCTTCATTTTTTGAATGTTGTGTTTTGAGCCCGTTTTTTCACTCTCTTCTTTCATGTTTATCAAGAGGCTCTTTAGTTCCTCTTAACTTTCTGCCATAAGGCTGGTGGTATCTGCATATCTGAGGTTATTGATATTTCTCCAATCAGTCTTGAATCCCCCTTGAGCTTCATCCATGTCGGCATTTCTCATGATGTACTCTTCATATAAGTTAAATAAGCAGGGTGACAATATACAAAATTGACTTACTCCTTTCCCAGTTGGGAACCAGTCTGTTGTTCCATGTCCAGTTCTAACTGTTGCTTCTTGACCTGCATACAGGTTTCTCAGGAGGCAGGTAAGGTGGTCTGATATTCCCATCTCTTGAAGAATTTTTGACAGTTTGTTATGATCTACAGTCAAAGTCTTTAATGTAGTCATTGAAGCAGAAGTAGATATTTTTCTGGAATTCCCTTTTTCTATGATTCAACAGATGTTGGCAATTTGATCTCTGGTTCCTCTGCCTTTTTTAAATTGAACTTGTACATCTGGAAATTTTGAGATCACGTACTATTTGAAGCCTAGCTTGAAGAATTTTGAGCATGAGTAGTAGTTTGTGTAGTAGTTTGAACAGTCTTTGGTAGAATGACTGCTAAAGTCAGAAGAGTGCAAAGAATCAAAGTCTTTTGCCCTCAAAGTCTAGTTCAGTTTCCTCTCAATCACAATACATTAGTACATTAATAATGAGGGTTATACCATCAGTTTGTTAATTTATGTAAACAGGAATATGAATGATTTTGTTGAACATACCTGGATTGTTTTACATTTTTAGGCAGCTTGGATTAATTAGGAGAAAATCAATTCCACCAGCAAATGGAAACCTAGGAAGAAGCAAATCTAGTAAGTAATGTGCCTCATTTCTTTACATTCTGTAGTGTTGCACGTTTAACACTGGTAATACATAAGGACACTGATCTTTTGCAGAGCAGTTGTTTGACTACTTAATTATCATTGATTTTGAGTCAACATGTTGGAATGATGGGAAACGCCACCGGAGTCAGGAAATAAGTAAGTCTGAACTTGACTGCCAATGGCCAAAGATCCCCTGGAAAGGGCACAGCAACCCACTCCAGTATTCTTGCCTGGAGAATCTCATGGACAGAGGAGCCTGGTGGGCTGCAGTCTATAGGGTCATTGGACATGACTGAAGCAACTTAGCACACAGTACACGCAATGCTAAATAAGAAAACAAAATGATCTGTGGATTGGTAATTTACTATGAAATCTGATGACAAAAAAGACCCACAAACCTAATACTTAAGTGTGTCACCATATAAAATAATTGTTTTGGGATTATATTCAAAATCTCAACTACATAGAAACTGATAAAAAAAATACCTTTGTAAAAAGTACTATGTTTCAACTTTCATATGGTCTTCTAATTATGGAAATACATTCAAGAGTTTTAAATAGATATACCTGTAACTTTAATAGTTTGATTTATTCTTTGGCATAATTTTATATAACTATTACATTACACTGCTTTGGTCATTTTAATGTGCTTTCACTAAAACAATGATTATTTAATAATACTATGTGAAGGTAATATCAATATATACTTAATTTAAAATGATTGCAGCATTAGTTTAGCAATTATGTATTCAACTGTCAATTGATGATTCTTTCATGTAGTTGAATTTCCAGCTGTATTACTGAACACATCAACTGGAGAGATTGAATCTGAGTTCCATGCTTATGTTCAGCCTCAGGAACATCCAATTCTTTCTGAATTTTGCATGGAACTGACAGGCATAAGGCAGGTATGCCCTCTCTTTTCCCCACTTCTCATCCTCCCATTCCAACAAAAAACAAGCAGGAAAGACATAAATATTAAAATTCAGAAAGAAAATAAAAGCTATATGCCATGTGGAATTAGATTCGTTCACTGTTAGAAATACTGTCCCTCCAGAAGCCCATTGGAATCTTTAAAAATCAGAAAAAATTAGACTTCTATGGTGGTCCAATGATTATGACTCTGTACTCCCACTGCAGAGGTCGTGGGCTTAATCCCTGGTTGAGAAATTAAGATTCCCCCATGGTACAGCCAAAAAAAAATTGAAAAGAATAGTGTTATAAAAATGTATATCAAATATATTTTATGGAAATTAAGTGATATCAGATTTCTGCCTATCAGGATATCTTTATTGTATTTCTGTGTGACTTTAGTCAATGTAATTTTTCTTATCTTGCAGAATTCTAATTGTTGTATTATCTCTCTCCTATGTGTTTTAACATATTTTCACTAGATAAACTGCCAGTTAAAACCTCTTCTTCCTTGTTGTATATCTTCCTCATAGTGCCTAATTATGTGCGCAATAATTATGGAATTCAGTTGTTGAATTCAGATTATATGACTCTATTCAGGCTCAAGTTGATGAAGGAGTCCCTCTGAAGATTTGTTTATCTCAGTTCTGTAAATGGATTCAGAAGATTCAGCAACAGAAGAAAATTATTTTTGCTACTACAGTGTCAGATATTTCCACTTCTGAAGTAAAATTATGTGCATTTGTTACTTGGTCAGGTAAAAAAATAACTTATATTTAGCAATCATTAATGAATAGCATTGCCACTAGTTAATTCTTTATCTCTAGTAAGAATTATACTTGTTACCTTCCTGGGCCACAAAAAGAAATCTTAAATGTCTAGCATGATGTTAACCAACAAAAGTAAACTTATTCATATTTTTAAAATTTTAAACACCTTTAAAAGTTAAGCTCTAACTTTTAAGAATCTTTCTACATTTCTCTATTCTCCTGAATCTGGGCAAAGACCAGTGAAAGTATTTTTATCATGGTATTTCTACAACTTTGATAAAAAGAATCCATATTCACCTTGCAGTCTTTGCTTTTATACTTTCACGCTTCTAATGTAGACATCAAGGGAAAAAAATGGGTCATTTAAAGTAGATCTTTTATATGCCCTAATAGAGCATTACCATTAATAGTCATTGTTAACAATGCTCTGTCATTGACACAGAGCATTGATAATTGTGTTTGAGTCTGTATGATCAGGCCATTCAAGATGGCTGTTCTTTTGTTCTCTGTATACCCCTGCTTGACCTACACCCTACTCATATGACTGACCTCCCCTCTTAATACATACTTGCCCTTAGCCCCAGCTAGTGATTGTTCTAATCTTTAGATCTTTAGACCAGAATCTTTATCTCCACAATGATAGCTTATCAAAAGGACATGAAGGGCTTTCTCTTCAGCTGGTTTCCCTGATAACTGATGAACCAACTGATGTCAATTCCCTCTATAACTGGTAACACCTTGCCAAAGACTGCTGCCATCATGTCCTGCCCACCATCTGCTTCACATGATGGAGTATGCTCCAAGACCTTGCTTCAGACATGTACAGTCCCCCTGTTCATTAAACCCTTGATGTCTCTGTCACTGACTCTGGGCTATTTCTTTGGTCTTGAGGTTGGGCAAGTACAGTGCTTGCATGGCTGTGGGGTACAGCCCAACGGGGTCCCTGTAAGATGTTTGGTTTCTCAGTTACATTAATATTTTCTTGAATGTTGAAAGCAGATAATCTTTTCCATCTAAGCCTTGTAATGTGACACCTAACTCTTCTTTATGAAACGTCAGTGTGTTTACTGGGCTTTTAAGAAATCATTTTGAAACTTAGTTACTGACCTAATTTCTTACTAGTAAGTTATGAGTAATTTTTAAATATTAGGGCAACAAAATCTTACTCTTCTATTATATGTTGCATAGTATATAATATATACCATATGTTGTATATACTATATATAAAATATAGTATAGTGTATGTTATGTATTATTCTAAGTTCTGTTATTCTGTTTTATGTTGACTTTCAGCATTTTGTTTATAAATAATAGCATAAGTAAAAACCGTTGGCATCATTGACTTTGTTCTAATATTCTTGATGCAGACTGGGACTTGGGGGTTTGCCTGGAGTATGAATGTAAAAGAAAACAACTGTTAAAACCTGTGTTCCTTAATTCTTGGATTGATCTCAGAGTAACTTACAAGGTAAGGGGGCATGTTCACTTTTGTTCTATTGAAAAGTTATTAAACTTTATCCTACACATATGCTTCCCTGATAGCTCAATTGGTAAGAATCCACCTGCAGTTCAGGGGACCCCGGTTTGATTCCTGGATCAGAAAGATCTGCTGGAAAAGGGATAGGCTACCCACTCCAGTATTCTTGGGCTTCTCTTGTGGTTCAGCTGGTAATGCAGGCGACCTGGGTTTAATCCCTGGGTTAGGAAGATCCCCTGGAGAAGGGAAAGGCTCCTTACTCCAGTATTCTGGCCTGGAGAATTTCAAGGACTGTATAGTCCATGGGGTTGCAAAGAGTCGGACACAACTGAGCGACTTTCACTTCACACATGGGTATGAGTTTCTACAAACAAAATATTTTGTTTTGAAGCATCCATATAAATACTTTTCCTAAAGTATATAAAAACAACACAAAAATAAGCACATTTCAAATCTTATAGAATAAAAATCATAAGAAGTAAATGGTTAACTGTATAGCCTTTCACATGGTAATTATTTTAAAAAATATATTGTCTTTTATTTGACTAGATTTTCTATAGAAGAAAACCAAAAGGACTCAGTGGTGCCCTGCAGGAAGTGGGAATGCAATTCTTGGGGCGAGAACATTTTGGTTAGTATATCTTGAGATTAATTTTATTATGTAAGTCATTTTATTTTTATACACTTTCATTTGCATCTCATTTTTCAATGATGTCATTAACAAAGAATATCCTCAGCCTGAAAAAAGCCCTAGTCTATACATTCAGATTGTTTCCAAGATTTTCAAATTACCACTTCCTTAAAATATTGTAAGATTTTATATAAGACTGTTATCTAGTGGATTTCTAGTTTCTTAAAAAAAAAAGAAATGTATATATGTGCCACATCTATATCCATTCCTCTATTGATGAATATTTAAATTGCTTCCATGTCTTGGCTATTATAAACAGTGGTGCAGTGAACATTGGGGTGCATATATCTTCAGGTTATGGTCTTCCCTGGAATATATGCCCAGGAGTGGGATTGCTGGATCATAATGGTAGTTCTATTTTTAGTTTTTTAAGGAATCTGCATACTGTTCTGTAGTGGTTGTACCAATTTACATTCCTACGGACAAGGTAGAAGGGCTCCCTTTTCTCCACAGCCTCTCCAGCATTTATTGTTTGGAGACATGTGCTTTTGGCCATCTGTATGTCTTTGGAGAAATGTTTGTTTGGATCTTCTGTCCATTTTTCAATTGAGTGATTTGCTTTTTTGGCATAGAGCTGCATGAGTTATTTATTTTGTTTGTTTGTTTATTTTGAAGATTAATCTCTTGCTTGTTGCTTAGTTTGCACATATTTTCTCTGATTCTGTGAGTTATCTTTTCATTTTGTTTATTGGTTTCTTTGCTATACAAAAGCATTTAAATTTAATTAGGTCCCAATTGTTTATTTTTATTTTCATTACTCTAGCAGGTAGATCAAAATAAATACTGCTGTGTTTTATGTCAGAGAATGTTCTGCCTGCGTTTCCCTCTAAGAGTTTTATGGTGTCTGGGCTTACATTTAGGTCTTTGATCCATTTTGAGTTTATTTTTTGTGTATTTTGTTGCAGCATGCAGAATCTTTAGTTACCAGCATGCAGAATGTAGTTCCCTAACCATGGATTGAACCACAGCCCCCTGCAGAGTGTTAGCCACTGAACTACCAGGGAAGTCCCCATCCATTTTATTTTGTTTTAATTTTTATTATTCTTTATTTTAAAATTTTTATTTTGTATTGGAGTATAGCCAGTTAACAAACTATGTTATGATAGTTTTAGGTGAATAGTGAAGGGACTCAGCCATACATGTAAATGTATCCATTCTCCCCAAACTCCCCTTCCATCCAGGCTGCCATATAATACTGAGCAGCATTCCATGTGCTATACAGTAGGTCTGTGTTGATTATCCATTTTAAATATAGCAGAATGTATATGTCATTCCCAAACTCCTAACTATCCCTCCCCCGACCATTCCCCCTGTTACCATAAGTTCTTTCTCTAAGTCTCTGAGTCTGTTACTATTTTGTAAATAAGTTCATTTGTATAGATAGATAGATTGTACATGTAAGTGATACCAGGATATTTCTCTAACTTACTTCAGTCAGTGTATCTGACTCTAAGTCCATCCATGTTGTGGCAAAGGCATTATTTCATTCTTTTTAATGGCTGGGTAATATTCCATTGGGCTTCTCTGGTGCCTCAATGGTAAAGAATCTGCCTGAAATGCAAATAGGAGTTTGATCCCTGTGTTGGGAATATTCCCTGGAGAAGGAAATGACAACCCACTCCAATACTCTTGCCTGGGAAATCCCTGGTGAGCTACAGCCCAAAAGAGTCAGACAAGACTTAGTGACTATAACTACCACAAACAATATTCTGTTGTATGTATGTACCACATCTTTATTCAATGTTCTGTCAGTGAGCATTTAGATTGTTTCAATATCTTGGCTATTGTAAACAGCACTGCAGTGAGCACTGGGATGCATGTATCCTTTCTGACCATGTTTTTCTCCAGATACATGCCCAGGAGTAGGATTTCAGGATCATATGGTAGCTCTGTTTTTAGTTTCTTTAGGAACTCACATATGTTTTCCATAGTGGCTGTACCAATTTACATTCCCACCAACAATGTAGGAGGGTTTCCTCTTCATACCTTCTCCAGCATTTACTGTTTGTGAATTTTTTGATGATAGCCATTCTGACTGGTGTGAGGTGAGGAATCTCTAGTTTCAATTTGCGTTTCTCTGATAATTAGTGATGTTGAATATCTTTTATGTGCCTCTCGGCCATCTGTATGTCTTCTTTGAAGAAATGTCTATTTAGGTCTTCTGCCCATTTTTTGATTGGGTTGTTAATTTTGATGATATTTAGCTGCATGAGCTGTTAATAAATTTTGGAGACTAATACCTTGTCTGTCATATCATCTGCAAATATTTTCTCCCATTCTGTGAGTTGTCTTTTCATTTTGTTTATGGTTTCCTTTGCTATGCAAAAGCTTTTGAATTTAATTAGATCCCCTTTATTTCTTTTGTTTTTATTTCGATTACTCAGAAGCAGATCAAAAAAGATATTGCTGTGATTTATGTCAAAGAGTGTTCTGTGTTTTTCTCTAAGAATTTTATAGTGCCTAGTCTCACATCTATGTCTTTAACTCATTTTGAGCTTATTTTTATGTATGGTGTTAAAGAATGATACCTAGAGACAAAAAGAACGCACAGTGACCTAAAACCTATGGGCTGGAGCCAAAGAAGTTCTAAGGGAAGTTTGTAGCAATACAGTCTTACTTCAGGAAACAAGAAAGTCTCAAACAACCTATTCCTATACCTAAAGCAACTAGAGAAAGAAGAACAAACAAAACCTAAAGTTAGTAGAAGGAAATAAATCATGAAGATCAGACAGAAATAAATGAAATAGAAACCAAGAAAACAATAGCAAAAATCAGTTAACCTAAAAGCTGGTTCTTTGAAAAGATAAAATTGAGAAACCTTTAGCCTGCCTCATCCAGAAAAAAAAGGGAGAGGACTCAAATCAACAAAATTAGAAATGAAAAAAGAATTACGGCTGACATCACAGAAGTACAAAGGATCATAAGAGACAATTACCAGCTACTCTGTGGCAGGAAGAAACAGAAAATAATTATGAACAGACCAATCCCAAGTACTGAAATCAAAACTGATTAAAAAACTAACAAACAAAAGTTCAGGACCAGATGACTAAATTTGGGAAATCTTTCATTGGTGAGGCTGCCACAGCTTTCCACGAGACCATTTTATATGATGAAAATTAGTAGATGATCATAAAACCAACTATATGTTCCAATTTCTGCTTAAGTGTTAGTATATTTCTTTACATAGGTACCACTAAATTTAGTCTTTGATATCTATTTCCTCAGGGTTGGATGATTCTCGGAATACTGCCCTTCTTGCTTGGAAAATGATCAGGGATGGTTGCTTAATGAAGATTACAAGGTCTTTGAACAAGGTTAGTGGTGTCTTGCCTCTTTATTCTGTTATTTCAAACTCCAGAAGTAATTATAGGCTAACTGAAATGTAGATGTTATGTATGCTCTCCTTTATAGATCAATCAGTGCTGATGTTTTTCTTTTTTGTCATATCGTATAATGTATACTAAACAAATTATGAATGCAGAGTTTCTAAAGTTGTTGGTTTTGTCTGTGGAATCATAGGTTTCCACTAAGAGGAATCCTAACATTTTCACCAGAAATTTGAATATGGATCAAGTTGAAGAAACATCAACCTGTACCAATAACACTCATGATCCCAGCATATATGGTGGGGAGCCTAAAAATTCAATAAAATCTTACAAGAAAATTCAGATGAAGTCAGTTGGTGTGAATTCTCCTATAAAGGTACAGCAGGATCAGTTACAACAAAAGGACAGCATAAAAGCAGGTCTTTGCAATGTCAGAAGCTGTTTATCTCTCTTTAATGCTACTAAGTCCTGGACTTCTCTGGGGCAGTTGCAGTCTTCCAGCCGGAATACACCTATGCAGAAGCAGATAAACCAACATCTTGCATTTAATACCAATTCTAAGTCTTCAACAGTTGGTTCAAAACTGGTACCTGTTTCAACTACCATTTCATCTTTTAATAATGTTTCTGATACGGAAGTGAGTTCTGCTCTTGACTGTTTACCTATGTTGGCTGATTGGGAGGATGTAGCTTTACTGCCAGCATCTCAGCCTGAGCAAAATATATATTGTATACCTCCCGTTAGTGACTCAAATGTAGACACTTCACTTAATTCTGGAGAAAAAGTAATGGTTTTAGAAGAATCTGAAATGTTAAGTCATGAAAACTTTGGAGGCACAGAAGAAACTCCTGAAAAATCTGTTACCTCTAAGTCTATTGTATATAAGAGTCCCCATACCACTATTTATAATACAAAGGAAGCCAAAGATCCAGGTTCAGATACTTTTGGCTTTAAATTACCTGAATGTAAATCAAGTAATTTCAACAGTGTTAATTCCAATGTGTCTCATCCTTTAGTTTTGGGGAAACATCCTCTTTGTTTAGATGATAGTAAAAGGAATCCATCCAGTCCTCCACTTTTCCCACCGGCAAAAAAACAGACTTTCACAATCCATGAAGAAAAGCCTGCATCATCTAATGACTCCCCAGGAGCAATTTCTTCCTGGAAGATTCTCCCTTCTGTCTTAACTTCTACAGTTAATCTGCAAGAGTCTTGGAAGAGTGGGAAAATAACACCTCCTTTATGCAAGTGTGGCCGAAGATCTAAGAGACTTACTGTTTCTAATAATGGACCAAACCATGGAAAAGTCTTCTATTGTTGTCCTGTTGGGAAGTACCAAGAAAAGAGAAAATGTTGTGGTTATTTCAAGTGGGAACAAACACTTCAAAAGGAAAGAGCAAACAGTATAGTTCTATCTCATTCCCCAGGAGGACTCACTTTTAGTTCTCTAGAAACAAACCTTATTTATGACAGAAATGTAAATTTCTCTACTAAAAGTTCATTGAGACTCAGACCTTCAATGAGAAATTGACCTTTTTTATGTCTAAACTATGATTTTACTTCAATGTGACTTTTAGTGCAGTAAAGAGAAAAAAATGTGTATAGGGCTACATGTTGTGAGGACTCTGCATATCTGAGCTCTGTAAGCTGTTCAGCACATTCACACACACACACTGAAAATAGAAAAAAATAATATCACAGCCTTCTAATTTCATTCACCAGTTATCTAATTTGTCTTCTCTCCATGTATGAATCCTGATTATCCCCTGAATTTCTACACATGAGTATGCTGATAATGTCTTATACTATTTTATTTATATTTCATATATTAACTGTTACCAAACTTATCACACTTTTTTGAAGAACCACAAATTAAAACTTGATAAACTGTATTTATTAAATATAATAGCAATATTAATACATGATATCCTATTTATTTATATTGAATTATAATTGTCATACAATATTAGTTTCAGGTGTGCAATATATGATATCCTTTTACACTTAGACCTTGAAACGAATTTTAAATTATTTTTAAATTGTTTGAGTAACAATGTGACCAATAAAAAATCCCTAGACCAGTTTCAGGTAGATACTTGTACTTTGAGAATTATGATCTATTATTTAAGACTTTTCTAAAAACTTTATAACTTGTTTTATTTTATTTCAACCATTAAAAATTGGTTCTGATTTATAGTCAGTGTATCAGTAGAATTACTCAACTAAGATCTGAAATTCACTAGGTCAGAGATTTAGTTCAGAAATTGGGTCTACATTATGTGTTTAAAAATTCCTCAACAACTGATGGTATTCTTTTTATATTACCAAATTATAAAAACATTGACACCGATGCAGAAGAATTTATTGAATGCTTTATTTCAGAATCCAGCCTATGAGGTTATAACCACAGGATATTTTAAATCAATTAGTTTATAAGCATACTATCACATTTTTTACCACTTTTTCATAATCTTTGATTTTACTGAGTCTTATTTTATAGAGACCATCATAATTAATGGAATAGACTTAAATTGTTTCCCATTCTTTCTTCCTCAGTTCATTTCGTTTTATCTTCCCACTAATAGTCTTTGGCAGCTCTTGAATAAATTCTACCTGTAGATATCCAAGGGAAGAGAATTAGGCCAGAAGTTTTCATCTTTAGACAAAGTCAATTATATAACAGTTCTATTATGAACTCTAAGTGAAAGAATCAGGACACCAATTGGGGGTTTTTTTGGTAACAGCCAAAAAACAGAAAAGGGATATTGTTGAGGATATTTTTTTGATATTTGATATTTTTTAGTATTTACTATAAGTCCAGTAAGCCAAATGACTCTACAAATTAGGTTAAGAGTTTCATTTTAATCTCAGATTCTGTTTCTTATCCATATCATTAGTTCAGTTTGAAATGTTTGGTACAGCACATTTCAAGAGAATGTTCATTAAAATGGAAAAAATAAACAGCTGAAAATTTCCAGAATAATAAGCAAATATTGTTCTTAATTAGAGTACCTACCTTTCTGGGATATTTGTAAGGTGCAGTATTTCTTTTTACATGCTCCTGAATCTCCTTTTTCAGTTGTTCTTGATCATGTGACTTGTAATCAGGATTCAAAACAATAAAAGCCTTTACTACCTAAAATAAATATTTGAATGATGAGTTGTATATTTTTATGTTTCAATGTATCTTTCTCCTAACTTGAGAATCTAAATAAATACCTCATATGGTGAGCCAAAATGTTTATTAGGGTCTGATCTCAGCTTTACGCTCTTAAGCCAGCCAGTTGACTCCCATACCTAGATTTTATATCTATTGTGTGCATGTGTGCTCAGTTGCTCAGTTGTCTCCAACTCTGACCCCGTGGACTGTAGCCTGCCAGGCTCCTCTGTCGATGGAATTTTTCAGACAAGAATACTGGAGCAGGTTGCCATTTCCTACTCCAGGGGATCTTAATACAACCTAGCTTTTGGAACCCCTACTTTGATTTTGATCTATACTTGAACTGTCTCATCTCACTACATCTTAAACTACTTTCTGACCTGTTTCTGATCATCTCTGCTCTTTACTTCTTGCCTCATCTGTTATCCCCTTTAAAAAATTTTCTTTTGGAAACTTGGTAGTACACTAAGCACAGTCTTTTATAAAACAACCCATCCTGATCTAGTCTGGCTTATAGGTCACCACCCTCAGTATGGTCCTAATAAACAGTCTTCTGACTGAGTTTGCCATACCCTTGTTAAACAGTTCGCTGAGACTGTCCACTCTTTATTCCATAGACACTTCTCTTGATGCAAGGCAGTTGTATATGTGTGTCTATGCATGTATATAATTTTCTTGTATTCATTGTTTGACATTTCATAAAATTTATTTATATTTATGCTTGTTCTATTGCTTATCAACATTTTTATGAATTAAAAAATTTCATCCTTGCTATAAGTGAATTGTGCAAAGGCAAGTTATTTTAAGAACTAGTGTTTGTAATCACTGGTTTGCATATTGGTGACTCATGCACCTTGGATAAAATCTAACTTATCTTTATAGAATTCTTTATAAACCATTACAGAAAATGATAAATTAATAAAGAAAAATCTAACATGGTTAAAAGCATGAACTCTGAATTACACAACCGGGATTTAAGTCACACTTTGCCTATAATCTCAGGCAAGTTAGGACACATCTCTGCCTCAGTTCCCTTCTCTGTGAAAGGAGTTTATGAGAATTAAGTAAATTAACATAGGTATAGGGCTTATAAAAATACCTGGAACATATATACTAAGTCATTAAAAATATGAGGTATCAGTTGTAGTAATTTCTTTTGCACAGAATTTCAGGGAAACTTTGAAGCCCACTTACAGATTTTAGGTTAAAAAAATCTTATACTTCTACTATTACAACTAATACCTAATATTTTTAATGACTTAATGTGTTCTGAGTATTGTTATAAGCCCTATACCTATGTTAACTTATTTAATCCTCACAAACTTTTTTTAAAATAAATTAAAAATCATTTTTAATTTTATTCTCCAGAGAAAACCAGCAAAGTGGTGTGAATTATTCCTATTTTCCCTAAGACATTTATACTTAAAAATGGAACCTTGCTGTACATTACAACTTTATATCCTTCTCTCTTTTTGTAATTTTTTTGTTGAAGTATGGTTAATTAACTGTTTTGTTAGTTTCAGGTGTACAGCAAAGTGATTCAGATATAGATAAGATAGAGTTTTTTTCAGATTATTTTCCCTTATAGATTTATTATAAAATATGGAGTGTAATTCCCCTCACAGAATCCTTTTACAGAGGAGGAAATGATGACTGATGTCAGGGGAGAGACTCATTCCACCTACTGATGGCATTCAGAACAAAGGGACAAACTTCAATAATTACTGAATCTTTTCCCTACTTGCATTACTGGAATGTGGAATATTATTGACCATGCCTGGCAAAAAGGACCTGAAGAGTGGCATGGAATCTTTAAACCCAGACTACCATGTGATCAACCCCAACAGAAGTGAGATTTTAGGACTTCTGTCTTATTTATTATTTCCTGAAGCCTCTACTTACTGACCGACCCAGCTTGCTTCTAGTTACTTAGTTACTATTTCTGACCTTGTTCCTAGTCCTGATATCTGATGCCAGCTTATCCTCAGCTACACTAGGGGCCATGTTAGTTTCCAGATCTGGGTAACAACTTGAACATATCTAATTAGCTTCTGACTTCCCTGGTGGCTCAGACAGCAAAGCGTCTGTCTACAATGCAAGAGACCCAGGTTTGATCCCTGGGTGGGGAAGATCTCCTGGAGAAGGAAATAAATAGCAAACCCACTCCAGAATTCTTGCCTGGAAAATCCCATGGACGGAGGAGCCTGATAGGCTACAGCTCATGGGGTCATTTCTGGTGTGAACCTGGGTTGTTGGCATTCACACTGTCTTTGCCCCAATACTCCATGGAGATGATTCAAATTCTTTATAGAGTGTATATTTTCAGTCTCATTCTGTAGCAGTTCATTCTAATTAGCATACTTCTATCTGACTAGCATATTTAATAATGAGTCTCTAAATTACATAATTAGTGAATGAATCATTTAGGTAATTCTGTTTCAGTGAACTACTGTTTAAAAGTATGTATTAGACTGCCAACAAACTAAGGTAGAGACAAATCAGTTACCTCTCCTCTGATGGGATCTGGACTGCTGACAACAGCTGACTCTGCAACTGCAGGATGTTCAATCAGGGCACTTTCTACCTCAAACGGACCAATTCGGTAACTGGGAAATAAAACATAAGGCAGGAATTTATAAAGGTGAGCAAAAAGTTCACTCCAGACTACTAACAAGCAGTCAACACAGACATATCCACAGATGAAAATTACCCAGAAGATAATATGATATCATCTGCTCTTGAAACAAACCAGAAATACCCATCCTCATCCATATAGCCTCTGTCCCCAGTGATATAGAAATTGCCTCGTAGAGTTGAAGCTGTTTTTGTAGGATTATCCTGTAAAACAAATGATAATTTTATTTTGAATGTTATTCTTTGATCCAGTTGAGTTTTTAAATATTTAAGGAGAAAAAAAAAATTTAGTGTTTTTAAGAATTCTTAGAATGAAAAGGAGCTAACATGAGAAATAGAGATGGAAGTCTAGCATTGAGCCAGCCCAATATAAGAAAGGTAAACTATAACTACAAAGACTAGGCATGCTATGAATTTTTTTAGATTGGTTACAAAATAAATATTGCAGGAAGTCAGAGGAGTAGGCTAAATAAGTCTTGATAATTGGTTAATATCTCAACACTCATAGGAAAAAAGAGAAGTCAATACACAGAGTTAAAGTACCAATACCTAATGAGTCAAAGAACAGGGTTTTATTGTGTGTTTGTTATGTATTTTGTTTGGCTTACACAAAAATAGGAAATTGATTCTGTAAATTTGGCAGGAAGCAAAAGGAAGTATTGTTACATTATGTATTACTGACAGAACCTGGGCCTTTGATTATATTGATGTAAACTTTTCTCTAATTTGTATACTGTAATTAGAAATGAAAGTATGTTTGCAAACAGGAGCTTGGGAGGCCTCTAATAAAAGATATTTACTTCAGTTCACTGCCCCATTCCTTGTTTCTCTCACTCTTTCCATGAAGGGAGACCACTAATCAGATTTTAGGAAAATTATTGGGTGCTGATTTACAGTGGAGTGGATTAATGATGTTAAGAGGGCAGTTTTCTTTCTAGGGCCCCCTCCCTTTTACTTTCATGGGCTTGGAGCAGTGATCTAGCCTGTGGGGACCAGTGTGCACTTCTTTAATAAGCATTTGGGTGTTTCTTCAGTTCCCTGTCCGAGGGATTACTGTTCAGGACAACGAATCTCTCAAGAAAAGGCCAAATACCTATCCTAGTTGTATTTTGTGGCAAATAGGTATAGTTACCAGGCACTTCTGAGAAATAATTAGGAAATGAGATGCTATTTAGTAATAAGTCTCTTACTATATAATGGGTAAAAAGGCCAAGTGGTCGGTTAGGTTGAACTCGGATGCCAATATCTCCTTCTTTTCCAGGTGGTAGAACATTGCCATTTACATCTAAAATCTAGGATGAAACAGAGTAATTTATTTAAGGAAATTTTTATTTAACGCCACATCTGAAATCTTTGCACTGCAGGTTTTTTTTTGGGGGGGGGTTGCTATTTAAGAATGCAGACTTCAGAAAAATTTTAAGTGTAAAAAATTAAGCAAAATTAAAATTAAAAACTTTTAAGTTCCTAAGAGAAATATAGTTATTTAAATTCTTATTATAAATTATATTGTAAAATACAGGTTAGCAAAATGCGAAAGAATAAAATTTTTCCTTAATTCTGTCATCCAGCAATAATCACATTCTAGTAATATCCTTTGAGATGATATAGACAGAAAAATAGGATCACTTTATAATACAGTGTTTTGCAACCTGCTTTTATCATTTGTGATATATCTTATTGTCTTTTTCTTTCATAAGTATTTCATTACTGGTTTGCCAACTTTGTGAAACAAACAAAATCTTACCTCAGAAGCCAAACGTGAGTTATGAGGAAAAGGGAACTGTTTTGTGGCTGAGACAGTGGTAGGTAAGCTGAAGCCTTGCTCTCTTATCCTCTCATGTTCTCTGAAGTACCTAATAGTAGCTGGCATTTATTAAGCACTTACCACATCCTAAATAATAAATGTTAATGCTCTGTTTCACATGTGCTATCTTCTTTAGTCCTTACAACAACCCTATCTGGTTAGGAGTATTATGCTCATTTTACATATAAGGAAACAGAGGCACAGAGAGTTTTAAGTAACGCCACAGTGCATGCTTGAGGTGAAATTCAAATCTCAGCAATCATACTGTAGAACCTGTGCTTTTCATCATTATACTTCTCTGTATAATCTTTCCAGGGAGTTAAATTCATTTTCTAAAAATATTAACTAAACATTTCTTAGATTGCTTGCTTACCTATTCTGCTCTTTTAGCTGTTTCTAAATATGAAAACTCCACACTGCTTTTATATACACCCTTCAAATCTGAGATGTAGTTTGTTAGCAAAGGATAGATATCTTTATCTGGCCCTTTCCAGAACAAAAAGGGCTTATGTCCCCAATAAACTGAAAAGGCAAAGGAATTCTAAATGTAATAACTTATTTTTAAATTTTTGCAAATAAAAAAGTGTAAATTCCCACTGAGTCATCTAATATCTGGCCACAGCTATTGAAGTATTATTAATAGAAAAGAGAAATGTTAAAGAGTTTTGATTACTTTACACAGACTACTATTTAGTAGATAGTAACATAGATAAAATATTCTATCTCTGGGGAGAATCACATACCTCCCTGTTCAAGGGGTCTTAGAATGTTTAAATATGAAAATTATGAGCTTTGATCTTTGAAATTGCAAACGTCTGACATCCAGCTAGTTAGAGTACTTGCTCAGATTTTAAAATATCACTAAACATGCTCCTAGGTAAGTAAGGAGGGGCACAATAACAAAAGCCCATGGGAAAGAGTTAAAAATGAAGGTGGCCACATGAGACAAATGCATATCAAAACTACAATCTCAAACCTATTAGGATCAGTTCAGCTCAGTTCAGTCGCTCAGTCACGTCCGACTTTTTGCAACCCCATGAATCGTAGCACGCCAGGCCTCCCTGTCCATCACCAACTCCCAGAGTTCACTCAGATTCACGTCCATCGAGTCAGTGATGCCATCCAGCCATCTCATCCTCTGTTGTCCCCTTCTTCTCATGCCCCCAATCCCTCCCAGCATCAGTCTTTTCCAGTGAGTCAACTCTTCGTATGAGGTGGCCAAAGTACTGGAGTTTCAGTTTTAGCATCATTCCTTCCAAAGAAATTCCAGGGTTGATCTCCTTCAGAATGGACTGGTTGGATCTCCTTGCAGTCCAAGGGACTCTCAAGAGTCTTCTCCAACACCACAGTTCAAAAGCATCAATTCTTCGGTGCTCTGCCTTCTTCACAGTCCAACTCTCAAATCCATACATGACTACTGGAAAAAACATAGCCTTGACTAGACAGACCTTAGTCGGCAAAGTAATGTCTCTGCTTTTGAATATGCTATCTAGGTTGGTCATAACTTTTCTTCCAAGGAGTAAACGTCTTTTAATTTCATGGCTGCAGTCACCATCTGCAGTGATTTTGGAGCCCCCCAAAATAAAGTCTGACACTGTTTCCACTGTTTCCCCATCTATTTCCCATGAATGGCTACTATCAAAAAAACAAAATAACAAGTGTTGGTAAGGATGTTTGTCCTCTATTGGTGGGAATGCAAAATGGTACAGCCACTGTGGAAAACAGTATGGCAGTTTCTCAAAAAATTAAAATTACCACGTGTACAAGTGATTTACTTTGTTGTATACCTGTTGTATACCTTTGTTGTGTGTTAACATTATAAATCAGCTATACACCAATAAAAAAATTTAAAAATAAAATTACCATATAATCCAGCAACTTTACTTCTAGGTATCTACTCAAAAGAATAAAAAATGGTTTCAAAGAATTGCTGGTTTACCATGTTTATCATAACATTATTCACAATGGTTAAAGTGTGGAAGCAACCTAAGCACTCATCAATAAACGAATGAATAAGCATAATGTGGTACATATATGCAATGGAACATTATTCAGCCTTCAAAGGAAGGAAATCTCGACACATGCTACAACATGGATGAACTTTTGAGGACATTATGTTAAATGTAATAAGTTGATTACAAAAAATGACTATGATTCCACTTATATATAGTACTTAAAGTAGTTAAAATCATAGAGGCAGAAAGTAGAATGGTGATTGTGAGGGTCAGGTGAGAAGAGGGATTGAGTTATTGTTAAGTATATAGAGAGTTTTAGTTTTCCAAGATGAAAAGAGTTATGGAGATGGATAGTGGTGACAGCTGCACAACATTATTTAATATGGTATTATTTAATACCATTGAATGATGCACTTAAAAATGGTCAAACTAATAAATTTTAAGTTACATGTTTTTTACCACAATAAAAAAGATTTGGATAAATAAATGAAGGCAGAGATGCTGTTGCACTGTTCCTCTCGTCCACACAAGTTTTCATTCAAAGCTGGTTGCTCTAATAAATCACTGGGCTTGAATGAGTGGGGAACTGGTGGTACATTGCAGTTGGGATGGCTATGAATACAGCTATGCCTGTGAGACCCTGATAGCCATGCATGTTGGGGGTTGTCATCAAGAGAAAACATCTGTGTGAAATGCCAACTTGATTACTTGCATTGTAGATAATGCTTAATATATCTTTCTCTAACTTAAGGCAGCCTATTAATATTAACCAATGAACTATTAAGTCCTTCTACTGAATATAATTAGTGCTGCTCTACCATCTCTTCTTAGAAAAGCTTTTCAAAGGAAACAAATTTGAGGGAGAGGTGAATAATAATAATAATAGCACCTATATTTTGCTTTTATTATTATTTTATTTTTAATTGGAGGATAATTGCTTTACAATGTTGCATTGGTTTCTGCCATATGCAACCCAAATAAGTCATAACTATAACTATCCCTCCTTCTAGAGCCTCCCTCCCACGCCTCTGTGTCATCATGGAGTGCCAAGCTGGGCTTTCTGTGTTGTATATTAATAGCAGCTTCCCACTACCTATCTGTTTTATACCTGGTAGTGTATATATGTCAATGCTATTCTCTCAATTTGTCCTACCTTTTCCTTCCCCATTGTGTCCACAAGTCTGTTCTTTACTTCTACATCCCTATTCCTGCCCTGCAAATAGGTTCATCAGTACCATCTTTTCAAAATTCAGTATATATGTGTTAATAAACAATAGCAGTTTTTCTCTTTCTGACTTAACTTCACTCTGTGTAACAGGCTCTAGTTTCATCTACCTGACTACCACTGACTCAGATTCATTCCTTTTTATGGCTGAGTAATATTCCATTGTATATATGTACCACAATTTCTTTATCCATTCATCTGTTAATGGGCATCTACTTTGCTTCCATGTTCTAGCTTTTGTAAATAGTGCTGCAATGAACTTTGGGAAACGTGTCTTTTTCAGTTATGATTTTCTCAGGGTATATACCCAGTAGTGGAATTACTGAGTCATGTAGTAGTTTTATTCCTAGTTTTTAAAGGAATCTCTATACTGTTCTCCACAGTGGTTGTATGAACTTTTGGTCCTACCAACAGTGCAAGAGGATTCCCTTTTCTCCACATCCTCTCTAGCATTTATTGTTGGTAGATTTTTCAGCGCTGGCCATTCTGATCATTGTGAGGTGATACCTAATCGTTTTTTTGATTTCCATTTCTCAAATAATGAGCAGTTTTGAGCATCTTTTCATATGTTTGTTGGCCATGTGTCTTTGGAGAAAGGTCTGTTTAGATCTTCTGCCCATTTTTGATTAGTTTATTTGTTTTTCTGATATTGAAATACATGAGCTGCTTATATATTTTAGAGATTAATCCTTTGTCAGTTGTTTTGTTTGCAATTATTTTCTCACATTCTAAGGGTTGTCTTTCCATCTTGTTTATAGTTTCCTTTGCTGTGCACAAGTTTTCAAGTTTAATTAGATCCCATTTGTTTACTTTTCTTCTTTCTATTACTCTAAGAGATGGGTCAAATAGATGCTGCAATTTATGTCAAAGAGTGTTATGCCTATGTTTTCCCCTATGACTTTTATAGTTTCTGCCCTTACATGTAGGTCTTTAGTCCATTTTGAGTTTATTTTTGTGTATGGTGTTAAGGAAGTGTTCTAATTTCATTATTTTACACATAGTTATCCAGTTTCCCCAGCACCACTTATTGAAGAGGCTGTCTTTTCTCCATTGTATATTCTTGACTCCTTTGTGGATAAGGTACCCATCAGTTCAGTTCAGTTCAGTTGCTCAGTCATGTCCGACTCTTTGTGACCCCATGAATCGCAGCACGCCAGGCCTCCCTGTCCATCACCATCTCCCGGAGTTCACTCAGACTCATGTCCATCGAGTCAGTGATGCTATCCAGCCATCTCATCCTCAGTAGTCCCCTTCTCCTCCTGCCCCCAATCCCTCCCAGCATCAGAGTCTTTTCCAATGAGTCAACTCTTCTCATGAGGTGGCCAAAGTACTGGAGCTTCAGATTTAGCATCATTCCTTCCAAAGAATCCCAGGGTTAATCTCCTTCAGAATGGATTGGTTGGATCTCCTTGCAGTCTAAGGGACACTCAAGAGTCTTCTCCAACACCACAGTTCAAAAGCATCAATTCTTCAGCGCTCAGCCTTCTTCACAGTCCGACTCTCACATCCATACATGACCACAGGAAAAACCATAGCCTTGACTAGACGGACCTTAGTTGGCAAAGTAATGTCTCTGCTTTTGAATATACTATCTAGGTTGGTCATAACTTTTCTTCCAAGGAGTAAGTGTCTTTTAATTTCATGGCTGCAGTCACCATCTGCAGTGATTTTGGAGCCCCCCAAAATAAAGTGTGACACTGTTTCCACTGTTTCCCCATCTATTTCCCATGAAGTGATGGGACCAGATGCCATGATCTTCATTTTCTGAATGTTGAGCTTTAAGCCAACTTTTTCACTCTCCTCTTTCACTTTCATCAAGAGGCTTTTTAGCTCCTCTTCACTTTCTGCCATAAGGGTGGTGTCATCTGCATATCTGAGGTTATTGATATTTCTCCCTGCAGTCTTGATTCCAGCTTGTGTTTCTTCCAGTCCAGCGTTTCTCATGATGTACTCTGCATATAAGTTAAATAAGCAGGGTGACAATATACAGCCTTGATGTACTCCTTTTCCTATTTGGAACCCATATGTGTGTGCATTTATCTCTGGGCTTTGTATCTTGTTCCATTGGTCTATATTTCTAATAATACCTATCTTATGGATCTTTATTATGTGCCAAGCACTTTTCTATGCTCTTTAGAAATATTGCATTAATCCTTACTAGAAACCTATAAAATCTGTCCTTTTATTATTAGAGTTACTAACCATCTTGATTTGCCCATGACTAAGACAGGGGTGTATCCTCAGGACATACTATCAATACTTTTAGGCCTAAAGCTAAATAGTGAAAGTTGCTCAGTCGTGTCTGAGTCTTGCGGCCCATGGACTATATAGTCCTTGGAATTCTCCAAGCCAGGATACTGGAGTTGGTAGCCTTTCCTTTCTCCAGGGGACCTTCCCAAACCAGGGATTGAACCCAGGTCTTCTACATTGCAGGTGGATTCATTACAAGCTGAGCAACCAGGGAAGCCCAAGAATACTGGATCTTGCTGACCCAGGAATCGAACCAGGATCTCCTTCATTGCAGGTGGATTCTTTACCAGCTGAGCTATCAGGGAAGCACTGGTCATAGCAAACACCCTCTTTCAACAACAAAGGAGAAGACTCTACAAATGGATATCACGAGATTGTCAATACTGAATTCAGATTGATTATATTCTTTGCAGCCAAAGATGGAGAAGCTCTATACCGTCAGCAAAAAACAAGACCGGGAGCTGACTGTGGCTCAGATCATGAACTCCTTACTGCAAAATTCAGACTTAAATTGAAGGAAGTAGGGAAGACCACTAGACCATTCAGGTATGACCTAAATCAAACTCCTTACGATTATACAGTGGAATTGGCAAATAGATTCAAGGGATTAGATCTGATAGACAGAGTACCTGAAGAACTATGGACAGAGGTTCATGACGTTGTACAGGAGGTAGTGATCAAAAACATCCCCAAGAAAAAGAAATGCAAAAAGGCAAAATGGCTGTCTGAGGCCATAAAATAGCTGAGAAAATAAGAGGAGAAAAAGGAAAGATATATCCATTTGAATGCAGAGTCCCGAAGAATAGCACGGAGAGATAAGAAAGCCTTCCTCAGTGATCAATGCAAAGAAATAGAGGAAAACAATAGAATGGGAAGGACTAGAGATCTCTTCAAGAAAATTAGAGATACCAAGGGAATATTTCATGCAAAGATAGGTACAATAAAGTACAGAAACAGTATGGACCTAACAAAAGCAGAAGATATTAAGAAGAGGTAGCAAGAATACACAGAAGAACCATACAAAAAAGATCTTCATGATGCAGATAACCACAATGGAGTGATCACTCATCTAGAGCCAGACATCCTGGAATGTGAGGTCAAGTGGGCCTTAGGAAGCATCACTGTAAGCAAAGCTAATGGAGGTGATGGAATTCCAGTTGAGCTATTTTAAATCCTAAAAGATGATGCTGTGAAAGTGCTGCACTCATTATGCCAGCAAATTTGGAAAACTCAGCAGTGGCCACAGGACTGGAAAAGGTCAGTTTTCATTCCAATCCCAAAGAAGGGCAATGCCAAAGAATGTTCAAACTACCACAAAATTACACTCATCTCACACACTAACAAAGTAATGCTCAAAATTCTCCAAGCCAGGCTTCAACAGTACATGAACTGTGAACTTCCAGTTGTTCAAGCTGGATTTAGAAAGGCCAGAAGAACCACAGATCAAATTGCCAATATCCGATGGATCATAGAAAAAGCAAGGGATTTCTTGAAAAATATCCACTTCTGCTTTATTGATTACACCAAAGCCTTTGACTGTGTAGATCACAACAAACTGTGGAAAATTCTTAAAGAGATCGGAATATCAGACCACCTTACCTGCCTCCTGAGAAATCTGTATGCAGGTCAAAAACAACAGTTAGAACCGGACATGGAACAACAGACTGCTTCCAAATTGAGAAAGAAGTACATCAAGGCTGTATATTGTCACCCTGCTTATTTAACTTATATGCAGAGTACATCATGTGAAATGCTGGGCTGGATGAAGCACAAGCTGGGACAAGATTGCTGGAAGAAATATCAGTAAGCTCAGATACACAGAGGATACCACCCTTATGGCAGAAAATGAAGAGGAACTAAAGAACCTCTTGATGAAAATGAAAAAGGAGAGTGAAAAAGCTGGCTTAAAACTCATCATTCAAAAAATTAATATCATGGCATCTAGTCCCATCTCTTCATGGCAAATAGAAGGAGAAACAATGGAAACAGTGACAGACTTTATTTTCTTAGGCTCCAAAATCACTGCAGATGGTGACTTGCAGCCATAAAATCAAAAGATGTTCGGTCCTTGGAAGAAAAGCTATGAGCAACCTAGACAGCATATTAAAAGCAGAGATATTACTTTGCTGACAAAGGTCCGTCCAGTCAAAGCTATGGTTTTTCCAGTAGTCATGAATGATCCTGACAGTTGGACTATAAAGAAAGCTGAGCATTGAAGAACTGATGCTTTGGAACTATGGTGTTGGAGAAGACTCTTGAGAGTCCCTTGGACTACAAGGAGATCAAACCAGACAATCCTGAAGGAAAACAGTCCTGAATATTCATTGGAAGGACTGATGCTGAAGCAGAAACCCCAGTACTTTGGAAACCTGATTTGAAGAACTGACTCATTTGAAAAGAGCCTGATGCTGGGAAAGATTGAAGGCAGGAGGAGACCTGGATTTCATCACCAACTTCAATGGACATGAGTTTGAGCAAGCCCTGGGAGTTGATGATGGACAGGGAAGCCTGGTGTACCACAGTCAATGAAAAAAAAAAAAATGAAGTCACTCAGTCGTGTCCAACTCTTTGCAACCCCATGGACTGTAGCCCACCAGGCTCCTCCATTGTGGGATTCTCCAGGCAGGAGTACTGGAGTGGGTTGCCATTTCCTTCTCCAGGGGATCTTCCCAACCCAGGGATTGAACCCGGGTCTCCCACATTGCAGGCAGACGCTTTAACCTCTGAGCCTAGGGTCACAAAAAGTCAGACACGACAGCGATTGAATTGAATTGAAAGCTAAGTAAGTTCCAGTTAAACTGGAACAAGTTGTTCACCTTGGTCCCTGTTTTATATATCAGGAAACAGACTTTAACAGCTTACCCAGAGATACTCAGTAATGAATAGCAGAGCCAGAATAAAAGCCATCGGGCAATCCTACCTTTAGACAAGTTTTCATAGCAGAGTTAGAATTACCTGAGGTGCTTGTTTAAAACACCTTAGGATTTTAGGATCCTACCCTAAATTTATTGAATCAGACTCTCTAGAGAAGAAGCATCCTGATAATTTGTGTTTTTCATATGTACCTATGTGATTATTTATGATCAGATAAGCTTGGGAAACTGGTCTAATCTACAACTAACCCTCAGTTAAGTTTGATACTGAGATCTCTTTAAACTCATCCATTTTGTGTTTTTGTTGGTATTGTTTTATGTATTAATATAAGTTCCATATTTTTTTATGTATTAATATAAGCTCCTTTGTCTACACTTAACTTTGGCTGGATTGATCTGAGAATAATTCTAATTCTGAGCAAAGTACACTAATGGGGTAATAGGATGCCCCCTCTGGATCAAGTGATGAAAATAGTTTCTTGACTTCCAGAAACTGGCCAGGCATGCTGCAGGAAGAGGGAGAACCTGTAACTACTGTTAAATTGTAGCCTCTTTTGTCCTAGTCAACCCTTTTAGAAGATCTGGAGCTCCCTAACCAGAAGGGGCAATGTAATGTTGCAGTCAAGAGTATGGATGTTCGTACCAGATTGCTTAGGATTGAATTCTAGAACTAGCAGCTACTAACTATGTAACCTTGGGTGAGTCCTTTAACCTCTCTCAACCTCATCTGTAAAATGGTTCTGATATTGCCATGTCTCTCATAGGTTCCTTCTGGGAATAAATATTTATAAAATGCATAAAACTATTTGGCACAAATAACTGCTTTGGAGAAAAAAAGAGACAAGCTAATGTTTCTAAACCTTTTCCATCTTTATATGGAGGTTAAGATATCTGGAAGTAGCATAATCATCACGAAAACTAATAGTGTAAGGGAGTAGAAGTGGGGTTGGGGTAAACAGATTGGGTTGTTAAATATTTTCCTGGAAAGGGATGTACAAACCTTAACATCAAAAGCAGGAGAAGGTTTTCCCATTGAGCCAGGCTTAATTTTCATTCCCTTAAAATTTCCACAGATTAGTACCTAGTTGAGAGTAAAAAAGAGTAAAGTAACATTACAAATAACTTATATCTATTTATTTATCCACTATGCATTCACTCAATAAATATTTATTCAGAGCTTACTATGAACCAGGCTCACATTAAAACATATTTTCTGCTCTCAAGAATTATAGATAGACACTAATACTGTTAAAATATTAAATAAATTTGTAACTACTAAAACATCCATATTTATGAAAACATTTATACTCATATTCACATGATACTTGTTATACTATTTCTATTTAATAAATTCATTGATTTTTGTTTTTATTTTATTTTTTGTATTTTAATTTTTGACCAGGTACTGCTTTCTCATGGTTCATAAGTTGAAGCAGTATATAAAGATAATGAAAAATTTATTTCAGTCTTTCCCTTATCTGCCCTCTCTTATCCCTCTCTTTCCTACATAACAATTTTTGTTATTTCATTTCCTCTATAATTTCTTATTTCTATGAGCGCTTTAGAAAACCTTTTTAGAGTGTTCTTGTGAAGGAGTTTTCCAGCAAACTTAATATTTCAAGTAACAAGGAGCTCAGCATTTTCTATTTTTTCAGCAAAGCCCTAAGATATTTCCTTAGTATACAAAGAGAAATCTTTTTATAGATCTAGTATTTTTGAATTAAAATTTGTTAATGCCCTGGTCCTAGTCAATTATATAGTGGCTTTCCTCAGTGAATGACTATCTAAACAATTGCATCTCTTACAGAGCTCTTTTGTAACTATCGTCCCTCATTTTTTTTTTAAGAAACTGTTTCTTCTAATCACTCCATTCCCTCCCTATCCCTCAATCACAAAGCTACAATAAACAATTTGTTTTTTTTTTTAATTGAAGGATAATTTCCTTACAGTGTTTTGTTGGTTTCTTCCATACAACAATGCAAATCAGCCATAATTATATATATATATATATATATTCCCCTCCCTCTTGAACCTCCCTCAACACACACCCCCATTCCACCCCTCCAGGTCATCACAGAGCAGTAGGCTGAACTCCCTGTTTTATATAGCAGCAGCTTCCCACTAGCTATTTTACACATGGTAGCACTTTGGTTTTTATTTATCTGGCTGAATTGAGTTCAGCCGTGTCTTTTCAGTGAAGTCTGTATACCGTTTCAGTCTGTCCATATCCTTCGTAGATATCCAGACCTGTCCTGTTTCTCCATTGTTCAGTCACTTCAGGGTTGATTGGTTCCCCAGCACTTACACAGTGCTTCAAGCTTTTGAACTTATAGCTTCTCAGAAGACAGATAAGGAGTTACATTTAGGAGGAAAATGGATAAAAATGAAAATTAGGATTATTTCTAGTGAAATTTCAGTACAAAATGTTTTAGTTTTTCCCCTAACTTTCCTCTCTGGTATAAAATAAACAATTTTATCATGAAATGACTCCCAAACACCAAGTTTTGTTTTTTCTTTTTCTCCATTTTATTGGTGGAGGGTGGAGGGTGGGGCGTGGGGGGAGGATTGGGGGTGGCGTGACTTTTTGCAGAGAAAAACCATGCCATCCCTAGGGAAGGTACCACATAATATTATGTTAAATCAGTGATCAAAAGCTTCCTAATTGGTTAAATTGACTGTGGAGCATTTATACAATAGAACACTATACAGTTGTTTAAGAAAAAATAGAAGGAATGAAGATGCTCCTGGGTTGTACTATCCAATAGAACTTTTTGTTATGACAGAAATTTCTCTACTGAGCTGTCCACTATTGTATCCTCTAGTCCTGTGTGACTATTGAGCACTTGAAACATGACTAGTGTAACCAAGGCACTGAATTTTTTTTCATTGAAATATAATTGACTTATAATGTTATTTACTTTTTGGTTTACAATGTTGTGATTTGATATTTGTACATATGGTGAAATGATTGCACAAGTCTAGTTAACATCTGTTACCCTACATAGTTACAAGACTATTTTTTCCTATGATGAGACGTTTAAGATCTACTGTCTTAGCAACTTTGAATATGTAATACAGTATTATTAATTATAGTTTGGAACTGAATTTTAATTTAATTAAAATGTAAATAACTATATGCAGCTAGTGGTTATCAAATTGGACAGCACAGTTGCAGGGTGTATTGTAGGCGAAGAAAAGAAGGGGCAGAACTGTGTGCATATCATGTCTCATTTTAAAAGAGTTGGGAGAGAACATATGCATATTGGCTTGTGCATGCATAAATCTCAGGGAGAGGGAGAACTAAGACTGAAGACAAGGTATGGAGGAAGACTTTTCACTATATGTTATTATATACCTATTGAATTTTATGTCATGTGAATTGTTTCCTACTTAAAAATTAAATAAAATCAATTTAAAAGTAGTGACCAAGTAATACTTTCAAATGGAATCAGTAATAAAGTAAAAGACATTCATTTTCTTTCCTGTTTGCTGGGATAGGGTTTTGAATAAGGGTGACGTATATTTTCTCAGCTCATGTAACAGACAAAGGATAAACACTGGGCTTAGAGCTATACATGTGGCTTGAACTGTCTTTCCTCTCTCTGCTTGAGGGAACTGGGTATAGTAGTTATCATGTACAGAATATAAGCAAGAAGGATGAGGAAGAAAAAAGATTGCTAAATACCATACCTACTGATCTGGAGATATGTTTTTAGGCAGAGAGATCTTTTATTTTGTATCTTCCTCTTCCTTTCCTCTCTGCCCGTAAGTGCCCACTTACCAACTTTGCTTACCTGGCCTTATCATTCTGTACAAGCATTCTATATGCAGTTGGTGCTGAACAGAAGACTGTGATGGGAAACTTGGAAAGTGTCTGCAATTTAGAAGAAGTGGTCTTACACAATTTTTAATAAGTGCTTAAATACCTATGGTAGACATAATAAAACTTAGACCATTATTTATTCTAATGGAAACACTCTCATGGGCTTCCCTTGTGGCTCAGCTAGTAAAGAATCTGCCTGCAATGCGGGAGACCTGGGTTCGATCCCTGAGTTGAGAAGGTCCCTGGAGAAGAGAAAGGCTACTCACTCCAATATTCTGGCCTGGAGGATTCCATACTGTATAATACAGTTCATGAACTCGCAAAGAGTCAGAATCGAATGAGCGACTTTCACATACACACAAACACTCTCACACCTTTCCTCTGTATATCTTTTCAGGCTTATTGATTTTCCATTGTGGAATACCTTAAATAACATTATCTACTCTGATTTCTACAAGTTGCTTTATTCACTAGTCCTGTCAGTAATAGTGCTAATTCACTTCTAAATATTGACCTCTTGTGCTCTGCCTTACTTGCAAGATGGAAGTTGGCTCAAACCGTGGCAAATAATGTGCAAATACACATGCTCCCTGGATCCATGGAGAAAAAACACTACTCCATGCAGATTTTGCCCAGCCTGTGTCAGAGGTATTCCACATGACATCCAAAGGGGTCAAATCCAGCCAGAACCTAGGTAAACAAAGAATCAGTTCAGTTTAGTCACCCAGTCGTGTCCAACACTTTCCAACTCCATAGCCTGTAGCATGCCAGGCTTCTCTGTCCATCACCAACTTCTGGAGTTTGCTCAAATTCATGTCCATCAAGTCAGTAATTTCATCCGAGCTTCGATTCCTCTGTTGTCCCCTTCTCCTCCTGCCCCCAATCTTTCCCAGCATTGGGGTCTTTTCCAGTGATTCAGTTCTTCGAATCAGGTGGCCAAGTATTGGAGTTTCAGCTTCAACATCAGTCCTTCCAATAATATTCAGGACTGTTTTCCTTCAGGATTGACTGGTTTTATCTCTTTGCAGTCCAAGGGACTCTCAAGAGTCTTCTCCAACTCCACATTTCAAAAGCATTAATTCTTTGGCACTCAGCTTTCTTTATAGTCCAACTCATATCCAGGGCTTCCCTGGTGGCTCAGATGGTAAAGCATCTGCCTGCAATGCAGGAGACCTGGGTTCAATTCCTGGGTCGGGAAGATCCCCTGGAGAAGGAAATGGCAATCCACTCCAGCACTCTTGCCTGGAAAATCCCATGGATGGACGAGCCTGATAGGCTACAGTCCATGGGGTCGCAAAGAGTCAGACACGACTGAGCGACTTCACTTTCACTTCACTCACATCCATATACAACTACTGGAAAAACCATAACCTTGACAAGACGGACCTTTGTTGGCAAAGTAATGTCTCTGCTTTTCAATATGCTGTCTAGGTTGGTCATAGCTTATTTCCCAAGGAGCAAGCATCTTTTGATTTCACGGCTGCATTTACCATCTGCAGTGATTTTGGAGCCCAAGAAAATAAAGTCTGTCACTGTTTCCACTGTTTCCCCATCGATTTGCCATGAAGTGATGGGACCAGATGTCATGATCTTAGTTTTTTGAATGTTGAGTTTTAAGCCAACTTTTTCACTCTCCTCTTTCACTTTCATCAGGAGGCTCTTTAGTTCTTCACTTTCTGCCATAAGATGGTGTCATCTGTGTATCCGATTTTATTAATATTTCTCCCAACAGTCTTGATCCCAGCTTGTGCTTCATCCAGCCCAGCATTTCACATGATGTACTCTGCATATAAGTTAAATAAGCAGGATGACAATATGCAGCCTTGATGTACTCCCTTCCAAATTGGGAACCAGTCTGTTGTTCCATGTCTGGTTCTAACTGTTGCTTCTTGACCTGCATACAGATTTCTCAGGAGGCAGGTAAGGTGGTCTAGTATTCTGATCTCTTAAGAATTTTCCAGTTTGTGGTGATCCATGCGGTCAAAAGCTTTGACATAGTCAATAAAGCAGAAGTAGATGTTTTTTCCTGGAGCTCTCTTGCTTTTTTGATGTTCCAGTGGATGTTGGCAATTTGATCTCTTATTCCTCTGCCTTTTCTAAATCCAGCTTGAACATCTGGAAGTTCTTGATCCACATATTGTTGAAGCTAGGCTTGGAGAATTTTGAGCATTACTCTGCTAGTGTGTGAGATGAGTGCAGTTGTGCAGTAGTTTGAACATTCTTTGGCATTGCCTTTCTTTGGGATTGAATGAAAACTGGCCTTTTCCAGTCCTGTGGCCGCTGCTGAGTTTTCCAAATTTGCTGGCATAATGAGTGCAGCACTTTCACAGCATCATCTTTCAGGATTTGAAATAGCTCCACTGGAATTCCATCACCTCCACTAGCTTTGTTCATAGTGATACTTTCTAAGGCCCACTTGACTTCACATTCCAGGATGTCTGGCTCTAGATGAGTGATCACTCCATTGTGGTTATCTGAGTCATCAAGATCTTTTTTGTATAGTTTTTCTGTGTATTCTTACCACCTCTTCTTAATATCTTATGCTTCTGTTAGGTCCATACTGTTTCTGTACTTTTGTGCCTATCTTTGCATGAAATGTTCCTTTGGTATCTCTAATTTTCTTGAAGAGATCTCTAGTCTTTCCAGTTCTGTTTTTTTCCTCTATTTCTTTGCATTGATCACTGAGGAAGGCTTTCTTCTCTCTCCTTGCTATTCGTTGGAACTCTGCGTCCAGATGGGTATATCTTACCTTTTCTTTTTGCCTTTAGCTTCTCTTCTTTTCTCAGCTATTTGTAAGGCCTCCTCAGACAACCATTTTGTCTTTTTGCATTTCTCTTTTTGGGGGATGGTCTTGATCACTGCCTTCTGTACAATGTCATGAACCTCTGTCCGTAGTTCTTCAGGCACTCTGTCTTTCAGATCTAATCCCTTGAATCTATTTGCCAATTCCACTGTATAATCATAAGGGATTTGATTTAGGTCATATGTGAATGGTCTAGTGGTTTTCCATACTTCCTTCAATTTAAGTCTAAATTTGGCAATAAGGAGTTCATGATCTGAGCCACAGTCAGCTCCCAGTCTTATTTTTGCTGACTGTATTTTGTGTGCTGTGCTTAGTCATGTCTGAATCTTTGCGACTCCATGGACTGTAGTCCGCCAGGCTCTTCTGTCCATGGGATTCTCCTGACAAGAATGCTTGAGTAGGTTGTCATTTCATTCTCCAGGGGATCTTCCCAACCCAGGGATTGAACCCAGGTCTCCCACATTGCAGGTGGATTCTTTGCTGTCTGAGCCACTAACTGTACAAAGAATCAACCTGATACATACAACAAACTAGAATTCTTAAAGAGATGGGATACCAGACCACATTACCTGTCTCTTGAGAAACCGGTATGTAGGTCAAGAAGCAACATTTAGAACTTTATTTGGAACAACTGACTGGTTCAAAAGTGGGAAAGGAGTACAACAAGGCTGTATATTGTCACCCTGCTTATTTGCCTTATATCCAGAGTACATCATCGGAAATGCCAAGCTGGATGAATCACAAACTGGAATCAAGAATGTCTGGAGAAATATCATCAGCCTCAGGTATGTAAATGAAACCACACTAATGGCAGAAAGCGAAGAGGAACTAAAGAAACTCTTGATGAGGATGAAAAAGGAGAGTGAAAAAGCTGACTTAAAACTCAACATTTAAAAAATTGATCATGGCATCCGGTCCCATCACTTAGAAGGGAGAAAAGTGGAAGCAGTGACAGATTTTCTTTTCTTGGGCTCCAAAATCACTGTGGACAGTGACTGCAGCCATGAAATTAAAAGACACTTGCTCCTTGGAAGGAAAGCTATTTCAAAGCTAGACAGCACAGTAAAAGAAAAGACATCACTTTGCTGACAAAAGTCCATATCATCAAGGCTATTGTTTTTCCAGTAGTCATGTATGGATGTGAGAGCTGGACCATAAGGAATGCAGAGCACCATAGAATTGATGGTTTCAAACTGTGGTGCTGGAGAAGACTCTTGAGAGACTCTTGGACAGCAGGGAGATCAAACCAGTCAATTCTAAAGGAAATCAACCCTGAATATTCATTGGAAGAACTTATGCTAAACCTGAAGCTCCAATACTCCGGCCACCTGATACGAAGAGCAGACTCACTGGAGAGCACCCTGATGCTGGGAAAGATTGAAGGCAAAAGGAGAAGAGGGCAGGAGAGGATGAGATGGCTACATAGCATCACCAACTCAATGGACATGAATCTGAGCAAACTCTGGGAGATAGTGAAGGACAGGGAAGCATGGCGTGCTGCAGTTCATGGGGTCGCAAAGAGTTGGACACGACTTAGCAACTGAACAACAACAACAACATATATACATTTAAGATATAAATATAAATATATATATATATACACACACGAGATATATATATAGACAACTATATATATATAAACATTTAAAATACAAATAAAGGAATCATCATTTTTGTAGCATTGACACTTCAAACTACAGTTCTGTGAAAATACCTTCCATTTATAGATAATCCTAAACCAAAACTGCTGTGGGTGTGTCCAGTCATTTTAGGATAACCACTTGTTCCACTGGTAAAGAAAATGGCCATCATCTCATTGTGTTTTGTCTTCACACAGGTGTGGTTGTCACTGGCATGTCTATGAAGGAAGAATTACAGTGACTGTATACATTAAACACAGTATCATAGACTGTTACCACACAAAAGGATTTACTCAGACCTCTTCGTCTCATTGATTAAGCCGTAGAGACTTAGGTTGAATTCCAAGGTAAAAGCCATCTCACTCCATCTTTTAAGGTGCTTTCTGAAAACAAGCTAAACTTTGCCATCAATAGCCCGTTTATAACAGGTTGACTTTGTAGCTTTTTACTGTGTAATGAAGAGTGAAAGCATTACCAAAAAACTCAAGAATTTTATCATACCTTCTACAGAATGAGTATTCTATGATCTTCTAATCATGTATATGTGAGGTAAAATGTGATTTTTAAAAAATGAGTATGTTAATAGAAGTCACAGGTAATGGTATAAGGCAGGGATCATTAAACTACAGGCCTATGGGCCAAACATGGCCTGTCTTTTGTTTTCACAGATAAAGTTTTATTGCAACACAACTGTGTCCATTCTTTTACATATTGCCTATGACTGCTTTCTACACTATGACAGTGAGTAGGTATGATAGAGACTACATGGCCTGCAAATCCTATATATTTACTATCCATCCCTTTTGTAAAAAACCATTTGCTGACCCCTCAAAAGGATGGTTTTTCTGTTTCCCACAAGAGAGTCTACATAGTTCTGAATATAGTAAGCAAAAAGACTGAAGAGGATCTAAGTATCCACTTAGGGAAGGAAGGGTTTCAGTTAAAGAAAGAAAACATTTTGGTTCCAAAGGATAATTGGGCTTTTATATATGTCATACATCAGGGCAGCTGAGAGGAAGTAAACTCTGTACATTTGAGTGTCTAAGAATCATACAGAATTTTATTAGGAAATATTGAGCTGAAAATGAATGAATCAGAAATATTCAGCTATGAAAACTATTTCTATTTTTAAATCCTAACATAGCTAAACCAAATGTTTAGGCTATGATTCTATAATTTTTTTTGTTGTAAAGCTAGTACCTATAACTGTGTACCTATCACTTCTATCACAGATATTATTGCTCATGAAACCTAAGGTAGGTTTATTGTACCAATCTCTCAGAAGCAGTAAACCTAGCAGGTAGTAGTGTGGGCTTAGAAGCTAGACTGCCTGAGTGTGAAACCCAGTTCTGCCAGATCCTAACATTTGACCTTATTTATATGTCTAACCAGAGAATCCACCTGCAATGCAGAAGATGTGGGTTTGATCCTTGGGTCAGGAAAAACCCCCGGAGGAGGGAATGGCAACCCCACTCCAGTATTCTTGCCCAGAAAATCCCATTCATAGTGTCGCAGAGAGTTGGATACGACTGAAGCCACTGAGCATGAGCATCTGTATATTTAACAGTTCCTACCCCATAGTTTGTTGTGATATTTAAATGAGTTAATATTGAGTTGGCCAAAAAGTTTGTTTGAGGTTTTCCATAATATCTTATTGAAAAAATCTAATGAACTTTTTGGGCAACCCAATATATCTGAAGTGCAGTTTTTGGCACATAATCAGTGCCATATAAGTGTTAGATATTATACAATTATAACACTATTTTTATTAGAACAGAATTTGGCCTTTGGTAAGAACTCAATAGAGAATCCGCCTTCCAATGCAGGAGACACAGGAGACATGTGTTCAATCCCTGGGTTGGGAAGATCCCCTGGAGTAGGAAATGGCAATTTCAGTATTCTTTCTTGGAAAATTCCATGAACAGTGGAGCATGGTGGGCTACAGTCCATGGGGTCTCAAAGAGTGGGACACAACTGAACAACTGAGTATGTATGCACACAATAAATGTTAGCTATTTTAGAAGAGTCATAACAAGTCCCAGTGGGCTACAGTCCATGATATCACAAAGAGTCGGACACAACTTAGCAACTAAACAATGACAAAGAACAAGTCCCTAGTTGCAAACTTGCTCAGGAATCGTTGAGTAAAGGTAGGAAGCTCATTCCAGAGAGGGAATTTGCTATCACCCTAAAGCTAAGATAACCAATACTTGACAAAGAGTTCCAAGTGACCCCTAGAAGCATCCCATAGCAGGGCTTGAATATCTGTGTAATAGTTTTATTAATTGCATCTATTAAGTATTCTTCCTACTATAACCTGATAGAAATGTCACTGTCAGCAAGGGAATAATACAGCACCCACAGAAGGATTGATTCTGATTAGTTCCTATGGGAAATGATAATTGCTCTGTGGTTGATGCTGTGATGCACCTCCTAGATCCTGCTGCAGAATTTTAAGACATGCTTCCCTTCAGGTGCTGAGATCCCTCTTTAGATATTACCTTGGCTGAAGATAGTTGCCTTGCTCAAGGTCTTGCCTCCTTCTAAAGACAGTTTGTATCCAGTTACTGATTAGCATTGGATCTCTTGCTTTAGCTGGACATAGCTTTGAAGGGCTATCCAAACTCCAGTGATCTCCGTAGGTTGACTGATGGCTTTTTTGAAGTACATGGATGATAAATTTCAACTGCTCCCCAATCCCACATTGTTCCCTTTCCTTCACAGATATTGGTTCTAAGATAACTTCTTAATAAACTTACACAACTAATGTCTGTCTTATAGTGTGCTTCCTTGAGATCCCAACCTATGAAAAACACCACCAGTTCCTTGCCTCAGAGCTTTGCACTATAATCACCAGTTGTTCCCTTTGTCTATTATTTTAATTTTCATTTTTCTGGTTAATCCAGGGTTGACTATCTTATCAATGTTGTGTTTCTTTTTGGAAAGCTGTTCTACAACAATTATGGTTACTCACTTGATCATCTCCTTTAAGTTCTCCCAACCCTCTCTGGGGCTCTGAGACACAATTAGTTTGGAGTGCAGATTTTCACATTTAGATGCAACAGCATCAACTGCTGGAGCTAAAACTTCATTGGTAATAATGCACTTTGCTTTTGAAGATTGTAGTCGGTAGAGGATGTCTTTTGGGGTCATCTGAGTGGTTCCTGGAATTAGAACTGTCCCTAAAAGAGAAGAAAACAAAGTATTTAGAAAAGATTTCCTTCATCATGTTAATTAAGGTAGTATAGATAACCCATGTATATTCAGTGTTTCTCAGGGTGAGTTAGTTGATTTTCCAGGCAGGATATCTATTTGTCTTCCTTTCATTACTATACTTTTGCCTTTAAAGGAATCTCAAAGTCTAGGACCCTTTTGATCTAACATGAAAGGATGTTAAATCCTGGATAATTATTTTCTATCTGGAGACCACAGAACATTTAACTTGAAGAGGGTTTTGAATTGAAAAATAATAAAGGTGAAGGTGAAGTCGCTTGTGTCCGACTCTTTGCGACCCCGTGTACTGTAACCTACTAGGCTTCTCCATCCATGGGATTCTCCAGGCAAGAATACTGGAGTGGATTGCCATTTCCTTCTCCAGGGGAATCTTCCCGACCCAGGGATAGAACCCGGGTCTCCCGCATTGGAGGCAGACGCTTTAACCTCTGATTTATTGAGTACTTTGAGTGTCAGGTGCTGTGTAAGTGTTTGCATATTTTAACATTTAATCTCTACCTAAAACACAAATGTTATTGTTAACTATAAAATACACAACATAAAAGTTGAGAATTATGTTTTATTGGGACGACTTTCTGAGGGCTTTCTCAGATAGCTCTGAGGGACTGCTCTGAAGGGTGAAGGGAGAAGCCAGGATATACAGGGGGTTTTGCAACAAAAGCCAGGTAGTTGGAACATCAAAAGATTACTGTTAATTAAAAGCCAGACATGGCAAGTTAATCAATTTAGTGCTTTTCTGTGTACGGGAAGATGTAAGAGTCTAGGCTCACTGATCTCATTCCTTTGATACGCACCTTAACTATCTAGGGCTAATCTGTTCTTTCTCAACCTGAGTTCCCTCAGGGCTCATCACTGGAGGCAGCTGTAGTAGCTGATGGCTTGATGGCCATAACATCCTTGGCTGATATGGTAGGCAGCATTCTTAGTCCACCCTATAAATAATTTGCCTGAATCACCGTAGTAGCAGGGGCAGTGCATGGACTGAACACTGCACCCTGACTTAAGCTGTAATTTAACCACCTTGATTCAGTGCATCTTTTGTTGTTGGTCTGTTGTGACCCCATAAACTGCAGCACACCAGGGTTTTCTGTCCATCACTATCTCCCTGAAATTGCTCAAATGTTATGTCCACTGAGTCAGTGATGCCATCCAACTTCTCATCCTCTGTCTCCCCCTTCTTCTCTCGTCCTCAGTTTTATCCAGCATCAGGGTCTTTTCCAGAGAGTCAGCTCTTTGCATCAGGTGGCCAAAGTGCCTCTTAAAACATACATTAATTTTATACCTTCTTTCCAAAGAGGATTGAGGCAGTCATCTTTTCTGTGCTTCTATTCCCATCTGCTATAAACTATACTATAAGGTACAGTTTGGTATAGTGTAGTGGTCAAGAATGTGTCCTTTAAGATACTCTTAAAGCTTGGTCTTGAACAAGACTACTTCACCTCTGAGAGTCTCAGATTCTGCATCTGTAGAATGGGGATTATAATAACACTACCTTCTTTATAGGATTATTAAAGATTAAATGAGTTAAATTTTTTAATGAGGTAAATTGGAAGTGGTCAAACAGGAGATGGCAAGAGTGAACGTCCACATTTTAGGAATCACTGAACTAAAATGGATTGGAATGAGCAAATTTAATTCATAGGACCATTATATCTACTACTGTGGGCAAGAATCGCTTAGAAGAAATGGAGTAGCCCTCAGAGTCACCGAAAGAGTCTGAAACGCAGAGCTTGGATGCAATCTCAAAAACGACAGAATGATCTCTGTTTGTTTCCCGGGCAAACCATTCAATATCACAGTAATCCAAGTCTGTTCCCCAAACACTAATGCCAAAGAAGCTGAAGCTGAATGGTTCTGTGAAGACCTACAAGAACTTCTAGAACTAACACCAAAAAAAAGATGCCATTTCATCATGGGGACTAGAATGCAAAAGTAGGAGGTCAAGAGATACCTGGAGTAACAGACAAGTTTGGCCTAGGAGAACAGAATGAAGCAGGGCAAAGGCTAACAGTTTTGCCAAGACAATGCACTGGTCATAGCGAACACCTACTTCCAACAACACAAGAAACGACTCTACACACAGACTCACCAGATGGTCAATACCAAAATCAGATTGATTATATTCTTTGCAGCCAAAGATGGAGAATTTCTATACAGTCAACAAAAACAAGACCAGAAGCTGACTGTGGCTCAGAGCATGAACTCCTTATTGCAAAATTCAGACTTAAATTCAGGAAGAAGGGAAAAACAGTAGACCATTCACATATGTTGTTGCTAAGTCCATTCACATATAACCTAAGTCAACTCTTTTAGCAATTATACAGTGGAAGTGACAAATCAGTTCAATGGATTAGATCTGATAGAGTGCCTGCAGAACTATGGACGGAGGTATGTGACATCGTATAGGAGGCAGTGATCAAGACCATTCCCAAGAAAAAGAAATGTAAAAAGTCAAAATGGTTGTCTGAGGAGGCCTTACAAGTAGCTGAGAAAAGAAGAGAAGCTGAAGGCAAAAAGAAAAGGAAAGTTAAACCCATTTGAATACAGAGTTCCAAAGAATAGGAAGGAGAGATAAGAAAGCCTTCCTCGATGATCAGTGCAAAGAAACAGAGGAAAACAATAGAATGGGAAAGACTAGAGATCTCTTCAAGAAAATTAGAGATACCAAAGGAACATTTCATGCAAAGATGGGCATAAAAGTATAGAAACAGAATGGACTTAACAGAAGCTGGAGATATTAAGAAGAGGTGGCAGGAATACACAGGAGAACTATACAAAAAAGATCTTCATGACCCACATTACCACAATGGTGTGATTGCTCGCCTAAAGCCAGACATCCTGGAATGTAAAGTCAAGTGGGCCTTAGGAAACATCACTACAACAAAGCTAGTGGAGGTGATGGAATTCCAGTTGAGCTATTTTAAATCCTAAAAGATGATGCTGTAAAAGTGTTGCACTCAATATGCCAGCAAATTTGGAAAACTCAGCAGTGGCCACAGGATTGGAAAAGGTCAGTTTTCATTCCAGTCCCAAAGAAAGGCAATGTAAAAGAATGTTCAAACTGCTGCACAGTTGCACCCATCTCACACACTAGCAAAGTAATGCTCAAAATTCTCCAAGCCAGCCTTCAGTAGTATGTGAACTATGAACTTCCAGATGTTCAAGCTGGATTTAGAAAAGGCAGAAGAACCAGAGATCAAATTGCCAAAACTTGTTGGATCATCGAAAAAGCAAGAGAGTTCCAGAAAAACATCTACTACTGAGTAATTGACTATGCCAAAACCTTTGACTGTATGGATCACCACAAACTGTGGAAAATTATTTTTTTTAATATAAATTTATTTATTTTAATTGGAGGCTGATTACTTTACAATATTGTATTGGTTTTGCCATACATTGACATGAATCTGCCACGGGTGTACATGTGTTCCCCATCCTGAACCCTCCTCCCACCTCCCTCGCCATCCCATCCCTCTGGGTCATCCCAGTGCACCAGCCCCAAGCACCCTGTATCATGCATTGAACCTGGACTGGCGATTCGTTTCACATATGATAATATACATTGTTTCAATGCCATTCTCCCAAATCATCCCATCCTCACCCTCTCCCACAAAGTCCAAAAGACTGTTCTTTATATCTGTGTCTCTTTTGCTGTCTCACAGACCAGATCACCTGACCTGCCTCCTGAGAAATCTGTATGGAGGTCAAGAAGTAACAGAACCACACATGGAACAACAGACTGATTCCAAATTGGGTAAGGAGTACTTCAAGGCTATATATTGTCACCCTGCTTCTTTAACTTATATACAGAGTACATCACGCAAAATGAAGGGCTGGATGAAGCACAAGCTGGAATGAAGATTTCCAGGAGAAATATTAATAACTTCAGATATGCAGATGACATCACTCTTATGACAGAAAGTGAAGAGAAACTAAAGAGCCTCTTGATGAAAGTGAAAGAGGAGCATGAAAAAGCTGGCTTAAAACTCAATATTCAAAAAACTAAGATCATGGATCTGGTCCTATCACTTCATGGCAAATAGATGGGGAAACAATGGAAACAATGACAGATTTTATTTTATTGGGCTCTAAAATCACTGCGGATGATGACTGCAGCCATGAAATCAAAAGATTGCTCCTTGGAAGAAAAGCTATGACCAACCTAAACAGCATATTAAAAAACAGAGCCATTACTTTGCCGACAAAGGTCTATCTAGTCAAAGCTATGGTTTTTTTCCAGTAGTCATGTTTGGATGTGCAAGTTGGACTATAAAGAAAGCTGAAGGCCAAAGAATTGATCCTTTTAAACTGTGGTGTTGGAGAAGTCCCTTGGACTGCAAGGAAATCTAACTAGTCAATCCTAAAGGAAATCAGTCCTGAATATTCACTGAAAGGACTAGTGCTGAAGCTGAAACTCTAATACTTTGGCCACCTGATGCAAAGAATTGGCTCATTTCAAAAGACCCTGATGCTGGAAAAGATTGAAGGCAGGCGGAGAAGGGGATGACAGAGGATGAGATTGTTGGATTGCATCACCGACTCGATGGACATAAGTTGAGCAAGCTCTGGGAGTTGGTGATGCAGGGAATCCTGGCATGCTGCAGTCCATGGGGTTGCAAAGAGTTGTACACGACTGAGGGACTGTAGTGAACTGAAGGGTGTTCCCTGGAATAGCAGCATCCACATCACTTGGGAGCTTGTTAGAAATGCAGGATCTCAGGATTCTCCCAGGCTTCTTGGATCAGAATCTGCATTTTAACAAGAACCCAGTGATTCATATGCATATCAAGGATTGAGAAAGTGAATTAGATGATTTTTTTAAATTCCAGTAACATTGGTTTATAACATATGTTTTGTGTGCACATTTTAATTTGACTTAGAAATTATAATTTGACTAATAATTGTAAATTTACTTATAATTTGACTTATAAATTGACAACATTATAATTTAACTTATAACCGAAGACTAGTTTCCATGCTCATCTTACCTCCTTTACCCATTTCTCCCACCCCAAACCCCTTGCCCTTTGTAACCACTATTTTGTTCTCTGAGTTTGTTTTTGTTATTTTATTTTTGTTTATTTTGTTTTATTATTTGTTTTATATTCTACATATGAGTGAAACCATATTATATTTGTCTTTTTTGTCTGCCTTATTTCACAACTTTGGCTTATGGACCCTCAAGGTCCATCCCTATTGTTTCAAGGGCAAGATTTCATTCCTTTTTCTGGCTGAGTAGTATTCCATTCAGAAAACAAAGATCATGGCATCTGGTCCCATCACTTCATGGGAAATAGATGGGGAAACAGTGGAAACAGTGTCAGATTTTATTTTGGGGGACTCCAAAATCACTGCAGATGGTGACTGCAGCCATGAAATTAAAAGACGCTTACTCCTTGGAAGGAAAGTTATGACCAAACTAGATAGCATATTGAAAAGCAGAGACATTACTTTGCCAACAAATGTCCATCTAGTCAAGGCTATGGTTTTTCCTGTGGTCATGTATGGATGTGAGAGTTGGACTGTGAAGAAAGCTGAGCACCGAAGAATTGATGCTTTTGAACTGTGATGTTGGAGAAGACTCTTGAGAGTCCCTTGGACTGCAAGGAGATCCAACCAGTCCATCCTAAAGGAGATCAGACCTGGGTGTTCTTTGGAAGGAATGATGCTAAAACTGAAACTCCAGTACTTTGGCCACCTCATGTGAAGAGTTGACTCATTGGAAAAGACTCTGATGCTGGGAGGGATTGGGGGCAGGAGGAGAAGGGGACGACCCAGGATGAGATGGCTGGATGGCATGAGTTTGCGTGAACTCCGGGAGTTGGTGATGGACAGGGAGGCCTGGTGTACTGCAGTTCATCAGGTCACAGAGTTGGACATGACTGAGTGACTGAACTGAACTGAGTATTCCATTGTTTGTGTGTGTGTGTGTATAAAACATTCCCTATATCCTATATTCATTCATCTGTTGATGGATTCATGTGTTGTTTCCGTATGTTGCAATGAAAATAGAGTTATGTGTGTCTTTTATGTCTAAAATTAGTGTTTTTATGTTCTTTTGGTTAATAACCGGAACTGGGATATTTGGATCATATGGTAGTTCTAAATTTTTTGAAGAATTTGCATACTGTTTTCCACAGTGACTGCACCAATTTACAGTCTCACCAACAGTGTATGAGTGTTCCTTTTCTTCACATCCTCTCCAACATTTGTTATTCCTTGTTTTTTTGACAATAGTCTTTCTAATAGATGTGAAGTGATATTGTGTTTTGATTTGCAATTACCTGATAATTCATGCTGATGAACATCTTTTCATACAGGTGTTGAACATCATATATATTCTTTGGAAAAATGTCTATTCAGATCCTCTGCCCATTTTTCAATTGGATTGTTTGTTGCTGAGTTTCATGAGTTAACTTGTGTGTGTGTGTGTGTGTGTGTGTGTGTGTGTGTGTGTGGTTTTGGCCATGCTGTGTGGCACTTGGGATCTTAGTTCCCCAACCAGGGATCAAACCCATGCCCCCTGCAATGGAAACACACAGTCCTTCAATAGGCCACCAGGGAAGTTCCATGAGTTAATATATTTTGGATATTAACTTTTTATCAGATATGATTTGCAAACATCTCCCATTTGGTAGGTTTTCTTTTTCATTTTGTTGATGGTTTTCTTTGCAGTGCAGAGCTTTTTATTTTGATGTAGCCTCATTTGTTTAATTTAGCTTTTGCTTCCCTTGCCTGAGGAGACATATCCAGAAAGATGTTGCTAAGAAAAATGTCAACAAGCATACTGTCTATGTTTTCTTCTAGGAGTTTTATGGTTTTAGTTTTTACATTCATGTCTTTAATCCATTTTGAGTTAATTTTTATGAATGGTGTAAGATAATGGTCTAGTTTCATTCATTTGAATCTCTAGGGTTTTCAATATATAAAATCATGTCATCTACAAATAATGACAATTTTACTTCTTTCTTTCCAATTTAGATGTGTTTTACTTCTTTTTTTGCCTAATTGTTGTCACTAGGAGTTTCAGCACTATGTTGAGTAAGAGTGGTAAGATTGGGTACTCTTGTCTTGTTCATGATCTTAGAGGGATAGCTTTCAGTTTTTCACCAGGATTATGTTAGCTATGGGTTTGTCATAAATGGGCTTTTGAGGTACATTTGTTCTATCCCCTTTTTGAGAGTTTTTATCATAAATGAGTGTTGAATTTTATCAAATGTTTTTCCTGCATCTGCATCTATTGACATGATCATATGATTTTTTTTTTTGGCTGTGCCCTGTGGCTTATGAGATCTTAGTTCCCTGACCAAGGATTGAACCTAGGCTCTTGGCAGTGAGCAAGCAGAGTCCAAACTACTGGATTGCCTGGGAATTCTCGATTGTATGATTTTTATTCTTCACTTTGTTAATGTGGTGTATTACATTGATTTATTTGCAGATGTTGAATCATCCTTGCATACCTGGAATGAATCCCACTTGATCCTGGTGTGTGATCCTTTTAATGCATTTTTGTATTTGGTTTGCTAATGTTTTGTTGAGGATTTTTGCATGTATATTCATCAGAGACAGTGGCCTATAATTTTCTTTTTGTGTGTTTTCATTGTTTGATTTTGTAATCAGGGTAATGATGGCCTTGTAAAATGAGTTAGGGAAGCATTCCCTCCTTTTCAATTTTTTTGAAATAGTTTGAGAAGTGCATGTGTGTGTGCTAAGTTGCTTCAGTCATGTCCAGCTCTTTGCAACCCTGTGGACTGTAGCCTGCCAGGCTCCTCTGTCCATGGGGTTCTCTAGGCAAGAATATTGGGGTGGGTTTCCATGCCCTCCTCCCAGGGATCTTCCCAACCCATGAATCAAACCTGCATCTCTTAAGTCTCCTGCATTCACAGGCAGGTTCTTTACCACTAGTGCCTCCTGGGAAGCCATAGTTTAAGAAGGATAGATACTAAATCTCAGTGTTTGATAGAATTCACCTGTGAAGCTGTCTGCTGGAGGACTTTTATTTGGGGGAAGATTTTCTATTAATGTTTCAATCTCCTTACTAGTAATCAGTCAATTCAGATTTTCTTTATCTTCGTGCTTTAGTCTTGGAATATTGTAGGATTCTAGGGATTTATTCATTTATTTTAGGTTGTCTAATTTTTTGGTGTATAGTAGTAGACTTCATAGTAGACTTATAATCCTTTGTATTTCTATTGTATCCATTGTAATCTATCCTCTTTTGTTTCTGATTTTATTTATCTGCGCCTTCTCTCTATTTTTTTGGTGAGTCTAGCTAAAGATTTGTCATGTTTATCCTTTCAAAGAACCAGCTCTTTGCAGTGATCTTTTGATCAGTGAACTAGTTGCATTGATTTTTTCCATTGTCTTTTAAGTCTCTATTTCATTTATCTCTGCTTTAACTTTTATTATTATTTTATTATCATTTTATTATCATTTCCTTTGTCATACAGATTTGGGGCTTGTTTTATTCTTTCTTTTTTTCTTTTTTTCCTAGCTCCTTTAGGTATGAAGTTTAGATTATTTGAGGCTTTTCTTATTTCTTGAGGTAGGCCTAGATGATTCACTCTTAGTACCACTTTTGCTGCATCCCATAGACTTTGGTATATCATCTTTTTCTTTTCAGTTGTCTTTAGGTATTTTAAATTTTCTCCTTTGATTTCTTCATTGAGCCAATAGTTTTTAAATTGCATGTTGTTTAGTCTTCACATATATGTGATTTTTCCAGACTTCCTATAGTTGATTTCTAGTTTCATTTTATTGTGGTCAGAAAAGATGCTTAATATGGTTTTAATTTCCTTGATTGTATTGAGACTTGCTTTGTGACCTAACATGTGATCTATCCTGGAGAATGTACCATGTGCACTTTAGAAAAATGTGTATTTTGTTGCACTGGATGGGCTATGCTATATTCATATAAATCTATTAAGTTTATCTGGTCTGATGTTTCATTTAAAGTCAGTGTTTTCTTATTGACACTCTGAATGATCTGTCCATTGATGTAAGTGAGGCATTAAAGTACCCTTCCATTATTATGCTCCTGTCAGTTTCTCCATGTAGGTCTTTATATGTTTTGCTACTCCTGTGTTAAATGTGTATGTATATAGATAGATAGACAGACAAACAAATAGATAAATATAGATATATAGATACATAGATAGATATCAATTATTTGTATCTTCTTGAGGGATTGTTCCCTTTGTCATTATATGATGTCCACCTTTATCTCTTCTGGCTTTATATCTTTTGGCTTGAAAGTCTATTTTCTCTGAAATGAGTATGACTACACCCACTGTTTTTTGGCTGCCATTTGCTTGGAGTATAATCTAACATCCCTTCAATTAGAGGCTATTTTTTACCTTAGAGCTGAGAGAAGTTTCCTGGAGGAGGTATAGCATTGGGGCTTATTTTTAATCCATCCAGCTACTCTCTTTTTTTAACTTAATTCTTTTAATTAAAAGTTTTTTTAAGGTTTTTACCCATGAATCTACATTTAGGGTAATTATTGATAAATGAGGATTTAGTACTGCCATTTTATCTTTTTTTCTGGTTGTACTATATCTCAATAGTCCTTTTACTCCAATAACATCGTCTTCACTTGGGGGTTTCCTGATAGCTCAGTTGGTAGAGACCCTGTTTTGATCCCTGGGTCAGGAAGACCTGCTGGAGAAAGGGATAGGCTACCCACTCCAGTATTCTGGCCTGAAGAATTCCATGGACTGTATAGTCCATAGGGTTGCAAAGAGTCAGACATGACTGAGAGATTTTCACTTTCACTTTCTCTTCATTTAGTTATACAGTTTCTCTCCTTTCTCTCTTCCCCTTTTATTTTTCTGTTGTCTCAAATTATTTTGTTGTTTCAAAATTATCTTTTTGTGTTGTGAGTTCATTATCAAATTGAAGTAACTATAGTTATTTTTTATTTCTTTCCCCCATTAACCTTTATGCTATAATTGTTTACAATCTATTCTGATGTACAGTTGCAATTTTCTGATTCTATTACCTTCCTCAAGGTTTTGTGTACTTCTGCCTTTTTGTTTTTGGTAGAAGAGCCTTTCAGCATTTCTTTTTTAAAGTAAAGTTTAGTTAATTTACAATATTACATTAGTTTCATGTGTACAGTGAAATGGTTCAGTATTTTTGCAGATTATACTCCTTTATGTTATTACAGATAATGGCTATAATTCCCTGTGCTATACAGTAGATCCTTATAGCTTGTGTATTTTATGCATTGTAGTTTTTCTCTCCCCTCCACTCTGTTTTGTATATCTGTGAATTTGTTCCTATTTTGCATACACATTCGTGTTATTTTAGATTCCACATATAAGTGATAACATATAGTATTTGTTTTTCTCTGTCTGACTTATTTCACTAAGCATAATATTCTCTAGCTCCATCTATGTTGCTGCAAATAGCAAAATTTTATTCTTTTTAATGACTGAATAATATTCCATTATATATCTCACATCTTCTTTATCCAGTTGTCTATTTGTGGGCACTTGGGTTGCTTCCATATCTTCCATGACTTTGTAAATTGTGTTGCTATTAACATTAGGGTGCATGTATCTTTTTTCTGAATTAGTGTTTTCATTTATTCCAGATATTTACCTGGGACTGGAATTGCTAGGTCACCTGATAGTTCTGTTTTTAGTTTTTGAGGAACCTCCATACTGTGGCTGCACCAATCTGAGCTCCCACTAACAGTGTGCAAGGGTTCCTTTTTCTCCACATCCTCTCCATTTGTTATCTGTAGGCTTTTTGATGATAGACATTCTGATAGGTATGAGGTTATATCTAGTAGTTTTGTATTATAGTTTTCTAATAATTACTAATGCTGTGTATCTTTTCATGTCTCTGTTGGCCATTTGGAACTGGCACTGTTCCATTTGAATGTGTGTTTTTCCTTCTTCCTACACCAGGACCTTTGCCCCAAAGGTGGGAAGTGATAAAGGAAGTAGGGCTCGTGTGTCTAGAGATCCAGTGTTCTGTCTATGTAGGTGTCTGGGGCTCCACTTAGATGCAGCTTATTGTCATGGCTTTTCCTGGGTTGTGGTTGCCCTATATCTAGTGCCATGCTGTGGTGTGGAATGAGCAGGAACTGGTCACCTTGGACTGGGGTACACAGTGAGGTGGTCTCAGAAAACCTGGTAACCCCTAGGACAAACCTCTCTCTGCCCTGCCCAGGGACAAACCAGCATCTGTGTGCTCCTCACGAGAGGAATCTAAGCTTCTCCAGCCTTTCTATCTGTACCAATAATTCTCCAAGCAGCTAGTGGGTATTGCCTCCTCCACATGGGTCCCCAGGGCTGAGATGCCCAGTCTGTGACTTGACCTACTCACTCCTTAGGGCAGGTGTCCACCCAAGAAATCTCCTTTTTCCTCTAAGTTCCCTCCCAGGGGCACAGGTCCCAACTCAATCACTTTTATTCCCATCCTACCCTTTTATATGTGCATCTTTCTTATAGCCTTGGTTGTATAGAAGTCCTGCCAGTTTCCAATTAGTTTTTTTGATGTGTTCATGGAGGATATTACTGCCATGTACTCTTACTCTGCCATCTTCAAGAAGCCCTCAACATTTCCTGTAAGGCAGCTGTAGAGGTGATGAACTCCCTCAGCTTTAGTTTTTCTGCAGAAGCCTCCTTATGTTGCCTTTCCTAATGTAATCAAATAGATCTCTTAGAAATTCTGCATTTAAAAAAAATAATAAAACTTAGTTATCCTCTCTGGCCTGGATCATTTCTAGACTTCTGAAGTCATGCTTGCTAATTCTTTCTTCTTTATGGTCTGCTCTGTTTCCAGTGCTTTTTATTGCGTTATTTATATCATTTGCTGAGTTCTTTGGCTCTAGAAATTGTTTGTATATCTTTTAGAGATCCAACCTTTTGGTAAAATATCCCTTCTGTTTTTATTCTATTTTATTCCTGAGCTCATTGAAATGACTTTCTGAGTTTTCTTGTGCTTATTGACAGCTATTTTGAATTCTCTATCTGATTGCAATCTTCCATGAGTTTAAGTTTGGTTTCTGGGGAAGTGTCACTTTCTTTTTGTGATACCTTATTACTGTGGTTTTTCACAGTGCTTGATATCTTGTACCTCTGCCCACACATTTGAAGGAGTGAATATCTTTCTTATTAGGTAAGATTGTTGTGTGTGTGTGTGCTCAAACATATCAAACTCTTTGCAACTCCACGAACAGTAGCCTACTGGGCTCCTCTGTCCATGGAATTTTCTAGGCAAGAATACTGGAGTTGGTTGCCATTTCCTACTCCAGGGGATCTTCCTGACCCAGGAACTGAACCAGCATCTTTTGTGTCTCCTGAATTGGCAGGCAGATTCTTTACTTCTAGGGGCCACCTGGGAAGATTTGTTTACTTTGATTCTAAAAATTCAATACGTTGGTAATTAGAGGACCTTTTTTTTTCCAGCAGGTGGCACTACAACACGAGTCTTTGTTTTCCCTAACCTGACCAGCCTCTGACAGTACTACGGAATCAGTATTTTCCACCCTATTACCTGTCAGGGGTGTGCCTGGAGCCCTCATTGTCACTGCTTGTGCCTTTGGAGTCTTTGGTGCCTTCTGCTGCAAGGATTGCTGTTGTTGCTCATGTCACCACTGGATGCACCGTGATGGCAGGCACCTCTGCTACATCTGGGGTTGTTAGGTGTGCAGGCACTGCTGCCTTGTGCAGGGGTGCTGGAGCCTTAGGCACCCCTGTAGCTGGTAGGGCTGGGGTTGCAGGCCCTGCTGCTGCTGCCTGGTTCCCTTTAGCTGCAGGTACTGCTGCCACTGGGAAGCTAGAGTTGTGTACACCACCTCCCCAGCTACCACTGAGTTCTTTCTCAGATGTGTGTTCATCCACTGTGGTCGGAGAGTCAGGATTATGGGCACTCCTTCACCTTGTTCCCTTGATTCCACCTCCTATGTACCATTCCATCCACCTTCAAATGTACAGATGTGTGGATCTCTCTGGTATCCTGGTGTGTTGGGCAGAGGACCTTTGTAGAGTTATATATGTTTTACTTGTTGCAAATTGAAGGGGAGAGAAAAAGGAAACCTCTCACACTACCATGATGTTGAATTACCACATCTAGATGATTTTTTTTTAATTTATTGAGATGCAGTTGATTTTTTAAAAAACTGTTCTTATTTTCAAATTTTATAAAAACTTCTAGAAAATTCTAAAGGATGCACTGGGCTCTACACTGACTTTCTGAATGCCTTTGGGCAAATGACTTAATGTTCCTTTTTCTCCAACTATGAAAGCTTTCCCTTCTCTGTTTATAAAATGAGATTTTCTCTTCCTAATCATAAGGCTCTTGTGATGATAAAATGAGCAAATTGAGAGAGTAACAACAGGCAGGAAGCCCAGGGGTCTCCAAACAGAGGAAACAGGCTGCAAGTGTCAGACATATTTTCTCTCTCTCATAAGCAGCAGGAGGAAACAATGTCAGATTTTTTTCCCGTCTCTATACAAAATTAAAAGGAGGTTTCACTTAAAATTCTGTGTTGCCATGATGATACCTGGCTCCACCTGAACTTAACTTTTCTCAAATCTTGAGCTAGCCAATACATTTTTTCTTATGGAAATGTTTGTCCTAAGCTATGTTAATGAACTATGTATTCACCCTAGACTCTGTCTTTCTTCAAGTCAGTTCGATTTAGATTCATAACGATAAGGGCTCAACAAACCTGTATGTTTTACTCATACATGGTTCTCCTAATCTATGTTAATAAAACTATATTTACTTGGAAAACTGTCTTTCTTCAAGATTAATGTCAATCATTTTATGACCCGGGATGACTCACCAGGTGCCAATGTTATCTTAAAATACATGTGTGGGTGAGGGACCTGGTGCCTCTCTGAATTTTAGAATATCTCCTTTTTCTAATCAGCAGCTTGCTGATAGGTATATAACATACTGCTAAAGGCTAGCAGGGGGGGGGCATTATTTCTGCCCCCTTCTGATGTCTATGTCAGAAGCTTTCTCCATCTCTTTTATACTTTAATAAAACTTTATTACACAAAAGCTCTGAGCGATCAAGCCTCATCACTGGCCCCGAATTGAATTCCTCTCCTCCAGAGGCCAAGAATCCCAGCATATTTTCATGGCTCAGCAACAATCTTTCAAAATGAGTGAATGTTTATTATAATTCCAGAGGAACCAAATGTATTACATAAACTTCTTCAAGAGATTGAAGTGGGATAGTAGATTTTTGTGGTAAATGGCACTTAAAGGAACATATTCTTGGCAATTACTATTTTTTTAATGATTGTATACTGAGATTTCTGTTGTAAAGGAATTTGACCTACAATACATATGCAAAAGTTTGAAAACGAAAATATGATGAGTTTGTTGTTGGCCCTGGAGACTATAGGCATATCTCTCTAAGAACTTGGAAATAAGGGAAATAGATTGCCTTCCAAGAGCTAAACTGTAAAGTCAATATAAAATAGAATAGAGATATTCATAGTCAATATAAACAGACATAATGATTCACAGAGCAGCAAGATTAAGCCATACCCTTATATATACCATATTAATATAGAATTGGTTTCAGAAAGGGATATTGCAGCCACAGAACATAGAAAAAGGAGACTTACTAGGGCAAATCCTGATAGTACTCATCTAAGCCTGTCTAGAGGAGACGTCTCTGTTAAGGGATTTTACATATTATAGTCCCTGGGATGAGGTGGCCCCTAGCCTGTACCTATATTCACACTGCACTGTTTTCATTTTCTCAAATCTACACATTATTTCTTGCCTCGGGACTTTTGTAGAGCTTTTCCATTTGCTTAGAATGAATGCTCCCATCGCCCATACCTTCTCCCTCTGGCTGACTCACCCCTCAGTTTGAGCCTAAATTATGCGCCTGGCCTCTCAGGCTGTAGTAGTACCCCTCAGACATGACAGTGGCTCTTGTGCTGTTTCCTTTAGAGCACTTGTCACACTTAGCAACTCTGTGTTGACTGGACCCCTGACTCTCTCTCCCACTGGATCATAAGTTCCACAGCTCCTAAAACATAGCAATTGACCAATAAACACTTACTGAGTGAAAGGGTGATGGGTATAATAAGATGAGGTGGATGAACTGAGCTTTCAAACCTCAGTGCCAATAAATTAAATTATGGAAGTTACTTGTTTTGTCCGCTAAACAAACTTCTGGCTTAATTTTGTCTTATGTAGGTCTGTTAGCAGGGAGAGAGGGCTACTCATGCCAGAGTCTTTTGGCCCTTCAGGCAAATTAATAAATTGGTAATTTTATACACCCTGTATCATAAACAGGATAATGAAAGGCCTCTCCTAAGATGCAGAGCTCCACTCTCCACACACTAACATAAGCTGGTTAGTGACCAGTAGCAAAATCTGCCAGTTTACCCAGGTCTTTCTTGTCATTCTCCAGGCCCCCAGAGGGAGAGAGGCTTACTTCTTCTAGTTCTGTGGTTCTCAAACTTGGACATGCACCAGAATCACCTGCAGGGCTTAATAAAACAGATTTCTAGGTTTTTTTTATATCTAAACTCCAGTTTTAGATTTGGTAAACCTTGAATGAAGCTAAAGAACTTATATTTCTCCACGTTTCCAGTAATTCTGATTTTGAATGCTATATTGTAACATTATCCCTCTTCAGTACTATGTACTTTTCCTTTTTTGAAAGCACAGTAACAGTTTTCTCACTACTATACCCTTTAGTAATGCATCCCCAAACATTTTAAGACTCCTCCAAAGGCACAGTTCAGTTGTATATTTTTCTTATTTCATTGCAAAAACTACCAATTGTGCAACAGAGCTTATGTAGTGTATCCCCTTAAGAAAATATGAAAATAAGAATTATGCACCATCTAGCTTTAAAAAGAGAGTTTAACAATATGTTTAAAGCATTCTGTGAGCTCTGCCCCAAATTACCAGGTAGTCATGATCCAGAATATTGTGTTAACCATTCCTTTGCATTTCTTTATCATTTTGTCCCATGTATATAGCCCTATGTAATACATAAATAGCTGAGGCTACTTGCAAAAATTAGTTAAGTTTTATTAAAAGGGAAAAATTATTAAGAAATCCAATAACTATAAGTTCATTTTTAATTCTACTATGAAGACTAGCATTGTTAGTATATTAGATTTACCATTTATTCCTCCTCATTCTAAGAGAACCTGCCTTCCTTCTGCCCACAGCCCCAATAACCAAGCTTTATCAGTTGAAGCTGCCTCTGATCACTTCTGATTGGCCTAATCTAAGCTGCACCAATCAGATTCTGCCTTAAATTTTAAGAAACTGAGTGGATTAGAGGATGTAATATATAGGTTAGGATCTGAGATATTTGTCTGGCAAATCAAAACCATGCACCAACCAAAATGAAGAGAAATTATTCCTTAACAAGAAAGAAGAGGTCAAAGGAGCAGGAGTTTGAGAGAAGCAGAGAGACAAGAGGCCCTGTGGCTTTGTTAGGGGAAGCACACTGACTGAAACCGCCCACCCTGGCCAGGCACCATAGTAACCATTTGCATGAGTTGTTTTACGACAGGAGGTTCTGGTAAGGAACACAGAACTAATAAACCTTCACCAACTGGAAGAGTTTGGGAAAGGTCAAAAGGAGACACCACATGTCAGACCACCTCCCAGAATCCTTCTCTCTAGCATCCATCTTGGTTGAACAAGGCATGCACCACCAGGAAGTTCTCTGAGTCAGAATGATTGGCTAAAGACAACCCATTAGAAACTAAGCCCATCACCATAAAACCCAAGACTGCAAGCTATGTGACAGAGCTGTTCTCCTGGGTTCCCTTACCTTTTGCTCTCTACCCGGGTGCCCTTTCGCAATAAAATCTCTTGCTTTGTCAGCACATGTGTCTCCTCAGACAATTCATTTCCGAGTGTTAGACAAGAGCCCAGTTTCGGGCCCTGGAAGGGGTCCCCCTTTGTGCAACAGCTTCAGAGCAAAAAAGGTAGAGATAGAAACTGCCTGCTGAATAGCCTGTCCTCTTACAGAGGCCAGTTTTTCTTTCTTCACTTTTTCCCCTGTAAAATTCTCCAGTAAATATTCAATAATTCTTCACTGTTGAACCATTGAATATGAATGGATTTCTGGTCCTGGTACTCAAATAGTCTGTTACTGGGGCTTCCCTGGTGTTTCAGTGGTTAAAAATCCACCTTGCAAGGCAGGGGACACCAGTTTGATCCCTAGTCTGGGAGGATCCCACATGCCACAGGGCAACTAAGCCCCTGTGCCAAAACTACTGACCCCGCACTCTGTAGCTCATGAGCCACAACTACTGAAGACCTTGTGCCCTAGGGCCCATGCTCCAAAACAAGAGAAGCCATCACAATGAGAAAGTTCACACACCACAACTAGAGAGTAGCCCCTAATCTCTGCAACAAGAGAAAGTCCATGCAGCAAAGAAGAACTACTGCAGCCATAATAAATAAATAAATATATTTAAAAAGATTAGTCTGTTACTAAGCTGTTTTTTAGTTGCTAAGTTGTGTCCAACACTTTTGTGACCCCATGGATTGTAGCCCACCAGACTCCTCTGTCCATGGGATTTCCCAGGCAAGAATACTGGAGTGGGTTGCCATTTCTTATCCAGGGTATCTTCCCAGCCCAGATTGAGCCTGCATCTCCTGCATTGACAGGCAGATTCATTAGCACTGAGCCACCAGGGAAGCCCTGTGTTATTAAGACAGTGAGCTTGAACAGTATTCATGAAAGCAGTCATTTTGTTAAAAAACTATGCAAAAGTGGATGGTGCAACTCCAGTGAATAATTTACAAGTACACATGAGATTAGAGCATATAGCTCTCCTCAAATGCAAGTAATGATTATAGTAAATTAAGAAAGTTAATATTATTTATTACAATAATAAAGATTAATTCAACAAATATTTTGCTGAAATTTACTGTAAGCCAATATTTGGAGTCACAGAGATGAATATATCATAGTCATTGCCTTTTAGAAGCTTTTTCATAGTCCTACGAGAATGACTGAGCAGCAACCCCATGTCCAAGGAGTGGTGCCTGCGTGGGTGCAGGATGGACGAGAGAAGCTACTCCACATTCAAGGTCAGGAGGGGCGGCTGTGAGGAGATACCCCTCGTCCAAGGTAAGGAGCAGCAGCTGCACTTTCCTGGAGCAGCCGTGAAGAGATACCCCATGACCAAGGTAAGAGAAACCCAAGTAAGACGGTAGGTGTTGCAAGAGGGCATCAGAGGAGACACACTGAAACCATAATCATGAAAAACTAGCCAATCTGATCACATGGACCACAGCTGTGTCTAACTCAATGAAGCTAAGCCATGCCATGTGGGGCCACCCAAGACGAGCGGGTCATGGTGGAGAGGTCTGACAGAATGTGGTCCACTGGAGAAGGGAATGGCAAACCACTTCAGTATTCTTGCCTTGAGAACCCCATGAACAGTATGGAAAGGCAAAATGATAGGATACTGAAAGAGGAACTCCCCAGGTTGATAGGTGCCTAATATGCTACAGGAGATCAGTGGAGAAATAACTTCAGAAAGAATGAAGGGATGGAACCGAAGCAAAAACAATACCCAGTTGTGGATGTGACTGATGATAGAAGCAAGGTTCAATGCTGTAAAGAGCAATATTGCATAGGAACCTGGAATGTTGGGTCCATGAATCAGGGCAAATTGGAAGTGGTCAAACAGGAGATGGCAAGAGTGAACATCAACATTCTAGGAATCAGCAAACTAAAATGGACTGGAATGGGTGAATTTAACTCAGATGACCATTATATCTACTACTGCAGGCAGGAATCCCTCAGAAGACATGGAGTAGCCATTATGGTCAACAAAAGAGTCTGAAATCCAGTACTTGGATGCAATCTCAAAAATGACAGAATGATCTCTGTTCATTTCCAAGGCAAACCATTCAATATCATGGTAATCCAAGCCTATGCCCCAACCAGTAATGCTGAAGAAGCTGAAGTTGAATGGTTCTATGAAGACCTATAAGACCATTTAGAACTAACACCCCAAAAAGATGTCCTTTTCATTATAGGGGACTGGAATGCAAAAGTAGGAAGTCAAGAAACACCTGGAGTAACAGGCAAATTTGGCCATGGAATACGGAATGAAGCAGGGCAAAGACTAATAGAGTTTTGCCAAGAAAATGCACTGATCATAGCAAACACCCTCTTCCAACAACTCAAGAGAAGACTCTACACATGGATATCACCAGATGGTCAACACCAAAATCAGATTGATTATATTCTTTGCAGCCAAAGATGGAGAAGCTCTATACAGTCAACAAAAACAAGACTGGGAGCTGACTGTGGCTCAGATCATGAACTCCTTATTGCCAAATTCAGACTTAAATTGAAGAAAGTAGGGAAAACCTCTAGACCATTCAGGTATGACCTAACTCAAATCCCTTATACAGTGGAAGTGAGAAATGGATTTAAGGGCCTAGATATGATAGACAGAGTGCCTGATGAACTATGGATGGAGGTTCATGACATTGCACAGGAGACAGGGATCAAGACCATCCCCAAGAAAAAGAAATGCAAAAAAGCAAAATGGCTGTCTGAGGAGGCCTTACAAATAGCTGTGAAAAGAAGAGAAGAGAAAAGCAAAGGAGAAAAGGAAAGATATAAGTATCTGAATGCAGAGTTCCAAACAATAGCAAGGAGAGATAAGAAAGCCTTCCTCAGCGATCAATGCAAAGAAATAGAGGGAAAAAACAGAATGGTTGTTTTCTAGAGACTAGAAAAGATCTAGAAAACTAGATCTTTAAAAGATCTAGTCTTTAAAGTCTTTAAAAGATCTAGTCTTTAAAAGTCTTTAAAAGACTAGAGATCTCTTCAAGAAAATTCAAGATACCAAGGGAATATTTCATGCAAAGATGGGCTCGATAAAGGACAGAAATGGTATGGACTTAACAGAAGCAGAAGATATTAAGAAGAAGTGGCAAGAATACACAGAAGAACTGTACAAAAAAGAGATTCACGACCAGGATAATCATGATGGTGTGATCACTCACCTAGACCCAGACATCCTGGAATGTGAAGTCAAGTGGGCCTTAGAAAGCATCACTACAAACAAAGCTAGTGGAGGTGATGGAATTCCAGTTGAGCTATTTCAAATCTTGAAAGATGATGCTGTGAAAGTGCTGCACTCAATATGCCAGCAAATTTGGAAAACTCAGCAGTGGCCACAGGACTGGAAAAGGTCAGTTTTCATTCCAATCCCAAAGAAAGGCAATGCCAAAGAATGCTCAGACTACCGCACAATTGCACTCATCTCACATGCTAGTAAAGTAATGCTCAAAATTCTCCAAGCTAGGCTTCAGCAATACGTGAACCGTGAACTTCCAGATGTTCAAGCTGGATTTAGAAAAGGCAGAGGAAACAGAGAACAAATTGCCAACATCCACTAGATCATCGAAAAAGCAAGAGAGTTCCAGAAAAACATCTATTTCTGCTTTATTGACTATGCCGAAGCCTTTGACTGTGTGGATCACAATAAACTGTGGAAAATTCTGAAAGAGATGGGAATACCAGACCACCTGACCTGCCTCTTGAGAAACCTGTATGCAGGTCAGGAAGCAACGGTTAGAACTGGACATGGAACAACAGACTGGTTTCAAATAGGAAAAGGAATACGTCAAGGCTGTATATTCTCACCCTACTTATTTAACTTATATTCAGAGTACATCGTGAGAAATGCTGGGCTGGAAGAAGCACAAGCCAGAATCAAGATTTCCAGGAGAAATATCAATAACCTCAGATATGCAGATGACACAGCCCTTATGGCAGAAAGTGAACAGGAACTAAAGAGCCTCTTGATGACAGTGAAAGAGGAGAGTGAAAAAGTTGGCTTAAAGCTCAACATCCAGAAAACTAAGATCATGGCATCTGGTCCCATCACTTCATGGGAAATAGATGGGGAAACAGTGGAAACGGTGTCAGACTTTATTTTTTTGGGCTCCAAAATCACTGCAGTTGGTGATTGCAGCCATGAAATTAAAAGACGCTTACTCCTTGGAAGAAAAGTTATGAGCAACCTAGATAGCATATTCAAAAGCAGAGACATTACTTTGCCAACAAAGGTCCGTCTAGTCAAGGCTATGGTTTTCCCAGTGGTCATATATGGATGTGAGAGTTGGACTGTGAAGAAAGCTGAGCACCGAAGAATTGATGCTTTTGAACTGTGATGTTGGAGAAGACTCTTGAGAGTCCCTTGGACTGCAAGGAGATCCAACCAGTCCATCCTAAAGGAGATCAGCCCCGGGTGTTCATTGGAAGGACTGACGCTAAAGCTGAAACTCCAATACTTTGGCCACCTCATGCGAAGAGTTGACTCATTGGGAGAAAACCCTTATGCTGGAAGGGATTGGGGGCAGGAGGAGAAGATGGGGGGCAGAGGATGAGATGGGGGACGACAGAGGATGAGATGGCTGGAAGGCATCACCGACTCGATGGACATGAGTTTTAGTAAACTCCAGGAGTTGGTGATGGACAGGGAGGCCTGGCATGCTGAGATTCTTTGGGTTGCAAAGAGTCAGACACGACTGACTGACTGAACTGAACTGAAGTGATGAGAATGACTAATGACTATGTTGATTATATTTGCAGCCAGAGATGGAGAAGCTCTATACAGTCAGCAAAAATAAGACCGGAAGCTGACTCTGCTCAGATCATGAACTCCTTATTGCAAAATTCAGACTTAAATTGAACAAAGTAGGGAAAACCACTACACCATTAAGGTATGAGCTAAATCAAATCCGTCAGGACTATACAGTGGAAGTGGCAAATAGATTCAAGGGATTAGATCTGATAGACAGAGTGCCTGAAGAACTATGGACAGAGGTTTGTGATATTGCACAGGAGGCAATGATCAAGACCATCCCCCCAAAAAAAACATGCAAAAAGGCAAAATAGTTATCTGAGGAGGCCTTATAAATACCTGAGAAAAGAAGAGAAGCTAAAGACAAAAAGAAAAGGAACGATAAATCCATTTGTAAGCAGAGTTCCAAAGAATAGCAAGGAGAGAGAAGAAAGCCTTCCTCAGTGATCAGTGCAAAGAAATAGAGGAAAACAATAAAATGGGAAAGACTAGAGATTTCTTCAAGAAAATTAGAGATATCAAGGGAAGATTCTATGCAAAGATGGCCACAATAAAGGACAGAAATGGTATGGACCTAACAGAGCAGAAGATTTTAAGAAGTGGTGGCAAGAATACACAGAAGAACTATACAAAAAAGATCTTCATGACCCAGATAACCATGATGGTGTGATCACTCACTTAGAGCCAGAAGTCAAGTGGGCCTTAGGAAGCATCACTAAGAACAAAGCTAGTAGAGGTGATGGAATTCCAGTTGAGCTATTTTAAATCCTAAAATATCATGCTGTGAAAGTGCTGCACTCAATATGCCAGCAATGGAAAGCTCAGCAGTCGCCACAGGACAGGAAAAGGTCCGTTTTCATTCCAATCCCAAAGAAAGTCAATGCCAAAGAACATTCAAACTGCTGCACAGTTGCACTCATCTCACATGCTAGCAAAGTAATGCCCAAAATTCTCTAAGCCAGGCTTCAAAAGTATGTGAACCATGAACTTCCAGAAAATGCAGAGGAACCAGAGATCAAATTGCCAACATCCATTCAGTTCAGTTCAGTCGCTCAGTCGTGTCCAACTCTTTGTGACCCCGTGAACCACAGCTCACCAGGCCTCCCTGTCCATCACCAACTCCCAGAGTCCACCCAAACTCATGTCCATTGAGTCGGTGATGCCATCCAACCATCTAATCCTCTGCCGTCCCCTTCTCCTCCTGCACTCAATCTTTCCCAGTATCAGGGTCTTTTCAAATAAGTCAGCTCTTCGCATCAGGTGGCCAAAGTACTGGAGTTTCAGCTTCAGCATCCGTCCTTCCAATGAATATTCAAGACTGATCTTTAGAATGGACTGGTTGGATCTCCTCTTGAGAGTCCAAGGGACTCTCAAGAGTCTTCTCCAATACCACAGTTAAAAGGCATCATTTCTTCAGCACTCAGATTAATCTATAGTCCAACTCTCACATCCATACATGACTACTGGAAAAACCATAGCCTTGACTAGACAGACCTTTGTTGACAAAGTAATGTCTCTGCTTTTCAATATGCTGTCTAGGTTGGTCATAACTTTCCTTCCAAGGAGTAAGCGTCTTTTAATTTCATGGCTGCAATCACCATCTGCAGTGATTTTGGAGCCCCCCAAAATAAAGTCAGCCACTGTTTCCACTGTTTCCCCATCTATTTGCCATGAAGTGATGGGACCAGATGCCGTGATATTAGTTTTCTGAATGTTGAGCTTTAAGCCAACTTTTTCACTCTCCTCTTTCATTTTCATCAAGAGGCTCTTTAGTTCCTGTTCACTTTCTGCTATAAGGGTGGTGTCATCTGCATATATGAGGTTATTGATATTTCTCCTGGAAATCTTGATTCCAGCTTGTGCTTCTTCCAGCCCAGCGTTTCTCATGATATACTCTGCATATAAGTTAAATAAGCAAGGTGACAATATACAGCCTTGATGTACTCCCTTTCCTATTTGGAACCAGTCTGTTGTTCCATGTCCAGTTCTAACTGTTGCTTCCTGACCTGCATACAGGTTTCTCAAGAGGCAGGTCAGGTGGTCTGGTATTCCCATGTCTTTCAGAATTTTCCTCAGTTTATTGTGATCCACACAGTCAAAGGCTTTGTCATAGTCAATAAAGCAGAAATAGATGTTTTTCTGTACATCATTGGAACATCCATTGAAACATCAAAAAACAAGAGAGTTCCAGAAAAACAGCAACTTCTGCTTTATTGACTGTGCTAAAGCCTTTGACTTTGTGGATCACCACAAACTATGGAAAATTCTTAAAGACATTCAAATACCAGACCACCTTACCTGCCTCCTGAGAAATCCATATGCAAGTCAAGAGGCAACAGTTAGAACTGGACATAGATAAACAGACTGGTTCCAAATTGGGAAAGAAATACATCAAGGCTGTATATTATCACCCTGCTTATTTAACTTCTATGCAGAGTACATCATGCGAAATGCAGGGCTGGATGAAGCACAAGCTGGGATCAAGATTTTCGGAAGAAATATCAATAACTTCAGATATGCAGATGACACCACCCTTATGGCAGAAAGCGAAGAAGAACTAAAGAGCCTCTTGAGGAGAGTGAAAAAGTAGGCTTAAAACTCAGCATTCAGAAAACTAAGATCATGGCGTCCAGTCCCATCATTTCATGGCAAATAGACAGGGAAACAATGGAAATAGTGAGACACTTCATTTTGGGGGGCTCCAAAATCACTGCAGATGGTGACTGCAGCCATGAAATTAAAAGACATTTGCTCCTTGGAAGAAAAGCTTTGATCAACCAGAGAACATATTAAAAAGCAGAGACACTACTCTGCTAACATAGGTCCATCTAATCAAAGCTATGATTTTTCCAGTAGTCATGTATGGATGTGAAATTTAGACCATAAAGAAAGCTGAGAGCTGAAGAATTGATACTTTTGAATTATGGCATTGGAGAAGACTTTTGAGAGTCTCTTGGACTGCAAGGAGATCAAACCAGTCCATCCTAAAGGAAATCAGTCCTGAATGTTCATTGGACGGACTGATGCTGAAACTGAAACTCCAATACTTTGGCCACCTGATGCGAACAACTGACTCATTAGAAAAGACCCTGATGCTTGGAATGATTGAAGGCAGGAGGAGAAGGGTACAACAGAGGATGAGACGGTTGGATGGCATCACTGACTCAATGGACATGAGTCTGAGCAAGCTCCAGGAGTGATGGGCAGGGAAGCCTGGCATGCTGCAGTCCATGGGGTTCCAAAGAGTAAGACATGACTGAGCATCCGAACTGAAATGAAACGATGAGAATGACAGATTTATAAACAAATAGTATGCCCAGACAATACAGTACAGGTTAAATTAGAAACATACTATTTCTTTAGTGGAGCCCAAAAAAGAAAGCACCTAGACTGGGAGATCAGGGTGATGTTGCTGAGAAGGTGACATTAGAACTGAGACTTTTAAGTTTAATAGGAGTTGTCCAGGGGATTAGGTGTGAATGAAAGACTTTCTAAGCATAGGAAATAGCATGCACAAAATGAAGGAGACAAGAAAGATCACAAACCTTATAGGAAGCTATTTGAGATGGCTGAAGAGTAGGAGTATGAGAAAATGAGAAAAACAAATGGAAGATAGCTAGAGCCTCCCACAATTCACCTCAGATTTTATCTGGTAGGCAACAAAGAGTTATTAAATACTATCAAGCAACAAAATAAAAGGATAACATATGTGTTCTAGAAAGAACACTGCTGTGGAGGATGAATTGGATTGAGATGGGGTATAGACACACACAGAATCAGGAGTAGGGATTCTTTTGGGAAAATCCACTCAAAAGATAGTAAAAATGAAGTAAGGAACGGGCAATGAAGTTGGAGAAGAAGAGGTACTTTGGAGCCATGTAGGAAGTCAAATTTATAAGATGTAAGAACTGATTAGGAAGGAGGAGTAGCAGATGCCTGGCTTAGGGCACTAGATGAATGGTAATGACCCATGAGAGGAATAAAGGTTTGACACAAGAACTAGGATGGGTTCCTTGAGTTTGTGACTGAATGAGTTGCAGATGGTTGTGGATCCTATAGGAGGAGAGAAGAAGTTGGTATATAGGCGTTTGGTTGTTGATTGGTATTAACTCAAACGTATTTCATTATTTAAAAAAAAAAAAAACAACTCATAGTTAAGGTCAAAAGATAAGACATGTTTCCAACACATTTCTAAGATTCTTGAGAATAATACCATGTTGTGTATAGTTCTTCAAATAATTGGCCAAAATAAATGTCTCATGTTTACTTAGATGTTCTGGAAAATCTCTCATCCACCATACTTTAAATATTGCAATACCAACACTATTAACCTGTGCGCAGACAAGCTATATTTGCAAGCCACCATTCAGGGATCCTGGGCAAAAGCAGAATTACTCGATCGCCCCTTTGCAGGCCACAGGCTTCTGTAAGTATATTTGCAAATTTCCTTGATAAAGATCCTAGTTCCTCAAAACTCCATCTCACTTCTTCTCCGTTTCCATTTATCCACCAGAAGGCTGGATTGGAAGGTCTCTTCCCAGCCTGAGAAAAGACAAACCAGTCATAGATTTAAAGGTGGTTATGCAGCTAAATTCTATTTCAGCTGACTTAATGTAATATTTTCTCTGAAGACAATTCACAGGTCTTTAGTTAGGACATACTTGGAGTATTTGGGAGTAACTCTGGGGTCCTTATTTCTAGATTTTGGGAGCCATGTCACTTCTTTCAGCACATGTGATTTCTCATTTAGCCTGATTATTTTTCTTTCCATAAAGGTAGAATTCTTGCATCCCTTTATATTTCTCTCAATGCTCTTTGCCTCATTTCCTACCATTTTTTATTCTTGGGTTCACATTTCATTCTAGTCCTTTATATTTATTTATTTTTAATATTTATTTATTTTTAATATTTATTTATTTTTAATATTTATTTATTTTTAATATTTATTTATTTATTGGGCCACTTCATGTCTTCATTGTGGCACACAGGATCTTCACTGCAGCACATTGGATCTTTTGTTGTGGCCTGTGGCCAGCAAGCTTAGTTGCCCCATGACATGTGAGATCCGTGTTCCCTGCTTTGGAAGGTGGATTCCCAACCACTGGATCAACAGGGAAGTCCCTACTCCTTTTTATTAAAAAAAAAAAAATTAAAATCATACATTTTTATAACCCAAGCTTTTTCAACCATGGAACTCTTAATGGTGTGCATTACAGGGTATTTAGCAACACCCCTTAGCCTCCACGGATTAGCATACACCCTCTCCCAACTCATAGCAACAAAAGTGTCTCCAGACATTACCAAATGTCCCCTGGGGGGAAAAAAAATCACTCAGTTAAGAAACTGCAGTCTGAATGGTCCTTGCTCCATACCTTTTCCATATTGGTCCATTGGTCCAGGACATCTTTGGCAAAGTTGAAATACTCTGGGATCTCTAGTTTAAAGTCCTGTTTCATGGATTCATAGTTGGAGAAATTCTGAGGGGTCACTGTTCTGTAATCTTTATGTAATGCTCTCATAGAGCCAGGAATTGCTAGGCACTGAAAATATTTGGCACAAAGTAATATCTTCATGGTGACAAGGGCTAACGTCAGTCTGGCTAAGTATTTTAGCACCCAGGATTTCTACAGATACCAATCCATCTAAAAGACAAGCAAAAAGACATGCATTTGTTTCAGCCATATCCCCAAACAGCCAAGTTTTATTATTTATTATTATTATTATTATTTTCTGAGAACTCACTATGTCCCAAATACTGTGCTCAATGCTTTACTTACATACAATTTATCATTAAATCTTCAGAGTAACCCTGTAAAGTGGATGCTATTATCATCTCTGCAGATGGAGAATATGATGAGTAAAAGGTTGTCTCAGTCGGCTCTGGTTTAAATAACAGATAATTATTTCTCACAGTTCCGGAGGCTAGGGAGTCCTAGATCAAGCTGCTGGCTGGTTCAGTTATCCCATGAGGGCTCTGTTCCTAGCTTGCAGATGGTTGCTGTCCCTCTGTGATCTCACATGATGGAGAGAGAGAGAACCCTGCTCTCTCTTCCTCTTTTTGAAAGATACTAATCCCATCAGGGGCCTCACTGTCATGATTCATCTAAACCTAATTATCTACCAAAGGCCCCATCCCCAAATACCATCACATTGGAGGTCTAAGCTTTAACATAAGAACTGTTTTGAACTGGGATAACATTCAGTCTGTAACAGATGCATTGATTGGATTTGAACCTAGAACTGTCTCATTCCATCCCATTCTTCTGACGAGTAAGGGCTAGTGCCTCCCATATACATTTCTAAAAAAGAAAAGATCTGGGTCATCCAGTTACTCCCAGTGAAAGCAAAGAGTTAAGCTTTTAATCTCTTTCATCTAAGGATTTCAAAAGGAGTGTAGAAATGTTAAGGAGAATTTTTCACAGTGGATAATCCATAGATGAAGAAACAGGTGGCAAAGTCCTCTAGTTTATAGACTATATTTCCCACACTCCAGATAGGAGCCAACACCACCTTCAGGCTTGGAGCTGCATTTACCAGAGATATAAAAATAGAGTTTAGCCTTTTGTAGGAGAGGCCTCTCTGGGCCACCCAGCCCTCCCTCCTTCTGTGGGAAATCATTTGATCACAATGTCATTTATTTGGCTGAGGTCTCATAATTGAGGCTATTTAAAAACTCTTTTAGGGATTAAGGGCTTTCTTCTTTATACTTTCTGTAATCTTCCAAATTTCCTGCAATGAAACACTACTTTCACAATCATTGCTGCTAAGTAAATTCAGTCTTGTCCGACTCTGTGCGACCCCATGGATGGCAGCCCACCAGGCTCCCCCGTCCCTGGCATTGTCCAGGCAAGAACACTGGCGTGGGTTGCCAGTTCCTTCTCCAATGCATGAAAGTGAAAAGTGAAAGTGAAGTCGCTCAGTCGTGCCCGACTCTTAGTGACCCCATGGACTGCAGCCTACCAGGCTCCTCTATCCATGGGATTCTCCTGGCAAGAGTACTAGAGTGAATCACCATTGCTTTCTCCGGCTCACAATCATTAAATCATCATTTTTAGTTTCAATTCTAACTTTACGGTATGTAAGGCAGAGTATCTGTGTGGAAGCATTTATGTATTGATATATTTCCAAATAATGATTAATAATGGATGCCAGCCATACATTTAACCCTAAATGGAGCTGGCAATTGGGCATCATATTGTTGCACTCAATGCATCCTCATAGTTACTTAATATAATGATTTATTATGATAATAAAGATATCAATTCAACAAATATTTCACTGAGATTTACTGTAAGCCAAGGAGACCTGGGTACTTCATCTGACCCTTTGATCTATTTGTGTGCAGACCTGACAAGGGAAAGAGATTAAGCCCTTTGAAATCATCTGATTTAAACCTCCTCATTTTTCACCTGCAAAGAAAACAGGATCCTGCAGAAGGGAAGCAACTTGCATTAATGTGATATGAGAATTAGAACTAGAATGTTGGTCTACAGATCAATGGGATTTCATTCAAGCAGTGCTTCTCAAACCTGGCTATATATTTGAATCATGAGGAACCTTTATAAATGTACTGATGCCTGAGTCTTAATTAAATCAGAATCTCTGGGGTTAGTGTTGTAGCCACGCTTTCCAGGAAACAAACTCACTCAGAAGGATAATGCAGATAATGGAGTGCAGTTTATTACACCGTTGGGCCCAAGGCAGAGTCTCCTCTTAGCCAAGGACCCCGACCAGTTTTTATGAAAACCTTATATACCCTAAGTGTACTTGCTCAAACCCACCTCCCAAAATTCCTTGAAACTAGTCTGGACAAGGTAAAAGAAAGATACGATCAAAGTTAACCCATGATTCATGTGTCACAAGACTAGATAAACAGTGGATATTTATCAATAGGCCTGTGGTCATATCCCGATAAACATAATGGAATTTACCATTCTGTTCTGTTACAGAAATAATTAGCATATTCTTTTAGGCAATGGAGAGTCCAAGTACAAGTCCTGAGGCTCTTTTATCTGGGGGTCTGGTTTTCCATTAGTATGCCATTTCTATAAACACTGGGCACAAAGTTCAGAGTCCATTGGGAGGGTGATCATGCATGTAGCCTAATGTTCACAGCCTGGCCTATTATGGAGTCCAGCTCTGTTTCCTTCTTCATTAGGGCCTGGGAATCATATTTTTAAAAATTTCCTCAGAGGATTCTGCTGTGCACCCAAGGCAGAGAGTCACTGATTTGGAGGTTATGATCCATGAACAATCAATAGCAGCATCACCTGGAACCTTATTAGAAATACCCATTTTCAGACCCCAGTTTCACATTTTACCAATGAAGAGACTAGTAGAATCACCCTCAGAGAGTTCTCCCAAAGATTAAATGAGACAAAATGCTTATCATGGTGTCTAGCATATTACTATCCTTTAGCTCAGGAGTCAGCAAACTTTTTCTGTACAGGGTCAAATAATAAATATTTTAGGCTTTGTGGGCCATTTGGTCTCTGTTGCAACTGCTCCACTCAATTCTAGTTGAGATAGCAGCCACTGACAATACATAAATGAAGAGTCATAACTGTGTTACTAAAAATACTAATTATGTCTCATCATGAATTGTTACTCTTTTTTATTTTTCCAAATAGTTAAAAATGCAAAAATTATTCTTGGTTCACAGGTTGTACAAAAGCAAGTGGAGGGCTGGATTTAGCCCATGGGCCATAGTTTGCTAATCTTTGCACTAGAATGTAAAGTTTATGAGGGTATGGACATTGTCTATTATGTTCATGGGAATTATAATAGCATTTGGCCAGTTCAGTTCAGTTCAGTCACTCAGTCATGTCTGACTCTGCGACCCCATGAATCGCAGCACGCCAGGCTTCCCTGTCCATCACCAACTCCTGGAGTTCACGCAAACTCATGCCATCCAGCCATCTCATCCTGGGTCGTCCCCTTCTCCTCCTGCCCCCAATCCCTCCCAGCATCAGAGTCTGTTCCAATGAGTCAACTCTTCACATGAGGTAGCCAAAGTACCGGAGTTTCAACTTTAGCATCATTCCTTGCAAAGAAATCCCAGGGCTGATCTCCTTCAGAGTGGACTGGTTGGATCGCCTTGCAGTCCAAAGGACTCTCAAGAGTCTTCTCCAACACCACAGTTCAAAAGCATCAATTCTTTGGCGCTCAGCCTTCTTCACAGTCCAACTCTTACATCCATACATGACCACTGGAAAAACCATAGCCTTGACTAGACAGACCTTCGTCGGACCTTTCTAAAGTTCAGGTTTAGTAAATTATTTACTCATCACTTTCCTCTTGTCTGAAGCTGTGTAAGGAAAAGTGTTAACTATTAACCAGAGATCCCTTGGCAGTTCTCTTAGGCTCTAAAAGAGGCTGCTTTTTAGAACAGAAATGAACGCCTGAATCTTCAAACATCATTCTCTTTGGCAGTGAGGGTTGAGTGGAAGATACAAACCTTTTCTCTTATTTGCTGGCAAGTTACATCCTGCACATTTTGCAGCTCTCTTCCTTCTTACAGAATTAACAATGTTTCCTTTGATGGGAAGGAAACAGTTAAGTAGTCAACACTAAGTTTTTGGCAACCTGGTTCCAGTATTCTTGCCTGAGAAATCCTATGGATAAAGAAACCTGGCAGCTACAGTCCATTAGGCCACAGAGAGTCCGACATGACTGAGAGACTGAGCACAGCACAACACTGTTTTTAGTGCTATAACCTTGTTTTTAATTTTGGAGGATAATACCTTCAAATGATTTAAAAAACTATAAAAGGTACACAGTGAAAAATCTGCCTTCCACCCCATCAAATAGCTGCCCAGTTTCAGTTCAGTTCAGTCACTCAGTCGTGTCCAAATCTTTGTGAACACATGGACTGCAGCACGTCAGGCCTCCCTGTCCATCACCAACTCCCGGAGCTTACCCAAAATCAAGTCCATCGAGTTGGTGATGCCATGCAACCATCTCATCCTCTGTCGTCCCCTTCTCCTCCTGCCATCAATCTTTTCCAGCATCAGGGTCCTTTCTAGTGAGTGAGTCAGTTGTTCGCATCAAGTGGAGTTTCAGTTTCAGCATCAGTCCTTCCAATGAATATTCAGGACTGATTTCCTTTAGAGTAGACTGGTTTGATCTCCTTGCAGTCCAAGGAACTCTCAATTCTTCTCCATCACCACGGTTCAAAAGCATCAATTCTTTGGCGCTCAGCTTTCTTTATGGTCTAACTTTCACATCCATACAAGACTACTGGAAAAATCATAGCTTTGACTAGATGGGCCTTTGTTGGCAAAGTAATCTCTCTACTTTTTATATTCTGTCTAGGTTGATCATAACTTTCCTTACAAGGAGATGATGGAATTCCAGTAGAGCTATTTCAAATCCTGAAAGATGATGCTGTGAAAGTGCTGCACTCAATATGCCAGCAAGTTTGGAAAACTCAGCAGTGCCCACAGGACTGGAAAAGGTCAGTTTTCATTCCAATTCCAAAGAAAGGCAATGCCAAAGAATGCTCAAACTACCGCACAATTGCATTCATCTCACATGCTAGTAAAGTAATGCTCAAAATTCTCCAAGCCAGACTTCAGCAATACGTGAACCATGAACTCCCTGATGTTCAAGCTGGTTTTAGAAAAGGCAGAGGAACCAGAGATCAAATTCCCAACATCTTTTCTGTATAGTTCTCTGTATTCTTTCCACCTCTTCTTAATATCTTCTGCTTCTGTTAGGTCCATACCATTCCTGTCCTTTATTATGACCATCTTTGCATGAAATCCTCCCTTGGTATCTCTAATTTTCTTGAAGAGATCTCTAGTCTTTCCCATTCTATTGTTTTCCTCTATTTCCTTGCACTGATCACTGAGGAAATCTTTCTTATCTTTCCTCGCTATTCTTTGGTACTCTGCATTCAAATGAGTATATATCTTTCCTTTTCTGCTTTGCCCTTAGCTTCTTTTCTCTTCTCAGCTATTTGTAAAGCCTCCTCAGACAAGCATTTTGCCTTTTTTGCATTTCTTTTTCTTGGGGATGGTCTTGATCATCCCATCCTTATTCCCTCAGAAAACCGTATTATTGTTTCTATGTATTTTTTCAAAGTTTCTTTATATATATTCAAGCAAATGACTATAGTTTCTTTTTTCTCCACCACTTTTATACCACATGTAGTCCAGAATACACATGATTTTGTCCATAATTTTTTTTTTTTTGTAATACAACTTTGGAGAGTTTTCCATATCTGTGCACAGATCTTCCTTATTTTGCTTTTTTGTTTTAAATAGCTGTATGGCATTCCAGAACAGCTGTACTATAATATCTTAAGCCAGTCCCCTATCCATCTTCAATTGGACTGTTTCCATTATTTTGCAATTAAAGTGAAAATTTCAAACAATTTTCTCCTCTGCATTCAGAATCCTTTAAACATATGTTGAAAATTGGCCAGGCATTTGGAGCTTAAAATGGCCTAATCATTTTGTTCTACCAAAAAGAAAATCCCAACATATCTTTCACCAAAACTAAGACCACCTTTTCCCCCAACAAAGTTCTTTTCCTATGTTTTCAGTGATTTTAACTTTTCATAATGTCCATTTTCTAGGCTTTTAGTATTCTCTGTAGGTGAAAGCTGAGATAAGTGTCCCAGTGTGAGCCTGGATTTTTATAATGAGCCATAGAAAACTCTTGTAATAAAGACAGTACCACTTCTGGCCAGATGAACTTTTCAGGGCCTCATCTGCAATGTAGCCTCTACATCCATATAAGCTGCAGTGCCAAGAGAGTTTTCACCACCCCACATCTCCATAACTATCTTTCCTATCAAGTAATCCAATCAATAATGGTAGCTTGGCATACATAGCCTGAAAGCAAGGTAAAATCCCTACTACTTTCCCCAACCTAACAAGATCCTACCTTAAAACTTCTATACAGAGTTTTTAGATCTATGGTTGACCACATAGCAGAGAAAAGTGGCTGCCCCCACGTTATTTCCTTGAGTTTGCATGCGTGTTTCCTAAAAGTTCCTAGAAAAAGCTTGCATACTTCCTGGATGATGCAGAGGGATTCTTATTTGCCACTGAGCAGCACAGTGAACTAAGTAGTACAGTGAAAAACTCAGCTGCTACTTGGACTCAACTGAATTTTTTAAAAAACCTTTTAAGAAATTAACAAATGAACGTAGTTTTTAAAAAAGTTAAATAGCATGAAAAGCTTAAAATGAAAAACTTAGCTGCTATGTTTATAGCCTTTTTATGTACATACTCCTGGTCACTTACTCGATAGTATTACACAACTGACAAATTCTGATAGAAACACCCCAGCTGCCCAAGATTTCAGTGAGACCATTTTTGATTTGTTGGTCTTGTTTGTTTGCTATCTTTGTTTAAAAGTACATGTGCCAGCCCAGCAAACCTTACTTAGAAGACAGATAAGGTGGTACTCACTCAAGGGGCAGCTTCCGACACAGCTGGAGATGACGGATGGTGGCAGACTTATTTCCTAGAGGAGAATCCCTGAAACTTGAACTCTTGCATCTGCTTTGGTGGTGGTAATAACCAAAAGAAGAGAGAATAGCCTGGCAGTTTGAAAAGGTTAAATTATGCTCAGAAGTGTCTTGCTTGGATTGGTGAAGACATTCTGGAGGGAGGAGCAACCGTTCTGGGCTAAGTTTACACTGTAAGTTTACACAATCCCCTGAGGTTACTTATCCCTTTTATAGTTAATAATTTACTCACACCACAGGCTTTTGCAAGAATGGAAAAATAAGGTATTTATTAGAGGGAAAATGTCCATGGAGTTGCTGGAGGGGTTAGTTTCATAAAGGGATTGAGGGAATTTTCTCTCAGAAGAAGGAAAGAAAAAAGGGTGAAAGAAAACAAAGCGGTTTTGAATAGAAAGGAAAGAAATTAAGGTATAGGTTGCTCTAGGTCTCAGTGAACCAGTTGCTGTTTATTTTTGGACCTGTTGAACTGGTCAGGACTAAGAATAAATAGTATCAGCTTGCTCTTCTGGTTACATCCTTCAACACTTTCTAGTTCATGCCAGGTAAAAATTCAAGTCTTTACAGGACTACAAGAAATTGCATGATCTGGCACAGTGTCCTTTCTGACCCACTGCCCTCTCCTTTTCTCCCTCACTCTGCTTGCAGCCACATCAGCCCCCTTACTTTTCTTGTAACATACGTGTTCCAGCCTTTGGATCTTTGAACTTGCAGTTTCCACTGCCTAGAACACTCTTCCCTGGACTATTGCCTTTACCAAATCCCTCTATTATGAGATGACCTCTCAAAGAGGTCTTCCCTTACCACATTTTCTAAAATAGCATCCCTCATTTTTGTGTCTTTACCTGTTTTAACTTTTTACATCTCTTACTACCACGCTTACAAGTAAGCAATTCTTTTTTCCATGGATGTATCACTATCATCTAGAACAGTTGTTTGCAAATTTTAGGCATTCAATAAATATTTGATGGGAAGATGAAAAGATAAATGACTCAGTTACACATGACAAAAACCCAAATCAAATTCACTTAAACAAGATGAGGAATTTATTTGTCCCTTTTTAGTTCTAGGAGTTTGTTGTTGTTGTTGATGATTCCTTGGGATTTTCCCTGTAGATAATTATATCATCTACAAGTACAGACAGGCTTACTTCTTCCTTTCAGATATATGCCTTTTACTTCCCTTGTCTTATTAGACTGCCTGGAATTTCCAGCCCTATGTTGGTTAAGAGTGTTGAGAGCAGACATCCCTGCCTTGTCCCTGATACTAATGGGAAAACATTCAGTCCTTCATGTTTAGCTTGATAAAGAGCATCTACAAAAAACTTTATCAAGTGTAGGAAATTCTCCTATGTATTCCTATTTTCCTGAGAGTTTTATCATCAATAAGTCTTGAATTTTGGTAAATGCCTTTTATGCATCAATTATCACCATCATGTGATTTTTTTCTTCTTTACCCTGTCAATAAGGTAGATTATGTTGACTGATTTTTAAATACCAAACAGCCTTGCTTCCTTGGAATAAACCCCACTTTTTCCTTTTGTATAATTATTTTCATATATTACCAAATTCTATAGTTTATTTTTTTTTGCCAAAGTTTAGAACTTTTTAACCATTATTTGAAGAAAGACCTGCCCTAGTTTTCTTGACTTCTGAAATTCTAATGACACAAATGTTACTTTTTTTTAAATGATAGTCCCATAGATCTCTGGGGCCCTGATATATTTTTTTAATTATATGCATTTCAGGTGTACAGCATTATAGTTCAGCATCTATATACACTACAGAGTGATCACTACTACAAGACTAGTTACCATCCATCAGCATACAGTGGCTTTTGCATTTCAGCTACCCTAAACCACCTTACCCTCCGGTAACCACTGTTTTGTTCTCTGTACCTGTGAGTTTTTCACTTATTTGTTTTATATTCCTGACCAAGGGATCGAAACTGTGTCTCCTGCATTGCAGGCAGATTCTTTACCATCTGAGCCACCAGGGAAGTCACTCATACATGAATAAAAATCATATGGTATTTTTCTTTCTCTGTATGCCTTACTTTACTTAGTATAATACCTCAAAGTCAATTCATGTTGTCACAAATGGCAGGATTACATTCATTTCTATGATTGAGTAGTATTCTATTTAAACACACACACACATATGAACATATATATGTTTATCCATTATCTGTTACCTTCTTTTTCCATTTATCTGTCAATAAGCACTTAGGTTGTTTCCATATCTTTTCTGTTGTAAATAATTTTGCAATGAACATAGGGATGCATATATCTTTAAAAATTAGTGGCTTTTTTGTTCTTCAGATAAACCTATTTATTCAGTATTTGCTTAAAGCCTTCCAGCTCCTCCACACCATACTGTTTTTATTACTATAGTTTTGTGGTATAGTTTGATCAGAAAGTGTTCTTCAGATAAACCTGGAAGTAAAACAGCTGAATCATATGGTAGTTCTATTCATAATTTTTTGAAAAATCTCCATATTGTTTTCCATAGGACTATACCCATAAACTGTGTAAGAGTGTTCCCTTTCCTCCACATCCTTTCCAACATTCTTATTCTTTATCTTTTTGATGATAGTCATAGGTCTGAAGATCTTATTGTGGTTTTGATTTGAACTTACCTGATAATCAGAGATATTGAACATCTTTCCCTCTTCTCTGTGTCTTCTTTGGAAAAATGTCTATTCAGATTCTGTACCCATTTTCCACCTAGTTGTTTTTTTTGTTGTTGTCACTGGGTTAAATGAATTCTTTATGTATTTTGGATATTAGCACTTGCCAGATATATGATTTGCAAATATCTTTTCCGATTTTACTCTGTTGCCTTTTCATCTTGATAATGGGTTCTTTCACTGTGCAGAAGCTGTTTAGTTTGATGTAGTCCATTTGTTTATTTTTGCTTTTGTTTCCCTTAATTTGGAGTTAGAGCCACAGAAAAATATCATTAAGGCCCTTGTCAATGAAGATATTGCCTACATTTTTTGTCTAGAAATTTTATTATTTCGGTTATTACAGGTATTACAAGCTTTTCATCCCCTTTTAACTTTTGTGTATGATGTATCAGCTCAGTTCAATTGCTCAGTCATGTCCAACTCTTTGCAACCCCATGGACTGCAGTATGCCAGGCTTTCCTGTCCTTCACCAACTCCAGGAGCTTGCTCAGACTCATGTCCATCAAGTCAGTGATGCCATCCAACCATCTCATCCTCTGTTATCCCCTTGTCCTCCTGCCTTCAATCTTTCCCAGCATCAGGGTCTTTTCCAATGAGTCAGTTCTTTGCATCAGGTGGCCAAAGTATTGGAGCTTCAGCTTCATATCAGTCCTTCCAGTGAATATTCATGGTTAATTTCCTTTAGGATTGACTGCTTTGATCTCCTTGCAGTCCAAGGGACTCTCAAGAGTCTTCTCCAACAGCACAGCTCAAAAGAATCACTTCTTCAATGCTCAGCTTTCTTTATAGTCAACTCTCATGTCCATACATGACTACTGGAAAAAAACCATAGCTTTGACTAGACAGACCTTTGTTGGCAAAGTAATGTCTCTGCTTTTTAATATACTGTCTAGGTTGGTCATAGCTTTTCTTCCAAGAAGCAAGTGTCATTTAATTTCATGGCTGCAGTCACCATCTGCAGTGATTTTGGAGCCCAAATGTAAGTCTAATTTCATTCTTTTGCATGTGGCTGTCCAGTTTTCCCAGCACTATTTATTGAAGAGACTGTCCTTTCTCCATAATATGTTCTTTTCTCCTTTGTTGCAAATTAATTGTCTATATGTGTATGGTATGTTTCTGGGCTCTCACTTCTGTTCCACTGATCTATGTGTCTATTATTGTGCCAATACCATACTGTAAGGCTCGGAGAACCCTGCTCTGAAAAGGACATTCAGGGACAGCCTCTAGTGGACTGACAAATTTTATTATCCAGCTTTTTGCAGATATATGGTCTCAGGGAGCAGAGCATAAAGCAGACTTGCACGTAGCCTTTCTCGATAAAACATCAAAGCATTCAAGCATAAAATACAGTTCCCACCGCCCAAGCCATAACATAGCTTTGGCGAAACTCTAAAGAGAGTCTTATCATGAGACAACCGTCCTTGCTCCCAGAAACATGTGGTCAGAAGGAAGCCTCCAAATGCCTCGAGGCCGAGCATATAACCCTTTGTTATCCGTTCCCAGCCTTGGGCACTTGGTGAACGCTCATAACCCTTTGTTATGCTCATTCCAGCTTCCAACCTGCGTCATGAGTGGAGCAAATACATTTTCAGTATTTGCTTAAAGCCTTCCAGCTCCTCCACACCATACTGTTTTTATTACTATAGTTTTGTGGTATAGTTTGATCAAAAAGTGTGATACCTTGAACTTTTTTCTTCTTTCTCAAGATTTTTTGGTTATTATTTTTTCTTGGCTCCAAGTAAAATTTTATTCTAGTTATGTGAAATATGCCATTGGCATATTGGTAGAGATTACATTGAATCTGTAGATTTTTTTAAGTAATATGAACATTTTAACAATATTATTCTTACATCTCATGAGCATTATATGTCTTTGCATTTCTTTCTATCTTCTATTTCTTTCAACGATGTCTTATAGTTTTCAGTGTACAGGTTTTTCACCTCCTTGGTTACATTTATTACTAGGTATTTTATTCTATTTCATGCAAATGTACGTGGGATTATTTTCGTATCTTTCTGATAGTTTGTTACTAGTGTATAGATGCCACTGATTTTTATATATTGATATTGTATTCTTTGGTTTTACTGAATTTGTTTGTTAGTCCTAATTGTTTTCTTTTAGTGCAGTCTTTAGGGTCTATGGGATCATGTCATCTGCAAATTGGAGAAGGCAATGGCACCCCACTCCAGTACTCTTGCCTAGAAAATCCCATGGATGGAGGAGCCTGGTGGGCCGCAGTCCATGGGGTCGCTAAGAGTCAGACACGACTGAGTGACTTCACTTTCACTTTTCACTTTCATGCTTTGGAGAAGGAAATGGCAACCCACTCCAGTGTTCTTGCCTGGAGAATCCCAGGGACGGGGGAGCCTGGTGGGCTGCCGTCTATGGGGTTGCACAGAGTGGGACACGATTGAAGCAATTTAGCAGCAGCATCTGCGAATAATGATAGTTTTACTTTTTCCTCTCTGACTTAGATGCCTTTCATTCCTTTTACTTGCCTAATTGTCAGGGATATGACTTCAAATATTCTGTTGAATAAAAATGATGTAAAAGAGGCATCCTTGTCTTTTTCCTGATGTATGATGTTAATATTTGTTTTATGTATCTTGATGTTTCTATGTTGGGTGCATATGAAAATTATATCTTCTTTCTGAATTGGTCACTTTATCATATGTAATGCTTTTCTTTGTCTTTGTTGAAAAATTTTTTTGAAAGTCTATTTTGTGTGATATGAGTATAGATACTCCAGCTTTTCATTTCTATTTACATGGAATATCTTTTTATCTCTTCACTTTCAGTCTCTGTGTGTCCTTACTTCTGAAATGAGTCCCTTTTAGGCAATGCATCAATGTTTTTTTTTTTTTCAATTCATTCAGCCACTTGTGTCTTTTGATTGGTGAATTTAGTCCATTTACATTTAAAGTAGTTATGAATAGGTGTGTGCTTATTGACACAGTGTTGTTTTCTGGTTCTTTTTGTGTTTCCTCTCTTTTCTTTTTTCTCTTTCTCTCTACCCTTATGTTTTGGTGGTTTTCTTTAGTGTTATATGTAAATTCTTTTGTGTATTTAGTATAAGTTTATTCTTTGTAGTTACCATAAGATTCACACACAACATTCTATTAAATAGCAGTCTGTTTTATAGCAACTTAAATTTTAGCACATTCCAAAGCTTTATGTTTTCACTCCCCACCCCAACATTTTATTCTTTTGAGGATACATTTTATATCTTTTTATTTGATGTATTACTTAACTAATTATTTTAACTTTGGTTAATTTTACTACTTTTATCTCACAATCTTTTTCCTTGCTTTATAGGTAACTGATTCAATACCTTCATTATACATTTACATTTTATAGTGAGATTTTAATTTTCATGTTTCTAATTATTGTAGTGTTAGTTTAATGGTGATTAAATCATTTTGTTTTGGTTTACCTAGGAAACTCTTAATCTATCCTTCTGTTCTTTTTAATGATAAACTTCTTGGGTAGAGAATTCTTGGTTGGAAGTTTTTTCCTTTTAGGACTTTAAATAAGTCATGCCATTCCCTTCTGGCCTATAAAGTTTCTGCTGAAAAATCTGCTGATACCCTTATAGGGTTTCCCTTGCACATAACAAGTTGTTTTTCTCTTGCTGATTTCACTGTTTCTTCTTTATTCTTAACTTTTAACATTTTAATTATAGTGTGCCGTGATGTGTTTATCTTTACATTTCACTTTTTTTCCCCTGAGATTCATCTTATTTGTAATTCCAGAGTTTCCTGGTTCCAGATGTCTGTTTCCTTCCCCAGATTATAGATGTTTAGCCACTATTTCTTCAAATAATTTTTTCTAGACTTCTTCCCTTTCTCTCTCCCATCCTGTCACTCCTATATTGTGAATATTAATATCTTTGATGTTGTCCCAGAGGTTCCTTAATTTATCTTTACTTTTTAAAATTCTCTTTTTTAGTTTTCTCTCTTGTCTGAGTTCATCACTTTGTCTTCCAGGTCACTTATTCATTCTTCTATCTTATCCAGTCTGTTGTTCAACGCCTCTAGTATATTTTTCAGTTCATTATAACTTCTATCTGATATTTTTAGATATTTTCTGTTTTTTAAGTTCTCACTTAAAATGTTTGTGTTTGTCCACTTATCTTCCAAGTTCAATGTACATGTTTAGAAAGATTACCTTAAACTTTTTATTGAGTAGATTGCTTGTGCCTGTTTCACTTGGTTCTTTTTCTGAAGTTTCATTTTGTTCTTTCAATTGGACTATATTCCTTCATCCCCTCATTTTTCCTAATTCTCCATGTTTGTTTCTATGTAGTAGATAAAGTCATCTACCTCTCTGAATCTTGAAGGAGTGACTTACGTAGGAGACGTCCTATGGAGTTCAGAAATGCAGTCCTACCTGGCCACAGAGCGAGGTGCTCAAGAAGTATCTTTTATGTAGGCTATGTTCACCTTCCTTTGTGTAGAGTTGCCACTGCTGCTGTGGGATGCTGCTGGGTGAGGATGGCCCCTAACTGCAGGGCCAGGACATGGCTGCTGCCAGGTGCTGGTGGGCAGAGTTATCATGCAGCAGGTATAAGGCCCAGCTCTTGGAAGAGTGCAGGTACAGGTGCTAGCAGGGTTAGAGGGAGAATTTCAAAATGGCACCTGCCAACTTCAGTATTAGCAACATAGCCTGGGATTGCAAAAATGATTTACACCAGTGTCTCAATCCCCAGGGAGCATCCCAACAGGTTCTTGACTCCCCAGCAGATGCTTCAAGATTAGTAGTTGCATCACATTCACCTATGATCCTTGTGCTTTTCAATCTGGTGTTCTTGTGTTGGGTTTTGGGTTGAGTGAACAAGCCCTTTTAAGAGTGGATTTTCTGTTCCATTTAGTTCTATAGTTTTCCTGGGTAATTTCCCCGTTGGTTTTCAAAGCCAAGTGTTTTGAGCGCTTGTCTCTTTTGTGTAGGATCAATGGATTAAGATGTCTCATGTTGAGCTCAAATCTCTAACTCCTGAGGGAAAAGAAATATACTTTTCTAAGCCTTCCCATCTGTGGATCACCATGGTTAGGGTGTGGTTTTCTTCTTTGATGAGTCTGCATCTGTTTCTCCTACCACCTTGGTACTGTCCTTTTACTCTTTGTTGTGGGTACTCTGCTTACCAAATTTTCAGGACCGTTTCAGAAGGAGAGTGATAAAACTGCCTTAAAACTCAACAGTGAAAAAACTAGGATCATGGCATCTGGGCCCATCACTTCATGACAAACAGAAGGGGAAAAAGTGGAAACAGTGATATATTTTATTTTTTAGGCTCCAAAATCACTGTGGACAGTGACTACAGCCATGAAATTAAAAGGCATTTGTTCCTTGGAAGGAAAGCTATTACAAACCTAGACAATGTATTAAAAAGCAGAGATATCACTTTGCCAACAAAGGTCTGTATAGTCAAAGCTGAGGTTTTTCCAATATTCATGTATGGATGTGAGAGTTTGACCATAAGGAGGGCTGAGCCCTGAAGAATTAATGCTTTCAAACTGTGATGCTAGAGAAGACTCTTGAGAATCTCTTGGACAGCAAGAACATCAAACCAGTCAATCCTAAAGGAAATCGACTCTGAATATTCCTTGGAAGGACTGATGTTGAAGCTGAAGCTACATTACTTTGGCCACATGATGCAAAGAGCCATTCTTTGGACAAGACCAATGCTGGGGAAGGTTAAACGCAAAAGAAGAAGGAGGCAGTAGAGGATAAGATTGTTAGATAGCATCATCAACTCAATGGACATGAATTTGAGCAAAATCTGGGAGGTAGTGGAGGACAAGGGAGCCTGGCATGGCAGGCTGCAGTCCATGGGGTTGCAAAGAGTCGAACTTGACTTAGCAAAAGCAGTAACAGCAAACTGTGTTGTATTCATGAGTGACACCTTGAAACCCCCCTTTTTTATATTCTGTTTTCTTTCTGTCATAAATATTGGGTAATTTCTATTGTCCTACCTTCCAAGTCACTGATTTGTTTAATGTTACTTTCACTCTGTTTTTTAGTCCATCTAAATAGCTTTTTATTTCTCTTATTGTATTTCTTATTTGTAAAATTTCCTTTTGATTATCCCTTTTTTTTTTTCATACTGTACAATTCCATTTATCTGACATGTTTGAGACAACATTACTACAGAAGTGGAAAACACATTACATAGTAGTTGTGGGGGTGCATTAAGGAGAGGGGCAGGGTGGGAGGTAAGGGATGTGGGTATAATAGGTCAACATGAGGGATCCTTGAGGTGATGGAAGTATCTTCTTTCTTGATTGTATCAAGTCAATATCATGGTAGTGACATTGTGCTATAAAATTTTGCACAATATGATAAAGTGGTAAAGGACAGTGGGTAAAGGATACATGGAATCTCTCTGTATTACCTCTTACAATTCACATGACTCTACAGTTGAGTTCAGTTAAGTTGCTCAGTCATGTCCTATGGACTACAGCATGCCAGGATTCCCTGTCCATCACCAGCTCCCAGAGTTTGCTCAAAGTCATGTCCATCAAGTCAGTGATGGTTGGATGGCATCACTGACTTGATGGACATGAGTTTTGAGCAAGCTCCAGGAGTTGATGATGGACAGGCAAGGTGTGATTCAGTCCAAGGGGTCACAAAGAGTTGGTCATGACTGAGTGACTGAACTGAACTGATGCTTAATTCTAGGCTGAGAAATTTTCTTTCAGAAAGTACATCTTTCTAGAAATTATTTAAAAATTTATGTTTGCCAAATTACAGAATGCTAATGTAAAAAATAGTTTGTGATCATGTACTTTTCAGTTTTATTTCAAAATTAAAGATTTCTAAGAGTTAAAAATTCTAATATATGTGATTAAAGCTATTGGAAATTATAAGGGAAACATTTCCATGTGCATGGGAAGTAGGACATGTGTTTTCAGTAAAAGAAGATTTGTAACAAAGAAATCTTTGGAAAGGAATATTTTTGTGTAGTCAAAACTGGCTAAGATTGGAATTTAATTAAGTATAAGGGTTTTAATACCAAAAGTAAACTGCTGTAAAATTATCATTTGGTTTTCTCTCTGCTGTAAGGACAAAGTTTTTTGTGCTATTGGTTTGCTCTTGATAACAGATTACAAAAGGTTTTTATTTACCTTTCAAAATCATCTTCCTAAAAACAGGGATTCTGTGTTTTGTCAAATAAGTTTCTGTGTTCAGAAATCCTAATCTTCTCTATTAAAAGAGCTAAAGTTAAAAAGGAATCTATTTAACTTTCTGTATTTGCCTTAACATTTTCTGTTGTCACTTTAGTTGAATGGGTAACTAAGTGCTGTTTCACAGTGACCTATGATCCTATTTAACCAAGTATTTTAAAACCTTTGTTGAGATCTTGTGACAAACTTCTCCGAATCAAATTCTGTATATAGTCCTTTTTGACCACAAAGTATCTTTGAAAATTTCCAAAGGGTCTCTAAAACATTTCAAAAGATTTGTTCTCTCTCCTTATGAAAAGGTAGAGAGATTTTTTAGGCTTATTTGGTATGTTAAGGGGCCTTCTCCTGATTCTTAGACAGCAATACCATAGAAATGAATATTTCTTCCATAAGACTTTAAGACAAGCAAAGCTTTTTATTAAAAGAGATAGCGTGTGCTCAAAGGAAAAAGTGGGAACAGGAGTGCCAATTCGAGGGATAGAATGGGCAGGTTGCTTTTATAACAAAAGGGCAAGTTTGTCTCATGATCACTGATAATTTCCAGAAACTGTCAGACTTCTTGATCAGTAGTAGATGTCTTCAAGGTGGCTATCAGGAATAGGGAGTGTTTCTATTAGGGGAAAGGAGTACATGAGAATTTTCTGCAAGAAAACATCAAAAGACATAAAGTTAAAGTTTATAGTTGAATTTCTAGGTACACTTCCTAGCGTAACAGAGATTAAAGTTAATATTTTATTTCTGATTCTTGTCTCTGGGACTCAGACCCCAGGGCCTCTGTGCATTAGCTTCTAAGGCCTGTTTTGCCCAAGCCCGTTTCCCAGTTGTTTTCCAAAATAGCTATACTCTTGCCTTCCTGTCTCAAAATTACATGGGAAGTAGTGTCAAATAAGTAACACAAAGCCTTCTTTATGTTTTGTTTATATGGGTTAGATTTGTTTCAGAAATTGTATGAAATTCCTGGAAATCTGATGTGTCCTGGTAGTATCAGCCATAATTCTTGTTATTATCTTAAAATGTTGTTTGTCACAGATATAACCAAATTTCCTTATTAATTCCATCATAATGAACTCTCATCATAATGGGCATTTTAAATTCATTGTCATTTGCAGAGAATTATTGTTTTACTCTGATGCTTTCACAAAAGCACTCCTGAAAAAGTGCTTCATTCTCAAAGAGAATTCATGGAAAAGAACCTTGACAAGTGCAGTTTTCTGCTAACTTTAAGATCATCAAACTGAACTGGTAATTGTCTTTTCTTCCTAGTTTCTTCTAGAACCAGGAGGAAAAGAGGATTCAAAAATAAGAATTAATAACATCAGAGTGAATAAGCTGAGGAAGATAATTATATTTCTTATGACTTTTTTTTTTTTGAAACATTGCCAGTTCTCTAATATTTTCCTATTCCAGATTTAAGTAAATGTTTTCTCCTAAGCTTTTTGGACTTACATCAATTTGATAAAATATACCTTTGTAAACAAAAATGAAACATTTACTTTTTCTCCTTACCTGTCTCCAATATATGGAAACTGTTTAGTGGTCTTTTCTGGCAACATAGTTATTTACATAAGTTCAATAAAAATCTGCTATCCAGTAACAGGACAATTATAAACATTGTAATTAGAAACAATGCTTTGACTGTAATAACATTTGAAATAAATATGAATAGACTCAGATATGATCAGACAGCTTTAAGGACTTACTTGAACTTTAGTTTTGTTTCCTGGCCTTGAAAGTTTAAATTTATAAAAAGTTCTAGCAAAGCAGTCTTCAAAGGAATTTATATGGCCAATCACTATTCTTATTGTATTTATGTAAATATTTAGGCTAAGTCTTATGTAAACAGATTAGTTTTACTTTAATTATCCTAGAAAAAAAAAAAACAGGAGCAATTGAAAGAGAAAAATTATGTTTGGACTTTTTTTGTTGATGTTAGATTATAATCCTGTTAATCAACTTTGGAGTTTTCTTTTATACTTGTAAACTGGACTGGATTCTTTCTTTCTTCCTTTCTTTGGCTGTGGTAGTTTGTGGGATCTTAGTTCCTTGACCAGAGATTGAACCCAAGTCACCAGACTGAAAGTGCCAAGTCCTAACTGGACTGCTGGGGAATTCCCTGAACTGGATTTTAAATTTTTTCAGCTTCCTGAAATCTGACTACAACTCTCCAAACAAACATTTACATTCCCCCACCCCCACCCCCCGCATCCTTCTGATTTGGGAATAGTAAGAACTAAGACTGCTCTTAAATCTCCTTGGAAGAGACTGTTTCAGGTCCTCTTCACTATCCAGATGGCAGCCAAACTTCAGGGACTTGAACTTTGTATGTACATCTCACAGCTAAAGAAGGCTCTACCTGACATCTGATCCAATAGAAACACTGGAAAATGCCAAATCAAGTTGACTGGGAAGATAAGTAGCTGACATCAAAGTAGACAGCTTCCTTCCAAGATGTCAGATTAAGACTTGATACTTTAACTAGATATAGTTAGACCACTTCCTTCCGAGATCCAGATTAAGACTTGATACTTTAACTAGATATAAAACCCTCTCTTTTTCTCTTTCTTCCTTTAGCCTGGAAAGGTGACACCATTGATTGTATCTCCCAGGCCTTTGTTAAGGAGAGGGAGGATGTAGGTAATTTCTCAGACTGATGGATTTGTCATTAAAAAAAAAAAAAAATCATATCTGCCCTGGCTGCCAAAGAACTCCTATCTCTGCTTAACTACTGGAAACTTGGGGAATTTTGCATTCAGGATCTATACAAAGAAAGGAATATAAAGTAAGGGTAATCAGAATAAAACTACCTGTGGCCTACAAACCCTTATACAAATTCAAATGGAAATTACCAGGAGGCATTCAAGATTCAAAATTAGCTCCCGTTGATAGATTTCTTACTTCCCTACAAACAAGGAGCCTCTCCTTAACTCTTAAAAATGTTGCAGAATCTGCTGCTTTAGCAATAATTGTCTAACAAATCTTTAGATTCTTTGGCCAAAGTTGTTCTTGATAATAGGTTAGCCCTTGATTGCCTTTTAGCTGAACAAGGCAGCTAAAAGTGCCTTGTGTCTGTGCAAAGTGTCTGTGTTGTAGCCAACACCACCTACTGCAAGTAGATGAACACTTCTGGGGAGTGTTACACAAGACCACTGAAATGATCCAACTTGGCTTAAAAAGATGACTACTTCAGAGTCTTTTTTCAACTTATTTGATTTTGATCGGTTTGGTCCTTAGGGACCATGGCTCCAAAGTACCCACCAAATGTTGGGAATTATCCTGCTTATAATAATCACAATAATCTCCCTGGTTCATTGTAGTCTTTCAAAAGCTCACAACATTCTCCAAGAATGTAATTCTAACTGGTCAATAAGAAATTTATTGATCAGCACCAATGAGGTAATCCTTTCCATCCCCAAAAGTCATCTGCCACTTAGACCCCTTTGTCCCCCACAGATAAATCTGAAGTAATAGTTTTTGTCTATGATTTCCTTGTCTTGCTTTTAAACACCTTTCCCTCTCTGTAGTTCTTTGGCATTCCTCTCTGTTTGCTAGATGGGACACCTTTCAATTCATAAATTGTTCAATGAAAACAATTAGAGCTTTAGAATTTACCCAGTGTATTTTGTTAACACCTACATCCCTCATTTTACAGGGAGATCTGTTTTCTCTGGAAGTAGATCAGGTTTTCTTCTCAAGTATGCAGCTCAAGTATAATAACCACCCTCACTCCAAGTTTAATCCCAGAGACTAACCCATTGCACTTGAGTCGTCTTCTAAGATTATTTGAAACGAAGTCTCCTAGAGAATTCTAACCTAAGTGATTGGAATCATTCTTATACCCATCTGTCTTAAGAAAAATCTGAATAAATAAATGGACTTCCCAGTCAACACCAGGTTTCTGAGAGATTCTTATAACATACCTCCTTTCCCATCATAACAACAAGAAAATGAGTTTAGTGTTGGAACTGATATCTTACAGTGAACGGTGCTGCCAGATTCGTGGCCTCCAAAGAATATTTAACACTGGGATCGAAGACAGTCTCAGTCACTCAGAGCTTTGTGTAGATTTTTGTTTAAAGTGAAAGTGACAGAAAAAGCTACTGACACAGACATTAGAAGGGGGTAGTAGAGTACCTGCCTCACTAAGCAGGGCATTGCAAACTTCTCAACTGGCTGCTGAGAATAGATAAAAAGAACACTTCAAGGTTGTACAAGTTCCATTTCACCGTTTCCCAAGGCATTAATCCTGAGATAACTTCAGTACAAGATTAGTCAGAAGGAACAGGTCTTTTCTGGGCAACATGTTTCTGGGTGAGATATATTGTTGCTAAGAAACAGGTTCCCAGGCAAGATTTGTTACAATTATAATTATTAACACAGAGTCTAAGAAGAGTATTTCTGTGAGTAAGATATTGTGCTGCATGATCATTAGCTGGGGTACTTTGCCAACAAAGGTCTGTCTAGTCAAGGCTATGGTTTTTCCAGTGGTCATGTATGCATGTGAGAGTTGGACTTGTGAAGAAAGCTGAGCACCGAAGAACTGATGCTTTTGAACTGTGATGTTGGAGAAGACTCTTGAGAGTCCCTTGGACTGCAAGGAGATCCAACCAGTCCATTCTAAAGGAGATCAGTCCTGGGTGTTCTTTGGAAGGACTGATGCTAAAGCTGAAACTCCAGTACTTTGGCCACCTCATGCAAAGAACTGACTCATGGGAAAACACTCTGATGTTGGGTGGGATTGGGGGCAGGAGGAGGGGACGACAGAGGATGAGATGGCTGGATGGTATCACCGACTCGATGGACATGAGTTTGAGTGAACACTGGAAGTTGGTGATGGACAGGGAGGCCTCGTGTGCTGCGATTCATGGGGTTGCAAAGAGTCAGACATGACTGAGAGACTGAACAACTGAACTGAACTGAAAGAAAGGCCAGTTCTTGGGCAAGATACATTGTTGCACAAGGCTTAAGGAAAGCATGAGCAAGAATGCTCACCTCCTTGTTAAAGGGCCTTAAGCTTTAATTCCCTCAGAACATCTCTTACATAGAGTGGAAGAGGATTACCATTTCTTGAATGTTTTTCATAGGCCATATAGCATCTCTGTAAGTAGAGCTATGCCCATTTTTTAAAAAAAATTAGGAAATAATGTTGAGCAGACAACAAATAACCTTAAAATAAATCATACAGCTTGAAAGTGACTCTGTTAGAAGGGTAATATCCTTCTACTTTAATGTCAAGTCATTTGATTACACTTGGAATCAACTTGACTGGAGCAAAGATTTTGATAATGAACATGTTGAAACAGCCCTATGTTCCCTCCCAAGGGAAGGGAGAAGGGGAAAAGGCAAGGTAATATAACCAACATGTGATTAGACCCCATCTTTCCATTTTTATTCTTCCCAGTAGACCCTGACTCCTATGTAGACCAACTCTGGTATACAACAGCAGAGGGAAAATGGCAGGTCTTTTCTGAGCCCCACTGAGGTTTTTCCATCACTTGCAAAGAGCTGAGTGTGTGTGCTTCGTGGAACTGGCACAATTAAGTCAAATAGAGGAAAATGTTACCTGGAATAGTCTCCATCTCACCTGAGTTCCTATTGCACCAGCCAAGGTTGGCTAAATATTTTCTCAAAATGTATTAGTAAAATAGTCTGAAGTTATGAATATATTCCCCAAATAATTTAAACAACAATAACCAAAAAATTCTTCAAAAATAAAACATTTTCATAAATGGTTCTACAGAAAAAAGGAAAAAATTTTTATAGAATTGTCTCAACCATTTTGTAATCTACTTCCAGACAGAGGTCTACTTCATATGCATTTTCTAAGGAGGAAGTAAGAAGCACAGTGTGGTGTTTTGGCAAGAAAACAGAGGCCTGGCTAACAGGCTAAAATTTCCCTCTGAGACTGCCAAAGAAACAACAGGGCTGGGCTGTCTACTCAGGTCAGATCTCAAAATCCACACTCTCTTCATTTTGTTATGAGGCCTATTCTTTTAATTTATCAGAAAGACAGTGTTCATAATCACTATAGACAATAAGACTTTAACAAAAATAGTAAAGACATTCTGAACAAACTTTAGATTCCCAGTATATTAGTTAAGGTGTGCTAGGCTGTGCTGCACACAGGCTTAGACTTCCCTGGTGGCTCAGACAGTAAAGCGTCTGTCTACAATATGAGAGACCTGGGTTCATTCCCTGGCTTGGGAAGAGTCCCTGGAGAAGGAAATGGCAACCCACTCCAGTACTCTTGCCTGGAAAATCCCATGGACACAGTCCACAGGTTCACAAAGAGTCGGACATGACTGAGCGACTTCACTTTCTTTCAGGCCGTGCTGCAGAAACAAACTCGGAACTCAGAGGCTCAAGTCTATTGCAGAAGTTCCTGGTTGATGGACTTTCCTAGATGGCTCCGCTCTATACAGTAGTCAGAGTCCTTATATTCATAGATTTCACTCTCTCCTAGGCTTCCTAATATTCCTCTATTGGATCCTCTAAAATCAGCAAGTTGACAAGCAGGAGAGTAAGAGCCAGAGCAAGGGAATATCACAACAGTGCATTTGTAGAGGATCTCAAGAATTTAGGCCTAGAAGCATTCATCACATCTACCCATGTTTCTCCACCCTTACCTACAGGGGGCTGAAAATTAGTCTAGCTGTATACTCAAGGAGGAAAGAGAAATAGTTTGGTGAATATCTACATCAAGAAAATGGCACTTTATTTTAACTTGTAAAAAGAACATATGCATTATACATGCTGTATAAAAGATACAGAATGACATAAAGAATAAAGTCATCACCAAATGTGTTGTGAAACAGTGTGTGTGTGTGTGTGTGTGTGTGTTTAGGGAGTGCAAGGGAGATATAGATATAGATATGTAAATCTATATATATTGAATATCTATAAAAATTAGTTAATATGCATATATTTATATGTAGCTTTTCAAATGACTCTTAAAACTATCTCCCCCTCAATTTCTGTTTTCCTTCTCAATATTCAATATCCCTTTTCCATCACTTAATGTCTTCTTGTGGGGTTGAGCTCAATATAGTGGGGTAGAAGGACATGGGCTCACTCCTTCTTATAGAAACACAAAAATCACAACTAACTGCTGAACATTTATTGACAGAAAGACACGGAAACCTAGAAAAAAGATACCCTACAACCAAAGATAAAGAAGTCACAAGATTGTCGAAGGGGTGCAGTCACAATAAGACCAGATCCCATACCTGCTGGGTGGAGATCTACAGACTGGAGAGTAATTATACCACAGAGGCCCTCCCACAGGAGTGAAAGTCCTGAGCCACACATCAGACTTCCCAGTCTGGGGGTCCAACAAATAGGAGAAGGAGCCCCCAAAGAATCTGGCTTTGAAAGCCAGTATGGTTTGATTACAGGTAGTCCACAGGACTAGGGGAAACAGAGATTCTACTCCTGGAAGAAACATGCAAGGTCCCATGCACACAGGAGAAAATAATTAGTGACCTCATAAGACACCAGGTCAGACCTACCTGTTAGTATTGGAGGGTCTCCTGAAGAGCCAGGGGATGGCTGTGGCTCACGGTGGGGACAAAGACAGTGGTGGTGGTAGTTCTAGGGAGTACACATTGTCATAAGCCCTCCCAGAGGCTGCCAGTACCTGTATCCAATAGCCGGTAGACTTCGGATGCCTTAGGCCAAACAACCAACAGGACAGGAATACAGCCCCACCCATCAGCAGACAGCTTAAAGTTTTCCTAAGCATGGCCCTGCCCTTCAGAGGGACAAGACCCAGCTCCACCCACCCGTGGAGTCCCTCCCATTAGGAAGCCTGCACAAGCCTCTTAGATGGCTTCATCCAACAGAGGAAAGACAGCAGAAGCAAAAAGAACTACAACCATGCAGTCTTCAGAATAGAAACCACAATCACAGAAAGTTAGACAAAATGAGATGGCATAAGAATATGTCCTACATGAAAGAACAAGATAAAACACTAGAAGAAACGAAGATAGGAAACCTGCTAGAAAAAGAATTCAGAATAATGATAATAAAGAAGATCCAAGACCTTGGAAAAAGAATGGAGGCAAATATTAAAGAACAAACAAACAGAAATGAACAAAACAATATCCGAAATGAAAAATACACCAGAAGGAATCAATAGCAGAGTAACTGAGGCAGAAGAATGGATAATTAACCCAGAAAACAAAAAAGGGAGAAATCAGGGCCCCAGAACAGAATAAAGAAAAAAGAATGAAAAGAAATGGAGACAGTTTAAAAGACCTCTGGGTCAACATTTAATGCACCAACATTCACATTATAGGGGTCCTAGAAGGAGAAGAAAGTGATAGAGAAAGGACCTGAGGAAATATTTGAAGCAATAACAGCTGAAAACTTCCCTGACATTGGAAAGGAAACAGTTACTCATGTCTAGGAAGTGCAGAGTCCCAGGTAGGTAAACCCAAGGAGGAACACACCAAAACACACAGTAATTAAACTAAGAAAAATGAAAGACTTCTTGGGATAGTCCTACAACTTTCCAATCACTTTCAGTTGTTAAAAGTTTGTCCACTCAAAATTTAAATCTCAAACACAATGTACCTTGTACCTGTTCCTCTCCCTTCAGCACAGACTTGCTCTGTGCTTCTGAGGACCAGCATTGGACAGGAGGGCTGACCACTATTTTTGCTGCTCCTCCAGGTCTAGTGCCTGGAATAGAAACAAGCAGTCTTGTTGATCTCCCACTTTTTCTCCCTTGCCAATGGTAAACTCTAGATATCCTCTTGTTGGGGATAAGGAAAAAATACGAGGGTAATAGGAGTTACCATGACAATGTGACTTTAATCCTCTATCTGTTGGGTCTACCTGTTTAAGCCCAAGTACTTTCTGGGAGTCTACTTGACACAGACAACTCACACATCTTTAGAATACTTTGTCTTGGGCTACAGTCCTCTCCTCTGTTGCTGTGTCCCTCCCCATTCTCCCTCTCTGTATCCTGCCACCTATCTCTTCTTGCCATCCTGGCTCATTTTCTCACTTAACCAGGTGGAAGGGTACATCAACTCAGGAATATGATGCCAGTTTCTTTTTCTCACAAACACCTTTAACCTTTATAAGGGATTCCCTTTATGTCCCTCTCTGCAAAGGGGGTGAAAAATTCTTAGCAGCTAAAGTGGAAATAAGAAGTAGGAAAGGGAGGTGAAAGCACTCTCTTCTCTCCCCTCACCAGGCTTTGATGTAAATTGAGAAGCAGAGTGGTGTGGATGTAGCAGGGCTAATTAAGCCATCTTTTTCCAAACTTGGAGAGATATACCTAACTTAGTCTTTGTTTACAGTTTTGTTTTTTTTTTTTTTTACTCTGGAAATGGCTGAGACAGTGCCTCTCAATTCTTAGCTTTGAGCTTTGGTTGAGAAGAGCAAAAGTCTAAGCATCATTTTTAGATAGATATATATATATACACACACATGGATATAGACATGTAAATGACATCTATGTATCTATATCTATATATGTATAGGACTGCATAAAGGGCAAATAAGATATGACACCAAAAGATGCATCCCCCAGGTCTGAAGGTGTCCAATGTGCTACTGGGAAAGAGCAGAGGAGAGTTACCAATAGCCTCAGAATGAATGAAGCATCTGGACCAAAGCAAATGCGACCTTCAGCTGTGGATGTCTCTGGTGACAAAAGTAAAATCCAATGCTGCAAAGAACAGTATTGTATTGGAACCTGGAATGTTAGGTCCATAAATCAAGGAAAATTGGATGTGGTCAAACAGGAGATGGTAAGAATAAACAGTGACATCCTAGGAATCCAGGAATTAAAATGGACAGGAATGGGTGAATTTAATTCAGATGACCATTATATCTACTACTGTGGGCAAAAATCCCATAGAAGAAAAGAGTAGCCCTCATAATCAACAGAAGAGTCCAAAATACAGTACTTGGGTGCAACCTCAAAAATAACAGAATGATCTAGGTTTGTTTCCAACACAAGCCATTCAACATCATAGTAATCCAAGTTATGATCCTACCACTGATGCTGAAGAAGTTGAAGTTGATGAGTTTTATGAAGACCTAGGAGACCTCCTAGAACTAACACCTTAAAAAGATGTTCTATTCATCATTGGGGATTGGAATGCAAAATTAGGAAGTCAAGATATACCTCAAGTAACAGGCAAGTTTGGCCTTGGAGAACAAAATGAAGCAGGGCAAAAGGTAACTGAATTCTGCCAAGAGAATGCCCTAGTCATAGCAAATACCCTTTTCCAACAACACAAGAGATTACACATGGACATCACCTCAAATTGATTACATTCTTTGTAGCTGGAGATGGAAAAGCTGTATACAATCAGCAAAAGCAAGATCTGGAGCTGACTGTGGCTCAGATCATCAGCTTCTCATAGCAAAATTCAGGCTTAAACCAAAGAAAACCAGAAAAAAAAAAAAAAAAACACTAGGGCAGCCAGGTATCACTTAAATCAAATCCCGTATGAACTCACAGTAGAGGTAATGAACAGATTCAAGGGACTAGATCTAATTAACAGTGTGCCTGAGGAACTATGGACAGAGGTCTGTAATACTGTACAGGAAGCAGTGAACGGAACTATCCCAAAGAAAAAGAACAGCAAGGAGGCAAAGTGGGTATCTGAGGAGGCTTTATGAATAGTGGAAGAATGAAGAGAAGAGAAAAGCAAGGGAGAAATGCAGAGTTTCAAAGAATAGCTAGAAGAGACAAGAAGGCCTTCTTCAATGAACAGTGTTTAATAATAGAAGAAAACAACAAAAGGGGAAAGACTAGAGATCTCTTTAGGAAAATCAGTAGCATCAAGGAAGCAACCCGCCCAAAGATGGGTACAATAAAGGACAGAAATGGTAGAGATCTAGTAGATGATGACGAGATCAAGAAGAGGTGGAAAGAATACTTGGAAGAACTGTATAAAAAATATCTTAATGAACTGGATTATTACGATGCTGTGGTTAGTCACCCAGAGCCAGACATTCTGGAGTGCAAAGTCAAGTGGGCCTTATGAAGCACTGCTGTTAATAAAGCTAGTGGATGCGATGAAATTCCAACAGAACTATTCAGATACCTAAAGAAGAATGCCATCAAAGTTTGCATTCATTATGTCAGCAAATCTGGAAGACCCAGCAGTGGCCACAGGACTGGGAAAGGTCAGTCCTAATCCCAATTCCCAAGAAGGGTAGTGCCAAAGAATGTGCTAACCATCAGATAATTGCACTCATCTCCCATGTTAGCAAGGTCATGCTGAAAATCTTGCATGCTAGGCATCATGTGAACAAAGAACTTCTAGATGTGCAAGCTGGGTTTAGAAAAGAAAGAGGAACAGAGATCAAATTGCCAACATTCACTGGATTATAGAGAAAGCAAGGTAATTTCAGAAAACTATCTATCTTAGTTTCATCGACTATTCTAAAATCTTTCTATATGTGGATCATGAAAAACTGTGAAAAGTTCTTAGAGAGATGGGAATACCAGACCATCTTATCTGTCTCCTGAGAAATCAGTATGTGGGTCAAGAAGCAACAGTTAGAACCCTGTATGGAACAACTGATTGGTTCAAAATTGAGAAAGGAGTATGACAGGGCTGTCTGGGGTCACCGAGTTAATTTAATCTATACATTGAGCACATCATGAGAAATGTTGGGCTGGATGAATTACAAGTTGGGATCAAGATAAGTGGGAGAAACATCAACAACCTCAGATATGCAGATGATATCACTCTAATGGCAGAAAGCAAAGAGGAACTAAAGAGCCTCTTGATGAGGGTGAAGGAGGAGAGTGAAAGAGCTGGTTAAGACTAAATATTAAAAAAAAAAAAAAACAACTAAGATAAAAAGAAACACAAAAAACTAAAATCATGGCATCTGGCCCCATTCAGTTCAGTCGCTCAGTCGTGTCCAACTCTTTGCAACCCCGTGGACTGCAGCGCGCCAGGCCTCCCTGTCCATCAATGACTCTCAGAGCTTGCTCAAACTCATGTCCATCTAGTCAGTGATGCCATCCAACTATCTCATCCTCTGTTGTCCCCTTTTCTTTCTGCCTCAATCTGTCCCAACATCAGGGCCTTTTCCAATGAGTCAGTTCTTTGCCTCAGGTGGCCAAAGTATTGGAGCTTCAGCTTCAACATCAGTCCTTCCAATGAATATTCAGGACTGATTTCCTTTAGGATTGACTGGTTTAATTTCCTTACTGTCCAAGGGACTCAAGAGTCTTCTCCAACACCACAGTTCAAAAGCATCAATTCTTTGGTGCTCAGCTTTCTTTATGGTCCAACTGTCACATCTATACATGACTACTAGAAAAATCATAGCTTTGACTATATGGACCTTAGTCAGCAAAGTAATGTCTGTGCTTTTTAATATGCTGTCTAGATTGGTCATAGCCTTTCTTCCAAGGAGCAAGCATCTTTTAATTTCATGGCTGCAGTCACCATCTGCAGTGATTTTGCCTTGTCTCTCATCAACATAAAATTTGAAAGGTTTCTTTAAGTCTGGTAGTCCTAAGGCCAGAGCTCGGACTAACTTTGTCTTTATGGTAAAAGAGTTAATGATCAGGTAGGCCTCCAGGGTTCCCAAATGAGCAGAGGAGGCGAAGGGACAAATGCGGACTTTGTTTCTCCCCCTCTACATTCCTTCACTAGGCCTTAGTCAAGTAGGAGGTGCCTTTAATCCTGTGTTGCTATGGCGACTATCTGAAACTAACTTTTTCAAACCATGAGCTTCAATTGCTCAACAAACCAATATATCTTGCTAATGAGAATGTCCAATTGTCCGCATGTCCTTCTTAAGCTATGTTAATGAAACAATGTATCTTGCTCTGAAGGACATGTTTCTCCTTAACAGAAACAGGTTCCTTATGGCTAATCTTGCTATCTTAAAATTTATGTTTTGGGAATGGGTTGGTAAGAGGTTTACAACCTTGAGCTATTATTAGCAACCAAATGAAAAAGTATATAATACCTTGCTAAAAACTAGCAAGGGGGGTTCTCTCCTTTCCCCTTCCAGTGCCTTTTGCTGGATGCTTTTTTTTTTTTTTTCCTATTTCTTTTAATTGGAGAAGGCAATGGCACCCCACTCCAGTACTCTTGCCTGGAAAATCCTATGGACAAAGGAGCCTGGTGGGTTGCAGTCCAAGGGGTCGCTAAGAGTCGGGCACGACTGAGTGACTTCACTTTCACTTTTCACTTTCATGCATTGGAGAAGGAAATGGCAACCCACTCCAGTGTTCTTGACTGGAGAATCCCAGGGACGGGGGGGAGCCTGGTGGGCTGCCATCTATGGGGTCACACAGTCGGTCACGACTGAAGTGACTTAGCAGCAGCAGCAGCAGCAGCATGGCATATTGGTGCAAGGCAAATTGCCCTGCTCCAGAAGTGGCTCCCGTTCAAACTGGGTTCCCTACAGGGTCTTGGATGGTGATGGCAAGCCAGGCTCCTGTGCCCTGGGTGTTAACATAGAAACCCCTAACTGATCTCCACAAGGAGGGGAAACAGGAGCATGGGCAGTTGGAACACCTGCCAATGCAACATGCTCAGCAGGTGGAGGAGTTGGGTTGGTCAGAGAGGGTTTAAGTTCTGAAACAACATATCCTCACTCTCGCTTTCTCCCTCTCCCTCTTGTAGAATAGGTATTTCCTTGACTTTCTTTCCAGATTGCTGCACCATAAGGCAGCACCCATTTGACTTTTCTTCCTGATGTAATACCATAAATGTTTCTACCTATGCAATCTCATCATTTTTACCTGCCCTTTCACAAAACAATTTTAATTGTGAGATCATATAATAATTAATTGAGCCATTTAAGGGCCATCGATTCCCTGATTCTAGTGTATATTGGGACCACACACCATTACAACAGGATATCATCTCTTTCTTAGTCATAGGCCCACAGCTATATCTTGCCCATTTATTTAGGATACAGCCCAAACAGCTTTCCTTAGGGACAGATGGAGTATTTCCCCTATTGATAAGTTCAAGAATCACAAAACAGAAATTTAATGCCAAAGGCACGAACAGACTCCATTATGAATGGACACGAAACCAAAAGCAAATGAACCAGTTCACAACATTAGGTGAATTCAACAAGTTACCCTTTGTTGAAAGGGTACTCACCTTTCAAAAAGGTACCCCACAAATTGGCTTTTCCTTTAAAGGAAAAGTCCAAATTGAGAGGGGAATATATTCCCAGCTGTACACACCAGAGCAACTTACCCTAGTATATGGAGCCCATCAGCTCCCAAATGTCAATTCCTTGCTCCAACTGCCACTTCAGGAAATTCTGAAGGGAAGATCCTCAGGACAAATGTCCTGGCAGCTGCTAGGGCCTTTCATGAAAATTCCCCAAGTGGGGCCAGCTCACCCCGAGCAGCATGGCTCCTGGCTGGCTCACCAAAATTTGTTACTGAGCCCAAGTTCATCCTGCTCACCACACGACAGGTCAATAAATCAAGAGACAAGTTGTTGGAGCAATGAGTGATGAGTTATAGGAAGGCTAGCAGACCAAGAAGATGGTAGACTAGAGTCTCCAAAAACCATCTCATCTCAGTCAGGATTCAGGGTCTTTTTATATACAATAGGGAGGGGGAAGGGGCTTTCAGTGGCACCAACCAATGGTAAAACAGGGCTATAAGCTAGTTGCTGGCTGACAGTTGCTCACTTGGTTGGGTGGGAGGGGGTGCCCTGACCAACTGCTGAGTGGGACTGTTATAGCTGGTGTCTGTCTCAATGGAGCATGCAGGCCGGAGCCAGGGAGAGAAAGGCCCCTTATGCCTTAGGTCCCATGTGGGACCACTGCCACAACACCACAGCATGGCAAGTGTAATGTGACTGCTTTTCACAAGCAGCTCAGGATCTCCAGAGATATATGCTATGCAAACTCCACAGATGACATTCTGCAAAGTAAAGGCAGAAGCAAAGGTGAAAGCAAAAAGTAAGATGGTGATAAGGTTTTTTGAAATAATGGTAAACCTGGGGTTAAAAAATATTATCAATAATAAACAATTATTGCCTCTAAGTTCAGTGCACCTTTTGCAGATTACCTCCTTTAGGGTTTGTGGCAACTCAAATCTGGCAACAACTTTGTACCCGAGTAGTAACTGTGGGTGAGTGTGGGGAGTACTTACTCCTCCTGAACACATACCTCAAAACGGGTATCTTTTCAACGGTTTTTAAAGGTAAATATATTAACATGATAGTTGCTGAGCCTATGGATAACCACAGAGATAGCAGTGTGAAACATTTATGCAACCCACCATTCCTGGTTGTAAGTCATACAGAAACATATACTGGCAAATATAGGCTAAAAAGGAATTTATTGGAAACTTTTGGAAAGCTGATAGAATTATAGGGAAGGCTGGAGGAACAAGTGCCAAAGATGCTTGGTGATAGGGTCTGCATGGGGCCTCACTGTGCTGACCTCGCCAACAAAAGATAAAGTCACAGTGACCCGTGAAACTGATCACAATGCTGAAGCAACATCCTATTTTCACCGCTGGCACTTACTTTCCCAAAACTACCCGATCACCCTACCGTGGGACACCTCTGACTCTCTCAAGACTACGTGACTGCCGAGCTCCACTTGCAGGCTAAAGATAAACTAACCACCCCAGTTCAGGGGACCCAGTTTCCCTCTACTGGGTATAAGAAGGATTCTACTGGGTTTCTTTTGGAGAGCCAGTCACTTTCATTTCGCTTTAATAAATTTCCTTTTCTTTGCCTAACTGCCCGGCTTGTTCTCTTCTCCGCACTGGCCTTACAGTCGGGGAACCTTGGAAGCTTGAACCCGCATTAACGTTCTGGAAACTGCCACTACCGCCACTTCTGAAAGGTCTGCCAATTTGCTGATACTGGATGCAGTAAGCTGCTGCCACCTGTGGCCGGCCCCTACACCAGGGAAACAGCTTCTTCCCGAGGGAGGTGAGGCTAAGGTGAGTGGCTGACAGTCCTGGCGAGCGAGGGGCAGGCCTCACGCCACCTCGCCACAGCCATCCGCCCTTTAGTACCGGCATTAAGACCCGACGTAGCACGGAATGAGGCTCGTGGGAGGGACTAGGAGAGGTCTTCGCGCACAGCTGACGCAATCAGCCCGCGCCAACAGTGGCCCGGGCTGTGGAGAAACACGTTTCTCGCTGGTCTCAACTCCAACCATGGCGGCCCGCATACAGCAGTCTCCTCAGCCTGGCGGCGGGAAGCGTAAAGGCAAGGCTCAGTATGTGCAGGCCAAGCGGGCTCGGCGCTGGGATGGCGGTGGGCCCCGCCAGCTGGAGCCCGGGATACAGGGCATTCTCATCACCTGTAACATGAACGAGCGCAAGTGCGTGGAGGAGGCCTATAGCCTGCTCAACGAATACGGCGACGACATGTATGGACCAGAAAAGGTACCAGTCCCAGGGAGGGCGGGCCTTTGAGGGAGAAGGGAAGGGTGGCAAGCTCGTTGCGTGAATTTGGCCGCCAGGGTGGCGGTGAGGAGGCGTGGCCTCGCCTAGGTATATTTCCCCCCGCCCCCGCCCCCGCCCCATCCCCTCGCCTAGGTATATTTCTCCCCCCCCCCCCCGCCCCATGTACTTGAAATACTTGCACCTCCTTGTTTTCCACCCCATCGTTAATCACGGTGGCTTCCAGTATAGATTGCTTCCTTCGGTTCGGGCGTGGTTTCTGAAGCTCTTTCAGAAACACATATTTCTCATCGTAGCTTTGGGAAGTGTTGCTCACCAGGACACTACTGGTTCAGGTTCACACTTCATTCGTACTTAAGGTTTTTGCCACCATTTGGAACCGTATGGCTGTAATGTACAGTGTTTGTCTTAAGCACTAAAATATCTCTAAAATAGTGGTTTGGGTTCTAGTGCTAGTTTCTTCTCAAATGCATATAAAAATGCATTTCAAGCAGTAAAAATATTTTATAACAATACCGTATGAAATCTAGTTGTTCAGTTTGGGAAATAATTATATTATTGGTTTAGGATTGGGACCAATACACACGCATGCACACCCCAGGGAATTAAAAGGAGGAGCATAGTACAAAGGTTATTTAATATAAATTCAGGTAAGGTACTGTCATTTACTAGCTCAAAGGATGAACATGTTATTTAATTCTGCTGAGCTACATAAAAAGAATGTTTTAGGACTTTGGAAATGGCTAAAAAAAATTGCATGTGTACATAAAATAACATCCCTGTAAACAAAAAAAGCTCCATAAATGTGTAAGACTAGTGCCTGATTGGTAACCACATTCATCACTAGTGGAGCAGAGAACTGGGCAACAAGTGTATATCCTGTCTATATGGATACCTTGAGCAAGTTCTTTAACTATTTCAGTAGTACAGTTGTAAAGGATTTTTAATTTCATAAGTATTTGGTTTAATCTTAGGAAAGGAGAGTGTCATATCAGGCACAAAGATACCTATTGATAGGGTTAAAGTCCACCCTGAAATGATTCATCTGGTGAGCACATTTCCCTCTGTCCCAGACTGTCAAGATGCTTTAGAAAACATTTTCAAATGATATGTATGGTAGTCTGAGGAAACTCCCTTCTCTCTCCACATTTTGGAGGAGGTGGTGTCTAAATAAAAAGTTTTATTGTTAATAATGCATCTTCTGCCCCTGGGGGCGGGGTTTACATAAATAGGTAATTAAGAGCTTTTAACATGAGCTGTTGTGGCATTTCTGCTCATTAATTTTATGCAAGCAGTTTGCAGACAAGGATCAACAACCCTCTGGAAGTGAGGGAGAAGATGATGATGCGGAAGCTGCCTTGAAGAAAGAAGTTGGTGACATTAAGGCATCCACAGAGATGAGGCTAAGAAGATTCCAGTCAGTGGAGAGTGGAGCAAATAATGTAGTCTTCATCAGGACACTTGGAATAGGTGTGTCTGACTAATACACTTTAAGATTATTGATCCTATAATATCAGGACTTCACCCTGTCTCTGAGAACACTGCCTACAAAATGGCTTCATTGGCATGGCTCAGTTCATCATTTGATTGCATCCTCTCTGTGTTAGCACTGTGTTGGCACTAGGCATATGGAAAGGCGAAATGGGGTGGTGGACTAGCATGGGCGTAGGAGTAGAAACCTGTGTTTGCCACTTCCTTTGTATTAAACTTTAGGCAAAGCAAGAGTACATGGTTCTGTCTAAAAGGAACAGATGCTACTCAGCTCTCCCAATTTGGAATGGCTCCAGACATTTGGGAATGTAGTCTCAGGAGAGCCAGATCTTCTGATTTTTCAAAAGAAGTTGGAAATCTGGAGAAGTTTCTATGTTTTAAAATGTAGTTAACTAATTTAAAAATATTGGAAACACTGAACAGCCCCAAATAGAATTGTATGTAGTCAGGATGCTTCCTAAGGACTACATTATGATTCTCTGGCTCAGGGATGACTCTGAGGTCTGAAATCTAGACTTCTGTACAGACTTAGCTACTGGATTGATTAAATCTTAAGTGACTTGAAGATTTTGTTTTGTTTTTGCAAAACATGTTCTATTTAATGTTTATTAGTTTGATTATTGCTGCTGTTACAGGAAAACAGCAGTATGATGTTGTTATTAGATAAATCAGACATCATGAATAAATTAACTCCAGAGCCTTCATGAACAATTGTTTTTGATAAAAGTGGAGTTAAAATGTTAGATACAGTATTAATACAGAGTGCACCAAAGAAATATTAGTTGGAAGAAATGATTGGTTAAACTTGCTTAAAATTTATTATGATAAGTTTTTCTAATCTACTGTCAGTTTATGTCACTGCCAATGAAAACTCTTTTTAGAGAGTCTGAAGAGTTTAAAATGTGTGAGGACTTTGAAACTTACCTGTTTGTTTTGTGCTGATTTTTTTCTTTTAGAACCTGAGAAATTGGTGCATCATATTCTCCAAGATATATACAAAACCAAGAAGAAGAAGACTCGGGTTATTCTACGAATGTTGCCCATCTCAGGCACATGCAAGGCTTTCTTAGAAGATATGAAAAAATATGCAGAAACATTTTTGGAACCATGGTTTAAAGCTCCAAACAAAGGAACATTTCAGATTGTATACAAATCTCGGAATAACAGTCATATGAATAGAGAAGAAGTTATCAAAGAGTTGGCAGGTATATTTCTCTTAGTGATTTTGCAAAGATGTGCCATGGTAAATATTTGCTTTTAAGATTTTTTTTTTAATATTTAGGGCTTATATTTTTGAGTGAGAGCAAGTATTTTTAAATGTCATTAAATAATATCAAGCCTAGCTTCAGTATGTTGGGTATGATATTATTTTTGGTAGTTAGGTACTAAAGTCTTTTCCAAATCAGAATTGAATTTTCTTTGAGGAAAAAGGGGCTCTTCTTAACTTTCTCAGGATTTCATTTGTTTTTATATATTGAAAGCATTCAGAGAACTTGATTCAAGTGCATGTAAAATAGTGGACTAGTATATGCATTTATATATATAGTATAGTATAATACTACTAGTATATGTAGTGTTTCAACAACTACATTTCTGATAAGGTTGGTTATAAATTTAACAAATTCTAAATAGAGGGAGGTGAAAGATTGTTTTTGTATCCACCATGCTTAATGGTATTTTTTTTAAATCTTGTTTTTCTTTTTGTTACAGGAATAGTAGGCAGCCTCAATTCAGAAAATAAAGTGGATCTTACCAATCCACAGTACACAGTGGTAGTAGAAATCATTAAAGCTGTCTGTTGCCTGAGTGTTGTGAAAGATTACATGTTGTTCAGAAAATACAATCTCCAGGAGGTGGTGAAGAGTGCTAAGGACTTGTCACAGCTTAACCCAAAGCAGGCAGTACAAACAGGAAATGGGAAAGAAGCTAAATTGGAATCTGGTGACAAATCAAGTGAAAATGACCCAGAAGAAGGAAAAAATAACCAACAAGTGGTTCCAGAGAACAGTAAGGAGCTGGGTCCAACAGAATCAGTATCTGAGACACATGTGGTGAATGAGGGGGTGGCTAAACCTGAACTTGCAAGTCAAGTCACAGAAGGATCTGAATCAAATGAAAATGATCTCTGATAGGAAAAGAAATTGTTTGGTGTTGGAGGTGGGTTTTTCAACTGCAGTTTTGTGAGATGTTCCTGGGATTCCATGTAAAACTGTGACTAAAAACACTGTTTTTGATATTGTGTTCTGCATAATTGTTTACTTACAGTAGTGGAGCAGCTCTGCTAATAGTTTTGTTAGAGGTCTTTCAACCCTATATGGCAGTGTGCAGTAGGCCCACACGCATTTGGTTAGGTTAGAAGAGACTTTGGATAAATTGGTGAACACTTGCACAGAGCAGAGGGTGGTAGGGGAATGATGTTGGCCTCTCCCTCATGATTACCTTCCCCACTCTTCCCTTCAGCACTACCAGCTGACTTACAGGAGTGAACAGGCTCTGTGAAATAAAAACTCAAGAGGGAAATTTCTATTCTAAGAAAGGAATTTTTGTGTTTTGCAACTCAGTTGTCCCCTGCCACTTTGTTGTAAACATTGGACAAACATGGGTTGTATAGGTTAGAAGTGAATTGTTTTGTGAATTTTTTTACTTTTGGGGATTTTTCTTGTTTTGTTTTTATCCCACTCCCCACCCTCCCTTTTTTGACAGCACCATAGGGCATGTGGGATCTTAGTTCCCAGACCAGGGATCCTACCCATAGCTCCTACAGTGGAAGTTATACTCATTTTTATGTTTTAATAACATTTGTTACAAACAGATCTGATGGTGCAGTGGTGCAATTTTTGAAGGCAAGGTTTGAAAGAAAATTGTTCCATTCTAGGTATAGAATTACAGACATTTCTGATAAGGCTGGTTATAAAGAATGTGTCTTCTGAGTCACTGCAATCTACTTCTAGTGCAACAGGGACTCAAATTTTTATACTGTAAGCTACTTTATAATGTAAAGGGATTTATAATTCAAGCTGTTCCATTCCATTGTATATCCTTTGTGAAATGCAACTTACAAACTGAATATTTGTTTTAGCAGTTGTAACTATAAATCATAGCCCCTTGACAAATAAAGATGATGATTTTAATGGCTTTGGAATACCAGGACAGTAAAACTTGTTCAAAAAAATCACATTCAATGAAAAGTTTTAGAAAGCAAATTATTTAGTGGTAGAATTTTTTCCAGAAAATAAAAATTCACATAATTGCTAAGAATCTAATAATACCAACATTTAGCTAGATCTAGAAGGAGTACAAGAAATTGAAAAGTCTTTACTGTCAGTATAATAAGTTGACTTACGTGATGCTAAAGAGGTTTTGTATAAAAGCAGCAGCTTCTCTGTGTGAGCTGATGAATCAACAGACTTCATGAATATTTGTCATGCTGTAGCATTTGTAGGATTTGTAAATGATCAGGAAATTCAAGAAAACTTTAAGTTGCTAGGAGCCTCTCCAAACAATGGTCAATAAAATTTAGTAGGTCTTTATATCTGAAAACCCAGTGATCTGTCATCTGTACTCCTAGTGCCCCCATCAGTGGCTGGCTGCATGACAAGTTTTGCATCACTTTATTAAAAGAATATCCTGACTTTGGTAATTACAGCACATTGCTTTCTTCACAGTGTGAAGAAAAAGCTTGGAGATGAAAGTTTTAAATAATGCTACAAAGGTGGTTAACTTAATTAAAGATACATTTATGTTTTTAAAACAAAAGAACCAACTAAAACCTGAATGAAGAACATGTAAATCTCTTACATACAGAAATCCAGTGCTTATCTGAAGAAGAGTTAGCCACAGGATATTTGAGCTGAAAGGTAATTCAGCTCAACTTACTGGTAATTCACCAGTAAGTTTTCTAAGTATAAGAAAACACTAGGCCAGATTTTGCTAAATGCTTTGAAGATGAAGAATGGTCTCAGTAGACATTTTTTCATTGCAAGAACAAATGAGCTGTTTTTATGAGGGCCTGGAGAAAAATATTTTTTTCTTTAAAGTGACAGGAGTCTTGGATTAAAAGAAACTGACTCTTTGGAATAATTATGTTGCATAAGGCACTCTTGGTTTCCACAGACAACTGGGTTTGAGAATGAAGAAAGCAACATCTCAAGCCTTATTTAAACTCTCCTTGAAGAATTGCAAAACCAAATTAAATAGCATTTCCCCTCCTTTTCCCAACACTGTGACTGTGGGAGGAACCCTTTCTCAAAATCTCAGCCTGAGATTTTTGTCATTGAGAGAAGAGGAAGAACTGAGAGTCCTATTTTCCCAGTTGTGGATTTCTGTGAAACATGAGTATCCTTCAACTTGGTGTTCATGCACACATACTTTAGTTTTTTCAGGGGTTCCTCTGGGGTAAAACTGAAAAAAGAAGATAACAAAGAGGATTGCAAAATAAAATATCTGAATTGAGAATACTGAGGGGTTGTGAAATTAGCTTTTGGAGTTGGCTTTAGTTTTTAAGAAGTTTGATAGTATAAGTGTTAAGTCTTCCTGCACCAATGGCTGTAGTTTATTGGCTACTGAACATGGAAATAATTACTATCTTTCTAAGCTAATGATTCTGCTGGTTAACCAGACCAGAAGAATTTGGGATGGGGCAAAGAGAATAGCTTCCCAGGTGGCTCAGTGGCAAAGAATCCACCTGCCAATGCAGGAGGCAAAGTAGACACAGGTTCAATCTTTGGGTCAGGAATGTCCTCTGGAGAAGGAAATGGCAAACCACTCCAGTGTTCTTGCCTGGAGAATTCCATGGACTAGGAAGCCTGGTGGGCTCTCCATGGGGTTGCAGAGTCAGAGGTGAATGAAAGGCCAACCCATGCTATGTGAATAGAAAGGACCTTGTAATGCAGATGAGGCTGGCACTTCTTATATAGTTTTAGAATGTTAACTCTTAATAGTTGAAGTTATTTTGAAAGGATGATAAGAGCATTCTAAGTATCATTGGAGGAACGTGAATAATAGGATTTTGGTGCTTTCATCAGACTTTTTCCAAGACAAAGATACATTTATTTTGATAGTGCAAGACTCTGGGACTCTGGGAATAAAATTGGCTATATGCATACAATTGTATGGAACTAGGTTCATTTTATTTTGTGAAAGCTGCTACTCTACATAAAGATTTTGATTTAGTAGTTTGTTTTAATCCCTTTATATTTGTATTTGGTAAGGCCTAAGTATGACAAAAGGTCTTCTGCACATACAAGGTAGTACTGTGTTCTGTTGAAATCTGAGTTCATTCATTGAAAGATTTATTTTCAAGTTTACCAGTTGTTTATTTCCACTAACGTTTGAGCATATTATTTTATATATGATGGGATTCCAGGGTGGGAATGGAGTACTTTTTCTCTTTTACTTTTTATTTTAAAAAATTAGTTAAACTCCACTTCAGTGTTGTGGTTTACTAAATAATTGTTTTGCTTTATGGAGGAAAGTGTTAAATTTGATATTTTAAAACATATTTCTCTATGATTAAATATGATTTCTGAATGTTGTTTTTACTTATATTTTGCTTTAGATATGGCCAGATATTCAGCTTTTTTGTGTGTGTGTAATAGTTCCTAATGTTTTCAGAAAAATAAAATTAGTTCCCTAAAGACTAGTGTTCTCTGTCTCTACTTTTTCTTTCTGCCTCTTAGTAAAGCTCTTGCTTTATAATTGTAATTATAAAGTAGTTTAATCATAAAAGATGTTTTTATGTCAAATTATGTATTAAAAGTCTGTGCATTGTCCAAAAAGTAAAGATACAAATATTAGTTTCTCTTCAATAACTAAAAACTTTAAAGCATTTATGTCTAATTCAAATGTTAGATATTTTACAGTGAGTTTGCTTCAAAATGAAGTATATAGTACAGTACTTAATTAAGTTCATTTATTGACTTTTGAATTCTTTAGAGTCCTTACTTTAAGAGTAGTATTTTGATTCACCTTAAAGAATTAGTAGCATATAAAGATTTTAAGTAGAAGAAATTGTGTCTTGAGCATTTCTCTTAGAATAGTTCTAATCTTTATTTTGAAAAGATCAGGCACAAGATAAATTCATTGTCCATTATGCCTTTCTAATTAATCATTTGACTCCTATTTTAAACACTACAAGCCATTTATCATTGCCTTTGTTGTTTGGTCATCATCATTTTCTTCCCAGATACTTTTAGATTTTTACTTACTTATTTTTTGGCGAAGTGCAAAACAAAAACTCAGTATAGTTTTTCAACAAGGAAAGATCGTAAGCATTTTAAGAGAGTAGTCACTCAATTATTGGGAAGCAAGGACAAAGAAGGCAGCCCTGTTAACTGCTTGATGCCACTGTGTTCTTGTCAGGCTATGTTCGACCCCATTCATGGTCTCTTAAAACGTTGCGTTTGATTTTCCCAGTGATCGTCTTTGGGAGTTCTTTAACAAATTCTACCTAGTTAACAGAAAAACATATTAGGAGACACTTGATCATTTACTATCCCCACTAGTAAAGCATGTGACTTTAAGTGTCTGATCAACTGTCTGTTGACTTTCAGTGTCTGTTGTGTGAAGCTAATTGAATGTCTTGGTCACCAGAAACTGTTCTATTTATATATAAAGGTGACAGTGGAGCTCCATCATGCTGGTTTTTAACGCTGGTTTGCTTTACAGAAGGGCAGTCCCTTTATTCTATTGCTTTCCTCTAATTCAAACCAGACCTAGGTCTCTACTTCCCCAGGGAGATGGAGGCCACAGCTAAACGCAAAGAGAAACATCAAGTTAATTCTCGTTTTTTGATCTTTTAAGAACTGGGTCCTGGAAGTTCTGGGGAGGTTTTTTAAAGATAATTTTGAGTATATACAATTTTCCACTTAGGCCCTGACTTGACAGTAAAATACTTTTTGCTCTCCCTCAAGATATGACTGCTGTATTTTAAAATGTCCTCAAACATTTATGAAAAGAAACTAGGCACTGATTAAGTGAACTGAATGGAAATTAGGTTGCTTAGGTTGACATTACCTTTTAGCTGAAATGCCAATTGAAACTGAATTCTCATGTAGAGAATCAGTCAATATCAACTAATAGGATTCTAGGATTAGAAGGAAATTGTAGTGCCGTCTGTGTGTCTTTATACAGAATTGTCCTTAAACCTCTCCTTTGGAGAAGGTTTCAGGAAAATATCCAGTTTCTTTGGATAATATTTTCTTCCTGTCCCTTGAATTTGATCCCTTAATATTTAGTCACATGCTTTGAATTTAGAAAGATATAATGGCCCAAAAGTACTATGATAGATAAGTCATGTGCTGTCTTTGAAAACAATTGGCCACTATTTTTTTTCCTCATATGAAATGGGACTGATTAGTCTGATAAGGATCTTTAGTAGTTACTCAGTATTGTAGAGATGACCAAAGATTCTAGTTCTTCAAACATCTGTAGTGTCCTAATATAAAGTATTTTAAAGCAAAATTCTTAGAGCTAAAGTTGAAACAGGTTTCTTCTACTTGTATAATGAGTTACTATAACATCAAAAGCTAATGTATGTACTTACTAGTGTAGATACTTATTTGGTAACACATTTAACTTTTGGGCACAATACTTGCCTTTCTTGGATACTTGTAAGGTGCAGTTAATTTTTTTACATGATCCTGAAGTTCAAGAGTTAATTTCTCTGGGTTGGATGATTTAAAGGGTGCAGATAAAACAACAAAAGCTTTCACTACCTGTAGGGGAAAAAAAAATCAATTTATATCTGTCTATTTCTTTTTCAGATACATCAAAGAGTTTGGAATCAATGCTGAACACCAATACTTAATTGTTTGTTAATAGTAGGTTGAGTAATGCATGCATATGCTGGAGATCACCTATGAACAAAGCTTGAATACAACTATACAGTGAGGTTTTGAGATCTAATTCCAGATAAATGGTTTGAGAGAGTGAGGAATGCAGTGGTTCAATAAAGCTAAAGGCTTCATTTTATTTTCATGTCACACTAGTATTTAACATTTCAACCAGACTAATCCTGTTTATTAAATAGGCAGTCCTTGATTGACAGGTAGCCACTTATTCCATCATACTTAAGAAGTAGTAGAGGATTATTGGAAGTTTAGAGAATATGTGTTTTGAGAGGGTTTTGAGGAGGCCTGATGGAGAAAGTGTATGTTGAGAGATGGACTCAGAGAGGACTGATCTACTATAAAAAGTCTTTCTTGCCTGATATTTTTTGCTTCTCTTTGTAATACTATTTAAAACCCACTAACTAGATAATTACTGAGGTGAATATAAATTATTAACAATTCATACATTGATTCTAATTCATGTTTACTTCTGATATTCAGCTGAAATAAGTTAGTTATATTGAGAGAAGGAGAATTTGATGACAGGAGAAAAGTATTTTGGACAATAGCATCCACTGATCATGGAGGTGATACTGGAGGTATGAGTATGGGATCCACAGAAGGTCGCATATAATTTGAGCCAGGAATACAGAAAGAGATGTGGGAGAATGCTGATAAGCAAAGTGTTTTTGAAATTTTGACATAGAATATCTAGGAAACTTCCATGAAGAAAAGAAAATTCTCTCTTCCACACTACTTGACTTCTTCCTAGAACTAAGGCTGGATCTTCCCTGGTGGCTCAGATGGTAAAGAATCTGCCTGCAATGCAGGAGACCTGGGTTTGATCTCTGGGTCAGGAAGATCCCCTGGAGAAGAAAATGGCAACCTACTCCAGTATTCTTGGCTGGAGAATTCCATGGACAGAGGAGCCTGGTGGGCTACAGTCTATGGGGTCACAAAGAGTTGGACACAACTGAGCTGTGAAAATTTCTTAAAAGAGATGGGTATACTAGACTACCTTACCTGCCTCTTGAGAACCTGTATGTAGGTCAATAAACAATGGTTAGAACCAGACATGGAGCAATGGACTGGTTCCAAATTGGGAAAGGAGTCTGTGAAGGCTGTACCCTGCTTATTTAACTTATATGCAGAGTGCATCATGGGAAATGCCAGGCTGGATGAAGCTCAAGCTGGAATCAAGATTCCCAGGAGAAATATTAATAACCCCAGATATGCAGATGACACTACTCTAATGGCAAAAAGCAAAGAGGAACTAAAGAGCTTCTTGATGAAGGTGAAAGAGAAGAGTGAAAAAGCTGGCTTGAAACTCAGCATTAAAAAAACTAAGATCACAGCATCTGGTCCCATTACTTATGGCAAATAGATGGGGAAACAATGGAAACCATGAAAGACTTTATTTTCTGGGGCTCCAAAATCACTGTGGATGGTGACTGCAGCCATGAAATTAAAAGACACTTGCTTCTTGGAAGGAACAATATGACAAACCTAGACAACATATTAAAAGCACAGACATTACTTTGCCAACAAATATCTATATAGTCAAAAATATGGTTTTTCCAGTAGTCATGTATGGATGTGAAAGTTGGACCATATAAAAGGCTGAGCACTAAGAAACTGATGCTTTCAAATTGTGGAGCTGGAGAGGACTCTTGAGAGTCCCTTGGACAGCAACGAGATCAAACCAGTCAATCTTAAAATATATCAACACTGAATATCCATTGGAAGGACTGATGCTGAAGCTGAAGCTCCAATACTTTGGCCACTTGTTGGGAAGAACCAGCTCACTGGAAAAGACCCTGATGCTGGGAAAGATTGAAGGCAGGAGGAGAAGGGGGCAACAGAGAGTGAGATGGTTGGATGGCATCATTGACTCAATGGATCTGATTTTGAGCAAACTCTTGGAGATAGTAAAGGACAGGGAAACCTGGTGTGCTGCAGTCCATGGGGTCCCAAAGAGTGAGACACAACTGAGTAACTGAACATCAAAAACTAGGGCTACTCTTGTCATTCCCTGAATTCCCTTTCATTGGGTCCTAATTAGGATTGTGGGATTTGTCTGGGAACTTGGTCACAATCTCTTATTTGCCCTGTTTCTGTGAGAAAGTATAGTCTGAATTTCACGACAATCATACATATAGTAAAATCTGCTTTTGCTTGTGCAGTATCTGGTCTTCCCTTTTCAGTAACAGCACCCTGATTTGCCTATGAAGGATTACTTTACCTCTCTGATGGGGTTGACACTAACTCCTATGTCCAATGACTGGCATATGATCCAAGTTGAGCCAGACAGCAAAGAGTCTTTGCAAAGACAGCAAAAAGCTGTCTCCTTTCCTGGGGTTGTTAAGATGTAATTTGTTAAGTATATCTGGAGTTTGTTACCATCAGGTGGGAAGAACCTACCCAAATAGTGCCAACATAAGGAACAGCAGAGCAAGAAATAGAGACAGACTAAGTTTTGCTAACATCACATGGACCCCTGGATGTGTGAGCCAATAGATTCTTTTTTTTTTTTTTTTTAAAGAAATATAAATCAGTTTGAGTTGAGTTTCTGTCATTTGCTACTGAAAGAATCTTAAAACATTCCCTTTGGTACACAACTCACTTGTAAAGTTGATTGCCTAGTACATATGGCCATGTGTATGTCTCATAATGAGTATTACATGACTACTTTTGATTCATTCTTTAAAGTCGTTAGATGGGCAACTTGGAAAATACAAGATTGCCACTTTAATTAGTGACATTCATACTACCTCTCCTCTGACTGGATCTGGACTGCTGACAACAGCTGATTCAACAACCGCTGGGTGCTCAATTAGTGCACTCTCCACTTCAAATGGCCCAATACGGTACCTAGAAGGGGAAAAGAAACCTTTGATATCTACACCTAAGTAGAAGATTTCCCTGGTAAACTGTGACTTTCTAAAAGGACCAAATGTACATACCCAGAGGATATGATGACATCATCAGCTCTGCCAACAAACCAGAAATAACCATCACTGTCCATCACTCCTCTGTCTCCAGTGATGTAAAAATTCCCTCTTATGGTGGCAGCAGTTTTCTCTGGATTGTCCTATGAATCAAACATGACACTGGGGATTAGTTTGAGCAGAATAGAAGAAGGGGTATGGCACCCATGAAGTGACTAGTACATTTCATATTCTATTTATTTAAAAAAAAATTAAAAAGGTAGTTCCTGGTAAAGAATACAAGAGCATAATAAAAAATATTATCTATGCCACCCATGGCACCACATATCTAGCTCCCCTCACCCCCTAAAGCCTCTCCAGGTGTCCTTTCTGAGGACAACCCAAGTAGCTGGTTTCTTTCACATAGAGTTTAATCTTTACAAAATCCTTAGGAGAGAGATAATATATATATTTTTTCATTTTACAGCTGATGAAATAGACTTGGATTTTGTGACTTGTCCAAGGTTACATAGCAAAACATGTGGGATATGAAATTTGGACCCAAGTCTATATGACTCTCTATTATACCACCTTTTCTATTAAAGTCTATTAAAGTTCTACATTCTTGTACCACATATTCAGAGAAGAAACAGAAAGGTCGTGTAGATGTTAGCCTGAGGGCAATTTCCCCTTCTTTTCCAGGTGGTAGGATGTTGCCATTTTCATCTATAATCTAGAATGAAAGAAACAATTTAGGTACCTAAAACTTTTTCACAAAATGAAAATGGGTTAGTAATAGTTGTGTAACAAATAGCAGAAATCTGAAATAGTCTCTCTTCTTTGTTGAACCAGTTGAATATTACCCACCTGGACATCGTAGGGTAGTACTCCTTTCCCCATTGAGCCTGGTTTAATTTCTTGTCCTTTCTGATTGGCACAAATTATTCCCTATTAAGAGAATATATTTTATGTCACCATGTAAAAGTTCATTTTCTGTAACTATTGATTTCTTTGGAAGGAATGATGCTAAAGCTGAAACTCCAGTACTTTGGCCACCTCATGTGACGAGTTGACTCATTGGAAAAGACTCTGATGCTGGGAGGGATTGGGGGCAGGAGGAGAAGGGGACGACAGAGGATGAGATGGCTGGATGGCATCATGGACTCGATGGACGTGAGTCTGAGTGAACTCCGGGAGATGGTGATGAACAGGGAGGCCTGGCGTGCTGTGATTCATGGGGTTGCAAAGAGTCAGACATGACTGAGCGACTGAACTGAACTGAACTGAACTATTAATATATCATGACAATGAAATCCAAGACCCAGTTTTGACTGATTCTTCAAGTATTCAAGCTCATCTTCCAAAATATATTATTTGAAACTAGTAGTTCTCAAACTTGAGTATGTATCAGTTAAAACACATTGCTGGGGCTCCATCCCAGTTTCTCATTCATAGGTCAGGGAGAGGCCGGGGTATTAGAATTTGTATTTCTACCAAATTTATGGGTGCTACTGATACTGCTGGTTTGGGGACTACACTTTGAAAATCACCTCTTTTGGCTGAGTACCATTAAGTGCACCTTAAGTTGTATTAAGCCCCACTGGGACTCTCTGGAGTCCTTCCCAGTGCATTGGAAAGATGAGCTATTCAATGTTGAACCTCTTCAATCTCTAACACCTCTGAGACTTAGCCTGTGTGAGAAGGAGGCAGGAAAGCCAAGAATAATCATAATCCCCCTTCAGTCAAACCTAGTCGGGCAATTTAGAAGTTTTAGGAAATACCATCACAATTTAGAGCATGATGGGAACACTTCAGGGGCTGAGTTGACAGTCCTGGGGTTGAAAGGCTAAACTTTGTCCATGAAACATACCACTTCTGTCTGTCCATAGCCCTCATACAGCTCCAATCCAGTTTGCACTTTCCACTGTTCCAGCACCTCTGGATTGAGTGGCTCCCCTCCTGTCAAGCAATGCCGCAGCTTCCTGAATTTATATCTGGAGAGAGAGTTTCACTGGGGTCTTTGGGGAGCAAAACATGAGCGGCTTTCATTGCCAGATAATTAGGACATTGGAAACAAGCCAAGAGTGAGAAAGGGCAAGTCTTAGGAAAGTTCATTCAGACAATATTTGTTGAGCAACTACTCTTGTCAGACGTTGTTCTAGGCACATGGGGTATGTTATGATTAAAACAGTTTCTTGGTAGAGTTTACGTTTTAGCAGGGTATTCAAGAGAGGAAAATGTTGGAGAAAATGCTAATAATGATATCAAACACTTATTAAGAGCCAAGAAATATGGCAGCTAATATTAATTGAACATTTATGACATTACGAGGGCTTGTGGAGCACTCTCATAATCTTCACAAACTCTGTTTTACAGATGAAAACATTGAGGTTGAAAAAAGTTAAAGAACTGCCCAAGGCCTCCCAAATGATAAAGAGCAGAGTTGAATAATCTGTACTCTACACTTATCACTTGTCAAGTATCTCATTCACCAAACGTGCTGCTGTTGTTGAATTCTTACCACAACCCGTGAGGTGGCTCTTAAATACCTCTTATGGATGGAGTTAAGGGAGCCTTAGCAAGGTCCTCTTGAGTGATTGTGATCCACTATTAGGAGCAGAGTCTCGCCTGTTTGACTTTGTAGCGTGAGCTTTTAACCAGTGACTTACTACTCAATTGCCCAACCAGGTTCAGGGGAGAAAGCTTGGAACAGCTCAGTTCTAACATAGGTCCGTAATGGGAGGGAGGGTTTGGTAGAAAATGAATTGTGCCTATTCAGAATAGAAATCCTTGAATTAATCTTAAAATCTGAGCAAGACGTTCACATTCTGAGGGCCACGAGGAGTTGATTAGGAAAAGGGAAGATTCGTGTCTCCTTTATTGTTTCTCATAGCTATCTCCCTCCTAGACATCCACACTTTGGGGGAACAAAGGATGCCTGTTTTCTGTTTGCTTTGTCTTTGAAGGATCCAGGTTTAGGAGAGAAGCAGGTGACTGTAATGACTTAAATTTTTCTTCCTTTCTCTCTCCATATGTATTAAATTCATGTTAGTTAAATAAATATACTTTGCAACTTCACCTAACGTTCAGGTGATTTGGCCAAGTTGAATATAAGCTTTAAGTCATAAGACTTTATTAACTTCAAGGTAGTATAAATATAGATTTTTTTTTTTTTTTTTAGGGCAAGGGTGATGAATGCGCTGGGATAACAGAACTCTTGTTGTCTCTGGAAAAGTGTTCTGTTGTTCCGAGAGGGTTTCCCAGTGATTCTTAAACTGGAGATGTTGGGGGCCAGGGGTGGGAGGTTGCCCTCTAGGAGACTCTTGGTAATGTCTGGAGACATTTTTGATTACTGATGGAGAGGGAAGTCCTACTGATGTAAACTAATAGTAGGTAGAGGCCAGATAGAATGCTACAAAGCAAAGGACAGCACTCCATGACACAGAATTATTTGGTTCAAAATGTCAGTAATGGTGGGACTGAGAAACTATCTTGTACTGAAAAGGGGAGATCTGTGTTGCTGGATTATAACTTTTGTTTGTGCTTCAAATGGAGATTTCTGCCCAAATACCTCTTAAGGTCTTTTTGCACAAGCATCCGGTACACGGTGGGAGCACTGCAGAGGGTCGTGATGGGATAAGTAGTAAGTGTCTGGATGATGGAGAAAGACAAAATATCAGCAGTGGTTAATTAAAGGCAATGACTGGAGCTGATGTCTACAACCTCCTCTTTTCTTTCATTGACATGCGATCATCTCATGGAAAAATACCAATAACCTCAGATAGACAGATGATACCTACCACTTTAACAGCAGAAAGCAAAAGAAACTAAAGAACCTCTTGATGAGAGTGAAAGAGGAGAGTGAAAAAGCTGGCTTAAAACTCAACATTAAAAAAACTAAGATCATGGCATCTGGTCCCATCACTTCATGGCAAATAGATGGGGAAACAATGAAAACAATGAAAGACTTTATTTTCTTGGGCTCCAAAATCACTGTGGATGGTGACTGCAGCCATGAAATTAAAAGACACTTGCTTCTTGGAAGGAAAGCTATGACAAACCTAGACAACATATTTAAAAAGCAAAGATATCACTTTGCTGACAAAGGTCCCTTTAGTCAAATCTGTGGTTTTCCCAATAGTCATGTACAGATCTGAGAGTTGGACCATATAAAAGGCTGAGTGCTGAAAAACTGATGTGTTCAAATTGTGGACTCTTGAGAGTCCCTTGGACAGCAAACAGATCAAACCAGTCACACTTAAAGGAAATCAACTTTGAATTTTCACTGGAAGGACTGATGCTAAAGCTGAAGTGTCAATACTTTGGCCATTTGATGTGAAGAGAAAACTCACTGGAAAAGACCTCAATGCTGGGAAAGATGGAAGGCAAAAGGAGAAAAGGGTGTCATAGGATGAGACAGAGAGTATGACTGACTCAATGGACATGAGTTTGAGCAAACTCTGGGAGATAGTGGAGGACAGGGAAGCCTGACATGCTGCAGTCAGTGCGGTAGCAAAGGTTCAGACACAATTTAACAACTGAATGAGAACAATTTTAATATTTGTATTTAATATTACATGAAACATATATATCAATATTATATTAAGATATAATTTGTCAATGACATAAGATGTTTAAATCTTACACATTTAATATTTTATAAAAAGAATATTTTATTTTAATATTTATTCTCATTTTGTCTCATTGAATATACTAAATAAGAATACTAATAATGTTATATATAATTATATGTGGTTATATTAATATATTATTAAATATTTCTATTTACATATTATAACACATTTAATACTTCATGAAAGAGAATATTTTGTAAAGAATAAAATATTCTTATTTTATAAATGTTGATTTTAAAACTGTAAAATTAACTTATCTACTTTGAGTCACTTTACAAATCTGATGTAGAGACCCAAGTTCTTATGTTACTCTAAATTTCTGTGAAAACTCACAAAGCATCTCGTCAAACCAGTTGGCAAAATAACAGGGTGAGCATAGCTTTTAGTCACACACAGGTGTGGTGTTTTTAATAATAAGTATTTTGTTAAACTTGATTGATCATTCATGGGGTTGAAAAATAATTGGCCTTGAATCACATTTTTCCAAAGGCTAAAGAAACTGGAGCCATCGGATATCTCATTCTAGCTGTTGCTGGCTAAGAAGGATGGATGTGCCTGGTTTCAAGAAGAGTATTGGGTTCTGAGAATTAGCAAAGTGAGAAGCACAGGGTGGAGGGAGAATGAAAGGCGCTACTTTGGGAGAAAGGTGACACCACCTTAATCTGTTATTTAGAACCAGACTCTCAGGCAGTCGGACATGACTGAGCAACTGAACTGAACTGAACTGAGACTTAATCTGTTATTTAGAACCAGACTCTCAGGTGGCCACTGATTTAGTGATACTAGCAAATCCTGAACAATCTGAAGCACAAGAGGAGTTCTTATGCTTAAGAGCATTGTGGGTGTTCCTTCTTCACTCTGTTAAATACATTTTAAAGCAAAGTCTCTGGAGACTTTACTTCTTAAAAAAGAAATGATTTTCATAAGCCCAAGAAGTCCTGCATTCCGAGGAATCATGTCTCTATGGTTTGGGGAAAGATGAGAGAAACCTAACTATGTGTAATTGGAAGTAGTGACTCACATCCAGGAAAGTATCGGTGTCAAACTGGGCCATCCGATGCACAAAGACACAGGCTCCTTGAAGCCAGGAGGAAAACACACTGCCAATGGCAGCCTTGATCCAGCCAGTGTCAGACATGTTCCATATGATATCTGTCGACTTCAGGTCTAGCCAATACCTAAGTGATATGGGGAAGCAACAAGAAGACCAAGTTGAAATAAAACAAAGAAACAGGAAAGCAAATAAATTTGTGTCCTTGAGGAACGGCCTTGCCTTGGAACCTCAATGGCTATGGAGAAGGGTCGAAAGAAGCCCCATGGCCGGATGAGCGGCACTACCTCTCATTCTTGTTAGAGGACTTTTCAGAATCTTAGGTAGTCTGAGAGTAGCGTGGGAGTCTGGGTTTAGCAAGGTTTTTCGAGTTTGTCCACTGAGGTGACAACTATTTACTGAGCAAATATTATATGATAGACACTGTTCTATAGCAGAGGGCAAGGAAGACCAGATTTCTGCCCTTGTTTTAGGGAGATAGATAGTGAATAAGTATATAAGTAAATATCATAATTTCAAGTAGTGATAAGTGCTATGAGGAAAATGAAATAGGATAATGTGATAGTTTTAGGACATCTTGGAAGGCCTTTCTGGGTGGGCAAATTACTTGGCCAAAAGGAGAAGGAGCCAGACATACTGTTGTGGGGACTGAAAAGTTCTTGCTTGACCAGTTGGTTAGATGGTACAGTTTCCTGAATTAAGACATTGAGAGTTCTATTTTGTAGATGTTTCATTGGAAATAGCTAACAGCCATCCAAGTAGAGGTACCAACTAGGCAATTGGATATACGTGTTGGCAGCTCAGGGGATAATTTTTTAAAAAAAAATCAGTTTTCCTCCTTACCTTCCACAGAGGGTATACCCAATTCCCAGGCTGCTCTGAGAGTGTTGGGCCATTTTGGGAGAGCCTGTGGTCCCACTGGTGAAATAAATGGCCATTGGTTCTTGACTTCCTGTCTCCACACAACTGTGCTCTGCAGAGGCAGTTCTGTAAAGTATGGGCCCCAAGATGATGACTGAACATGGCGGAACAGTTTAACTCTGATATTTCTTTTGCTTTGCTACTTATGCCTTCTTGACACCAGAACATAATCCAAAGCCTCCCTGAGAGAAATTTCTCAGGAAAACTTATAGGGAATTCGCGTCTGTGCTGCGTGGCTTGTGGGATCTTAGTTCTACATCCAAAGATTAAACCTGTACCCTTGGAAGTGAGGGCATAAAAACTTAACCACTTAACCACTAGACCACCTGGCGATTCCCCTGTCTCTTATTTCAAAGCTCCCATCTCCCTATAAATAGCCAAGATACCTTTCAATATCAATAACAAAAGGATATTATTTCATTTATTTAAACATTTTCCCCTAAGCAAGTTTTTATTCATAAAATTTTAAAATAAGTATCGAATCTTTGTAAATTGCTATTAAGATTTATATGAAGATCTTTTGGTATTTGAATTAAACTTTTTAATTGTTTTTATTCAGTATCTTCAATATTGCTGGCAGACATATATAGCATCCTAGTTTTCTTCCTTGAAATTGATAAAACTCTGATTTTGTTCTAGTATTAGTCAATCATGTGCTTCAGGGTAGGCTGTTTTCTATATACCTATGGGGTGGGTGGGCGGTGAATCTTGATTAGCTTAAGCCAAAAATGGTAATGTCTTCCTTTAGTAGTTACTGAGTTGCTGCTGCTGCTGCTGCTAAGTCACTTCAGTGTCTGACTCTGTGCAACCCCATAGACGGCAGCCCACCAGGCTCCCCCATCCCTGGGATTCTCCAGGCAAGAACACTGGAGTGGGTTGCCATTTCCTTCTCCAATGCATGAAAGTGAAAAGTGAAAGTGAAGTGGCTCAATTGTGCTCGACTCAGCAACCCCAGGGACTGCGGCCTACCAGGCTCCTCCACCCATGGGATTTTCCAGGCAAGAGTACTGGAGTGGGGTGCCATTGCCTTCTCTGAGTTACTGAGTTAGGAATGGGCATGTGATGCAATTACATCAAAGGGATTTAAAGGCTTTATGAGACATGCTTCCTGGTTCTAAAGAGTGACGAGGGAGGAATACTGCCTCCCCCAACCCCATTCATCTTGCTTTTTGACCTTTGGATATTGTTGCAAGAGTACTTGATGCCTGGAACTAGCCTAGCCATGTTGGAACCACAAGAGGGATTATCATCCACACTGAGGATGGCATGATGGAAAGATGAATGAATTTAGGTCCATGCTATCTTCAAAAAACCACTGAATTAACCAACTCTCATTCCATTCTACCTCTGTACTTCTTATTTGTAATATAATAAGTTTGTATTATTTAAGCCATGCTTACTTGGGCCTTCTATTGCTAAAGCTAAGAGCATTTTAACTGATAATAGTATCTGTGTAATATTGTCTGCATAGACAGCCCCAACAATTCCTTCCATCCAGGCATGCCTCACTGAGGGATGGAGCCTGTGTCCTCTCTTCTTGAATCTGGGCTGGTCTTAAGATTTGCTTTGACCAACAGAATATGACAGAAGTTGTGCAACTTCTCAGCCTAAGCCACAAAGGCTTTGTAGTTTCACTTTTCACTGAAACACAGCCACCACATAAAGATGTTCAGACTGTCCTGCTGGAGAGACAGGGCATGTGTGGAAGAAGAGAAATGTTTAACTAACACCAAAGTCCCAGACTTATGAGTGAACCCACTTGGATCCTCCAGTTCCAGTCAAGCTGATGTGGAGCAGAGATAAATTGCTTCTGCTGAGACCTACATGAATTTCCAACCCACAGAATCTTGAGCAAATAAAATGATTGTTTTTACATCACTAACTTTTGAGTTGGTTTGTTACTCAGCATTTGATACCCAATTCTTGAGAGTCCCTTGGACTGCAAGGAAATCCAACCTGTCCGTTCTAAAGGAGATCAGTCCTGGGTGTTCTTTGGAAGGACTAATGCTAAGCTGAAACTCCAATACTTTGGCCACCTCATGCGAAGCGTTGACTCATTGGAAAGGACTCTGATGCTGGAAGGGATTGAGGGCAGGAGGAGAAAGGGACGACAGAGGATGAGATGGCTGGATGGCATTACCGACTCGATGCACATGAGTTTGGGTGAACTCTTGGAGTTGGTGATGGACAGGGAGGCCTGGCGTGCTGCAATTCATGGGGTCGCAAAGAGTCAGACACGACTGAGCGACTGAACTGAACTGAACTGAACTGAGAACACCTATGAATTTTTGAAACTCACATATAATCTTTTTAATATCTCAGGTTGAAGGAAACAGAGTTGAGGATACCATTTTAATCCATCCTAATTAAATTAAGATTGCCACTGAAATTTTAAAACAGTAAGGATTAATGATATAAACACACACTATATTGTCAAATATAGTTTCATGAAATATTAATGTGGTTTTCTTGGTAACTTGTCTATCCCATCCCTTGTCCCCCCTCCCCAGATAAAAATAGATTCCCATTCAATTGTATTGACTTTTTCAGTAAAATATATGGTGAAATTGGTATGTGTTGGACTGGAGAAAGTGGAATGTCATCACAGTATCTGATACAAACAAGCAAACAAAAACAAACCAAAAATTCCCAACTCATCTTTGAATGCATCTTAATCTAGTATATAAAACTTTTGATATAAAGCTTTTGATTTTTAAAACAAAGAAACATTATAATTTGTGAGTGACAAGTAGATTTTCAAGCAGGGTTTCCACTGTATGACTTGTGTCTTTCTTTGCATACCTGAGTTATATATATAATTAGTTTTTTGGAACTGATTATATGCTGATGATTCCAGATTTATATCCATACCTCCTTGAACCTGAGACTCAAATATCTACCACTTGCTACACATTTGTTTGTTCTTAGTCCCTTCAATCCGGTGGCTCAGACAGTAAAGAATCTGCCTGCAATGTGGGATACCTGGGTTCGACTCCTGGGTTCGATCCCCGGGTTAGGAAGATCCCCTGGAGGGGGGTGTGGCAACCCACTCCAGTATTCTTGCCTGGAGAATCCCCATGGACAGAGGAGCCTGGCAGGCTACAGTCTGTGGGGTCTCAAAGAGTCAGACACGACTGAGCGACTGAGCACACAACTTTAAACTCTTTCTCCAGCTGATAGCATCCCACCCACTAAGTCATCCGAGTTAAAAAGCAGAAGATTCCTGCCTTCATTCTTCATGTCCAGTCAGTCTCCAAATCCTTCTAGTTCCTTCTTTAGCATGCCTCCTTCTCTCAGTACTACTCATCAGAGCTTGGACTTGAATCTCATCATTGCTCCCCTAGATACGCCTTTCAGATTGTTTCTCTGATTTCAGTTTGGTTCTATTCTAATGTATTTTTTATGCAGTTGCCAGAGCAATCTATTTAAAACTGGAAACTGACCTTGACACTTCACTTCTTAAAATTCTTCATTGGCTTCCCTTGTTCATGTGCGTATTAGTTGGTCAGTCGTGTCCGACTCTTTGTGACCCTGTGGACCACAGCCCACCAGGCTCCTCCGTCCATGGAATTCTCTAGGCAAGAATACTGGAGTGGGTTGCCATTTCCCTTTCCAGACCCCTTGTTCATAGGGTCAAGTTAAAAATTTAGCATACATGTTCAATCTTTGGGCTTCCCCGGTAGCTCAGCTGGTAAAGAATCCACCTGCAATGTAGGAGACCCTGGTTCTGTTCCTAGGTTGGGAAGATTCACTGGAGAATGGATAGTCTACCAACTCCAGGATTCTTGGGCTTTCCTAATGGCTCAGCTGGTAAAGAATATGCCTGCAATGTGGGAGACCTGGGTTTGATCCCTGGTTTGGGAAGATCTCCTGGAGAAGGGAACGGCTACCCACTCCAGTATTCTGGCCTGGAGAATTCCAGGGACTGTATAGTCCATGGGATGGCAAAGAGTCATCTCTTTATATGAGAAGCCAGTGTCTGGCCTCTGCTTGCTCTTCTGACCTCCTCTCTGACTTCATATTTCCTTTTCTAGCCACCCCAAACTGCTTGTACTCCTTTCTTTGCACGTTCTGAGATTTTCTTTGCCTCCATACTTTTGTTCATATAGTTCTTCTTCCTGGAACACTGTTTTAAGCCCCTTATGATCAGAATCCAGGGTCTGTAGCTGAAGGGAAGGGTCCTTTTTATTAGGACAGGAAAAGAGAAATATCAGTCAGGCCCGTAATTTTAACTGTTTACCCATTCTAGTATAATATTCTGGAAAATGTTCATGAACGTCTATCCACAGGAGACAAAAGTAGAGTGAGAAGCCTTAAAGTGAACTCCCAGAAGATTGACTCTAACCAAAGGAAATAGTCCTAATTATGGCTGTGTGTGGTTTTCTGAGAGAACAGCCAGTTGTTGGCAATTTATGGCTCTCTTTTCCTTAGCTTTCAGAGAAACAATCCATGCCGGTTGTGAAGTTGTGACACTCCAAAGTTGTTGGTTTGAAGTGAGGATTCCCTTTACCTTGAAAAATACACCCCAAATGTATAAATTTCAATTTGAAATTCATGTGAGTTCAAAGTTCTCTGTCTCCTGTGGATTTTGTGATACTTTAAAGGTTTTCTGGGGACTCAACAGAATGTGGCAGAGTTGTTTAGGACAGGAGTCTTGAAAGTGGGGGAACTTGCTGCCTAGGAGTGTATGCAAGATGACTGGGATGAGAATAAAATAGAATTTCAAATTACATGTATTTTAGAATTCATTCTTTAAAATAATTATTTTTTATATTTGTTTGGTGCACAAAAGTACATGTATATAACTTATAAATAAATAAATACATATGTATTAGGGGAGTGTGTTAAAAATATTTTACTGAGGAATATGAATATTCAATTGAATAACACTACCTTAGGGAATTACTGCACTGCTGAATGGCTTTGTTAACTTGAGACTAATAATAATTATAATTACTATAAATGTTACAGAGTGATTACTCTGTGCCAAGCATTATGCTAAAAGCTTCACATGCTTCATCACATTTTATTTTTATACAACTCGTTGGGGTAGATACTATACTATCCTTATTTTATGGATAAGATACAGAGTTTTAGAGATGTTACTTGACTTATCCAGAGGTACTCAGTTTATGAAAGACACAAACAACATTCTCTGGCATAGCTGTGGGAAAACATTTTGGGTTTGACCAACAGGGTTTAGTTTTGATTACTAATAAAATTTTATTCCAGCAATGGAAACTACCTTTATTCAACAGAGTTTATATGTCTTCTTTTCATAAGCTAATCAAAAGTATTTTTTAAAAAAACATAAGCTACTTAACAGCTCTTTGAAGGATAATAGATTTAATAAACATTTTACCCCCTTTTTTACAGTTTAGGAAGCACTTTCTTGCTTACTAGCTTATTTTATCCTCAAAACAACACTTGAGACACGTGCATCCCTATTCTACATATAAGGAAAACTGAGGTTAGGTATGCTGTTTTGTTCAGTCCTCAGCAAGCATTTCTTAGGGCCCAACTAAATGGTAGGAACTAGAAATAGAGTGATCAGTCAAACAGACAAACAGTGCCTTTGCTTTCTTGGAGCTTACTGTTTAGAACAGGGATGGAAATTTTTTTCTGTAAAGACCTAGATAATAAATATCTTAGGCTTTGGGGGTCATAGAGTCTCTGCCGTAGCTACCCAACTCTGCTCTTAGACGATGAGAGCCACTCTAGACAATATGTACAGAAATGGGTGTGGTCATGTTCCAATACAACTTTATAAAAGTGAGTGCCATGCCAGAATTGGCCTATGGGTCGTCATTTGTCAATTGCAGAGGAGAAAAACAGATAGTAAATATAGGAACAAATGAGTGGATATGATATTTGGGTAGTGATGAGTACTATGAAGAACACAACAGGATGCTGTGGTAGACTAGCTTGGAACTTTACTCTAGACATGATGGTCAGAGATAGTCTCACTAAGGATAAGACATTTGAGTTGAAATTTGATAGGACGTCATCAACTGTGAAAAGGACTGGGGAAGAGCATTCCAGATAGAACAAAACAGCAGGTGCAAAAGCCCTGAGGTAGACCAAGTCAAGGAAAAAAATGGTGGCCAGAGTCAAGGCAGTGAGTTGTGGGAGATGTGCTCCAGGACTTAGACAAGTGCTAAGTCAGGTAGGACACTCATCTCAGGCCCTGGTAAAAAGGAGGGAAATGAAAGCAGAGCTACAGCCCTTTCTCTGTCCTTAAAACATTTTTATTAGGTGATTTTTTCCTGAGAAGGAGCCTGGATCAACCCACAGTATGCAAGAGTCCTTGGAGGCTAGGAGACTCTGAGATGTAGTTGTGACTGGTGTTATTGCTGGCACTGCAAGTGATGTGGGGAAAATACTCACTGAAATAACTCTGGGAAGCTGAGCCACCCATTCTGGCTGTGTGGAGACACCAGGAGTTTGGTCTTCAAGTCTGGACACTCAGACACAATGGATTCCACTGCTGGGATCACCTCCTCACTGGCCACAATGCACTTGGCCTTGGACGCACGCAGCCGATAGAGGATATCTTTTGCTGTCAGCTGGGTTGTTCCTGGCATGAAGACAAGCCCTGGGAAAGAGACAGGCCTTGAATAGACCGTGGACTGTGGAAACTTGGGCTTTGTGCCTGCGTGGCAAATAGCTGCAAAATCTAACCTTCAGCTACCCTTGTCTTGGTCTCCAGGGACATCCCACAGGACCCTGATCTCTGAGAGATCCTTAGAGCACTGGCTTCAGAGTCCGACAGTCCCTGGATCTAATCCCATTCTTGCAACATACTTGCTTTGTGACCTTGAACTTATTCCTTTATCTCTCTGTGTCTTCCTTTCCTTCTTTGTAAAATGGGGAAACTAATAGTAAGTCTGGCATATAGTAAGCATTATGCTGTTGTTGTTTAGTTGCTAAGACAGGTCTGCCTCTTTTTGCCACTCCATGGACTGTAGCCTGCCAAGCTCCTCTGTCCACAGGATTTCCCAGGTAAGAATACTGGAGTGGGTTGCTATTTTCTTCTCCAGGGGATCTTCCAGATCCAGGGATGGAACCCGCATCTCCTGCATTGGCAGATGATTCTTTACCATGAGCCATCATAATGGTGAGCTATTATTACGTACCATTTTAGTCATTGTCATATAACCCTTAAACAGTACTTTACATTTTACAGCACTTTACAGGTTTACATTTTCATGAATATCAATTCATCCAATCATCTGAACCTATGGTTTCCAAATGAGTTTGGCAAGATAAGCCACTAGGGATAAGAGAAGAAATTAGAATTTTAAAAATTTATTGGAGATATGGAATTCTGTTTATGACTTTATCTCATTTTGGTATATATTTTCTAATATACATACTGTATTAGCAAAGTAGAACAACTTAAATAACTATATCCAGATGGGAGTATATGTGTCCCAAGAATTTTTTATATAGATTGTATAGCCAAAAATACTTGGAGACCACTGTTCTAGGCAACCATGTAAATCAATCCAGTTGTTGCCATTTGACGGAATATGAGCCAAGCAAGTGGCAGAGTCAGCCCTCAAACCTGGGTTTTCTCAGTGGTCTGTGTTCATTGACGTGTGCCTACATTACTTTGGCAATGCTTAATTTATTCCACAGTTTCACATCATTCTAAACAATGGCCTGTGATGGGCCTGATTTTAAAGTACTAGTTCCTTATGAGAAGAACATATGTGGGGGAATTAGATGAAAAACAGAGGGAAAGTGGTTTGCACTTTCTAAAGCAGATCAATGGCAAGAAAGTGGAATATATGTAAAGCATTACAAAGAGTCACTACCATTTACTGAGTATGTAATATATGCCTGGTATCTCACTTAAAATTAATCCCAGCAGACAGATGACAACTAGCCCAGCGGCTGTAAAGTAAGTGGCAGAACCAAGATTCAAAGATACACTTCCCAGACTCCCAAGACCTGTGTCATATGCCAGACTCCTTATTTCTTGGTGAGTTCCCTGAAGTAGGCTAAATAGGAAGATACGGAGTTGAGTTCCTAAGAAGGAAACTTTAATTACTGAATATATTTTAAAAGCTCTTACATGTCATCCCCTCTTGAGAAGATGAATAAATATTTGATGTGATAAGGAAGTTAGTCAAGAAAATATCTCATCATTCACTCAATATAAAAATATAAGATTATTTTGCAAACCACTGATTCTTAGTGGCTCAGAAACTATTAGTACTCTTGGGGGATTTGTGATGAGGATGTATTCAATGGATCGCTTCAGGGTCAGGAGTAAGTTCTCTTCTAGTGGATTTCAGATTTTTATGCTTTACAGCAAAAGCAAAGTATTTAGTTATGTGATGATAGTACTAGTATCTCAGTGATTACTGAGATTTAATTGTTCTGAACTTGAAAACGTAATCCTCAGGTGCTTGTTTAACATTTAATTAATTGTATATTTTTGACCATTCTGCTTGTGGTTTTGTTTTTAATCTCAGCATTTCACAAATGGCATACATTATGTTAAGTAATATTAGTATATTTTTATGACAAATAAAACCTTTAATCTCTTTCCAACCCACAGTTGGTTTCACATTTGCAAATTCCTTTTTATAGTGAATGTAAAAAGAATTTTATATATTGCTATTTTAATGTAATATTGGCAATGAGAGCATTTTTCAACACTATTATGAAATCCTTATAATTATTCTTTTAATGACATTCCAGCAAATTGAAGCATCATAATTTCAATTAGCAATAACCACACCTCCACTAAACTTTATTCTCAGCGTTTTTTAAGTTATTTAATAGTTCCTATATAGTTGTTTCCATTTTTTCCTATTATTAATGATATTGCAACAAGCGTTTTCTTGTTCTGTATAGTAGTATATCCTTTGGTATTCTTGTTTATTTTTGATTGACTTATAAATATTTTTGTTGTGTGTGCAAACTTTTTCAGTAAAAGGCCAGATAGTAAACATTTTAGGCTTTGTGAGTTGTACTGTCTCTATTTCAATTAGCAATCCTGCTGTTGTAGTGCAAAAAGAGCTATAGACAATATGTAAATGAGTGAGCATGGCTGTATTCCATTAAAACTTTAAAGCTTTACTTACAAAAATAATGGCCAACTCATTGGCCGTGGTTTCTTGAACTCTGTCCTAGAAAGGAAAGGAGTTCTGTAGAAATTTTACTGGGGTACATTATAAATTACTACTGTGAGAGAAAATGTGTCATTTAATACATTAATTTTCTGGAAAGAGGCAAAGGTTTTCCAGCTGGAATCTACAACCTTAGTCTTAAAAGTCATTCTGTTATAAAGTTCTTTTTTCTTCTTTTTGTACTGCTATGTCAGGGAGCATCCACATGTATTCAGAGAAGTAAGTTCTGGAGCATCTGGATGAACCCATCATAATCAGCACTGCAAAGAAGTATTGGTACACACATTTGCTTTAATAGAGTTTTGTGTTTAAGCTGCAATTGCATAGCTTTCTAGCTGTGTGACTCTGGGCAAACTTAACCTTTCTGAACATCAGTTTCCATTCTCGCAAAATGAGCATCAATAATACTTACCTCTTGAGGTAGTGTTTTATTTTTGCATCATGATTGCTTCTAATTTCAACCCAGTTTTTCTGTTCTTTGTAAGCATAACTTCAGTCAGGGCTAACAATTCAGAAAAACCTCTACTTTCAGTCTTTTTCTGTTTCTGCATGATTTAGAAATGTTAAATATTGGCACTGACCTGTTCTCATACAAGCCACGTTTATGAGCCACCACTCTGGGATTCGGGGAAGAATCACAGCTACTCGGTCTCCTCTCTCTAAACCACAGGGCTTGGTGAGCACATTGGCAGCCTTTCGGGACAAGGAGCCCAGTTCTCCAAAGCTCCATTTCACCTCATCCCCTTTGCCATTCACCCACCACAGGGCTGGGTTGGCTGGTCTCTCTCCTGTCTAGGTATGCATAGGCACACGGGAAAGAGGGAAGAAGGCTTGAATGAGTGGTCATCAAATAGATGGGACATATTCGGAATCTTTCCCTCAGCACTTGTGCTGGTGGAGCCCAGTAACAGAACCCAGTTTGTCTGTGGGGGAGCCACTGTTCTATCAAATACCGCCTTGTTGAGACAACCCACCAGGGTGCCCGTCCTTCCCTGATCAGCGTGTGGGCCTGTGACCCACGTTGGGCCAATCACACCTTCTGTCCCTGATTTAGAGTTTTCTGAGAAGAACAAAAAGATAGATTATGGTTGGAGCAAAATCTGTCTGTTGGCTCTTGGTGCTTATGTACCTGTCCTGCTTCCTGTCCTTGTGAAAACTCCAGCTTCCAACCCAATTTTGTGACCTCTCCCACATCCCTTGGATAAATTTCTCTCTTGTTTAAGTTAGACTCTCTTCCAACCAAAAGCCAAAATGAATGGACCAAGACTGATTAGGAACTTATCATTTTTCACCCAAAAGGCCAAGCTATGGCTTTCGTAAGTAACCGAGAACAAGGTGGAGGGGCTTTGTGGAAGGACCTTGATTGCTTTCTGGAGCAAATTTCTTATACGTGATTCTAGAAGTCTGTACTGTAAAATCTCTTTGCTTTACGTATTACTTGGGGGAGATATTACTCCCCTTTTCTTCCCCTGTCTGGAAGGCTCCCTTTACCTTCCCTAGTTGGAAAATACCTCGAAGCCCAGTTCTCATTTCACTTCTTTGGTCAAGCCTTTCTTAGCTCCCACTTCTTCTCCTGACTTCTCTGGGTTCCTGCAGCTTTGTGTGCATGTTCCCGTTTATTCCATTAAACTTTGTGATATCATAGAGGCATCCCTATCCAATGGATTAAAGCTCTGTAAGATCAGAAGCTGGTTCATTTACCTTTGAACTGGTGAACTTGGATAAGTTGCTTAACTTCTGTGAGGTTAAGTTCCTTATCTGCAGCCCCCTTATCTGCAGGGTGGTGATGGGGATTTGATGAAATAATACAGATCAGTATTTCTCAATCGTTCGTCATTTGAGTATCACTATTGTTCCAGATCTGTCTACACTTGTGCTATTGTTCTTTGTATTCTTCTTTACATTGTTGACTCATTTTTACTTGAATACTTTACTTAAGAAGGAAAATATGTTTAATTACTAATACCACTATAATGGGAAAATCAGTACAACTTGCTAAAAATTACTGAAAAATAAGTATGTATAATGAAAATAAAATATGTCCCTACATTTTAGCTAGAGATTTTCATCTTCTACCTGTGCTCTCTGTTCAAAAGTGAGTGTATCAAGTACAAGAGAGCTGCTAAAGACAATAGATTTGAAGGAAAACTGTCCATTCTATTTACTAAGAAGAATTAACTCCACATATTCAGTACCTTGTACATCTAGTATATATTCTGAAGCATGGGCCCTCGCAGTGCACTTTGGTAAGCATTGATAAGTAAAGTGTTCAGCTTAGTGCCTGGCTGGGGGGTCAGTATGCAGGGACCTTGACCTGGGGATACACTAAACACTTCATAAAACATATTGCTTTTTTCCTTCTCAACCTCTGCTTCTGCACCAATGACTATTCATAAAACCAAAGCTCAAATTACTGTTTTTTGTGACCAACCCAAACAGAAGAATTGGAGAACAAAGAGCTGCTATGTTCAGCTTGGGGAAAACGAGGGGAAAGAGGCGTAATTCCTTGAGTAACCATGATGAGGGGGGCTGAGGATGAAGACAGCCATAGGTAGTTGTGGTGCAAAGTTCTTCCCTGGAGAGAGAGAAGGGCAATTGGAAAACAAAGGAAACCAAGAGGTATGACAGAATGGAATTAAAAATGGCCAGAGAACAAGGAAATGGAAGGCTGAGAGACAGGTAGACACCGAGCATTTAAAGGAGGCCCGTCACCGTATACCTTCTCTTTTTGGGACCACTGGTCCAGCACATCCTCAGCAAAGTTAAAGTTCTTAGGCAGTGATCTCTCACAGCGATTTATGGCTTCAAAGTCGGCAAGAGTCAGAGGCGCCCCCAGCTGGTGACTTTTGTGAAAGCGCTGGCCAGATGACTTTGTGAGCCAGATGAATCTGAATGTCTGGTAGCGGAAAAAAATCTTCATGGTTCCAAAGGGCTTTGTTAGCTTGTGTGGATGTGGAAATACTGCAGTCTGTGGGGGAAAGATTGGTGAGAAGTGTTAGTCTCTTCCCATGCTCTGTGGTGAGATTGGGAAGTGGACCTGTAGCTGTGTACCCTCAGGAGTTTGGAAAATACCTGAAAACACCCCATCCTTCTCTAGAGCTGAGGATTTAGCCCCTGATCAGTCCTCTACTACTAGACTCATCCTCTTCATTCTCTTTACCAGGTTAATCTTAAAAATAACAGCCACAACAACAGCCCACAACTATAGAGTTGTCAAGCTCCTATCTTCTGTTCCTACCTTCTTCCCAAACACATGATAGACAAACAGAATATTTGCTGCCTGGATTGACATTCAAGACCTCCTTCTCTCTGCCTCATACTCTGTTCTAACTCTATCTGCTAAGTCCTCTCTCGAATTTCCTCTTCCAGTAAAGCGGCCCACTCACTTTTCATAAATGTCTGTTCCCACCACTTAGATTTGACCTGTCATTCCCCTAGTTTCTGGGCCATGCTACCTGCCTTCATTATAGCTCTTTAGAAACCTTGGTGTAAGTACTGGATCAGCCATTTTCTGGCTGTAGGGCTTTAGGAAAATTATCTTTCTTACACTTCAATTTCCTCATGTGTGAAATGGGGAAAAATACAGCACCTCTCTCCTAGGGTTATTATGAGAATTTAATAAGATAATATTTGTAAAATGCCCAGCATGTAAAAAATGTCTTCAAAGTGTTAACTAATGCTATTGCTAAGATCATTTTCATTAGCATAATTCCATGAAACAGTCTTACAATATGAATCAGGAAGCTTGTGATTTACTCTCAACTCTTTCAAAACTAGCTTTACGACATTGGTAAAGTAACCTTCCCTTTCTGTACTGCCATCTGTATTCTAACATTTTTTCCCTAATTCTCTGATTTATTTTTTCCTTTGAATTTCCGTAACATGCATCTATACTATTCACGCAACAGTTGTCTACCTTGTGTCATTAACTCTTGTTTTTAACATATGTGCCTTGTCTCCTAACCTATCTTGATGATGTGAGTAGAGGCTATGCTTTGCACCCTTAGCACTTAACATGTCTCATACAGCTATCTTCAGTAATAGAGACTGGAGTACCAGACCACCTTAACTGCCTCCCAAGAAACCTGTATGCAGGTCAAGAAGCAACAATCAAAACTGGACATGAAACAATAGACTGGTTCAAAATTGGGAAAGGAGTGCATCAAGGCTGTATATTGTCACCTTGTATATTGTTTATTTAACTTATATGCAGAATACATCATGCAAAATGCTGAGCTGGATGAAGCTCAAGCTGGAATCAAGATTGCCGGAAGAAATATCAATAACCTCATATATGCAGATGACACCACCCTATAGTAGAAATCAAATAGGAACTAAAGAGCCTCTTGATGAAGATAAAAGAGGAGAGTGAAAAGCTGGCTTAAAATTCAACATTCAAAAAACTAAGATCACGGCATCCAGTACCATCACTTCATGGCATATAGGTGGGGAAACAAGGGAAACAGTGAAAGACTTTATTTTCTTGGGCTGCAAACTGCAGATGGTGATTGCAGCCATGAAATTAAATGGTGCTTGCTCTTTGGAAGAAAAGCTATGACAAACCTAGACAGTGTGCTAAAAAGCAGAGACATTACATTGCCAACAATGGTCTGTATAGTCAAAGCTATGGTTTTTCCAGTAGTCATGTATGAATGTGAAAGTTGAACCATAAAGAAGGCTGAGCACTGAAGAATTGATGCTTTCCAATCGTGGTGCTGGAAAAGACTCTTGAGAGTCCCTTGGACTGCAAGGAGATCAAATCCAGTCAATCCTAAAAGAAATCAACCCTGAATATTCATCAGAAGGACTGATGCTGAAACTTCAATACTTTGGCCATCTGATGGGAAGAGCTGACTCATTGGAAAAGACCCTGATGCTGAGAAGGATAGAAGGCAGGAGGAGAAGGGGACGACAGAAGACAAGATGATTGGATGGGATCACCGACTCAATGGACATGACTTTGAGCAAGCTCTGGGAGATGGTGAAGGACAGGGAAGTCTGGTGTGCTGCAGTCCATGGGGTTGCAAAGAGTTGGACATGAATGGGGGACTGAACAACAACAAAATGATCATGTTTACTTCTTTTTTGACTAATATTTATAGTTTTATGTATGAAAGTATGAAAACTTATAAGAAAAGGTCAGCATAATTTAGCCATGCATCCATGCAAGCTGTTGCTTCAGTCATGTCCAACTCTTTGCAACGCTATGGACTGTAGCCTGCCAGGCTTCTCTGTCCATGAGATTCTCCAGGCAAAAATACCGGAGTGGGTTGCAATGCCTTCCTCCAAGGGATCTTCCCGACCCAGGGAAACCCGGGTTTCTGGCTTGGCAGGCAGATTCGTTAGCATCTGAGCCACCAGGGAAGCCCAATTTAGCCATAGTTACACAAAATTAAGTCTGGCAATATCATTGATATTAAAAAATCTTTATTATGTCCAGGTAGAAAGGAGAAGGATCTTTCTGCTGAAAGTGAGAACCCATCCCCCTCCTAAATGCACACATGCACACGTGTATGTATACATGCACATATATTACACACAAACACACACATACATACCACACACCACACACTACCATGCATGTGCACTTGCCTCTCTGGATGACCTTGTCAGGTGTCTAATATTTCTAAGTCTCATTTTAACTGTGCAATGAGAGTAATAATTGTACCTTCTTCATTGGCTAGTTGTGGGGTTCAAGTGAGAGCCTTAGGATAGTGCAAGGTATATGACTAGGACTCAATAAATGCTGCACATTCAAAAAAAATCAAACCTCAGAACTATTTTTGGCAGAAGGCTTTAATTGCTTGATGTACAAAAACCCTAGAAAAGTGTTGGATTGGAGCCACCAGCAGTTTGGTGCCTTATCCTATTTTTGCCTCTTTTAATGCCCTGACAGGCTCTTGGGGCTAAAATGAGCCCCGATCCATCTGAAGCATTCTGGCCTTCACTTATTAATACATCATTTTGACCTTTCTTGGTTCCATTTTAATGATATATTGGAAAGACGCTTAAGATATAGGACATCAGGAGTATTCTTGCTTCCCACAGAATATAGTGCAGAAAATATAGTGAATATTTTTAATGCAAATTTCCTCTCCATCTTCTCCAAATTGAAAAGTAATTTTTCATGAATTGTTTTATTTTCCATATCTCTATAGGCAAATTTTCCATGTCTTAATAAATCATCAAATTAACATATCAACAAATCTAAAACCATGTCATAAAAAGATTGGATCTGAATATATATTTCAGCATTCCCTATGTTATGTGAGTAAACAGAGTGAAATGGCTTTACATATGCAAACATGATCATTATTGACAAAGACAAGTCAAGATATATAGAGTAGGATTTCTTAATTGACCTTAAAATATTTTTGCCAATAATTTTCTTTCTATCTCTTCTGTCTGCTTTTGATTCTCTTAAAGGTTTAGTGTGGACAAATTTTTAAGGAGACCACAAAACTCTGAAGAGCTGCCATTTTGCATTGAAGAGACCCTTTTTCTGACTTTGTATTCTGTGGAAAGTTAATATGATTCCAGGACCAAATCTGAGGAATTACTGACTGTTTTGGGTCAAGACATTATCTCTGTAGAAATCTGTATATAACTATGTTTAACAAAATATCTCCAGAAGATATCTGTAAAAGTGAGAGTTGAACTAGGTGATTTTTGAAGTCTTAGTTATTTCCAATGTGTTAGGGGAAACGAACAGTGAAAAACATGTATTGAGCACTGTGTTAGGTATTTCCATCCAATGACTTGTTTAATTTTCTTGACAGGCCTAGAAGGCAGGCAGTTTGCTTTATATATAAAATGTCTGAGGCACTGAGAGGTGAGCAGTTTACCAAAGGCCATTCATCTCGTAAGCAGCTTGCACTTGTCTCCAAAGCTAATGAAAGGAAATACTATCACAGATTTTTGTAGTATTTCTACTAAACTTCAATAAATAGAAGAACAGCCCATTTTTCTGTCAAAGAGACATTCTTATCTAGGGTCTGCAGTAATTTAGTTAAGACTAGATAATATGACTTTTAGAGCTTTCTATGGATTTAAATACACGTTCACAACTTCTCATTTACTAAAGTCACTTTCATGATACCACATGCATTTTTCTCCTTACCAGAAAATGGTATTATTGATCCAGAAAGGACTTCGGCTCCTTCACAAAGACTCCACACTGTATCTGCCAGAAATTTGCTTTCTTCCTTTTTTCCTCTTGGTGGTATCTATGCCACTGTAGCCCCAAGTCTCAGGTGTGCAGCTGGGAGGATCACAATCCCCTGGGAGGAGAGTTCTTATTTCTCTGCACAACCTGTGGTTAAAGGGATAGCAACATATAAGACACAGTTTGAGGAGGAGGGAGGAAATGCAGGAGCAACCTCCTCACAGTTCAGTGCCAAACAATGGCTTAACTCTGCCACTTAGATTGAAAGTGAAAAGTGAAAGTTACTCAGTCATGTCTGACCTACCCTTTAAGACCCCATGGACTATACTGTCCATGGAATTCTCCAGGCCAGAGTACTGGAGTGGGTAGTTGGTCCCTTTTCCAGGGTATCTTCCTGACCCAGGAATTGAACCAGGGTCTCTTGCATTGAAGGCGGATTATTTACCAGTTCAGCTACCGGGGGGAGTGGGGGTGGGAAGCCCACTTAACGGATTATCATCATCCATTGAACTGACAATATCAAGATTCATACTACTCAAGTGGACTATATTATCAGGACTTCTTGACACGACTATTGAATAACCCAGGAGTATTGGGGCATAATGGATCTGGCCTGCAAACCTGCCCAAGGAGAGCCAGAGAAATCATACTGGAACTCTCAACTAACTAACTAGAGGAGATTATGAGAAATCCTCCAAACTCTTGACTTTCATTGAGCATTGACTGTGTGCTACCACAGGACTAGCCGCCTGTCCTAATGTTACCTCACTAGAAATCATCCTGAGACAATGTCATCGATAGTTTGAATATAAACTCTGCCTGCCTGTGCCTTGTTGAATGTCAATTATAGGTAACAAGGATTGGATTGCATGAAGTCTGTGCCTAAATGTTGCTTTTTGGTGGCAATGGTGGTGACAGTAACACTTTTCACCTTGTGTTTTTTGGTACCTCACGTGATATCCAGAAGGCAGTATATCTTTTGGGCTCAGACATGAGCCTTGGTCGTTTAATAAATGAACTCCTTTAATAAATGAACTCCATTGTGGTAGACTGAATAAAGCCTCTCCCTGAGAATAGGTGAATATGTTACTTAAGTGGCAAAAGGGACTTTGCAGATGTGATTAAGTTAAGGATCTTGAGATGGGGAAATTATCCAGATTACCTAGGTGAGCACAAGTGTCCTTATAAGGGGAAGGCAGCACCTGGGCAAGTAGCTAGGGGTAAACAATGACAATGCTCATTAGGAAGAGGCATCTTTCTCCTTTGCTCATTCCATCTCCCCGTGGGAGCTCTGATATAATACAGCTCACTGCAGGTTGAGCTGCATGAACAGCTTCTTAGAAGAGGTGGGTCTTGAACTGGGCTTTGGAGGATGGCAAGACTATAGGTAGAAAAGAGAGCTTTTAGTGGTTAGAAGGAGACTACAACATGGAGAAAGACATGGAAGTAATAATGAGCAGGCCTAGTCAGGGATGGTCAATAGACAAGTTCCTAAGGCAAAGCTTTCTCTTAGGGAATGGTGGATGACAATATTGAAAAGGTAAGTTATGTACAATACCCTGTAATGGCCTGCATGGGAAAAGAATCTAAAAAAGAATGGGTATATATATAACAGATTCATTTTGCTGTACAGCAGAAACTAACACAAAATTGTAAATCAACTATCCTCCAATAAAAAAAAACTTTTTTTGGTCCAGCTTAAAGCTAAAATTCAGTCAACATACTGACCTTCCCTTCCATCTCCTGGGGTGCAGTATAGAAGTCAGAGGGCTAATGTGTCATCCTGGAATCAAAGAACAGAATCATGGTTATTGACATCATCCATGGTACTCCTGCTGAAAGGTGCAACTGATCTTTAATCCTTGCAACCCTCACTGATCTTTAATCCTTGCACCCTTCTGCTTCATCCACTGTGAACTGTCCCCATCACTCTTTGCTCTATAACTACCAGAGTTGAAAGGTCCTCTTTATAGTCCTGCCTGCAAGTCTTCCACCTCTTCTCAGCACCCCTCTTGGAACACTTTTAGATGCTCTTCTATGTCATGTTGGGGTGCTAGGGACATCTAGGTCTTCTCTTCCACACCATCATTTCTTTTTTACTCATCTGTATATGTGAGGGCACATTTCTATATGGAGATGTACAGCTTTGTGGGCTTCTTTCCAGAAACGTGTCATAAGACCTTTCAGGCTGTGGCTCCCTCAGACTTAACGTGCACTATTGGAATGTGTGTGTGCGTGTGTGTGTGTGCGGTGTTCTGTCCGGAGTAGAGAGTCTTTTCATGGGCAGACACACTGCCCACTCTCTAGTTAACCTTTATCTTCTTCAGGGCAAGAATAAAGGTATTTACACATTCTTGCCATCTTTTCCCACCCTATGTTCTGAGTTATCCAGAGTCTTTAGTTCTTCATATGCATAATTAAGCTCCTGGACACATACAAACACCACAATGAATTATTAAAAAATGCACAATGATTTATAAAAGCCTGGCTCTTCAGTTGAAAACCTGTTTTCAATATTACTGATGCTGATAAGGGTTTTGAACACATTTTGGATCTGAAAACAACCTCATTTAATATCTGCAAATGCCATCCAATTCAATCTTTAAAAAGTTGCTGAGGAAATAGAAAATAGCTGTGAGTATATTTATAAAAAAAAAAGATTCAGTAAATAAATGGGGCAAAAGTATTCTGAATAATTTATGTAGGTGCCAAATGAAGGAAGTGGAGCTTAACTTCCCTCCCCTTGGGTTTAGGCTGTGCTTAGCAATGTGATTTAAAGAGCAGAGTACAGAAAGTATCTTTATAGTGGAGAAAGTTTGGAAATGGCACCTTGACCAGGTGATCAAGGTTAATATCATCAGTGACAAGTCATGTTAATAGCATGCACCCCTGATATGGTACGATGAGAATGGCACTTTACCTCTGCAGGCTTCCTTCTCGAAACCAATAACCCCAGTCTGACCATGGAATAAACATCAGACAAATCCTGATTCTACATTCTACAAAGGACTCAACCAGCATTCTACAAATGACTCAACCAACACACCTCACACCTCAAAACTGTCAAGGTCATCGGAAATAAGGAAAGTCTGAAAAACTGTTACAGACCAAAAGAAACTAAGAGACATGATGACTAAATGTGATATGGTTTCACTTACAACATTAAAGTGATCTTCGAACAGAAAAAGGACAATACAGAAAAACTAGGGAGACCATAATAAACTGTGGAGTTTAGCTAATACTAATGTGCTAAAATTGGTTTATAATGGGACAAATATGCCAGGGTAGTGTTAGAGGTTAACAGTGGGGAAATTGGGTGACAGGTATATGGGAACTCTCTGCGCTGTTTTTGCAACTTTTCTGTAAATAAATAACTATTCTAAAATAAAAATTATATTCAAGGAAATGGGATAAAGAATGTCTTAGATCTCTTACTTAAAAAGTACTGTATGAAAATCAATGTGGAAGAGAAAATGATGTTGATTGTTTCCAATCTGATTCCAAGGATTGAGAAGTGGTGCAGTGCCCAACTTGGCTACATCAGTAAGTAATTGTGGTAATTGGAGAATTGCACAAAATATTTTTCTTTTAAAAAAGAGAGATGAGGAAATACAGGTAAATAAAAAATAGAGTAGGAAAGCAAGATACAAACCAGAGTGAGAGAAACAGACAAAACACATGCCACAAAGACCTATTTCATTTGCTGGAAGTGTGCCAGTTTGGCAAGAGCTTTCCCTAGAGGGGAATATGATCAGGCGCATTTAGTGTCCATAAAGGTAACACAGACCAGTTGTGCAGAAAAATCTCACTTTTCCCTGATACTGAGACCAGAGGGAGAATTTTCTTTTGTATCTTACTGTGACCATCATCTTTACTGTCATTCCTATAGTAAATTCAACAATGAGGTTTCTCTTTAGTTCATTTCTGTACCCATTTCTGTACATACAGTAAAAGCAAATACTGTGAATGTTTGGGAGTAGAGTATTAACAAACACAGAAGTTAAGAGCAGGTAATCAGCTGGGATGAGGGTTAGATTAGTATCTTTCAGAAAGTCAAGCATCCTGGTAAGGACCGTTATCAACTCCACATAGAGACAGGCCAGGGAAGCAAATAATCATCGGACACTAGAATGTTTTATGCCCTGTGCTAGGAACTAGGGTGTCACAGGTGAATAAGATGTGGATGGTACCTGTTTTGGTGGGTATTGCATCCTGGCTGAGAAGAGCTAGTACACATGTGACATGTGAACAGGTTTATAGAGAGGGTAGCCCTAGTGGTGGGGGTGAAGGAGATGTGGGAATCAGAATATATTTATGAACAAGAGTTATTTAGTATGGTTACTCTGGTGGTGTTTAGCAAATGTGTAGGAAGTGAAGATTCCAGATACACTCAGGAGTTGGAGGCATTCCAGAGGTGAAACAGAAAGACTGCTTGGATATTGAACTCTGTTTCTGGCTCATATGAACTTCATCTATTAGTCAAGACCATTTTGGTTGGAAGTGACAGAACCCAAATTTACACAGCTTGCGGGAAAGGAAGTGCTTGTTAGCTTGTTGAATCAAGAATGCACTTATCAAGCAAACGATAGGAAGACCAGGGTACACCTGGGCCTTGGGAAACCAGAGACTCTTGAATGTCATAGGAATCTGTACTTTCCTTTTCTTGTCTCTATTTCGTTGTGCAGTTATTGTTGTTGTTTTCCATTTCATTGTTGTTTTGTGTGTGTGTGTTTCATTTATTTTTGTTTTTTTTTTTGGCCTCGCCTCTGGCTGGTGGGATCTTAGTTCCCCAACCAGGGATCAAACATAAGACCAGGGCAGTCTAGATCACTGAATCCTAAACCACTGGACCACCAGGGAATTCCCTCTCTGTGTGGAGAGATTGTTTTATTTCCCTGAAAACCGGCTTTCTCCACTCTGGACACTGGCCTTTGTTAACTCTAAGGTTTTTCATCTTAAGATCTCTGCCACTCAAGAGATTGACTATTTATTTATAATTTGAAAAACTCTGGAGAAAAGATTTGGGTTGGTTAAGAACTAATTAATAGAAGCCAAGGTGGGGATGGGGTCAAGGAAAAACATGAAATGTATCCTGATAGACATATAGTTGAGGGGACAGGCTACTCCAGGAAGATGGTTGCTGGATAGACAGTTTTAGATATCTGTCTTGCTTATTAAATTCTTACTATAACAGCCTCAAGGCCAGAGCTGGGGATATGAGACAGTATTCAATATTCTCTCTCAGGAATACCCCTGCCCCTGCAAAAATCAGTAGTTCCTGGATAACCTGCTCTCAAACTCCACCTCTCACATGTTCCCTCCTGTTAGTACTTTCATCCAAAATTTGGGACGAAGTTATCCAACTGTGATCTTGGGACCCATTTGGCTCCTTGAGCCTCTCTGAGGCCTTTGAATGTTTCTTTTGGACTTTAAGAACTGAATTCTCCCTCCAGCAAGGAGCAGCATGCACTCTATGCTTTCTTACTTGGTTATTCAGGTGTCCTGTGGGAGCCTCTTGCAGTAACTAGGAAGGCCAGGTAATAAGTCACCATCATTAGATTGCCACCAGGCCTCTAATGATTCTTTTGGAAGGACCAATATTTCTTCCAGTGATGATAAACATCAGGGACCTTGTTGTGCAGTAGACCCCAGGGAGTATATGGACATGCAGCTTGGACCATTGGCTGAGACCTTAGGGAACATACTCCATCCCTGGTGAGTGAGGGAATACAGCAATTGTAACCCATAGGTTTCTAGGGGACATTGCAAATCATATCAGAATAGAAAATATACACTTAACCCCTTAGGTGAGCTGTTTGAATCGAAGGCTAAGAATGTTGAATTGCTCCTCAGGGATAAGCACACCAATCCAGATGCTAGGAGTCTGTTTCATCTTCAGAGATTTCTTTCATTTGGAAATCATTCACATAGTAGTAACAGCTATTTTAACATGAATACAATACTTCATAATTTCCTGGGATCCTATGTGCTATTATTTCATTGTAATCTTTACAAAACTCTTATAAAGTAGGCACTAGTAGTACCATTATTTTACAAATGAAAACTGGAACTTTGAGAGGTTAAGTTGTTGCCGAGGGCTAAGGATTATTTTAATGCTTGATTAAAATGTGACCCTTTGACAAGACTCCATTGTTGGGGGACTTCCAAGATGGCAGAGGAATAAGACAGGAAGATCACCCGCCTCCCCACAAATACATCAAAAATTCATTCGCATGTGGAACAACTCCTACAGAACACCTTTTGAATGCTGGCAGAAAACCCCAGGTTTCCAAAAAGCAAGCCAATCTCCTTAGAATGAGGTAGGGCCAAAGATGAAGATAAAAAAAGAGACAAAGGATTTCAGGACAGGGACCTGCACCCCTGGGTGGGTGTTGTGAAGGAGGAAAAGTTTCTGCACACTCAGAGTCCGGGGTAGGGGTTTTGTGGGGAGCTTCAAAACTTCAGAGGGGAATGCAGCAACAGTTGCTCAGAAGGCAAAATGGAGAGAATTCACCGTAGAGATGGTTGCTGAACAGCACTTTCCAGCTGAGAAAGGGCTTGAACTCTCGCACCCATCACGGAGAGCTGGGGCTGGGTGCTGAGGCTCAGGCTCATGAGGGGTGGGGGTTGGGGAAGGGACCACAGGGAGAGGATTGGGGTTGACTGCCATGAAGATACACTGAGGGGGCAAATGCGACAGCTGGGGGAGTGCAGGGAAGATACAGGGCCTCCCAGAGACAAGAGATCATTGGCATCAGGGCCCTTTAACTGCCCACTCCCAGGCAGCAGCTGTATTGTATACCCAGTGGAGGCCGCTAAAACAGGCAGAAGTACCAGCGGTGGAGATAGACGTGACTACAGTTTACAATCCCAGAGAGGGACATGTAAGTCACTAGCCACTGCCAAAGCCAGGGAGAGAGCCTGAGGCAGCAAACAAAATGCCACTGCTGTGGTCTTGAACCCAGAGGTGGCAGCTGCCACCAAACTGTGAGCAGGCACCTTGTACAGAGCCTAAGCAGCTTAGCTCTTCCAGTTTAGTTCAGTTCAGTTTAATTCAGTTGCTCAGTAATGTCTGACTCTTTGCAACCCATGGACTGCAGCACACCAGGCCTCCCTGTCCATCACCAACTCCTGGAGTTTACTCAAACTCATGTCCATTGAGTTGGTGATGCCATCCAACCATCTCATCCTCTGTCATCCCCTTCTCCTCCTGCCTTCAATCTTTCCCAGCATAAGGGTCTTTTCAAATAAGTCAGTTCTTTGCATCAGGTGGCCAAAGTATTGGAGTTTCAGTTCAGCATCAATCCTTCCAATGAATATTAGGGGTGATTTCCTTTCGGATGGACTGGTTGGATCTCCTTGCAGTCCAAGGGACTCTCAAGGGTCTTCACCAACACCACAGTTCAAAAGCATCAATTTTTCGGCACTCAGCTTTCTTTATAGGCCAGCTTTCACATCCATAAATGACTACTGGATAAAACCATAGCTTTGACTAGATGAACCTTTGTTGGCAAAGCAATGTCTCTGCTTTTTAATATGCTGTCTAGTGAAAGTGATGTCGCTCAGTTGTTTCCAACTCTTTGTGACCCCATGGACTGTCGCCCACCAGGCTTCTCCATCCATGGAATTTTCTAGGCAAGAGTACTGGAGTGGGTTGCCATTTCCTTCTCCAAGGGATCTTCCTGACCCAGGGATCAAACCTGGGTCTCCTGCATTGCGGGCAGATGCTTTACCGTCTGAGCCACCAGGGAGTCCCCAATATGCTATCTAGGTTGGTCATAACTTTTCTTCCAAGGAGTAAGTGTCTTTTATTTATTTATTTTTAAAATATAATTTTATTTATTTTAATTGGAGGTTAATTACTTTACAATATTGTACTGGTTTTGCCATACATCAACATGAATCCGCCACAAGTATACATGTGTTCCCCATCCAGAACCCCCCTCCCTCCTCCCTCCCGGTACCATCCCTCTGGGTCGTCTCAGTGCACCAGCCCCAAGCATCCAGTATCGTGCATCCAACCTGGACTGGCGATTTGTTTCACATATGATATTATACTTGTTTCAATGCCACAGCTGCAGTCACCATCTGCAGTGATCTTGGAGCCCAAGAAAATAAAGTCTGTCATGGTTTCCACTGTTTCCCCATCTCTTGCCATGAAGTGATGGGACCAGATGCCATGATCTTAGTTTTCTGAATGTTGAGTTTTAAGCTAACTGTTTCACTCTCCTCTTTCACTTTCATCAAGAGACTTTTGAGTTCTTCATCACTTTCTGCCATAAGGGTGATTCATTTGCATAAATATCTGAGGTTATTCATATTTCTCCTGGCAATCTTGATTGCAGCTTGTGCTTCATCCAGTCCAGCATTTCACATGATGTACTCTGCATATAAGTTAAATAAGCAGGGTGACTATATACAGCCTTGATGTACTCCTTTCCTGATTTGGAACCAGTCTGTTGTTCCACATCCAAGTCTAACTGTTACTTCTTGGCCTGCATACAGATTTCTCTGGAGGCAGGTCAGGTGGTCTGGTATTCCCATATTTTAAGAATTTTCCAGTTTGCTGTGATCCACACAGTCAAAGAATTTGGTGTAGTCAATAAAGCAGAAGTAGATGTTTTTGTGGAACTCTCTTGCTTTTTCAATGAGCCAACGGATGTTGGCAATTTCATCTCTTGTTCCTCTACCTTTTCTAAATCCAGCTTGAACATCTGGAAGTTCATGTACTGTTGAAGCCTGGCTTGGAGAATTTTGATCATTACTTTGCTAGTGTGTGAGATGAGTGCAATTGTGTGGTAGTTTGAACATTCTTTGGCATTGCCTTTCTTTGGGATTGGAATGAAAATTGACTTTTTCCAGTCCTGTGGCCACTACTGAGTTTTCCAAATTTGCTGGCATATTGAGTGCAGCACTTTCACAGCATCATCTTTTAGGATTTGAAATAGCTCAACTGGAATTCCATCACCTCCACTAGCTTTGTTTGTAGTGATGCTTCCTAAGGCCCACTTGACTTCACATTCCAGGATGTCTAGCTCTCAATGAGGGATCATACCATCATGATTATCTGGGTCGTGAAGATCTTTTTTTGTATAGTTCTGTGTATTCTTGCCACCTCTTCTTAATATCTTCTGCTTTGTTAGGTCCATACTATTTCTGTCCTTTATTGTGCCCATCTTTGCATGAAATGTTCCCTTGGTATCTCTAATTTTCTTGAAGAGATCTCTAGTCTATCCCACTTTATTGTTTTCCTTTGTTTCTTTGCATTGATCACTGAGGAAGGCTTTCTTATCTCTCCAAGCTATTCTTTGGAACTCTACATTCAAATGGGTGTATCTTTCCTTTTCTCCTTTGCCTTTCACTTCTCAGATATTTGAAAGGCCTCCATTTTGCCTTTTTGTATTTCTTTTTCTTGGGGATGGTCTTGATCACTGTCTCCTATACAATGTCATGAACCTCCTTCCATAGTTCTTCAGGCACTCTGCCTATCAGATCTAATCCCTGGAATCTATTTGTCACTTCCACTGTATAGTCGTAAGGGATTTGATATAGGTCCTACCTGAACGGTCTAGTGGTTTCCTCTACTTTCTTCAATTTAAGTCTGATTTTGGCAATAAGGAGTTCATGATCTGAGCCCCAGTCAGCTCCCTATCTTGTTTTTGCTGACTGTATAGAGCTTCTCCATCTTTGGCTGCAAAGGATATTATCAATCTGACTTCGGTATTGATCATTTTGTGATGTCCATTTGTAGAGTCGTCTCTTGTGTTGTTGGAAGAGGGTGTTTGCTATGACCAGTGCATCCCTTGGCAAAACTCTGTTAGCCTTTGCCCTGCTTCATTCTGTACTCCAAGGCCAAATTTGCCTGTTACTCCAGGTATCTCTTGACTTCGCACTTTTGTATTCCCTATAGACCCCTATAATGAAAAGGATAACTTTTTTCTAGATGGTCTTGTAGGTCTTCATAGAACTGTTCAACTTCAGCTTCTTTAGCATTATTGGTCCGGGCATAAACTTGGATTACTGTGATATTGAATGGCTTGCCTTGGAAATGAACAGAGATAATTCTGTTGTTTTTGAGATTGCATCCAAGTACTGCATTTCAGACTCTTTTGTTGACTATGATGGCTACTCCATTTTTTTCTAATGGATTCTTGCCCACAGTAGTAGATATAATGGTCATCTAAATTACATTCACCCATTCCAGTCCACTTCAGTTTGCTGATTCCTAAAATGTCGATGTTCACTCTTACCATCTCCTGTTTGACCACTTCCAATTTGCCTTGATTCATGGACCTAACATTCAAGGTTCCTATGCAATATTGCTCTTTACAGCATTGGACTTTACTTCCATCACCAGTCACATCCACAACTGGGTGTTGTTTTTGCTTTGGCTCCATCTCTTCATTCTTTCTGGAGTTAGTTCTCCACTGATCTCCAGTAGCATATTGGGCACCTACCAACCTGGGGAGTTCATCATTCAGTGTCCTATCTTTTTGCCACTACATACTGTTCTTGGGGTTCTCAAGGCAAGAATACTGAAGTGGTTTGCCATTCCCTTCTCCAGTGGGCCATGGTTTGTTGGAACTCTCCACCATGACCCATCCATCTACACAGCATGGCTCATAGTTTCATTGGATTAGACAAGGCTGTGGCCCATGTAATCAGATTGATTAGTTTTCTGTGATTGTGGTTTTCAGTCTGTCTGCCCTCTGATGGTGGAGAAGGCAATGGCACCCCACTCCAGTACTCTTGCCTGGAAAATCCCATGGACAGAGGAGCCTGGAAGGCTACGGTCCATGGGGTCATTGAGGGTCGGACATGACTGAGCGACTTCACTTTCACTTCTCACTTTCATGCATTGGAGAAGAAAATGGCAACCCACTCCAGTGTTCTTGCCTGGAGAATCCCAGGGACGGGGAAGCCTGGTAGGCTGCCGTCTATGGGGTCGCACAGAGTCGGACACGACTGAAGCGACTTAGCAGCATCAGCAGCAGCCCTCTGATGGAGAAGGATAAGCTTCCTGATGGGAGAGACTGACTGAGGGGGAAACTGGGACTTGTTCTGATGGGCAGGGCCATGCTCAGTAAATCTTTTATCCAATTTTCTGTTGAAGGGCAGGGCTGTGTTCCCTCTCTGTTGTTTGACCTGAGGCCAAATTATGGTGGAGGTAATGAAGATAATGGCAACCTCCTTCAAAAGTTCCCATGCACACACTGTTATACTCAGTGCCCCCAACCCTGCAGCTGGCCACCGCCGACCTTCTTCCAAGCTCTTCCAAGGGACTCATGATCCAGGGCCAATTCCTCTAGGAGACTGTACAGCCCACCTCGGACTGTAACAACATCCAGCAGGTCTCTACCACCATAGGCACTCTCTGATACATCCCAACTGTGGCTGCCATACCCTGCCCTTTCTCTGGCCTGCCTGAGCAAGTAAGCCCTAATAAGCCTCAGCCTTCGCCTGCTCTTGAATGGGAGGGGAACAGACACCAGAGTGTGGTCTACAAACAGAGTCTGGCCCAAAAGCAGAAATCCAAGGGCTGTGTGACTAAAGAAGAGGAAGGGAATTAGCACGTGCCACTGCAGGTGCAGCAGCTTAAATCCCTGCAATCAGCCTGAGATTTTAGGGGCAACTGTGGAATTTGGGAGCAAGTTCAAACTGGAGTAAGGTAAGATCTGAGTGTGAGCTGACCCCACATGGCCAACAACAGGTCCAGAGATCTTCCTAAAAATATTGGAGGACTTTCTGAGTAGGCAGTTTGTCTGGAGCAAACTGTATGAAGTGGAAAATGGAGGAATCATGAGGACATTCTTCTACTACCTTTCTGTGTATTTTCTTTTTTTTTTCTTTTGCATATTGTTCTAATATTGTCCTTTCTTTATTATTCCTTTAATTTTTATTTTTTGTAAACTACTTATTACTTTTTAAAAATCTTACTTTTAGATATTCATTTTCTTTCCTTAGTTGCACAGTACTCTTTAGTTATATTGCATTTCCCCCTGTGTTTTTGATTTTGTATTTTTTCTAGTTCAGTTTTTAGTTTTCATTTTTATGGCTTTATTTATTGGCTTGAGTGCTCTCTTCCTTTTGACTCCATTTTTATCTTTTTTTCCTTTTTCACTCTTCTCTTGGTAGGCATTGAGTTTCTTTGGGTGTTCTTGGTTGTTGAATGTTGCTTTCACCATTAGTCTTTGGGTTTTGACTTCTGTGCTGTATGGTCTGTGAAGTCTTAGTGCTACAGTAAGGGGCTGGGCCTCAACAACCCAAGTTCAGGACTTTGGACTACCAGAGAACTCCCAATCCCAAAGAGCATTAATTGGGAAGAGCTGTCCCAAAGGCCTCCATTTCAGCAATAAGACCAGATGCCACCCAAAGCCCAGCAAGCTTCAGGGCCAGATGCCTGATGCCAATCCTTCAGCAAAACAGGAACACAATCCTGCCCATTAGCAGACAGCCCGCCCAGAGCAATACCAAGCACATAGACAACCCAAAACACATTACTGGACACAGCACTGACTTTCAGAGAGGCAAGATCCAACTCTATCCACCAGAATACAGACACATGTTCCCCCAATGAGTATTGTTCAAAATACACTAGTCCAACCCTACCTATGGGGGCAAACCCCCCAATTAGATAAACTGTGAGCTTTCCAGCCTGCAGAAAGGAGACCACAAACACAGTAAGTTAAACAAAACGAAAAGACAGAAGAAATGTTTAACAAGGGCCTAGAAGAAATAAGTTATTTAAAAGATGGAATCAAGATGCCAGATGCAGGATGAAAACATCAATTCTACTTCTTTCTCCAGGAGAATGGCCAGGTGCAGCTAGAAGAAGAAAGAACTGTTGTTTCCTGTGAAGGGAAAAAAAAACCCTCAGGTATGTGGGTGATACCACTCTAATGGCAGAAAGCTAAGAGGAACTAAAGAGACTCTTGATGAGGGTGAAGGAGGAGAGTGAAAAAGCTGGCTTAAAACTAAATATTAAGAAAACTAAGATCACGGCATTTGGTCCTATCACATCATAGCAAACAGAAGGGGAAAAGGTGGAAGCAGCGAGAGATTTCCTTTTCTTGGGCTCTAAAATCATGCAGATGGTGACTGCAGCCATGAAATTAGAAGATGATTCTTCTTGGCAGGAACACCATCACAGTGTGTTAAAAAGCAAAGATCACTTTTCCAACAAAGGTCCATAAATTCAAGTCTATGGTCCTTCCAGTAGTCATGTATGGATGTGAGAGCAGGACAATAAAGATGGCAGAGAACTGAAGAGCCTGGTGGGCTACAATCCATGGGGTCACAAAGAGTCGGACACGACTGAGTGACTTCACGAGAGCACTGAAGAATTGATGCTTTCAAACTGTGGTGTTGGAGAAGACTCTTGAGAGTCCCCTGGACAGCAAAGAGATCAAACCAGTCAATCGTAAAGAAAGTCAACCTTGAATACCCATTGGAAGAACTGATGCTGAAGCTGAAGCTCCAATACTTTGGCCACCTGATGTGAACAGCCAACTCATTGGGAAAGAAGCTGATCCTGGGAAAGATTGAATGCAAAAGGAGAAGAGGGCAACAGAGGATGAAATGGTTCGATGGCATCACCTAGTCAATAGACCTGAACTTGGGAAACTTCAGGAGATGGTGAGAGACAGGAAAGCCTGGTGAGCTGCAGTCCATGTGGTCACAAAGAGTCAGACATTGTTGTTGGTGACTGAACGACAGCAACAGGAAGAAAAAAGGAATAGACAACCAGCAATGAACAACATTATAACCTAGATTACAAATACACTAGAGGGAACCCATAGTAGATTCTCATGGAAGAATCTCCTCTTAAACCGTACTCTTAGATCTTGAGAGGTTCCCAAGGGGATGAAGGCAGCCCTAGATGCCAGATGTAGGATCAAAACCTCAATTCTACTTCTTTCTCCAGGAGAATGGCCAGGTGCAGCTAGAAGAGGAAAGAACTGTTGTTTCCTGTGCAGGGAAATAAAAAACCTGTATTTAAGAGTTTAAGACAAATTAATGACCTGCACCTCAGGGCCCCAAATGATGTAGGTTACATTACCAAATGTATTGCTTCATAATTAACCCTAGATGTTGAGGCCAGAATGCAGTTGTTGGCTTTCCACATTTCTCATTTATTCAGATCATATGAGAAATAAAAGTTTATACTGGCACAATTAAATGTTTTTGAATCCATGCCATTATCTTCCCTCATTCCACTGTAATATAAACACCATGAAAAGAAGAATCTTTGTCTGTTCTGTCCACTATTCTATCTCTATAACTCTGAACAATATCTGAAATCCAGTAACTTTGTCAACATTTGCTGAATAAATTGATGTAGTTCTCCCACTGAAACATTAATATGTGTAGGTTCTTCTTTTGGAGACTTTCCTTTTACCCTTGTTTGGTTCATATACATGTTTTCTGTCCAAGGAAGGATTTGTGATCTGAATATGGCTTTTATTAATCTTCTACTCAACTGCCTTGACAACTGATTTTTTAATACTGAAAAATATCTCAAGGAATGCTTTCCACTAAAGGACTTGGAGTTTTAAACTTCATGCCGATTTGGCAACAAAATAAATCACACACACATGCTTTAGGGTATGTTTCTTACATAAAAAGAACTGGTAATTTGTCATCCATATAAAACACAGATAGAGGATCAAATTTGTATCAGGATAAATGATAAAGTGTGCTATGCTGTATAACAATCCCACAGAGCTCAGTCATCGATAAAAAAACAAAAATTCCTTTATTTTTTTGCTCTTACTACTTGTCCATCACAGTTCTGTGAATTGGCTGATGGAACAGCTGTTATTTGAAAGACTGCTAGCAGATGTGGTATAGGGAGAAATTATGTGCTCTACCCTAGAACTTGTCACTTGGCTAGATTGCATTTTCTATCACTACACGGGGAGGTACAGATAATCGGGTAATGACTATCACAATGATCACTTAACAAGAGTGTCTTAGATTCATTCTATATCTGGAGGTATTTCATAAGAAACTCAAGAGAATTTTCCTGGAGAAGCAGTGATTTGAAAAAAATATAAGATTGACCATTTTGTAATGTTCAGTTCAGTTGCTCAGTTGTGTCTGACTCTTTGCAACCCCATGGACTGCAGCATGCCAGGCCTCCCTGTCCATCACCAACTCCTGGAGTTTACTCAAGCTCATGTCCATTGAGTTGGTGATGCCATCCAGCCATCTCATCCTCTGTTGTCCCCTTCTCCTCCTGCCTTTCAATCTTTCCCAGTATCAGGATCTTTTCAAATGAGTCAGTTCTTTGCATCAGGTGGCCAAAGTATTGGAGTTTCGGGCCTTCCAATGAATATTAGGACTGATTTCCTTTAGGATGGACTAGTTGGATCTCCTTGCAGTCCAAGGGACTCTCAAGAGTCTCCTCCAACACCACAGTTCAAAAGCATCATTTTTTCAGTGCTCAGCTTTCTCTATAGTCCAACTCTCACATCCATACATGATTACTGGAAAAAACCATAGCTTTGACTAGACAGACCTTTGTTGGCAAAGTAATATCTCTGCTTTATAATATGCTGTCTGGGTTGGTCATAACTTTTCTTCCGAGGAGCAAGTATCTTTTAATTTCATGGCTGCAGTTACCATCTGCAGTGATTTTGGAGCCCCTCAAAATAAAGTCTGTCACTGTTTCCATTGTTTCCCCATCTATTTGCCATGAAGTGATGGGACCAGATGCCATGATCTTAGTTTTCTGAATGTTGAATTTTAAGCCAACTTTTTCACTCTCTTCTTTCACTTTCATCACGAGGTTCTTTAGATCTTCACTTTTGCTTTCAGCTAAGGCTTTGTAACCTTAGCAAACTAGATCTTGCATACAGCACAGGGTGACAATCACAGAATTTTTGGAATCAGAGAGACATGAGTTCACATTTCCGCTCTGCCACTTAACGTGTGGCATTATGTAAGACACTTAATCTCTCCAAGATGAGTATTATCATCTTTAAGATGGATCTACTTCATAGGTAAAATGAAATTGTTGTGAAGATAAAATGAGATCCTATAAAGAAGTGCCAAGCACACAATGTCTGACACATGTTAGAAATTCAATACACATTAGCTTACTTGAAAGATGGATTGTCTTGACATTTTATTAGTTGGTGTCTTTTGGGTTAAGTTTTCTTGGCAGAGGATGCTTTTATGTTCTCAGGAGGTCTAGCAATTAAGACTGCTCAGAGTTCTCTGTGGGCGAATGTTCTTGAAAGAGCAATTCTTTGGAAATGATTCTTTAGCTCACCAGGGTTAGCCTTCATTAATTCTCTGTTTCTACACACAGTCTTTCACATGTGTCTTCCTACTCCAGCTTCTCTGAAAGTCTCAACATTAGAAAGTCCAAACCTTGGATATCCATTGGTATCCCCAAAGATGTTTTCACAACACCTTTGTCTCAGTCCCACCTAAGTTTAATTAAATCAGTTTCTTGAAGAGAGGGGACCTAGACACGCGTATTTCTTAAAGCACTTCTGATTCTAATGAGCAATGATTATGGAGAGCCAGTTCCTACTTATTCTGGCGCTTACTCACCTCTCGAGCTTCATCTACTACTACCCTTCTTTCTCTTGACCACCATGCTCCAGCCATCTTTTGTTCACCAAACATGCCAAGGGCGCTCCTACTTCAGGACCTTTGCATTCATTGTTCTTTCTAAACGGTATCTTCTCAAACTTTAATATACATTTGACTCTTGCACAGTTGAAAGTCTGTGTATAACTTTTGAATCCCCTAAAACTTAACTACTATTAGCCTACTGCTGACCGGAAACCTTAAAGATAACAAAAATGTCCATTAAAACATTTTTTGCATTATATTTACTGTATGCTATATTCTTACAATAAAGTAAGCTAGAGAAAGAACTTATTAAAAGCATAAGGAAGAGGAAACACATTTATAGCACTATACTGTATTATCAATACTCGCAGTTTACATCATCTGTTTATAAGATGGCCTGTCAGTTGCTGTTGCTATAAATAGATTTATGTACATTTTGTGGATGTGTGGTATCTCAGGCGTGCTTAGTCACTCAGTTGTGTCCAACTCTTTGCTACCCCATGGACCGTAGTTTGCCAGGCTCTTCTGTTCATGGAATTTTCCAGGTAAGAAAACTGGAGTGAGTTGCCATACTGTATTTATCAATACTTCAAGTTTATATCATCTGTTTACAAGATGGTCTGTCAGTACAAACATCAATATTATCTTACATGATACAAAATACTGTAGGTGTTATATGTATTACTAATGCTAGACATCAAAAATGAAAAAATGATATGAAAAAGAAAATTTTATTTATATCGTTACAGGTATAATGATTCATGCATTGATAATGAAGAAGCAGAAATATGATTGCTTTATGGTAGCCTAAAGTAAACCACACGATTGCTTCACATAACCTAGCCTATACATTAATGAATGAATCATAAATGTTCTTGGCATATAGTATTACAGTCATATTCATAATACAATACCAGAAATATTATATTTAAAAAACCCTGCTTATTTATGATGATAGACAAATGCAGTTTCTCCAGTTAAAAGAGAGTAAGAAGGGCACAATATATGGTAATGCAATTCTTTGAAAGCAAAGTTATTAAACAGGAAGAATAATCACGATCATCATGAAGTGAAAGTTGCTCAGTCGTGTCCAACTCTTGCGAAGAATAATAGCACATTATTAATTTTACATTAGTTATCACTCACCTTATGCTTATGTAAGGACTTCAGTTTATGATGCCAGAGGGGAAAGTGTAAGCCACTAGCCACTGCCAAAGCCAGGGAGAACACAGGAGGCAGCCGACAAAACGCTGCCCCTGAGGGCTTGACTCCAGAGGTGGCGCTGCCACCAAGCTGTGAGCAGGCACAGGTCACTGTGCAACACTTGCTGGGAGCTTAAGCAACTTGGCTCTTCCTAGGGACCCATGATGCAGGGCCAGTTCCTCTGCGAGAGTGCGAGACACACCTCAGACTACAGCAACATCCAGTAGGTCTCTCCAGCTGCAGGCACTCTCAGTAAGTCCCGATTGTGGCTACCATATGCCAGCCTGACTGAGCAAGTGAGCCCTAATAAGTCTTGGCCTTCACCCCCTCTTGTCTGGGCAGAGAGCAGACACCAGAGGGCAGCATACAAGCAGAGCTGGGTCCCAAACCAAAGCAGAACACCAGGGGCTATGCGACAGAAGAGGAAAGAAATTAGCTCTTGCACCCCAGGTGCAGCAGATTAAATCCCTGAAATTAGCCTGAGACCATGGTCTTTGGGAACTTCCTTCCTTGCACAGATACACAGAAATCTGTAACTCTAAGAGATAATCCACAATAATTATCTCCTAAGATTTTTCTATGTATACACTGAGATAGATAATTCAGAAGGACCTGATGGTCAGCACTCTTCTCATCCTCCTATGGCCAAAAAAAAAAAAAAAAAAAAAAAATAGTGCTGCCCCACCCCATAAATATGTATACCTGAGTCGGGAAGCTGCACGCTGACGACAACCTCAAGATGGCAAATTGAGTGTACTTCACCGCAGCGTCGACAAGATGGTACGAAAAGGAGAGAAAAGCAGTGCCTACTCTCTTATCTCTGACCTCCCTGACTTGGGATGCTATCATGTCCCTGGAGCCTGGACAGGCTTGGGTCCCACTACTGAACTGGGGTGGTTGACACAGCCTGGCGGGGTGCCCTTAGTTGACCCTTTTAATACTGTTTCCTAAGTTCTGGCTGGGACCAGAGTCCCGAAGGGCATCAAGGGCCTCAAGGGATTTGAAGGCAAGGTTCAGCTAGCCTCAACCTCTTCTGGTGCTGGGGATCCCAGTTCAAGCCTTGTTCCGCCTAGCACTAGCACTAGCACCTAAGCACCCTCAGCAGTGTACTGTGGCCCTGGAAAGATTAGCCAGAGCGGGCTGTTTGTGTGACGCTTTACGGGGAAAGATTACTGAGACTCAAGCCCTTCTGGGTTAGCTCAAGGCACACTCCTCCCTATTTCACGGCCCAAGAAGCAAACTTTCCCTACGGTTTTTGTTACACCAGGAATCAAAGGTAGGCCTGAGTAATGCTGCCGCCTTGTGGACATTTTCTGTAACTACAACATTTTCTCCGGTGTTCACTGGCAACTCAAATCAGGAGGGCTGGATTTCTGTTAATGACCCGCCTCAGGAAATGTCCTGCCCCAGGACACTGGAAAAATAATGGAAAAATAAATTCCAAACACAGCCGACTTTCAATAACCCAATTGTCAAAGACAAATTCTCCTGACAACCTTTTAGGGGGAAAAAAAATGCCAAAACAAAATCAAACCTCCACAACAGGACAAGATACTAAGGATCCCTAATTGCTGGAGGAGTGCCATTCAAAACGACAATGGGAAATCAAATCCCACTAGTCATAGTGGTCATCATCACTAATCTACAACTGATAATGTGGGAGAGAGCCTGGAGGAAAAAGAATCTCCCTAAGCTGTCTCTGGAAATACACATTGGCAACAGTCAATATAATGGACAGTTTCTGAAAGCCTGGAAAAAAAAAAAACTCTCAGAGAGATTAAAACTAGGATCTGACATTCCCACACCTTGGTCTTTATCCTGAGAAAACCATTGATCAAAAGGCACAGACAGCCCAGCAAAGCTTCAGCACTGCTTCTAATAGCCAGGATACACGACTAGCAAAATCTCCAATGAGGGATCAAGCTGTGGTACCTATATACAGTAGACTGTTTCTCACTCATAAAAAACCATCACTGAAATTAGGTAATTATGACAGTAGTAGCCACAGGGATGATCCTTGAAGGATCCACACACTAAGGGAAGTCTGTCAGGCAGAGGAAGACCACGATTTATGAGGTATCTTCCGGCAAAATAAAAGTAGACATATAAGGCAACAAACTTACAGTCTTTGAATTCTCAGAGTTTGAATTCTGAGAATTCAAAGGAAGGATTCCAGAGAAATGTAAGTGATGGCCTAGGAATGAATTAGGATGTCAGTGCCTACATACACAAGAAATCTGCACTGTAATAGACAATCTACAGTGATTATTCCATTTCTCTCTTTCTATCTTCCATATATAGACAGCAATCCGTATCTCTAAAGACAGAAGTCTGTGTCTCTAAGAGATAATCCACAAAAATTATCTTCTAACTTCCTTCTTTATGTACACAGAAAAGTGTATCTGAAATATATAATTCACAAGGACCTGATGCTTGGCACTCTTCTCGACCTTCTACGGTAAACAGTTCAAAACTGCAATAGAGATAAACCATGGATATGTTATACTTGAATCAGTAGCTGTACACTGGGGACAAGCACAGCACTGCAAATCGACTATACTCCAACATAGCATCAGCATGGTGCTAAAGAAAAAGAAAGAAAAGCAATGCCTGCTTTATTCCCTCCGATCTCCCTGACTTGGGGTGTGATCCATCCTGGAGCCTGTGCAGGCTTGGGTCTCCAGGCTAGACTGCTGCGTTTTTGAGACAGCTCGTCAGGGTGTTCGTTGAGCCCTTTTTAAGCCTATACAGTCTGCTGTGATCTGGTTGGGACCACAGACCCGAGTGGGATCAAGTCCTCAAAGACCTTGGGGGCAATAGTCACCTAACCTCCAGTCTCCTGGTGCTGGAGACTCCTAGCTCAAGCCTCCTTCCAGAGAGTACAGACTCCTTAGGCACTGAAGCACAGTCAGCAAGGTGCTCTGGCTCCCGTTGGGGTTAGTCTGGAAGCCGTGTGTGTGTGATGCTTTAGGGGGAATAAGTAGTGAGACACAACCCCTTAAATGTTCACTCAGGTACATTCCACTCTCTTTCATAACCCTAGCCACCTTTCCCTAATGCTCCGTTTGCCCCAGGAACTGGAGTGGTCAGGGAAAAGTGCTGCCACCTTGTGGACATCTTTTGCAACTACAACTTGACCAAAGGCGTTTACTGGCACCTCCAATTCACAAGGAGGCGCGGGGGGGCGGGGCGGAGGGGCTGCTGTCAATGACAGCTTGCCTCAAGAAAGGTTCTGGGGTAAATATTAGAGAAAAAAGTTGCAAACACACCCAACTTGCAAGATGCCAGTCGAAATGTAACCACACATGCCTAAAGGAAAAACAGTAAAAGGAAAAATACCCTAACCACCACAAGACAAGACGCTCAGCATCCCTAATTATTGCAGGAGGAAAGCTAATCAAAACGACAACAAGAAATCAAATCCCACCAGTCAGAAAGGCCATTCTCATAAGTCAATATATATGGGAGGGAGCAGGGAGGAATGGGGAGCCACCCACATGTTCAACAGAATGAACACTAGCAACAGCTGCTGAACTGACAGCCGCTGCACTGCAGAAAAAGATTTTTTTCAAGAGAGCTAACCCTAGGATCTGACATTTCCACATCTCAGCCTATATTCTGAGAAAGCCGTTATTCAAAAAGTCACATGCACTTCAACGTTCACTTCAGCACTACTTACAAGAGCTAAGACACAGACCGAGCAAAATGTCCACTGATAGATTAAAGCTCAAAAAAGAGCTAGTATTTATAGGCAAGGGACTATTATTCAGCAATGAAAAGCTGGCACTGAAATTATGAAATTATTCCACTTGTAGCCATAGAAATGGATGCTGGAGGATCACATTCTAAGCCAAATCAGCCAGGGGAAGACAAGAGTATATGGTGTTTCTTCTAGGCAAAATTTAAAAAGAGATATAAAGAAAGTAAATTACAACACACAAATTGATTCTGAGAATTCAAACACAAGAATTTAAAAAAAAATAAAGGACAGGCCAACGAATTAATTAGGAGGTTGGGAATAACACATACTCCGAAATTTGTGTCTGTACTAGATGCTCCACAAGGACCTGATGATGAGCACAGGGAACGATGCTCACCTTCTGCAAAACCCTTTATGGCAAAAGAATACAAACAGAACAGATATGCTGTATGTATAGTTCATAAATGAATCAGGCAGCTGTACACTAATGACAAACAGAAAGCCACAAAATTAATATACTCCAACATAGCATAGGCATGAAATTAAAGACAATAAAAACATTGCCTTGTTTATTCCATCCAACCTTCCTGACTTGCACTGCTATTCCATCCCTGAAGCCTGAGCAGGCTTGTGTCCCATTGCTGGATTGAGGTGAAGTTGAGACAGCTAAGCAACGAGCCCTTAATTGAGACCCCTCTTAAACCTCTTCTGTCTGGTTTCCCTGACTGAGACCAGAGTCCCTAATGCTCCCTAAGGCTGAGGATCTGACCCTCTATCTTCCAGGACCTTGGAAAGGTTATCCAGCCCCCAGGACCTCTGGTGTTGGGGTTCCCAACTCAAGCTTCCTTCTTGAAAGTTCAGCTTCCTAGGCCCATTAGCAGGGTGCTGTGGCCCCAGTTGGAATGAGTCTGGAGAGGAGGGGTGAAGATTTAGGGGGAAGAAGTGAGACACAATCCCTTAAAGTGTTGTTTAGGCATATTCCACTTCAATTCACAGCCCAGGAAGCCAAGTTGCCCTAAGGCGCTGGTTGCCCAAGGAACCAGGGGTGGCCCAGGGGAAGTGCTGCCTCCTTGTGGACACTTTCTGTAACTACAACTGCACCTCCGGCGCTTACTGGCAGCTGTTTCTCAAGCGTTCACTTCAGTTCAGTCGCTCAGTCGTGTCCCACTCTTTGCGACCCCATGAATCACAGCACGCCAGGCCTCCCTGTCCATCACCAACTCCCGGAGTTCACTCAGACTCGGGTCCATCGAGTCAGTGATGCCATCCAGCCATCTCATCCTCTGTTGTCCCCTTTTCCTCCTGCCTTCAATCCCTCCCAGCATCAGAGTCTTTTCCAATGAGTCAACTCTTCGCATGAGGTGTCCAAAGTACTAGAGTTTCAGCTTTAGCATCATTCCTTCCAAAGAAATCCCAGGGTTGATCTCCTTCAGAATGGACTGGTTGGATCTCCTTGCAGTCCAAGGGACTCTCTTGTCTTCTCCAACACCACAGTTCAAAAGCATCAATTCTTCAGCGCTCAGCCTTCTTCACAGTCCAACTCTCACATCCATACATGACTACTGGAAAAACCATATCCTTGACTAGATGGACCTTAGTCGGCAAAGTAATGTCTCTGCTTTTGAATATGCTATCTAGGTTGGTCATAACTTTTCTTCCAAAGAGTAAGCGTCTTTTAATTTCATGGCTGCAGTCACCATCTGCAGTGATTTTGGAGCCCCCCCAAATAAAGTCTGACACTGTTTCCACTGTTTCCCCATCTATTTCCCATGAAGTAATGGGACCAGATGCCATGATCTTCGTTTTCTGAATGTTGAGCTTTAAGCCAACTTTTTCACTCTCCTCTTTCACTTTCATCAAGAGGCTTTTTAGCTCCTCTTCACTTTCTGCCATAAGGGTGGTGTCATCTGCATATCTGAGGTTATTGATATTTCTCCCGGCAGTCTTGATTCCAGCTTGTGTTTCTTCCAGTCCAGCATTTCTCATGATGTACTCTGCATATTAGTTAAATAAGCAGGGTGACAATATACAACCTTGGCATACTCCTTTTCCTATTTGGAACCAGTCTGTTGTTCCATGTCCAGAAATAACTGTTGCTTCCTGACCTGCACACAGATTTCTCGAGAGGCAGGTCAAGTGGTCTGGTATTCCCATCTCTCTCAGAATTTTCCACAGTTTATTGTGATCCACACAGTCAAAGGCTTTGGCATAGTCAATAAAGCAGAAATAGATGTTTTTCTGGAACCCTTTTGCTTTTTTGATGATCCAGCAAATGTTGGCAATTCGATCTCTGGTTCCTCTGCCTTTTCTAAAACCAGCTTGAACATCTGGAAGTTCACAGTTCATGTATTGCTGAAGCCTGGCTTGGAGAATTTTGAGCATTACTTTACTAGCATGTGAGATGAGTGCAATTGTGCAGTAGTTTGAGCATTCTTTGGCATTGCCTTTCTTTGGAATTGGAATGAAAACTGACCTTTTCCAGTCCTGTGGCCACTGCTGAATTTTCCAAATGTGCTGGCATATTGAGTGCAGCACTTTCACAGCATCATCTTTCAGGATTTGAAATAGCTCAATAGGGATTCCATCATCTCCACTAGCTTTGTTCCTAGTGATGCTTTCTAAGGCCCACTTGACTTCACATTCCAGGATGTCTGGCTCTAGAGGAGTGATCACACCGTTGTGATTATCTGTGTTGTGAAGATCTTTTTTGTACAGTTTTTCTGTGTATTCTTGCCACCTCTTCTTAATATCTTCTGCTTCTCAAGCATTGGGGTCTGTCAATGACAGCTGTCCTCAAGACATGTCCTGGGGCAGGAATTGCAGAAATAAATTTGAAACACAACCGGCTTTCAGGAAGCCAACTGCCACAGGTAAATTTTCTTCACACCGTTCATGGAAAAAACAAAGACCCAAACGTCCACCACAGGACAAGATGCTCAGCATTCCTATTTACTTCAGGAATGCCAGTCAAAATGAAAACAAGAAATCAAGTCCCATCAGAGCATCCTCAGGAGGTACACTAAAGGCAAGAGAGCCTGAGGAAAGGGAACACCCCTACACAGTAGGTGGGAAGGCACTCTGACAACATCCGGTATAATGGACAGTCTCTGAATGCCTGAAAATACACCGTCAAGAGAGGCTAGGCCTAGGATCTGACATTCCCATGTCTGGGCCTCGATCCAGAGAAATCCATCATTCAAAAAGACACATGCATCCTAACTAGCACTGCAGCACTACTAACAACAGCTGACACAGAGAGACAGCAAACTCTTCACTGACAGATAAAGTTTAAATAAGATGCGCTACACATATACGACGGACTATTCGCCATAAAACCAAAAGTTAAGTGAGGAAATTGTGCCACTGGTAGCCACAGGGATAGATCTAGAAGGATCATATCCTAAAGGAATTCAGCCAAACAAAGGAAGGTGGTAACATAAGGTGTCTCTTCTAGGCAAAATCAAAAAAGTGAAACAAAAGAAAGAATTTACAACCCAAAGACAGACTGAGAATTCAAATTCAAACCAAGAGTTCAAGAAAAAGTGAAGGGCCTGGGATAAACTAGGAGGTTGGGACTACTATAGACACAGAAATCTGTGTCTATAATAGTAATCCACAAGGATTATCAGCTTCCTTCCTTCCTCCCTCCCACATACAGAAATCTCTCTCTCTCACCTATAAACATGGAAACAGGCATCTCTAAGACTTAGATACTCCACATAGACTATTTTCTTCCTTCCTTCCTCATATGCACAGAACAGTGTATGTGAGATAGATAACCCACAAGGACCAGATGCTCAGCACTTTGCTCGACCTTCTGCAAAACACTCTATGGCAAAAGAACCCCAGAAAGACGAGAGACTCTCCATGGATACGTCATACCTACACTGACAACAAGCAGAGGGTGGCAGATTGACTCTACTCCTACACAGCGTCGGCATGAAGTCAAAGGAGAGGGGAGAAACTCAGTGCCAACTTTATTCCTTCCAGCCTCCCTCATTTGGGCTTCAATAGCATCCCAGGAGCCTGAGTAGGCTTGAGTCCGAAGGCTGGACTGGGGTGGGGTCCAGACAGCCTGGCAAGGTGCCCTTCACGGAGCCCCTTTTTAGTTATTATTATTATTTCTGAGCCCCTTGAAAATCACAACTGTTGGCTTGTCTTGGCTGGGACCAGAGTCCTGAGTGGGAACAAAGCCTGGAGGCTCGTGGAGGCAACAGTCACCTAGCCTGCACATCTCCTCGTGCTGGGGTTCCCAGCTCAAGCCTTCTTCCTGAAAGTGCAGCCTTCTAGCACCTAAGTACCCTCAGCTGGGTGCTGTGGTCCCGGTTGAGATTAGTCTGGGGGTCGGGTGTGTGGAGCTTTAGGGGGAAGAAGCAGTGAGAAACAAGGCTGCAGGTATTTTGCTCTGGGACATTCCACTCCAATTCACAGCCCAGGAAGCCCACTTTCCCTAAGGCTCTGGTTGTCTGAGGAACCAGAGGCCGGCAGGGGAAAGTACTGCCGCCACCGTGTGGAGACTTCCTGTAATGACAACAGCACCACCTGTGCTTAATGGCACTTGTACTTCAAATGTCCTTGTTGTTCAGTCTCTCAGTTGTGTCCGACTCTTTGAGACCCCATGGACTGCAGCACGCCAGGCCTCCCTGTCCTTCACTATCTCCTGGAGCTTGCTCAAACTCATGTTTGAGTTGGTGATGCCATCCAACCATTTCATCCTCTGTCGTCTCCTTCTCCTGACTTCAATCTTTCCCAGCATCAGGGTCTTTTTCAGTGAGTCAGGTCTTTGCATCAGGTGGCCAAAGTATTGGAGTTTTAGCTTCAGCATCAGTCCAATGCATCAGTCCATCAGTCCAATATCAATATTCCAATGAATATTCAGGACTGATTTCCTTTAGGATTGACTGGTTGGATCTCTTTGCAGTCTAAGGGACTCTCAAGAGTCTTCTCCAACACCACAGTTCAAAAACATCAATTCTTTGGTGTTCAGCCATCTTTATGGTCCACCTTTCACCTCCATACATGACTATTGGAAAAACCATAGCTTTGACGAGACAAGCCTTTGTCAGGAAAGTAATGTCTCTGCTTTTTAATAAGCTGTCTAGATTTGTTATAGCTTTTATTCCAAGGAGCAAGTGTCTTTTAATTTCATGGCTGCAGTCATCATCTACAGTGATTTTGGAGCTCAAGAAAATAAAGTCTGTCACTGTTTCTATTATTTCTCCATCTATTTGCCATGAAGTCATGGGACCAGATATCATAATCTTCATTTTTTGAATGTTGAGTTTTAAGCCAACATTCAAATGTCCTGGGGTGTTGTAAATGACAGCTACGCTGGGGCCATTTCCTGGGGTGGGCTCTGCAGAAAGAAATTCCAAACACAATGGACTTTTAGGAAGCCAAAAGTAAAGGGAAATTTTCCGCATGTCCTTTAAGGAATAAAAAAAAACAATATAAAACCCAAATCTCCACCACAGGCCAAGATGCTCTGCATCCCTAATTATTGTGGGAATGCCAATCAAAAATGACAACCAGAAATCGAAACCCACCCTTCAGATTGGGCATCCTCACAAATCTACAAGCAAGAAATGTGGGAGAGAGCCTTGAGTAAAAACAACTCCCTACACAATAGGTGGGAAGGTAGTCTGGGAACACACAGGATAATTGACAGTCTCCAAATGCCTGAAAATAAACTATCGAGAGAGGCTAGGTCTAGGATCTAACATTATCCCATCTGGTCCTAGATCCCGAGAAATCCATCATTCAAAAGACACATGCACCCCAATGAGCACTGCAGCACCACCTAGAAGAGGCAACGCCAATAAACAGCAAAATCCTCACCGACAGATTAAAGCTTCAACAAGATGTGCTCCACGTGTATGATGGACTCTCACTCAGTCATATCAAAACAACACTAAATGAGGAAATTGGTCCCCGGGAGCTGATCGGGCCTACATGATCTCTTCAAGAAATTTTCTTGAAGAAATAGAGATCTCTTCAAGAAAATCTGCGATACCAAGGGGATATTTCATGCAAAGATGGGCACAATAAAGGATAAAAATGGTAGGGATCTAACAGAAGCAGAAGATATTAAGAAGAGGTGGCAAGAATACACAGAAGAACTGTACAAAAAAAGATCTTCATAACCCAGATGACCACGATGGTGTGATCAGTCACCTAGAGCCAGACATCTTGGAGTGTGAAGTCAATGGGCCTTAGGAAGCATCACTAGGGGAGGCGATGGAATTCCAGTTGAGCTATTTCAGATTCTAAAAGACGATGCTGTGAAAGTGCTATACTCAACGTGCCAGCAAATTTGGAAAACTCAGCAGTGGCCATAGCACTGGAAAAGGTCAGCTTTCATTCCAGTCCTAAAGAAGGGCAATGCCAAAGAATGCTCAAACTACCACACAGTTTTACTCATATCACAGGCTAGCAGAGTAATGCTCAAAATTTTCCAAGCCAGGCTTCAACAGTAGGTGAATGTGAACTTCCAGATGTTCAAACTGGATTTAGAAAAGGCAGAGGAACAAGAGATCGAATTGCCAACATCTGATGGATCAGAGAAAAAGCAAGAAAGTTCCAGAAAAACATCTATTTCTGTTTTATTGACTATGCCAAAGCCTTTGACTGTGTAGATCACAATAGTTCAGTTCAGTTCAGTCGCTCAGTCATGTCCGACTCTTTGCAACCCCATGGACTGCAGCACGCCAGGCCTCCCTGTCCATCACCAACACCCAGAGCTTACTCAAACTCATGTCCATTGAGTCAGTGATGGCATCCAACCATCTCATCCTTTGTCATCCACTTCTCCCGCCTTCACTCTTTCCCAGCACCAGGGTCTTTTCCAGTGAGTCAGTTCTTCACATCAGGTGGCCAAAGTATTGTAGTTTCAGCTTCAGCATCAGTCCTTCCAATGAATATTCAGGACTGATTTCCTTTAGGATGGACTGGTTGGATCTCCTTGCTGTACAAGGGATTCTCAAGTCTTCTCCAACACCGCAGTTTTAAAGCATCAATTCTTCAGCACTGTTTTCTTTATAGTCTTTAGAGTCCAATTCTCACATCCATACATGACTACTAGAAAACCATAGCTTTGACTAGATGGATCTTTGTTGACAAAGTAAGGTCAACAAAGTAATATGCTGTCTAGGTTGGTCATAACTTTTCTTCCAAGGAGCAAGTGTATTTTAATTCCCTGGCTGCAGTCACCATCTGCAGTGAGTTTGCAGCCCCCCAAAATAAAGTCTGTTACTATTTCCATTGTTTCCCCATCTGTTTCCCATGAAGTGATGGGACCAGGTGCCATGATCTTCGTTTTCTGAATGTTGAGTTTTAAGCCAACTTTTTTACTCTCCTCTTTCACTTTCATCAAGAGGCTCTTTAGTTCTTCTTCATTTTCTGCCACAATGGTGGTATCATCTGCATATCTGAGGTTATTGATATTTTCCCCAGCAATCTTGATTCCAGCTTGTGCTTTATCCAGCTCAGCATTTCTCATGATGTACTCTGCATATAAGTTTAATAAGCAGGGTGACAATATACAGCCTTGATGTACTCCTTTCCCGATTTGAAACTAGTCTGTTGTTCCATGTCCAGTTCTAATAAACTGGACACAATAAAATATGGAAAATTCTTAAAGAGTTGGGAATACCAGACTACTTGACCTGCCTCCTGAGAAATCTGTATGCAGGTCAAGAAGCAACAGTTAGAACTGGACAAGGCTGTATATTGTCACCAAAATTGAGAAAGACACATGTATCCCATTGTTCACTGCTCTCTCTTTTAATGAGATGCTTGGGATGTCTGCAGGATGCACGCAGAGAGTCATGGGCACTGCGGGAAGGCTTGGCTGGAACTGGGGCGTCTGACTCTGTGTGGTCCAGCTGCACAGGTGAGAGTGGGAGGGAGGCCCCACTTCCAGGTCACCTGGGCTTTTCCAGAGCTGCTATGTCCCCCGTAACATGGCAGCCACTTCTGCCTAACAAGGGTCCCAAGGGGAGGCAGAGGAAGTGGCCAGTTCCATATCAGGAAAAGAGTACATCAAGGCTGTACATCGTCACCCTGCTTATTTAACTTCTATGCAGAGTATATCACTGAAATGCTGGGCTGGATGAATCACAAGCTGGAATCAAGGTTGCCAGAAGAAATATCAATAACCTTAGATATGCAGATGACATCACCTTTATGGCAGAAAGTGAAGAGGAACTAAGGAGCCTCTTGATAAGGGTGAAACATGTGAGTGAAAAAGCTGGCTTAAAATTCAACATTCAAAAAACGAAGATTATGGCATCCTATCCCATGATTTCATGGCAAATAGATGGGGAAACAATGGAAACAATGACAGACTTTATTTTGGAGGGCTCCAAAATCACTGCAGATGGTGACTGCAGCCACGAAATTAAAAAATGCTTGCTCCTTGGAAGAAAAGCTATGACCAACCTAGACAGCATATTAAAAAGCAGAGACATTACTTTGCTGACAAATGTCTGTCTAGTTAAAGCTACAGTTTTTCCAGTAGTCATGTGTGGATACGAGAGTTGGGCCATAAAGAAGTCTGAGCACTGAAGAATTGATGCTTTCAAACTGTGGTGTTGGAGAAGACTCTTGAGAGTCCCTTGGACTGCAAGCAGATCAAACCAGTAAATTCTAAAGGAAATCAGTCCTGAAAATTCATTGGAAGGACTGATGCTGAAGCTGAAACTGCAATACTTTGGCCACCTGATGTGAAGAGCTGACTCATTGGAAAAGACCCTGATGCTGGGAAAGATTGAGAGCAGGAGGAGAAGGGGATGACAGAGGATGAGATGGTTGGATGGCATCACTGACTTAATGGACATGAACTTCAGCTAACTCCGGGAGATGATGAAGGACAGGGAAGCGTGGTGTGCTGCAGTCCGTGGGGTCCCAAAAACTCAGACACAACGGAGTGACTGAACAATAACAAATCTATGGAAAAACGTAAAAGTCCATATTCATTGTGAGCTGCTCTTATGTCTAAATTAAAATGTTCCTATTGGGATGGATAGCAATGCATTTTCACTTGTTCTGTTTTGGATGAAGGATAATGCCTGTCCACTGCCTCCCAACGATAATGGCAAAGGTGAGCAATGAGCAGAGAAAAGAGAAAGAGGTGAAAAGGCAGGACTGGAAAGGGAAGAGAAGAGCCCATAGTCAGTTATTGGACCAGACCTCCTGCTCTTTGGGCTACCGTCACCATCAGGCATCAGGGAGGAAAGCAAGGGGATGGAATTCATTAAAGTAAGGAGCTCAGAATCTACCTGCAGTGTGGGAGATCCCGGTTTGATTCCTGGGTTGGGAAGATCCCCTGGAGAAGGGATAGGCTACCCACTCCAGTATTCTGGCCTGGAGAATCCCATGGACTGTAGAGTCCAGTCCATAGGGTCACAAAGAGTCAGACACGACTGAGTGACTTTCACTTTCAAGGAGCTTGGGAAGTCACAGAGATTCAGAGTCAGTGGGAGGAGAGAGCTTGCTGTTACCTTTCCTGAATCCCTTGGTCTCTGGTTGACAGAAGATTATGCTCAGTGACACGTATGTACATCAGTGACCCTTCCGTGCTCATGAGGTGCATTATGTGTTAGCAGCAGTGAACTCAAGCCTCGCAGTTTCTTGTGAGACAAATCACTTACCATACTGTCTCAGGGCATCTGAGGTGTCTCGTTTTTTTCATTCTCTTTTATCAAACTGCCTGAGCCTAATGGGCAAAAGAACTGTGTGGTTTAGTTTGTCAGAGAAGAGTTCAAATAAATGGAAAGAATGTTTGAAATACCTCTGCTATTTTAACACAGAAATGCAAGAGCGACCAAAGTTTGGGTTATTTAAAAATCATTCCTTTCAAAAAGAAAGACCTAACTACTTCCAAATAATTGGGAACATGTTATTTCATAATCGGATTTTTGGTGGTATTATTTTTGTTCTGCTAATGCGATGAGGGGCTTCCCCAGTGGCTTAGACGGCAAATTAAAAAGAAACTGAAGTTATGTTTCTAGAATTTAATCAGGGCACAATGGTGAGAAAGCAGAAATAACATAACAGCAAAATAGAAAATATATTCCGTTCACCTGCAACCGACAGCACGTTGCCTATCAGTGTTACTATAATAAGAAGTAAAGGTTAATTTAAAAAAGAATAAGGAGAAACACAAAAGCTTTGGGGTTTTCATTCAGGTACATTCCACATTAAATTACAGCCCTGAATTAAAACTCTCAAAAGCTTTCGTTTCCCAGGTACTCACAATTGGGCTTGAGAAAAGCCTGTAGTCTTGTGGCCATTCCCTGCAATAGCAACTGTCAAAGATTTGCTTGTGAGTCCTTGTTCAGTCACTCAGTGGTGTCCGATACAAATTATGATTTGTAATATGTCTGATACATAATTATGATTATGAAATAATTATACCGATTATTTATGATACAAATTATTCATGGCGCATACAGCTCACTGTGGGGCTTCAGCGTAGCGGGTCGCCAGGCTCGGCCAGGCCCCAGTGCAGGGAAAGCGGGTCCAGGGTCCAGAAGACAACCTTTCAAGGGAGGTGCTCAATCCTGAATAGGATTCAATTTAGAGACGTTAACACTTAGGTTACCTCTTAGAGGATGTTGGGAGTTTTCCAGGCAGTCAGGAAAGAACAACGTGTGCAGAAAAGATGAACAGAAATAATCACAAATGACTCTGCATACCTAAGGTGAAGAAGTGTTTGGGTATAAGAGAAGGTGAGGGCGATTTACAAGGTTCATATTAGGAGCACTTCTGTGTACCATCTCAGAGGCTTTGAGTTTTGCACATAGGAACTGAGGAAACACTGAAACTTCAGGAAGGCAGGTTAGTGTTTGAAGGAAGACCCCCTGAAGACAGAAGGCTTCTCAGGGGGCTGATCTAGATGGCTCCAATAAGACCTAATTTTTATTTTTTAATTTAAAATTTTATTTTATTATTTTTCCAGCTTTATAGAGAAATAATTGACGTACATCACTGTATAAGTTTAAGGCATAACAGCATGACAGTTTTGATTGATACGTGTTGTGAAATGATTACCACAGTAGGCTTAGCTAACATCCATCTTATTCATCATTTTCTTATCTCATGATAAGAGTACACCATAAAGCTTTAGAAGATTCATGTATCTTCAGCTGAGCTGTGCTCATTCTAATACCTTTGAACAGAATTGTAACTGTCTCATTATTTTTCTTTACTTTCTTTTATTGGAGTATAGTTAGTTTCTTTCCATTGTTGTGTTAGTTTCTGCTATACAGCAAAGTGAATCAGCCACATGTATGCACATATCCCCTCTTTTTTGGATTTCCTTCCCATTTAAGTCACCACAGAGCACTGAGTAGAGAGTTTCCTGTGCTACATAGTAGGTTCTCATTAGTTGTCTATTTTATACTTTAAAGCCTTGTCCTGGCAAAGGGGCAGGGCAATGTCTCCTGCATTGCAGGCAGATTCTATACGGCCTGCAATAACTCAATGAAGCTACGAGCCATGCCATGCAGGGCTGCCCAAGACAGACAGGCCATAGGGAAGAGTTCTGACAAAATGTGGCCCGTTGGAGAAGAAAATGGCAACCCACTCCAATATTCTTGCCTGGCAAACCCCATGAACAGTATGAAAAGGCAGCAGTTAGTCCATGGGATCACAAAGAGTTGGATACAACTTAGCAACTGAACAGAAACAAAGTGAATATAAGACCCAATTAAAAAAAAAAAGGTATTTCCTGTTACTTTTATTGAAGTACAATGGAAATATCTAGATTACTGGTAGTTACTGTTCCTTAAACTGTTTCATTGAAGTACTGAAGGGTAATTGTCATATGCATGGGTGCGTGCTTTAGTCATGTCCTACTCTTTGTGATCCCACAGACTGTAGCCAGCCAGGCTCCTCTGTCCATGGGATTCTCCAGGTGAGAATACCAGAATGGGTTGCTGTTATGGTCTTTGCAGACCAGGACCCAGGGATGAGAGTCAATGAAGAGAAAGCGATGAAAAGAAGGATGCGGGGGACCTAAGTCTCGAGTGAAATGGGGTGCTTTATTTTAGGCAGCGTGTGCATATATATTGTTATACAAGGAAGCTTCAGGCAGAAAATAAAGTTGAGCAAAAACACCGAAACCAGACTCATAACTACAGTAACTAAGGAAATAACAATCGTCACAGGGCCATAACAACAGTAACTAGGGGCATAACAATGTCACAGGGCCAGAAGACAATCTGTATCTTGAGAAATAGGAACATGACTAAGTAGTTTTACAGAAAAGTAAAAGTTTACTAAAAGGAATCCAGGTATGTGCTCTGTCTCATGACCTTAGTCCTGAGATCTGTGTGCAGCTCTGCTCGTTCCTGTTTTCCAGGAACTGATAAGGAACAGAGGGCCTTTGTGAAACAGAAAACAACATATCCCTGGGATTCTCCAGGCAAGAACACTGGCGTGGGCTGCCATTTCCTTCTCCACTGCATGAAAGTGAAAAGTGAAAGTGAAGTCGCTCAGTTGTATCTGACTCTTTGCGATCCCATGGACTGCAGCCCACCAGGCTCCTCCATCCATGGGATTTTCCAGGCAAGAGTACTGGAGTGGGGTGCCATTGCCTTCTCCGAAAACAACATATAGGATTCCTTAAAATTAAACATTCCTGGTGGAAGTGATTATCCGGAAGCAGCATGGCTGCTCCCCTCAATTGACCTGGCTCTACCTGGTGAACTGCTGACGAGATGCAGTCGGACGATGTTATCTGGGATACACTAGGAAACAAGCAATTTTTTTCCTTCAAAATAAGAACCAAGACTCAGAGTTTCTGCAGAAATGAATATAGCCTGACTGGACTGTGTAATCGGTCATCCTGTCCCCTGGCAAACAGTCAGTATGCCACTATCAAAGAAGAGAAAGAACAGTGCTACTTGTATATGAAGGTTATAGAGCGAACAGCTTTCCCCAGGCGTCTCTGGGAATGGGTCCGGCTTCATAAAAACTATGAGAAAGCACTGGAGCAAATAGATGAAAACTTAATTTACTGGCCGCGTTTCATTCAACACAAATGTAAGCAGAGATTCACCAAGATCACCCAGTACCTGATTCGAATTCGAAAACTTACACTTAAGCGACAGAAGAAACTTGTTCCTTTGAGTAAGAAGGTGGAGCGGAGGGAAAAACGAAGAGAGGAAAAGGCATTAATAGCCGCTCAGCTGGACAATGCCATTGAAAAAGAGTTGCTGGAGAGCCCGAAACAGGATACGTACGGTGACATCTACAACTTCCCCATCCACGCCTTCGACAAGGCCCTGGAAGAGCAGGAGGCAGAGAGTGACTCTTCAGATGCTGAGGAAAAAGACAATGAAGAAGAAGTGGGCAAAAGAGAGTTTGTGGAAGATGATGAAGTGGATGAGAGTGACATAAGTGATTTTGAGGATATGGATAAACTGGATGCCAGCAGTGATGAAGATCAGGATGGTAAATCCTCCAGTGAAGAAGAAGAAAAAGCCCTTGATGCCAAACACAAAGGCAAAGCGCCTCTGAAAGGGCCTTTGAGGAGGAAAAGAGCCTACATAGAGATAGAGTATGAGCAAGAGACAGAGCCCGTGGCCAAGGCCAGAACCACGTGACTTCCCTTCAGACACTTGTAAAGAGGACTGAACATCTTCCTCTTTTACATCTTAAACACAAAACACTTCTGGGTTTTGCTCTTCTTCTTGTTTGTTTTTTTTTTTTAAACACAATATTTGTGTTTTTAATATTTATGCTAGTTCTGTGGGGCAAGGAGGGAGTGGAGAAAAGCCTAAATTGTGAATATTTTTATAGCCTTGTTACATGACATGTGCTGAAGTAACAGCTTGAGCCCAAGAAGCATAAGGGATGAGTCTGTGGGTATAAATATTTCTAAATTTAAGTGTTAAAAAAAATTTAAACATTCCCTGACAGGTTGCCATTTCCTCCTCCAGGGGATCTTCCTGATCAGGGATCAAACCCGCGTCTCCTGTAGTTCCTGCATTGCAGGCGGATTTTTTACCTACCGAGCCACTAGGGGAGGCCTGTAATTGCTATATCAACAATGACGTGCTGTGCTGTGCTTAGTTGCTCAGTCGTGTCTGACTCTGTGAGACCCCATGGACTGTAGCCCGCCAGGCTCCCCTGTCCATGCGGATTCTCCAGGTAAGAATACTGGAGTGGGTTACCATGCCCTCCTCCAGGGGATCTTCCCGACCCAGGGATCAAACTCAGGTCTGTTGCACTGTAGGCAGATTCTTTACCGTCTGAGCCACCAGGAAAGCCCATTAACAATGACAGATTGAAGGAAAACAGTAAAGCTCTATTTGATCAGCTGTGCTTGGTGTGTCCCACAGGACAGAGTGACTCAGAGATGGAGGAGTGAAGTGTATTTCTAAATTCATGTTTGGGAAAACTGGGACTGATGGTACTGTTAGCTCCACACACACTTCATGCCTCACTCTCATCTCCATGACCTAAACCAGATGGAATCTAAGATACCACATTGCAGTGGAGAAAAGTACATAAAAAATGGAACCACAGAGAATTTATTTCAAGTAGTAAATGCTCAAGCACAAGACCAAAATGTATCATAAAAGGAAGGACAGTAGCAATTGGATGAATCAAAAATACTGAGTCCAGGGACTTCCCTGGTGGCTCAGTGGCTAAGACTCCATGCTCCCAATGAAGGGGGTGTGGGTTCAACCCCACATGCCACAGCTAAAGAACTTGCATGCTGCCATGAAGGTGAAAGATTCCACATGCTGCAACTAAGAGCTAGGGCCGCCAAATAAATTTCAAAATAAGTTTTAAGAAAAAAAATATTGAGTCCATTTTTACTAAGTAAGAATATTGAGTAATGTTAGATGATTGCAAAGAAATGTTACAAGATGGTGAAATGTCCTGAAAGAAAATATTATTGTAACACAACATTTAAAAACTTCAGATAAACAAGGACTATAACCATCATTTTATTGCAAGAAAACTATGTATGCCATAGCTGACAAAAATGGTCCTTATTTTTCTCATGTAACTGGCTCTCTTTTTGTCATGTTCTGCCAACTAAAAAGCCCACTGAGATGCTTCCTGAAGGTTTGCAGCAGGCTGAGCCTGGTTATTTTTCCAAGTGGAAACAACTTGCTTGACTTAAGTATCTTGACTTATAAAAATTTGTTACAACACATTCCTAAAGTGTAGAGTTGGGAGCTGTGACAATTTCCACAATTATAATGTAATGGGATCCAAAATGGAAATATTTTGGTTCATGTTACATAAATGCCAAGAGAATAGTAGAGGTTCATCTCTGTACTTACTATTAAAAATTCATCAGCAGCAGAAATAATGGCTGTTTTCATTATTATCAGTTTTAGTCTCACTGTTAGTGATCTTAAGCACAAAGTCAGTTAAGCACATATTAGACAAATTATAATTTTTTATGACTTAAAAGAAAGGATTACATTTGAATTATTTACTCAGGTGTGTCAAGAAAAAAAAAGATTAGACTTGCTTACTCATGACTAGTAATTTAATACAGAAAAAAGGAAAACTTGTTCTCCTCAAGCGTCGAGGACGACAGAAACATTTCAGCGCCTACTATGGTTCACTGTGAAAAATAGCGTGTTTACATCAATAAAAACTAGACTAATGTTTCTGATAACTGTTTCTCAGGAGTAAGTGGACGGATAGTCATCACAGCTTTATTTCCAGTGAGACGCACTTGGAGGAGATGAACCTGAGGTACCTTCCCTGATGAAGCAGGAGCACATTGTTTGCTCCGATGACTGTGGGGCCAACCTCCACTCCCTGGCTTTGCTCTCACCTAAGGAGCAGTTCAGGCTTCCAGGTGGCTCAGTGGTAAAGGATCTGCCTGCCAAGCAGGAGACATGAGTTTGAGCACTGGATCAGGAAGATCCCCTGGAGAAGGGAACGGCAATCTGCTCCAGTATTCTTGCCTGGGAAATGCCATGGAGAGAGGATCCTGGCGGGTTACAGGGCCCCAAAGAGTTGGACACAACTGAGTAACTAACACTTTCACTTTGAATGAGCAACCACAAGGCAAAGGGAGGCATTGAATCATGTCCACCAAACACCAGCGTTTACAGCCTCAGCGAGACCTGGGCGGTGAGGTCACCCAGCCGTGGGACTGAAGGCATGAGATGAAATGGAGAAGCAATGAGTGCCTGTGTCTTGAGTTGTTTGCCCTCAGGTAAGAATGTCTGTCTCCTTTTTACAAAACGACATCCGGAGCTCCTGCTGCAGTCGGGTCCCCAGCTCTGGTTATGTAAGCCTGGATTAGCCTGTCCTGCCCCCTGGCTCCTGCCCCTGCACAGATGCTCTCTCTCTCATTCAGGGACTAAGTGGAACATCAGAGTTCTCCAGGCATCGCGAGCATCTCCACCTCCCTAGGGGAAGGGGCTGCCCAAGTGCAGACCACCTCTCTGCAACAAGGAGGCTTCCATCACATCTGCGTTGAGTCAGGGGATACAAAACAAAGGAAAACTTGTTCTCAAGTATCGAGGATGACAGAAACATTCCAGGGCCTACTATGGTTCACTATGAGAAATAGTGTGTTTACATCACTAGAAACTAGACTAATGTTTCTGATGACTGTTTCTCAGGAGTATGTAGACTGATAATCATCACAGCTTTATCTCCAGTGAGACACATGTGAAGCATTTGTGAGCCTAAAACCAACACGCCAAGATCCAGGGGTACAGTGTCAAGTATCAAGACTAACAAGTGGGACTTCCCTGGTGGTCCACTGGGTAAGCATCCACCTGTCAATGCAGGGGACGGGGGTTCAATCCCTGGTCTGGGAAGATCCCACATGCTGTGGTCAGCTAAGCCTGAGTGCTACAGCTATTGAAACCCATGTACCAAGAGCCCACAACATGCTCCACAACAACAGAGAAGAAGCCACTGCAACAAGAAGGCCTCACACGCATGGCAACTAGAGAGTAGCCGCCTGTCCCAGCAGCTAGACAAAGTGTGAGTGCAGCAAGAAGACCCAGCATAGCCAAAAATAAAATAAAAATCAAAACCAAAAAAATAAGATTGACAAGAGGTCCACACTGTAAGTCTTAAACAGCAAAACTATAATTGTGCTGAAAAGGATGAAGAACACATTTATTGACTGCAGTGACCTACTCTAAGAAAGGAGTTTAAAAATAAATCATTTTAATGATCTTGGCTGAGTGTTTATCTGCTTTTTAAAAACGACTTTCTGTAAAACACATATTTTCTAATGATCAATACAGTGTGCTGTTACTGTCTTATATTCTTTACAACAGAAAGAATGCATACACATGAAATATTTGAAAGTCGGAAAATGCCTATTTTTTGGGGCTCCAAAATCACTGCAGATGGTGATTGCATCCATGAAATTAAAAGACGCTTGCTCCTTGGAAGGAAAGTTATGACCAACCTAGATAGCATATTAAAAAGCAGAGATATTACTTTGCCAACAAAGGTCCATCTAGTCAAGGCTATGGTTTTTCCAGTAGTCATGTATGGATGTGAGAGTTGGACTGTGAAGAAAGCTGAACACCGAGGAATTGATGCTTTTGAACCGTGGTGTTGCAGAAGACTCTTGAGAGTCCCTTGGACTGCAAGGAGATTCAACCAGTCCATCTTAAAGGAGACCAGTCCTGGGTGTTCATTGGAAGGAATGATGCTGAGGCTGAAACTCCAATACTTTGGCCACCTCATGTGAAGAATTGACTCATTGGAAAAGACCCTGATGCTGGGAGGGCTTGGGGGAATCCCAATCCCTTCCCAAGCGGGAAGGCTCCCTCGCTTTTATCTACATGTTGAATAGGTAAGTCTCTCTGTACCTTAGCAAAAGAGGACAGGGAATCCATAGACTGCCTACTCAGAAAAATCACTGAGAATCCATGAACTAAATAGTTGTGAAAGGTCTTTGAAATTTTTACTATATTCTGGAAATGGGAGATATATTGGGTTGGCCAAAAGGTTTATTCAGGATTTACCAGAGAATGTTAGAAAAATGCAAATGAACTTTTTGGCCAATGCAACATTAGTTTTCCACACGTGGTGTAACAAAAGTATCATAAACTGGACAGGTTAAAACACCGGAAGTTATCCTTTCATCGTTATGGAGGCTAGAAATCCAAAAAGATATTGGCAGGGTTGAGCACTCTCCAAAGGTTCTAGAACAGGATCCTGCAGAAGGAGAAGGGGATGACAGAGGATAAGATGGCTGGATGGCATCACTGACTCGATGGACGTGAGTCTGGGTGAACTCCGGGAGTTGGTGATGGACAGGGAGGCCTGTTGTGCTGCGATTCATGGGGTCACAAAGAGTTGGACATGACTGAGTGACTGAACTGAACTGAACTGATGGTTATAGAAGGATTTATATACTAGAGAAACTGTATCATCTCCTAAGATGGTTTCATATTCATGAGACAGTCAACATCTCATTCTCCAGCTGCCACTGGACCCCTGGGCATTTCTAATGCTTTCCTTCATTTGACAATATGCTCAGTCGTGTCTGACTCTTTGCGACCCCATGGACCGTAGCCCCCCAGGCTCCTCTGTCCATGGGATTCTCCAGACAAGAATACTGGAGTGGGTTGCCATTTCCTTCTCCAGGGGATCTTCCCGACCCAGGAATCGAACCTGTGTCTCTTGCATCTCTTGCACTGGCAAGTGGATTCTTTACCATTGCACCACCTAAGAAGCCTTAATATTATACTGGAAACTTAAAAACAAATTCTCAGTGTGATAGAACTGGAGGTTAAATGTAAATCTAATGGTTGTTCACACTAAGTTAACAAAATCCTCTCTTTACCACCCTCTCAAAAGCCTTCCTGTCACTTGGAGCAGGAGTCTCAGTCATCACAATAAACAACCTGTGAGCCCTGCGTCTCCTCAGTCCTGCTCCCACTCACTGGCCCCAGACAGGCTTCTTGCTGCGCCCCTGCCTCAGGGTCTTTGCAGGTTCTGTTCCCTCTCTTGAGAACACGCTTCCACAAGTGTCCCCTCGTTTCTGGCATGCGTGGAGCTCCTGCACTCTCAGGCTGTAGTTCAAATGCCACCTTCTTAGAGAGATACCCTTAGCCATCTTTACAAACAGTGTATCATCGCCAGAAATTCCCTAAATCGTTTCACTCTTGTCTTGTTCACAGCACTTAATGACATATATCTCTGCAGTTTCCTTTGTTTATGGATTTATTAATCTCCCGTCTTCTCTTTCACTCCACTAGACCTTGAGCTCCACAGGGACAGGTTTTGATTGCTTATCCAATGCTTGCAACCTTAGAGTCTACACAGGTGCCTTGTATCCAATCAGTTTTTTTTTTTTTTAATGGAGTATAGATGCTTTACAATTTTGTGTTCATTTCTACCACACAACAAAGTGAATCAGCTATACGTGTACATAAACCCCCTCATTTCTGGATTTCTTCCCATTTAAATCACCACAGAGCACTGAGTAGAGTTCCCTGTGCTACACAGTGGGTTCTCATTTGTTATCTATTTTATGCATAGTAATGAGGGCTGAGGGTTAATTTCATATCAAGGGAAATACCTTTTTTTATTTTTTTACCATTCAATAACATCTGCCTCTGAAGTCGCATCTTAGAATGCTAGTTATCACCAGCACATCAGCTTACAGTGACCATGCTCATCCTAACCCTATTCTGCCTGAGGCCCTGCAATGTCTCCCACATTCTGCTGTGGTCCACGCTGAAATGGGGCGGCACAAACCTTACTAGTAAAATTCCACCACCCGATTCTGGTAACTCAGCCCTGACATGACATTGGAAGTCAGCGTCAGGGCTGTGGATGGAACTGTTTCAAAGGCTGAATGCAGTAATCAAAGCCAATATTCAATCAATACACTATTTAAGCAAAAGGTGGGTACTCTCATCTCCTCACAAATACGTTTTTATTGATTCTTCTCTTTTTAAAATCTTCGTCCTTTTATTTCAGTACTACAAAATGGACATTAAGCTGTTTATTTGGAAGGCTGTTTTCTTTTTCATGTCATTTTAAAATTGTCTTATGAAACAATATCATGTTTACTCATGCAAACCAAATGCCATAGTCAAAACAGTTTAAACTGGTGTTTATTTTAAAATAGTTTCTGCTCTGTTCTCCAGATAATTCACCTGATTTTGCTTCTTACCGGTCAATACCACTGACCTTTTGAACAAATTTAGTTGTGGTTCTGGATTTCCAGTGAAACTTTTAATGTAAATATACAAACTCAGAATTATTCAAACTACGGAGATGATATAATTATAGTGGACACATAATGTAACTTTTAGATATCTTCCACTTGGATTTGGCATCAAGATGTCTGTCTAGATAAAAAGAAACATCTTTAAACAGAGCAATCTGCCTTTCACCCTGAAAGTGCACTAACTAATTTGTTTGAGCACATACAAATTATCCACAACTTATGTTTGCTTTCCGGAGCTAAAAAGTGTCTTCTAACTTTATTGCTTGATTCTTTTGTGACTCCTAATCTTATTTTTAATATATTACTATTTTCTTGTTCTAAAACACTTGTTTATTTCTTTGTGGAGAACAGTGTTCAGGTGTTACAGTTTCAGATTTGTTCTAGGTGGTTTTTGTTCTTTTGTTCACACAAGGCTAAACATTTCTGAGAGCTTTCAAAGAAGAGATTGGAATTCATTGAAAAGCAGCATTTTCTGTGATAAAATGCAGCACATATTAAAAGTATGAAGAAAAAGTCACGAAGGGAAAACTAAACTCAGGTCATGGAAAAATGAGAAATTGCTGACAATTCACAAGTACACATGGAGAAAACAAAGTAATTATTTATTTTCTGGGCTTTCTTCTTCCTTAGGCTTTTCTGGTCTAAAAAATATCAGAAATGTATGTGGATCCCGAGGTAGATGACAATGAGGTGAAAAGGTGATGTTTGAATGTGCTAAAGACAAGGACGATATTAGTGGTTAAGATGAGTCCATCTAAGAAAGGATTTGTTTCCCGTGATCCCATACTGATTAACAATTGAAACTGTGCACACTTGAAAATCAGTTCTGGGACAGGGGTAAAGACACGCATTTCTGAAAGGCACTGCGACTTCAGGAAGGGAAGAGACACCTAGGTGCATGGTTACAACTTTTTCTCTCTTCTGAAACAGTCTGTGCAAACACTTTGTGGTTTTAATACAACTTTAATCAATGTCAGATCACCACTGCAGAGACTTCTTGGGTTAGAAGTTAATTTAATTACATATTTCTTCTCTGATAATACAGTTTCAAAGGTGACTTTGCCCTTAGTTCATCACATTAACTGTTATTTCATGAATAGAAAAATAACAAAATTTGATTCTGTGTTACCTTACTCAGCTCAAAATGCACAGTAATTGTAGTAATTTATTACTGAAAATGGACTTCCCTGGTGGCTCAGTGGTAAAGAATCTGCCTGCCAATGCAGAAGATGCAGATTCAATCCCTGGGTTGGGAAGATCCTCTGGAGAAGGACATTGCAACCCACTGCAGTATCCTTGCCTGGAGAATCCCACGGACAGAGGAGCCTGGCAGGCTACAGTCCAGGGGGTCACAAGAGCTGGACGCAACTTAGTGCCTAAGCATCCACCACCAATATTGAAAGTAGAAATATACTCCCTAGGGCAAAAGAGTTAATGTGTTTATTTGCTATTGATTCTGAAATTTTAAATGAAAATTTGAATGAATACACAAACACTTGCATATGTATTTACTTGTCTTTCTGAATTCTGATCCAATAATTAAAAATAGCCAGACTCCATGTGAGTTACCAATGACAGCATCTTGAGTCATTTAGAAAGTGTTCATCAGAGAAAAAGGAAAAATTCATAAAGTGATTTAGCTATTGAATCTGCACAAGCCAATAAATATTTGCAAATTTGCTGCAGTTCTTCTCAAAAACTTGTCTTTCTTGAATATATTCTGTTTTAGTTCATGAGATTTCCACTCCCTAGCACTGGGAAGGGAAAGGGTTAATAAATAAGCCAGGAAGATAAAGCAAAGTTCATGACTTAAAATTTTTTTTTCATTTAAATTTATAAATTTTTAACCTTTTTTCAAATAATTGAATTTTGACTCATATACCTTCATTACATGTTCCACTGATTTTTTGAGGGGAAGCCTGATTTTTTTTTTTTAATTTTTGTTTGGACGATAATTGTTTTACAATGTCTTGTTGGTTTCTGCCTACAACAATGTGAATCAGCCATGAATATACATATGTATCAGCCTAGGGCATGGGATGAGGTGGGGCACAGGAGGGAGGGAACAGTTTTATTTTTACTGTGCTGGGTCTTCCTTGCAGCACACGGCTCTTCTCTAGTTGTGGCTCATGGGCTTAGTGGCCCAGTGGCTTGTGGGATCTTAGTTCCCTGACCAGGGAGCAAACCTGAGCCCCTGCGGTGGAAGCATGGAGCCCTAACCACTGGACCACCAGGAAATTCATTTCTCCCTTTTCTTATCTAAAAATAACAGAAAGTATTTTACAGGCCACCTGGATGATGTGATTTTTTTAACAAATCAATTTAAGTTGTAAGAAACAGATAAAAATCACAGACAGCTAGGAAAGGAGAAAGTGATGATCAGGAGAAGGTTTTGCATAAAAAAACAAATAAAAATAGGATTACAAAATTAAAAAAAATAACTCATGCCAAAGTATCATCCATAATTTAAGCTACAATTATGGACTTCACAAATAATATGTTGACATTATGAGATGTACTTATGTAGAAATGGACTAATTTCAGTAAGAAACAACACCAGTAGGCATAACACAAAAACATTAAATGTGAATGATAAAAGAATACATTAGGAGAAAATCCTTCAACTATAACCTGCCGAGATGTGTGTCTTGCAAGCCTTCCATAACAGGATTAAGCCAGAGAAGCTGAGCTCATGGAAACAGAGTATTAATAGATGGTGGTGAATGCACTTTAGTTGAAAATGGGACATTAAACATCAATATCCAACATATCTTTGGTACCGTTACGTAACAAACTGGATAATGCATTTAAAGTGCATTAGCATTGCGTGGTACACAAAGATCACTCAATAAGTACCAGGGATTATTATTAAGGAAATGAATGCAAATAAGATGACCATCGTCATCCATAAGGCTCAGTTATATCTTTATGAGGCTCATTTATTAAAAGACTAACTCCAAGGCTTCCCTGGTGGCTCAGGGGTAAAGAATCCACCTGCCAGTGCAGGAGACACGGGTTCCATCCCTGGTCCAGAGAGATCCCGCACGCTATGGGGCAACTAAGCCCCTGGGTCTCAACTACTAAGCACGCACACCGCTGAGCCCGGGAGCCGCGACTTCTGCGTCCACGTGCCACAAGGAGGAAGCCTGCCGCCACGACAAGGGAAGCCACGGCAGTGAGCAGCCCGTGCACTGCGACTAGGGAGTAGCCCCCCTTCCCTGCAACTGGAGAAAAGTCCACGCAGCAACAGAGACCTAGCGCAGCCGTAAATAAATAAACACATGCACAAACTTTTTTTTTTTTTTAAGAGAAGGAAATGGTAACCCACTCCAGTATTCTTGCCTGGAGAATCCCATGGACAGCAGAGCCTGCTGGGCTACAGTCTTTGGGGTGACAAAGAGTTGGACATGACTGAAGTGACTTAGCACGGCAAACATTTTTTAAAAAGTCTGACTCCAATGATTCATGCATGATTTTGACCCTGTTTGGTTCTTCCTCATCACAGAACTGTAAAAATTTAATGGAAGCAACACAAGGAGTGAAATCTGTTCACTGAAACCTGTCTGTAAGGCCTTCCTCATAACCTGCAGAATGTCAGAACTTGTGTATTTTTGACTCACCGGATTCTGCTGCTTCACACAACTCAAATAGGTTTAACCACATTCTCTAGGAAAAACACATCAAGGGCATGCTTGGGGTTCAGAAAATGGGGTGTCCCCTCTGCCCACTACAATGTACAGTTCACAGGATGGGAAACTGCCTGACTCATCACACAATATTTTCCCCAATAAATACTGGAGAGGCCTTTTCCACCATGTTTCATGTTTTTGAAACTGCACTTGTCTCACATTTAAAGCAAAGTGTTACCTGCCCTTTCCCCTGTTTTGGTTTGTTTACCACCACAAAACTCCTCTCTAAGTCTTCTATTCGTAAATTCTTCATCATATCCAGACCTTTCTATATAGAGCCTTAGTGTCCATAGTCAGAGCTAACAACTAAATAAAAATTAGGGAAAAAATTTTTTTTCTCCCAATGCAGTTGGGAGATGCAATTTTTTCTCCCGGGTTCAATCCCTGGTCAGGGAACCAGATCCCACATGTCACAAACAAGACCAGGTGCAGAAAAATAAATACATATTTAAAAAACAAATGAAAGTTTCAATTTCTTAGAAGACTATTTCAGAAATATTTCAGATATGTATTTTCATATGTATACAAAATGGGTTTTACAATAATCAATGCTATAGCTTCATAGATCATGACTTTGAGAATAATCCTCACCAAGGACTAGTTAGGTCTTAAGTGATATGACATTGCTGAATTTACCACAGTCCAATACTGGTCTTCCATTTTGTCTGTATTATAGTAGTAAAAGGTACAAATAAAAGAATCAAGATACCACAGTAAAAATAAATAAGTACTGTGGTCAAGAAACCACGGTCAAAGCCCCTCCATAGTTTCTCTGGACCTAGAGCTCCTCCAGGCTCCATCTGTGACCCGTCCCCACTCCAGCTCCTTAGGATGCCCACGCTTCCTCACCCACCTGCCAGCTTTACAGATGAATTCAGGAACTCCCCTGCAGCCCCTCCTAATGGTCGTGAGCAACAGTGCAAATGAGGTGAGTGTGTGATGTGTTTACCTGTTTAAAAATAAAATTACAGGCCAATAAACTATCAAAAAATATGTGAATCTTCAAAACAAGACTTTAACACGTGTGAAATTATGAGTGCTCAGTTCAGTTCAGTTCAGTTGCTCAGTCAAGTCCAGCTGTTTGCGACCCCAAGGACTGTAGCATGCCAGGCCTTCCTGTCCATCACCAACTCCCGGAGTTTATTCAAACTCATGTCCATTGAGTCAGTGATGCCATCCAGCCATCTCATCCTCTGTCGTCCCCTTCTCCTCCTGCCTTCAATCTTTCCCAGCATCAGGGTCTTTTCAAATGAGTCAGTTCCTCACATCATGTGGCCAAAGTATTGGAGTTTCAGCTTCAGCATCAGTCCTTCCATTGAATATTCAGGACTGATTTCCCTTAGGATGGACTGGTTGGATTTCTTTACAGTCCAAGGGACTCTCAAGAGTCTTCTCCAACACCACAGTTCAAAAGCATCAATTTTTTGGCACTCAGCTTTCTTTATCATACAACTCTCACATCCATACATGACCACTGGAAAAACCATAGCCTTGACTAGATGGAACTTTGTTGGCCAAGTAATGTCTTTGCTTTTTAATATGCTATGTTGGTCATAACTTTTCTTCTAAAGAGTAAGCGGCTTTTAATTTCATGGCTGCAGTCACCATCTGCAGTGATTTTGGAACCCTCAAAAATAAAGTCTATCATTGCTTCCACCATTTCCCCATCTATTTGCCATGAAGTGATGGGATTGGATGCCATGATCTTCGTTTTCTGAATGTTGAGCTTTAAGCCAACTTTTTCACTCTCCTCTTTCACTTTCATCAAGAGTCTCTTTCTGCCGTAAGAGTGGTGTCATCTGCATATCTGAGGTTATTGATATTTCTCCCGGCAATCTTGATTCCCGCTTGTTCTTCATCCAGCCCAGTGTTTCTCATGATGTACTCTGCATATAAGTTAAATAAGCAGGGTGACAATATACAACCTTGGCATACTCCTTTTCCTATTTGGAACCAGTCTGTTGTTCCATGTCCAGTCCTCACTGTTGCTTCTTGACTTGCATACAGATTTCTCAAGAGGCAGGTCAGGTAGTTTGGTATTCCCATCTCTCTCAGAATTTTCCACAGTTTGTGGTGATCCACACAGTCAAAGGCTTTGGCATAGTCAATAAAGCAGAAATAGATGTTTTTCTGGATCTCCCTCACTTTTTTGATAATCCAATGGATGTTGGCAATTTGATCTCTGCTTCCTCTGCCTTTTCTAAAACCAGCTTGATCATCTGGAAGTTCATGGTTCACATACTGTTGAAGCCTGGCTTGGAGAATTTTGAGAATTACTTTGTTAGCGTGTGAGATGAGTGCAATTGTGAGGTAGTTTGAGCATTCTTTGGCATTGCCTTTCTTTGGGATTGGAATGAAAACTGATCTTTTCCAGTCCTGTGGCCACTGCTGAGTCTTCCAAAGTTGCTGGCATATTGAATGTAGCACTTTCACAACATCATCTTTTAGAATCTGAAACAGCTCAACTGGAATTCCATCACCTCCACTAGCTTTGCTCGTAGTGATGCTTCCTAAGACCCGCTTGACTTCACATTCCAGGATGTCTGACTCGAGGTGAGGGATCATACTATCATGATTATCCGGGTCATGAAGATATGCTTTGTGTAGTTCTTCTGTTTATTCTTGCCACCTCTTAATATCTTCTGCTTCTGTTAGGTCCCTACCATTTCTGTCCATTATGAGTGCAATGTGACTGACACTTGACAACATATCCAAGACTGCTGACTATCACTGCACAGCTTTTGTGTTCTGTTGAAGGGAAGGGATATTTATATAAATAATTGAAAACAACGATTTTGCTAAAATGAAGGTAATAAAAGTATACAAAACATGACTCATTGTTTTTTTCATCTAAACATTTTCCCTTCAGTAGATAACCTTGATTTGTTCAATGAAAATTATATCACTTCAACATTATCTTTAAAATTAAGAGACAAATTAGAGTGAGAAATATAAAGAAATTAGAATGACTTAAAATAAGCTGAATTTACATACTTTTGAAGATGTAATTAAATCTGCCAAAATAAATTACAGATGTAACACTCCACTCATATTTCATCTAAAGCTACCAATTTGAGAATGGTGGTAATTGTTTAACATGGTAAAATGTTTGTAAAGTACTATGGTCCTTTAAGACTATATGAATTCTATGATTATTTGTGAGAAATGGATACTTTTATTCTTCTTCTGCCATTTTGTTGCATTTTCCATTACTTCTTTCAGAAGGACTCAATTGCTTTATTTATACAGATCTTGTGCTTTCTTGTGGCATTTTATTATTGCTCTACGTATTGTGGAAAGATTGTTTCCCAATTCTATTTCTAGGCATGCCTTGTTATTCTACAGATAAACTATTGATTTTTGTGTTTATAGCTTTTATCAACTTTAGGCTTTAGCAAAACACCGTCAAAAAGCCCCACTGAGCAGACAAGGCTTACTTTGCTGGATTTGCTGAAATAAGAAAGGAAAACACTCTGGCAGAATCTTAACCACCCAGACAGGAAGAGTGGAGTGATGGGTTTGTAGGGTTTGGCTGGGTGATAGATTCTCAGACTAGTCTTGTGAGATCAGGAACTCCCTGGGACCCAGCAGTGTGTGAGATACAAAAGCCCTATACTCATGCGCATAAGCAGAGAAGGTGATGGCACCCCACTCCAGTACTCTTGCCTGGAAAATCCCATGGGTGGAGGAGCCTGGTAGGCTACAGTCCATGGGGTCACTAAGAGTCGGACACGACTGAGCGACTTCACTTTCACTTTTCACTTTCATGCATTGGAGAAGGAAATGGCAACCCACTCCACTGTTCTTGCCTGGAGAATCCCAGGGACGGGGGAGCCTGGTGGGCTGCCGTCTATGGGGAAGCACAGAGTCGGACACGACTGAAGCGACTTGGCAGCAGCAGCACCATGTGCATAAGAGACCAAGTTCCAAGCCGAGTTTGCTCAACAGTCTTGGCAAGTCACGCGCTTTTGCTGATTTACAGTTGATATTCAGGGCTGAGTATTTCCCAGAGCCAGACTTACGCTGTCTTTCACTTTTCTCAGTACTCACACAGTGACAGAAATGTATCTTGGGGGTGTATAGTTTCTAATCACGGGGAAAACCAAAATCACATGGGTTTAAGCTCTCAGCCCCTCCCCCTTGACATCCATGTCAGCCCAGAATGGAGGTTACAACACCATTGTTTGCAAACAGAAGCAATTTCCATCTTCACTGCTTTTTGGTGAGTTGTGGATATATGATAAGGCTCTGCTGGCAGTTTTCCAGAATCTGTTACTGTCAGATTTGCTATATCTTTTTGCTCAAAGATCACTTGTTGGATCACTGGAAGGGACAAAGTCCCTTTCTCAGTATTTCAGATTTGCTGATGAGATATCCCAGCAAAGCGACATGGAATAATACCAAGAAAGACATGTCTTGGGGTCTGTAGTCCTTAGTCCTGAGGAGCTAAGGATGCCCAACCTCTATTTCTGTGAAACATGGGCTACTAAGTTGCCAAGTGTTGTTATTGTTTATGTCTAGATATGAGCAGACATCTTCATGTCTAGGTTGTTTTTTTGTTTTCCCATGGGAGTTTTATTTTTCTGGCCAGTTGACCCATTGTTTTGTCATTTACAAAGCACTTATTGCTTGATTCCAATTACACAGAAATTCACCTTTCTTATTGCAGTGAACTAGCATCAGAAGAGGAGAAGGCAATGGCACCCCATTCCAGTACTCTTGCCTGGAAAATGCCATGGACGCAGGAGGCTGGTAGGCTGCAGTCCATGGGGTCGCTAAGAGTTGGACACGACTGAGCGACCTCACTTTCACTTTTCACTTTCATGCATTGGAGAAGGAAATGGCAACCCACTCCAGTGTTCTTGCCTGGAGAATCCCAGGGATGGGGAAGCCTGGTGGGCTGCTGTCTATAGGGTCGCACAGAGTCAGACACGACTGAAGCAACTTAGTAGCAGCAGCAGCAGCAGCAGCATCAGAAGAAGCTGGTTGTCATTCAAAGGAACATAAGTAAAAACAATAATTATACTGAACGTGCTTCTTAATCAAAAGATACACAAAGGAGTGACTGAAAGCATCAAAAGAAAGATCAAAGATGGGAAACGTACACATTGTAGCTAAGAGGTTTGAGTATCTGTTAATAATCTAGATTCTTAAGTAAGTGAAGAAGAAAGTGAGGACAAGGAGAGAACATAGGCGAGCAGACTGAAAGAGGACAAGCCGCCTCTGATACTGGGAGCTGGCTTTTGGGTCCCCTGGAGAAGTTGTCTCCTGGATGAGTCATCATCTTGGTCAGTGTTCTAGGATTAGGCTTATGGCCCCTGAAAAACCGACCAGAAACTTCTTGAGGGGACTGCCTTGAGATCTCTGGACTCTTTAACTTAAAAACGTATGCTCACTCCTGCTAAAAGTGGAGAGAGGCAAGTTTTGAGTAGAGACCAGGAGTAGCTCTGGCAACAGCTAGAGGCATTTTGAGAAGAAGCCACAGAAATTCAGACCATGAAGACCAAGGTACAGTCCCAACAGATCTTAACAAGACAGTCTTGATTTATGAGAGTGTGAACAAAAGATACCTAGATATTTTTTGCTTGAGAAAAGTTGAAAGTGAAAGTGTTAGTCGCTCAGTTGTGTTTGACTCTTTGCAACCCCATGGACTCTAGCCCGGCAGGCTCATCTGTCCATGGGATTCTCCAGGCAAGAATATTTGCATGGCTTGCCATTTGTGAAAATTTAATGAGCTGTAATTAATAATTTATGCACATTTCCAAAATGAATGCATGTTATCATTAAACATAAATTTAAGTGTGATTGTCCCTTACCATCATATATTGGAAAGTCCTGCCTACATGCTGAGATACACGAATGTGAACTTTAAAACCTAACTTCAGAAAATATTTGAGGCAGTATTAACTTCCCCTACTCAAAGAAAAAGAAACTTAAATTTATTTAAGAAGTATATCAATCTGATTGCCAGAGTGTGTTAATGGCCAAGAGAAGAGTATTCTAAAAAGACTCTGGGGGCTTCTCTGGTGGCTCACTGGTAAAGAATCCAGCTGCCGATGCAGAAGACATGAGTTTGATCCCTGGTCTGGGAAGATCCCACATAGTGCAGAGCAACTAAGCCTGTGCCACAACTACTGAGCTTGTGCTCTAGAGCCTGGGAGCTGCGACAAGAGAAGCACCATGCACCACAACTAGAAAAAAGCCCACACAGCAATGGAGACCCAGCACAGCCATAAACAAATAAAGCAAGAAAAATTTCAAAAAGATTCTGTGCTGTGCAGTAGGTTCTCATTAATTATCTATTTTATTCATAGATCACTAATATACATACGTCAATCCCAGTCTCCCAAATCATCTAACCCCTCTGTTGCCCTTGGTGGCCTAAAGGAGAAGGAAATAATAAAAAAAGAGGGGCTATAGTTATACGTACAGCTGATTCACTTTGCTGTATGGTAGAAATGAACAGAACACTGTAAGGCAATTATGCTCCAATAAATTTTTTTTTAAGGGAAAAAAGAGATTCTGGTCTCACGTACCATTTAAACCCAACCTTAAAATCAGATCTCTCTCTCTAAAAAGAATGACTCAGGTGAAAGCAGAAGTGGCCTTGAACCTGCTAAAATATTTTACGTGGTATGTAGAGTCATGTAAGACAACACTTGTGAGTTTCTATATTGCACAAAAACAGTGTGTCAAGGATTCAGGGTGGTTCGGTATCTCAGGCAATGATTCGTTATGTAAACAAACATCTGATGAGGAGATGTTCGTGTGGTTCCCAGGAACAGATGACTTATTCTTTAGAGTCTGTCCTTTAGGAATTGCCCTATTGGGAAGGCCTCGGTCAAGACAATGTCTGAACTGTCTTCCTTTGTGGCCTTGATTATCTCATCTCCAAAACAACCAGTCACTCACACACACGTGTCTGCCATGGAGTTCATCACATCCTGCTGACACAGTCTCATTCTCAAGCTTCCTTGAATTACTTGCACAGATGTCCTCTCAGCTTGTACTTACAGTGCGTGGTTTCTGAGTATAGAGAGGATGAACTCCTCTAACAAACTGCATTTGCAAAACTTTAAAAGTTATTATCATATAAATGTCATTGTAAACATCATGTCACTGGTGACATCTGGCTCCATTACACTGGATAAGAAGCAAAAGTGTGTCAGTCACTTCAATCGTATCTGAGTCTTTGAATCCACATGGACTATAGCCCACCAGGCTCCTCTGTCCATGAAATTCTCTGGGCAAGAATACCGGAGTGGGTAGCCATTCCATTTTCCAAAGGATCTTCTCAACTCAAGGATCGATGATTAGTAAATCAAGTCAAAACCTAGTGTGCACTTTTTATTGACACAAAGGAATGTTGCTTTTGCTTATAAGGTCCATGGGCTTTTCCATGACACTTTTATGTTTGAGTATCATTTTTTCCCAATGCTCCAGGCCTTCACCAGACGTGAACTCAAGAGAAACCACTTTACAGAGGCTAACCTACTCAGGTTTCCTCACTGCCTAGCTGCCCGGGGCCAGGACCTTCCCACCTCTGTTGCACTCCTGCACCCTACATGGGAGAATGGAACATCTGGAGTGGAGACACACAAGTGGAAATTACCACCGGACCCAATCCAGGGGTAGGAAAGCCTTAACTGTAATTTATGAGTTGCCACAGGTTCAGTGGAGCCAACCTGTGTTAAAAACTCCAGAAGGACTTAGTGATGGGGAATACCCACAAGATTGTGGGGTTTATCCTGAGGAGCTCAACCAAAACCCTTTATACTCTAACAGACAGGCTGTACTTGGGGAAACCAGAATCTAACCCACCTGGGGATCATCAGAGCCTAACTTAAGGCGCAGAGAGAAAGAAACAAATGACACATATGAAACAAGTTGCTGTTGTTCAGTCGCTAAGTTGTTTCCGGCTCTTTGGAACCCCATGGACTATAGCACTCCAGGCTTCTTGGGCTTTCATGGTCTCCTGGAGCTTGCTCAAACTCATGTTCACTGAGTCAGTGATGCCATCCAACCATCTCGTCCTCTGCTGTCCCTTTTCCTCCTGCCTTTGATCATTCCCAGCATCAGGGTCTTTTCTAATGAGCTGGCTCCAATACTCTAATACTATGTATTAGATGTATTAGCCCAATACTCTAAAGTATTGGAGCTTCAGCATCAGTCCTTCTAATAAATACTCAGGGTTGATTTCTTTAAGGATTGACTGGTTTGATCTGTTTGCTGTCCAAGGGACTCTTAAGAGTCTTCTCCAGTACCACAGTTTGAAAACATCAGTTCTTTGGCGTTCAGCCTTCCTTATGGTCCAACTCTCACATCCATACATGCCTACTGGAAAAACTATAGCTTTGACTAGACACACCCCTATTGGCAAAGTGATGTCTCTACTGTTTAATATACAGTCTAGGTTTGTCATAGTTTTTCTTCCAAGGAGCAAGTGTCTTTTAATTTCATGGTGCAGTCACATCTGCAGTGATTTTGGAGCCCCCCAAAATAGTCTGTCACTGTTTCCATTATTTCCCCATCTATTTGCCATGAAGTGATGGGACTGGATGTCATAATCTTAGTTTTTTTTGAATGTTGAGTTTTAAGCCAGTTTTTTCACTCTTCTCTTTCACTCTCATCAAGAGGCTCTTTAGTTTCTCTTTGCTTTCTGCCATTAGAGTGGTATCATCTGCGTATCTGAGGTTATTGATATTTCTCCCAGTGATCTTGATTCCAGTCTGTGACTCATCCAGACCCACATTTCACATGATGTTCTCTGCATAGAAGTTAAATAAGCAATGACAATGTACAGCCTTGATGTACTCCTTTCCCAATTTTGAACCAGTTCATTGTTCCATGCCCATTCTAACTGTTGCTTCTTGATGTGTATCTAAGTCTCTCAGGAGGCAGGTAAGATGATCTGGTATTTCTATCTCTTTAAGAACTTTCCACAGTTTGTTGTTATCCACACAATCAACGGCTTTAGCATAGTTAATGAAACAGAAGTAGATGTTTTCCTGTAATTCTCTAGCTTTTTCTATGATCCAATAGATGTTGACAATTTGACCTCTGGTTCCTCTGCCTTTTCTAAATCCAATTTGTACACCTGGAAGTTCTCAATTCACAAAAATTGAAAGATTTTGAGGATTACCTTGCTAGCATGTGACATGAGCACAGCTGTATGGTAGTTTGAACATTCTTTGGCATTGGAATGAAAATTGGCCTTTCTTTGGGATTGGAATGAAAATTGACCTTTTCCAGTCCTATGGCCACTGTTGAGTTTTCCAAATTTGCTGGCATACTGAGTGCAGCACTTTAATGGCATCTTCTTTTTTAGGGTTATGAAACAATAATGGCTGGAATCTTATGCTCAATCTACATAAGATCAAAGATAAACAAGAAATCTTGAGAGACACCAGAGTGGGGAAAACCAAGAAAAGCATCTTTTCTGGTGTTGAAATAACTTTCTAGGTCCAAGACGGAGCTGGTCAGGTAAGATCACAAAAGGCAGAAAAGTGTAGAAAAAAATTAGACAGAAAAGGGCAACAAATAAACTACAGTAAAAAATATGGTAGATAATAATCCAACTACATCAATAATCACCTTTCAAGTCAGTGATCTAAATGACCAATAATTGATTGTAAGCTGGATCAGTCATACATTGTCTATAGGAAACTCATGCTGTGTATAAAGACAAACAGAGGAAGGAAAATACCCATGTAAACAGTAATCAGGAGAAAGCAGGAGTAGCCTATTAATTTCACAGAGAACAAACTTTAAAGCAAGGAGAGGTATCAGGGATAAAGAGGGCATTCAGTTCAGTTCAGTCACTCAGTCGTGTCTGACTCTTTGCGACCCCACGAATCGCAGCATGCCAGGCCTCCCTGTCCATTACCAACTAAATAATGATAAAGGGATCAGTTATCAGGAAGACATAACAATCCTTCAGGTGAATGAACCTAATAACAGACAAACTGTGTGAAGGAGAAACTAATAGAATTGCAAAGATATAGGTAAATCCACTATCTGAGCTGGAGATTTCAACACCTATTAGAAATGGACAGATGGTCAGGCAGAAAATCAGGAAGGATGCAGTTAAACTCAACAATAACATCTAAGAACTTCCCTGGTGGTCCAGTGGCTAAGAATCTGCCTTGCAATGGAAAGGATATGAGTTCAAACCCTGGCTCAGGAACTAAGATCCCACGTGCCATGGAGCAACTAACCCCATGTGCCGCAACTACTGAACCCACGTGCTTCAGAGCCCACACCTCCCAACTACTGAGCTTGCACCTCACAACTAGAGAGGCTGTGAGCTGCAACAAAAGATCCCACATAACACAATGAAGATCTCGAGTGCTGCAACTAAGATCTGACCCAGCCAAATAAATGAGTATTAAAAAAATAGCATTCATCAACTGGATACAGTTCACATCTATTAATTATGGCAACAACAGAACACACATTATTCTCATGCTCACATGGAGGATTCACAAAGATATACCATACCACATTCTGGGCCACAGACACACCTTAACAAATTTAAAACAACAGAAGTCATGTAGTGAACTTCCCTGTTGGTACAGTGGATAAGAATCCATGTGCCAATGCAGGGGACACAGATTTTATCCCTGGTCTGGGAAGACTCCACATGCCACAGAGCGACTAAGCTCATGCACCACAAGTACTGAAGCTGTGCTCTAGAGCTGTGCTCCACGACAAGTGAAGCCACCTGAATGCGAAGCCCACGCACCACAAATGGAGAGTAACCCCGGTTTGTTGCAATTAGAGAAAATCCCACACAGTGATGAAGGCCCAGCACAGCCAAAAGTAAATTCTTAAAAATGAAAGGAAACTACAGACCAATATCTCTCAGGAACATAAACAGAAAAATCTACATGAAAATATTAGCAAATAGAACCCACCAATGTATAAAAATAGTTATACACCACCATCAAGGGTGGTTTATCCCAAGTATGCAAAGTTGGTGCAATATTTCTATTAATTCTAGAAAGAATAATAATCCTGGTTAATCACATCTGGCTTTTAAATTTATCTTGTTAAGTAAAAAGATAGAAAAAAGCAATAACTCAAAAGTCTGGCCCAGGGATGTTCACTTCAGCTACTGCTACGTCTGTGTCTCCCCTAGATTCATGCGTTAGATCTTGATGCCCACGTGACGGTATTAGGAGGTGGGGCCCAGGGGAGACGCTTCATTGTGAGGGTGGAGCTCTCAGGAATGGGGTCAGCGCTGTTATAGAAGGACCACGGAGCCCCTCCCCCTTTCTCTCTGTGAGGTCCACGTGGACCCGACCCTGACCCTGACCCTGACCCTGACCCGAACCACACTTGGGCTTTAGCCTCCAGAATCGTCTATTGTTTATAAGCCTCCAAGCCTGTGTCTTTTGTTATAGCAGCCCAAAGGGACCAAGGCCCTCCCCTCACTCTGCTCCCATGAAAAAGGTTGTGTGTGTGCGTGCTGTGTGTGTTCTCTCAGTGTGTTCTGGGTGTGTTGTGTGTGTGTTCCACACGTATGTTGTGTGTGTGTTCTGTGTGTGTGTGTGTTGTACAGAATAAGGCCACTGACTCTCCCATTTTACAGGTGATGAGACAACCACAGTTTCCTCCGTCCAGGCTCTTTGCTCCAGATCATCTTTCATTGTCATGAGGGTGATGCTCTTTGCATGCTGGGACATGCAGTAGGAAGCGAAGGTCTGATACTCCAAGTTGGGTGGCCTGTGGTTGTGGTGTGGTCCTCCTGCTGGGGTCCTGGGCTCTGGGGACCGTCTGATGGTAGGCATGTTCTCCGTGTTGTTACGTCTATCACCGGAGACCATCATAAAGGAGTTGGTGATGAAGTTTGCTTTGTCCTCTCATGATCTCTGTTTTCCTTGGGGATCTCAAGCAAGTGTACAGGTGTCCTGGGTTTGAGAAGCAGATTAAATCACACGTATTCATCCTCAGGAATTTCCATGTAAAAACCAGTCTGATGGATCCACAGGCCAAGAGTAAGTTGCCATCCAGGAGTGCTCACTCGAGTTTTGTCTTTAATGATGTTAGTAAGAGAGTGCCCTGGATCTGGTCTCAGACCCCACTCAGGGAAGTCTCTCTCCCACAAACTATTTGTACTGAAACAGTCTTTGCAAGCAGTACTGAAAATAAAACTAACCATCAGGAACTGACAGTTACAGCCCTGAAGAGTTAGAGGGCTTCACCATTCCTTGTTTAACATTGAAAATGCTGTTTTGATTAAAAAAAAAAAAATTCTTCAAATCAAAGCAAACTGTGTGTTCCCAGCTTCTGCTTTGTCTCAGGTCTTGCATTATTAAACACCTATACAGATGATGAGTTTGCTGATAAGACTGGAATATGAAGGACTTTGCTAACGTTTGGTGATATGATCAATTTAATAGGCTGAATATCAATTCTAGCTTCTGAGAACTCAATTGTGCATCAGCTTTTATTCTCTCTATAAAATTTTGTTTAAAAAAAAGAAATAAAATAACTATTAAATGCTTGTGCTCAGTCATGACCTTTGTGACTATTAAATGATAGTGCTGAGTTGTGTCCTTTAAATGTTAAATGTCCTTTAAACTGTTAAATGATTGTGTCACTTGTGCTCTTTGTGACCCCATGGACTGTAATCCACCAGGTTTCTCTGTCCATGGGGTTCCCCCAGGCAAGAATACTGGTGTGGGTTGCTATTTGCTCCTCCAGAGGTCTCCCCAGTCCAGAGATCAAATCTGTATCTCTTGTGCCTCATTCATTGACAGGTAGATTCTTTACCACTGAGCCACCTGGGAAGTCCAAATATAAATATGTGAAAGAAAAAGGGAAACAATTTGCTGCAGTCACACATCCTGGAATGGATACATTTCTTGGTCAAGTATTATTATCTAGAGCTTTCTCTTGGCAGGGAACATAGACCCCTTTTCTAGTCAAGGTTTCTCCTAATTATACTGACTGGCTTGAAGTTTTATTAGAGTGTTGATAAGAACAATAACTTGCAACACTAAAGGGTTTTTGTGTTTACTAAACAGACAAGACCTTGTGCTTTGGACTGAGGGATTGTTTTCTTTCTACATGAAATTCTGTGGGCATGCACTCTATCTTTCTAGATGAAACTTGCTTACCCATGCTCCTTGAAGGTAGCATGACTACTAGCTTACTCAGAGAGGTGAGACTTAAGCAAAGGAACAGCATTGAAGTTGGGTTTATAGGAAGTTCTATAGCTCCATGTGCCCAAGGAAACAGAGTTACAGCACATTGCTTGTTGCTCTGAGGACTAAAAGCCTTCCAGTCTTTCAGGTATAGAATATTGAACACCCTTTTCGTGCAATCACAAACTACGGAAAACAAAAGATGTGCTGATTCTTTCCCACATCGTCAAATTATTGAAATTATCTGATGAAGATACTAATTTAAAATACCATACCATACCTGGATCTACTCAGCAATTTTCCAATTAAAAATCCATGGCAACTAGCTAATTTGCTTGTTTCACTTGTTCAACAAATGTTTTAATCTATTGTTCTGTGTCCTGTCTTATATTTACAGTGATACATATTAGTAAAGCAAATGTTAGTTATCTGAATGTGTATATAACTGCCCCTATCTATGTAAATTCCACCTACATGACATTTTAGAAATGTATTAAATAGCCTCTCTCAGCATTAACACTGCTGGAGAAATCTAATTCTGAGGTTATCATAATTAAAATGCCATTAAACCTTTAGTACCCTCTCCCTGTGATTGACAAAAGAATTCAACAGCGTTTGCATCAGAATTCCTTCAGTTCCTTCCTTTTCATAATTTCACATTTTATACCATCTTACAGTTTTATCTAAAATAAATGCTTTGCTAGAAATTCTCATTTGATGAGAATTAAGAACCTTTCAAAACATCATGCTACTTTCTGCCTCGCTGTTATTCATCATTTTTGTGAGTGAAAGACACAAGTAGGTACAAAGATACATAAAGACCCCTGACTTCTGTCCTATCTACGAGAAGGGCTGGACGATGGCCATTCTGACTGGTGTGAGGTGGTACTTCAAGTGATTTACATTTCTTATAATTAGTGATGCTGAGCATCTTATTATGGGCCTGTTGTCCATGTATTAGTTTGGGGCAAACATAAATATGGTTTAGAACCATAAGTTTTAAATCATTATAACTAGGCTCAAACATATCTTTATTTTTTTTTCCCATTATTTATTTATTTATTTTTACTTTACAATACTGTATTGGTTTTGCCATACATTGACATGAATCTGCCACAGGTGTACATGAGTTCCCAATCCTGAACCCCACTTCCACCACCCTCCCCATATCATCTCTCAGGGTCTTCCCAGTGCATCAGCCCCAAGCATCCTGTATCCTGTATCGAACCTAGACTGGCGATTCGTTTCTTACATGATAGTATACATGTTTCAATGCCAAACATATCTTTATTAACCACAATAGGAACCATTAGAATCAGTACATTTTTGCCAGTGATAAATAAGTTTGTAACAAAAAAAAAAAAAAATTCCATGCTTCAGGATATGCTGAACTCTTGGAAAGCATTTTCTGCCTCCTGCTGGTTGTGGAAGCATTTTCCCTGCAAAAAGTCGTCAAGATGCTTGAAGAAGTGGTAGTCATTTGGCAAGAGGTCAGAGCCTGGTGGGCTGCCACTTATGGGGTCGCACAGAATTGGACACAACTGAAGCGACTTAGCAGTAGCAGCAGCAGCAGGTGAATATGGAAGATGAGGCAGAAGGTCACAGCCCAATTTGTTCAACTTTTGAAATGTTAGTTGTGCCAATGTGCAGTGGGGCACTGTCATGGAGAAGAACCAGGCCCTTTCTGTGGACCAATGCTGGCTGCAAGCCTTGCAGTTTTCGGTGCATCTCACTGATTTGCTGAGCATACTTCTCAGATGTAATAGTTTCACTGGGATTCAGAAAGCTGTAATGGATCGGTTCAGACAGCAGACCACCGAACATTTACCATGACATTTTTTTTCTTGCAAGTGTGGCTTTGGGAAGTGCTCCGGAGCTTCTACTCAGTTCATCCACTGAGCTGGTCTTCAACAAGGCATATTTTGGAAAATGGTACATATTAAATAATTTCATTGAAATTTTTGCTATTATAAGTGTAAGGTAAGCACGGAGAAAAGAAAACGAGATGGACAGTCAGGCAGAGAAAGATTTATTATAGGAAGAAAGCAAGTGACTGGCTTTAGAGAGAAACCAGTGCTCTCCCTTTACAACCAACCCTTCTTATACCCTATTGATGGGAAATTGTGCCCTGAAAGGGGGGGGGGCTTAGTTTATCTTTAGCCCGCAGCTGGGGTCTTGTGATCATGTAGTCAGAGGGGTCTCATGGTCAGGTGGTCACATAGTCTTGAGAAACTGACACCAGCAGGGAAAAACAGGATATCACCTTAAGGAAAAAAACAGGATGCCACAGGGCAATGTGGCCACTGTGACTTCATCCCTTGTTTGGCAGGTCAGCACAGTGGATCATTTTTAAATAATACACTATGAGCCCCTTGTGGACCCTAACAATAAGTCCATCTGAGCAAAGTGTGTGCTATATTACACACACATCAATATTTGTGTTACTGTTGCATTACCTGAAGAGAGAAGTTACATTTTTAAAGGCTCTCATTTGAGTTTCATTGGAGAAGGAAATGGCAGCCTACTCCAGCGGGCGCGGGCTGCTTGGAGAATCCCAGGGATGGGGGAGACTGGTGGGCTGCCGTCTATGGGGTCGCACAGAGTCGGACACGACTGAAGTGACTTAGCAGTAGCAGTAGCAGAGAAGAAAGGCTAAACCCTTTTTCTAAGTAGTCTTTATAGAATACAATAACATTTATAGAACCTTAGCTTCCATCAAGAAGAAAGAAAAGGAGTACACAAAGCAGGTAAAGCATTGTTTCCTTTACCTCGGATCTCCAGACACATTAGCCCAGATGAGAACAACTTTCTTGCTGGTGCTGTTATATAGGGAGCAAACCCTTCCTCCTCAGGTTGGAGGGACACCGTGTCTCAGAGGTGGCTGAGGCTGTACAAACCAAGAGGTGAAGCATTTCAGCATCAGAACCGGAGAAGCCAGAGATGCACTGGACAATCACAGTCCACAAAAGGACGAAAGGAATGGATTTCACTGTTTGTGTTCGCTCCAAGTTGGCCAATTCTTTCTGTATTTTCTTAGAGTTTCCATGGAGACAACACAGTGTCACAAAATGATCCTCTTCTAAGCCACAGAGAAACAGCACAGATGTGAGAACAAAGAAACAAAGAGAAGAGAGAATTTAATTTGAACTTATAATGATGGGAAATGGAAAAGAAATTCTTTTCTTTTGCAGCTTTGATTACTTGCAAAGGCAGTAGTTTTGCTAAACAGACTTTTCTGATAGTGCTCAGGAATGGCCTTGCACTTCACATTCTACTGCAAGCCTCAAATAATGGAATTCTGTAGAATGAAAATTCTGGGAAGAGCTATCTAAATGCTGTTTTACAGGGAAACTTTGACTTTTTTCCTCAAGTATTTTCTTTTTAAAAAAATTATCAAATTTATACATATATGGGAAAATTCAAAACTTACTGCAAAGCAATCAGAAAGTTTTAGATATTTTCTGTGATTCCACTACCCAGAGAAAACAGCCACTAATGATATTTCTGATTACTGTGTGTAGATAAACCCACAGTTCCCTGCTCTCTCTCCACAGCATCCTACTACATCAATTTCCTGTTTGGAGGCATGTGTATTGCTGTTTTTAAGAAATGACTTTCAGCTATTACACAAACAAAACTTTGAGTATAAGACTGAAATTGTACAGTCATTACTTCCTTCTGAAGAATCTCAACCACTGGAATTGTTTGCATGTATGGCTTCCATAAAATTCTCTTGTGTTTACATTACTTCATGGGCTTCCTTGCTGGTCTAGTGGTGAAGAATTTGCCTGCCAGTGCCGGGGACACAGGTTCAATCCCTGGCCCAGGAAGATCCTACATGTTGTAGAGCAACTAAGCCTGTGCACCACAACTGCTGAGCCTGAGCCCTAGAGCCTGTGCTCTGCAACAAAAGAAGCGACTGCAGTAAGTCCACACACCACAGCTAGAGGGTATTCTCCACTCACCACAACTCGAGAAAAGCCGGAGCAGCAGTGAAGACCCAGCACAGCCAGAAATAGATAAATAAATGAATCATGTCACTTGGTTTTTAAAACCATCTTGTGAGCTGCGATAGGCCCACTCTGACCATGGTTAAAAGTTTATCTTATGGATGAGTAAATTGAAGCTGTTTAATGGAAACCCACAATTGAACTGAGCTATATCATCATACATACTGCATGATTTTACAATAGCAAACTGCAGAGATACTCATGGTGTATTAAAGTGTTGTTGAGTGTAGCAGTTGTAATAAATTGACAAAGTGAAAGTGAAAGTTGCTCAGTTGTGTCCTATTCTTTGCAATCCCATGGACTGGATAGTCCATGGAATTCTCCAGGCCAGAATACTGGAGTGGGTAGCCATTCCCTTCTCCAGGGAATCTTCCCATCCCAGGGATGAACCCAGGTCTCTTGCACTGTAGGCAGATTCTTCACCAGCTGAGTCACCAGGAAAGCCCAATAAATTGACAAACTCCATGTACATGATCCTGCGGCAACACACCGAGAGTGGCACAGCTGGGTTTAATACAGATGCTCCGAGTCAGCTGCAGGCTTGGCTCCTGGAGAGGCTCCTGGAACTGGATTTCTGTTTTTGTGCTTTTAACAAAAGCCGCCAGGCAGAGCCACTTTAAATTATCGTGATTTTGCCTCCCCTGCTGTCTCATTTTCCAGTTAGTTTTGCTGAATACATGCCCCTTCCCCTCCAGACCAGTCTGTCTCTGGCCACTGGGCAAGGAGTAGACAGCACGAGGAGCTAACTGTGCTCCAGCTAATGAAACTGTGAACAGGCCCCCATGTCCGGGCCCCCGTGTCTGGGCCCCCGTGTCCTGGCCCCCATGTCCTGGCCTACTGAAGGAAAATGCTGACTCGAGGTACTGATGAACCTACTTACAGAGCAGCAGTAGAGACGCAGACTTAAGAGAACAGGCTTGCGGACACAATTAGGGAAGGAGAAGGTGGGATGAACTGAGAGAGGAGCATTGACACACGCATACATTACCATGTGTAAAATAGACAGCTAGTGGGGAGCTGCTGTCGAGCACAGGGAGCTCAGCTCTGTGCTCTGTAATGACTTGGGGGGGGGGTGGGATGGGGAGGAGGGAGGCTCAAGTGGAAGAGGATATATGTATACCTTAGCTGATTCACTTCACTGTACAGCAGAAACTAACACAGCATTGTAAAGCAACTATACCCCAATAAAAAAGGTAATGTATGTTAAAAAAAAAAAAAAAGACTCCCTCTGGACCTGCCATGTACCTCAAACAAAAGAAGCAATAAGGTAAATTTTAATAATCTTCAAAAGAAAGTCAAATATTTCAATTCTAATTTTAACCCAACCCAAACTACTACACTGAATACCAATATATCACTTAAATACATAAATCTTATACATACAAAGTCCTACTCAACCTGGTGATGTAGCTTAACAATTAAAGTGAAGCCCTGTAAATGCCTGGATGGATTTAATAACCCCACAAACACACAAGTTCCAGTCTACTAATGTCTAATATTGATACAATTACACATGTAATTATCTGACTCCAGTGAGAATGGTCTCTAAACATAGAAGATTAAAAGGAGCGGATACCAGGTGCATAAAAACTATGCCTTGTGTAACGCTGCCCCGTGGGAAATGGCTGGAATGAAAGGTAAGCCCTAAGAGGAGGCTCAGCAGGTAGAGAACCCGCCTGCAATGCAGGAGACACAGAAGACTCAGGTTCCATCCCCGGGTCGGGAAGATCCCCTGGAGGCAGAAATGGCAACCCACTCCAGTATTCTTGCCTGGAGAATCCCATGGACAGAGGAGCCTGGTGGGCTGCAGTCCATGGGGTCACAAAGAGTCGGACACCACTGAGAGACTAAGCAAGCATAAGAGGAAGTCTGAGTAAGTTATATTAACTAAAAATTAGGGTTGGCACATTGTATGTCAGCCACTTTGGTCCTAAGATTAACTCACATCAGTAGAAATCCAGTGTAAAGCATGTTAAAGATTACCTCAAAATAAAGTTAAGTCCTAGTGAAGCTGTAAAAATCCATAGCTAAAAGAAAATAAGCTACAAAATAAAATTAACACTGTGTAAGTTGCACACGAAAGTTAAGAGAGTTTTAAGAGTTCTCAACACACACACAAAAATATTTCTTATTTATTTAATGTTCACTAAGTTTTTTGTGGTCATCGTTTCATCATGTATGTAAGCTGACTTATGGTGTATATTTTAAAATTGTATGGTGCTATATGTCAATTACATATCAAAAAAGTGGAAGACAAGTTTTTAAATTAAAAAATAAAATAATAAAAAGATATAAATAAGCTACAAAGCTGACTTTAACACTTCTGATTACACCACACTGGGATTAGATATGCCTCTATGCTTAACCCTGCGTTCACATAATTATAACACAAAATTATTCACCAGAGTAGGATGAGCATCAGTCTAAAAGTTAGAGAACTTGACAGTGATTCATGCCCCTCTAGAGGAGCCTGTTTGATAACCAACATACTCTGGTAAACCCCATCCTTGGGGAACCCTGGTGAGGGACAGCAGAAAGCATAATTACCATAATTATCAGATGTTCTGTCAAGACATAGCCCATGGGAGGGGAAGATGTAGGCTACATTTTGTATCTCAGGAACATAACTTATACAAAATTTTTATGAAATAAAAAAATCAAAGGAGAATTTAGGGGTAAATAAAGAAGAGAGAGCTTGATCGAGTCATGAAGCACACAGAATCACCTTCTCCAATATCAGTAACTTCATAACCCATTAATAAGCTCCTAACATACAAGAAGAGATAAGTCCTGATAAGATGAGCATCCTGGAAAGTGTGCTTGGATGGATCAAAGTGCAGGGAATCTTCCCAACTCAGGGATCGAACCCAGGTCTCCTGTATTGTAGACAGACGCTTTACCATCTGAGCCACTAGGGAAGTCCAAGTGAAGCCTAGAGGAGATTTTAAACCTCAAAACACTTTGGCTAAAATCAGCCCAAACTTCCCACCAATTCAACTCTCATAAGTAAATGAAAGATTCACTTAGCATCTATGTGTAGAAGATAGAAATTTAAAGCTGGTGCTGCAGATAAAGTACCACATAGGATGATGAAGGAAGCTAAGTATCCTGGAGCCAGAGGAGCTGCTCATGTGCCGGGAGCCAGCGTGGGGAATCCCGCCCGTGGCAAAGGTCATGAGGAAAGGGGCCTGACAAAACGCAAAGGCGAGATCAGGCCTCGGGGAAACCCCCCTGGGCTTTCTCAAGCATCTACCCCCAAAACCAGTGTCTGCCTGCCTTACTGCATTATGCTTTCCACTTATTCTTCTGACATTACAGGAGGGCTATCCCTGAATGCCTTTCTCTGGAAAAGGTTAACTTAGAGCTCCAGTTGACAGTCTCCTGCATATAAAAGGAGTGTTTCAGCTCAAACCCCTCTGATGGCTCTCTAACTTGCCTTACCCGGACTTTTACAACTACACATGTGATTATTTACAGCCCCCCAACTGTGAGAGGCACGGGAAGCCTAAAACATAGAGCCTTTCAAAGAGTTAAATGCTGTTAGAATAGTGCTGGTGTAAGATTTCACTGTTGAGCCAATGCTTGCTGCCAAGTTCCCATATTCCTTATCCACTGTGCACCTGCGAGTACATTTGTTAACATAGTTAGAATCTAAGAAAAACAAGTGTAGCCTTGACACTAACTACATCAGACCTTTGAGCTAATTGGTTCTTTCTTTGTTGTAACTCGCTGCACCTTTGCTTCCTGAAAATGTAACTAGGTTCGATACTTTCTGAGGCTAACGTAGATTGGAAATATAAAGAAAAAACACTTCAAGGGAAAATAAGTTTTCTGGTTGAGCAGCCTTTATCAAAAGAGGGTCATAAAATGTTTCACAGGCCTCCAAGGCCAGAAGATAATGTATACAACATCATTTGTGGGAAAGGTATAAAAGTCTTTTTGAAAATAAAAGTACCAGGCCTTGCTCACTGAAGCAGCTTGGTCTCCCTGTGTCAATCACTCTCTCTCTCTCCCTCTCCCTCTCTTTTTCAGGCTGATCCGTTGGAGCATGGAGGCTCCCTGCGTTCACTTATCTGCCCGGGTTTCTAAGACCTGAACAGGAAGACGTTCTGCGTCTTCACTCCCTCAGGAGACTGGGAGGGCACCTGTGGCCTCCGTGAACAGGGCAAACTTCTTGTCTTGGAGTTTTATTGGCTTTCTATGTAAACCAAGGAATATCAGCCTCTTTCTCTCTTCTATTTTCTTATCTACAACATTCTTTCCTTATCTCTCTCTAAATCAATCACTGACTCCGTCCCCGCTTTGAATTACCTTGGATTCACTGGGGCTGGACCCTGGCACTCATGGACAGTTATAAGAACAAACTTATCCAATGATTTATGAGTAGAGCTAATAAGCCTTGTAAGCCTGGTGATAGCTGGTTGTCCAGAAAAGAACTTTAGTTCAACTTTAAATATTATTTAAAAACATAACTTTTAATATAACTTTCAGTGTTATTTTAAAAGACACATGTTTTTAGACGCAAGTTTTTAGATACAGGGTACAAATGTCTCTGCGCTTCCGTGGTAGTGCAGTGTAAAGAATCCTCCTGCCAATGCTGGAGACATAAGAGATGTAGGTTCGATTTCTGGGTGGGGAAGATCCCTTGGAGAAGGGCATGGTTACCCACTCCAATATTCTTACCTGGAGAATCTCCGTAGTCAGAAGAGCCTGGTGGGGCACAGTCCATAGGGTTGCAAAGAGTCAGAGATGACTGGGCAACCAAACAATGACAACAACAACAGACATCTCTAGAGAATAAGCATATACAACACTACAGTTGGCTTAAAAGCTGCCATCGATTAAGAAAGCATTCAAGGTCAATCACACCATCACCTAAATAACAATAGTAAATACATCAACTATGAATTAATACCGGATGAATTAATTAATTAATAGACCCAATACTGTTCATATTAGTAAAAAGAAATATTTCTCCTTGCATAAAGCTTATATCAGTATGCATAAACCCACAGATAGTTAATAGTAAAATAAACCTAAACCAATAGCTAATTGTTTATCAAAACAATCATTAATCAGCATGTGACTGAAAGAGTACGTGGGGTCTGGCTGCTCGCTGCTCAAAAGCCAATAAACAGGCCAGGTTGGCGGACAGGAACGTTTGCTTTATTTTAGATGCCAGCAGCTTGGGGGGTGGGGTGCTGGATGTCTGTCCAAAGGCTGACTCCCCTCCCTCCCCAACAAGCAGGGTGTGAGAACTTTAATAGATGGGGCGGGGGTGGGGATAGATGCAGAAACAGCACAGTCAGCTCTGACAGTCATCTTGAAATTGGTCATCGGTAGTCTGACCAGCATTAACTTGTTTAAAGTACAGTTAATCTTCAGTTCCAGGGTCTGTTTGTTCCCATTTCTTTGTGGCCAGTTCTCTGAATTGCAGCAGCTCATGTCCTGGGTACAGACTGGTCATCACATAGCTAACTTCTCCACCTGCTGTTTTGGTATCTATAAGGCAGCTCTAGGATGTGACTCAGAATATTATTTACAGACCCTGAGAAGGAACAAAAGGTCCTTGACAATGCTTAATGACTACATTATTATTATTTTGTCTCCTTAGACTTTGTTTCAGCATTTCACATTTCTCTGATTAGAGTTACTCTTTGACTGAAAATTTCCACAGAGTAAAGGCAGGCAGAGGACATGATGTGTGGGCGGGCAAGGACCACAGGGTCTTGCTCTGTTTCAAGCACAGACATACATTTAAGGAAAGAGTGAAATAAGCGAATGAACTCTGCAATCACAAATCCTGCCTGTTTATCAAGAACACTGCCTCTCGGAGGTCAGGTATTCCAGGCTATTCCAGGCACTGCTTGTCCGGTGACATCTCTCTAACTGCCATGGGACACCATCTGTGGACATGGAGCTTGGCCATGTGTTCTCTGAATAAGGACTTGCAAGAAAGGCTCTACGTGTGGGTTTTTACCAAGTATTTCATTTTTAATTGGAATTTTTATTTATATCTGTAATATATTTATTATAATATTTGACTGGGGCCAGTCTGGCACGAGGGATCTTTTAGCTGTGGCATGTAGGATCCACTTCCCTGACCAGGGAATGAACCTGGGTCCCCTGCACTGTAAGCACTATTAGCCACGGGACCACCAGGGAAATCCCCACCATGTCCTTTAATTAGTGAAACTGACCTTCCCAGGATGAGGTGGGAATAAAACAAGAGAACCTATGAAGCATTGATTAATCCATTAATCCAAAAAACGATCAAATTTTAAGGGATAACATAGCGTGTCCTCCACCTGCCTCCTGTCTGTAGAAAATCTTCAGACTCCCAGGATTCTCTGAGTTCCAAAAAGTACATTTAACCAGAGAAGTGAGAACAGGCAGGTTCTTTCAAGTGAGAACATGAAAGGAAAACAGTCAAAGAAGACAAAACAATGTTAACCATTAAACAAAGTCAAGGACCTATGTTCTTCCTCAACGGCTGTAGATAATATTCCGAGCTGTGTCCCGTGAGCTGTCATATACATGCTGATACCCCCACCAGGAGAAGAAGTTGACTGCATGCTGCCCACAAGCACACAGACTCCAGACCCGTTAGAACCAGAAGGTGATGATGCTGACTCCAGATGACCTCACCAACAGCCAATCAGGAGAGAGTCTCTGAGCAGATCACCCACTCCATAAAGCCCTCCTTAACCTTGTCTTTAAGTTTCTCACGAAAGCCTTCAGAGAGTGTGAGCCTTTTAAGCACGGGGTGCCCTGGACTCCTTGCTCAGCACCTACAACACATGCTTCCTTTCCTTCACCACAACGTGTGGTCAATGGGTGGGCTTCCCTGTGCCTGGGCCAGACTCAAGTGGGGTTCGCAGCCTGGGGTCAGTGGACAGGCTTCACTGTGCTGGGGCCAGACTCAAGCGGGGTTCAGAAAGAGCTCACCAAGGGTTATCGGTCACTCAGCAGAACACAGAGCACAGCTGCCCCCAGGGCCTGACTTCATATGACTGTGACAGGAGGAGACAAAGGACCACAGGCTAACCAGGGCCACACCCTCAACTCAGATGTTGGAAATCTCAGAGGCAACAAGACACGCTGCAGGAAAAGGGCAGAGATGGGGTTTCTGGGTACACATGATCCTGACTGGTGCAGAGGCGTGAGACCCACACAACCCCCAGACCCTGCACCTAAGGTCACACATCAACAATCTCTAAGGTGACTCCGTCCCCAGACCCTGAAACTGGGGTCACATGTCCACAGTCTCCAGGATGCCTCTCCTTCCCAGATCTTGTACCTGGGGGCATATTTCCACAGTCTCCAGGGTGACCCCCCTCCCCAGATCCTGAAATTGGGGTCACACGTCCACAGTCTCCAGGGTGACCTGTCTCCCAGAACCTGTACCTGGGGCCACACATCCACAGTCTCCAGGGTGACCCCCTCCCCAGACCTTGAAACTGGGGTCACATGTCCAGTCCAGTCTCCAGGGTGACCCCTCTCCCAGAACCTGCACCTGGGGTCACATGTCCACTGTCTCCAGGGTGAACCCTCTTCCCAGACCCTGCCACTGTGATCACAAGTCCAGAGTCTTCAGGGTGACCTCTCTCCCTAGACCCTGCACCCAGATTCCCATGACCCTTGGTTAGGACACCAGGTCTCTGCTGGTTGAGCCCCTATAGTGGAAATGAGCAAGTTCCTATAACCTCCTGGCTTGGTAGATAGAAGTGTAGGGTCTTTCTCCTCCCCCCACACTTGTCCCAGAGAAATCCTCCTCTTTTCCCTTTGCTTTTGTGTGATATTAACTGTTTTTACAGCTGTAATGAAAATGTTGAACACACTACCTTGGTTCCTGCAGGATCGAACCTGTTGTCTCACTGAGGTGCAGAGAAAACACACTAGATGCTGGGCTGGTGAGCCACCATATGCTGGCTCATTGAGACACGTCAGGTAGGCTCCCTGGTAGAAGAGGAAATTCCTCTTCTTTCAACCCATTTTTTTTTCTTTTTTTAAAATTTTACTTTATTTTACTTTACAATACTGTATTGGTTTTGCCATACATCAGTCAACCCATTTTTATCTTTGGCATCTTGCTGCCACATGCTCCTCCCCAGGTCCATTCATCACAGCTCTACTGACATCTTGTAATAGTGGTTCTCACAGTTTAGAACACAACAGAATCACGCAGAGGCTTATTTAAATACAGATGGCTGGGGGCTTCCCTGGTGACTCAGGGGTAAATCCACCTGCCAGTGCAGGATGAGATGGCTGGATGGCATCACCGACTCAATGGACGTGAGTTTGAGCAAACACCAGAAGATAGTGGAGGACAGGGAATTCTGGAGTGCTGCAGTCCATGGCGTCACAAAGAGTCGGACACGATTTAGAGACTGAACAACAACAAGCAGGGAGCTGACTTGAGGTGTCTTGATGAGACCCAGGGAAGGTGCACTTGTCAGAGGGAAAGCCTAAGAGCCCTGCCTCAACACCGACCCCTGGGAGAGCCATGGAACCCCATTCAGAGAGGAGCATGGTTAAACAGAGAAACCCATCTCAGATCCAGACCCCAGACATCTGAGCACTGACATTCAGATGCAGGCACGGAGTTTTCCAGGACGGAGGCCAGGCCAGTCTTCACCCAGCCTTCCACATCCTACCAAACAGAGAACCCGGTCAGGTGTAAATGCTCTCATTGTAGAAGCACACGATCTCATCTAAACATAGTGTAGACAGGACTTGGGGAGGTCTGAATCTACCATATAGACAGAACTTGGTCAGCTTCAAAGTAGCTTAGGGCTGCGCTTCCAGGAGGCACAAGTCACACATCTGGGGTCTCTCACTGTTGGACGGGGGCTCACTGGCGTGTGGGAACTTGGATATACCTTTCTTGAAGAAGAAATCATTACTGGGCTCCATACTTCACCCACATCAGGAAACAGAACAAAAGCTTTGTCACTAAACGTTTCAACGGAGCAAAACAAAACTGCGACCAGGTTCTGCAGCCACGTGGTGGTCAGGATCCAGGGGAGAGACAGGAATCTCCTGGAACCCAGCCCAGTGTCCTTCAAGGACAGACTGGAAGTGGCCAGGCTGCAGCATCGCAGGCTTCCAGCAGGCGGCGCTGCCCCTGACGCCCAGGAAGGACAGTCCCTCACGGTCCGGCGTGGAGAGCCAGTTTGTCCATCCTGAAGGGGTGGGAAGGGGCTGACACCTCCTAGGCCCTCGGTCAGGTGACTTCATGCTGGGGCTGACGCCCACAGGGCACCAGGCTGCATCCAAGCCGAGAATGTGGGCAGAGGTAGGGCATAGATGCCATCGGAGCAGAGATCCCACCTGTGCCTGCCTACCCAACTGGGGCTCCAAGCCCCAATCCCATGACCCACCACCACTCTCGCACACATATATGCACGTGCACACCTACACGCACCGTGCACACAAATAGCACACACACTGGGGAATAAAATGAATACCCTAAAAAGCGTTCGTTCCTAAACACAAGTGAATTTCACATACATCCTTCTCTTCTTCTGAGCTTTGATGGTTTTCAAAATAAGAAGTTTATAAAGTAGTTAATGGTGAATGACTTTTGGATCATGGGACTTTCTGAAGTTATTCCACAAATATTAAAAGACGTGAGAGATGAATGTAGATATTCCATGTGGCCTCTGACAGAACGGACAAGCAGACCACGGTCCATCCACACAATGAATGTTGTCAAGCCTGAAAGGAAGGCAGTTCTGATACAGGCTACAGCGTGCATGAACCCTGAGGGCATTATGCTCAGTGACATAAGGCAGACAGGGAAGAACAAATGATGCTTGAGTCCACTCAAAGAAGGCCCCCAGGGCTAGACACAGAAAGCAGGATGGTGGGTGCCAGCGGCTGAGGGAGGGGAATGGGGGCTGAGTGTCTCATGGGGGCTGTTTCGGTTTTGCAAAATAGAAGTAGCGACTGAACAACAACGCTCACAAACACGCTCTGCAGCAGCATTTACAGCAGTTGAGACATGGAAGTGACTAAAATGTACGTGGACAGATGGATGAATAAAGAAGTCATATATGCACAGAGTGGAATATGATTCGGCCATGAAAAAATATGGCTTCTGCAGCGATAGCCTAGAACAATTGTAAATTAATTTAGAACAGTCTCAGTAAGTGAAGTACTTCAGAAGGAGAAACTGATACCAATGAGCTATTTTATAAAAGTAAAATACACGCACAGTCTTAGCAAACAAACATGGTTACCGAAGGGGAGAGGGGGGTGGAAGGGATAAATTAGGAGGCTGGGATTCATTTATACTCACAAATACATATAGACTATAGAATCAACATGAACCTATTTTAGAAAGAGTGGTGTGCTACACACTCTATAATAATGTGTATGTGAATAAAACAAAGATGAATCAACATGTGTATGGCAATAACTGACGAAGAATCTCAACACAGACCAACACAACATTGTAAGTCTGCTATCCCCCAAAGAAAGTAAACACTAACTTAAAAAACAAACAAAAAAAAAAAAACAAGGATTAACGAGACACAGGCTTCTGGCATGTGCCAGAAGAAATCATGGACTAGGAGTAACCCTAAGGCTCTGGTTACTGTAGTAACAAGAGTAGGGCATGAAGAAATCCTGCCTCCTTGTGGCCATTTCCCACAACAGAAACGTTAAAGCTATCTCTTATGCTGCAGTGAAATAAGAAAAAGTATTTTCTCTTTGGCTCTTTGATTCCTTGTTTATTTTAGCTGTTGCTGATCTACAGTCTGTATTGATAACTGTTTCCTTCTTTTCAGAAGATTAACCTATTAACGGTTTTGAAACAATGCAAAAAAGAACAAGAATATAGGACCCTTATACCTTTGTAGAAATAAATGTTTTTTGGAGGAAATTGAAAGATGACTTTAATCCCCAAGCTGGCAGAGGAGAGAACACGTAGGCTTGTGCCTCAAGAACCGTGTCTCCCTCCATGGGGAATCAAGGGGATCACACAGTTGTGGCTCATAGTTAGAGGCTGGAGATAAAGAACAAACATGTAAGGATCCTGTACTCTTTCTTTTTACATTGTTTCGAAACAGTCAATAGGCTGGCATCAGAGAGCCCAGTAACTTGGGTCTGGCAGGCAGTCCCAGGAGGTGGGTCCGTTGTCTTTTGTGGATTGCACTGTAACTTTCTTTCTGTAATGCAAAATGAAGGAAAAACAAACTATAAGGGGAGGTTCGTAGAGAGAGCACCATAAAGGTAAGCATCAGGATGTGACTAGCATAAAATCAAAAGATAATAGATGCAAAGTGTGGCTCATGCACAGTTAGAGGGCGATAGGTGCGGGATATCCCGGGAGAAGGGTATGACAACCTACCCCAGTACTCTTGCCTGGAGAATTTCATGCACAGAGGAACCTAGTGAGCTACAGTCCATGGGATCACAGAGTCAGACACAACTGAGCAACTAACACACACGCATGCAAGCACATGTACGTACTCACACAGTTGCAGGATATAGCTTACATAACAGGTTAGCCTTCTGAAAAGAAGGAAACTTAATTATCAATACAGACTGTAGATCAGAAACAGTTAAAGTAGACAAGGACTCAAAAGACAAAAGAGAAAAAGAAACCTATTTTTTATTTCACTGCAAGACATAAACACTTCATATTCACAAGGGTTCTGATGATACCAGCACTTTAAAAATTTCCATGGGTAACTAATTGAAAATACATTAAAACTGGGCAGACTGTAAAGAAGAAAATGTCCACAGTCAATTCCACACACACTAGTTAAAATCAAAGCCCACGAAAATGTGCTGCACATCAGGAATTTTTAGAGATGTGCAAATCAAAAGCACAGCGAGGGAAGACTGCACCTGTTTGAAAGGCCATCCTCAGTCTACAAAGGTGAATGGTGGAGAAGACATGGAGGAAAGAGCACACTCACAGTGCTGATGAGATGTAAATGCTAACAATCACTGTTGAGAGGAGTATGGAACTGCCTCTTTTAATTTTTAGTAAGACAAACATATTGATTCCAGCCCAGATCACAGGAGGACTTAAAACATGTCCTGCTCAGCGTTCCCTCATTGTCAGAACCAACAAGGGAAGAAGGTACCTGAACAGCAGCTCCGCCCAAAGCTGGCAGACAGCCTCGGTGAGGGACACATCAGTCCAGTCTCTTCCTCGTCAGGCGGTTAACAAGGCTCCCCTCTCATAGCAAAGGGCTCCTTAACCCCAAATTCATTTTGCACAGAGAAGAGGAAAGAATCAGACATAAACTATAAATTCAATCAAGTATCTTTATTTTTAAATTTAAATATAAGTCATGAAGGATAAAAGCAGTAAAAATTACACTTTAAGTGAATAAATTACAAACTAAATCAACTATATATTCTGGCTTATATAAAAAAGAGGAGAAGGATGGAAGCCACACAAATTACTCTAAGTGAGCAGCCCTTGACTAAATGGGTACCACCCAAGTTCTCCAGTCAACTCCACCGCTAGACTCGGCTGCAGACACTCTCTGGGAATCAGAGCTGCTCTTTTCATCACACCAGGAGGGGCCTTCTTTGTCACCAGGGCACAGAGAGAACCCAAGTCTGTGCATTCAGGCTCCTCTTTTGCCAGACTCTAAGGAGAAGGCTCAACCTGAGTTGTGTTCTTCACCTTCTGCTGCAGGTTAATGGTGGTAAAATGAGGCAAAGGAAGCTCCTAGAACTTGGGCACCTCGCCTTTCTACAGCTGTTTTATTTTCTTCTCTTTCTGTAAGTGACTTTTTTGAATCAAAAGAGAAACAGTGTATTTCCACAGTTCTCCTCACCGGGATTTTGGGCTTAAAAGGTACTCTGTAATGAGACAATTGTTGAGCTCTTATCACTACGGGCTGCTTCTCATCCTCATCGTCTTTGTTGGGTTTGGGGGTTCTCTTTTTCCAAACAAAGGCAGGAGCCCTGGGGACAGTGAGTGGAATTTCTTTCTTATCGGGAACACCCACAACACCTAACAAGATACCATAGGGCAAGTCTTCGCTTAAATTTAAATTGTTTATCCTCCAGTACCTTCTTTGCTTCTTGCTGTTTGATTCTTTTCTCCATTTCAAAAGCAAAGCCAATAGGCACGGTGGGTGTCTTCTCTGGCAGTTTCCTAGGGAAAATGCACTCACTGTAAAAGAATGCCAGAATCCAGTTTCCATGCTTTAAATTTGTAGAGCCCTGCTGGATTACATTTCTTGGATTTTGCATTTGTTTCCAACATCTTCACCACCTCTTGCTGCATTTTTATTCTCTTCTCTGACTTTTGCTTCTCCAGTACTTTTTAGGATCTTCTGTATATGGAAAGAACCTGAAAAAGAATAAATATGCATTTATGCATGATTGAATTAAGTTCCTGTACACCTTATACAAACACAACATTGGAAATCAACTCTATTCCAATATAAGATCAAAATGAAATTGCACAGAAAGAAAAAGAAAAAAGGGACATGAAAAAATGCTGCCGCCTTGTGGTCATTTTCCATACCATCAACATCGAAGGCTGTGCTGATCAGTTCAGTTCAGTTGCTCAGTTGCGTCTGACTGTTTGCGACCCCATGGACTGCAGCACGCCAGGCTTCCAAGTCCATCACCAACTCCTGGAGCTTGCTCAAACTCATGTCCATCGAGTCAGTGATGCCATCCAACCATCTCATCCTCTTTTGTCCCCTTCTCCACTTGCCTTCAGTCTTTCCCAGCATCAGGGTCTTTTCCAATAAGTCAGTTCTTCACATCAGGTGGGCAAAGTATTCCACTCTAAGTGACAATCCATGGACAGGATTTTCCAAGGAACCAGAGTTGGGCATGAAGAACTGCTGCCACCTTGTGGCTGTGTCCGGTAAAACAACTTTAAAACCAGTCTTCAAGGAGTCTTACTATTCAAAAGGCCTGTGGTGATTTAGTCGCTCAGTCGTGTCCAACTCTTTGTGACCCCATGGACTGTAGCCTACCAGGCTCCTCCATCCATGGAATTCTCCAGGCAAGAAACCGAAGTGAGTTGCCATTTTCTTCTCCAGGGGAACTTCCTGACCCAGGGATTGAACCCTGGTCTCTGGCATAGCACGCAGATTCTTTACTGACCGAGCCACCAGCCTAATTTTATTCAAAAGGCCTGAGAGGCTGTAAATGATTCCTTCCCTTCAAGTAACGTCTGTGGGAAAAATCATCGAAAAAGAATTCAAAGCAGGGTCCAAGTCCAAAAGCACTTGGAAACATACTCCTCATTGTAAGGTGAGTGCAGAGAAAAAGAAAGCGAGCCAGGCAGTCAGGTAAGAAAAGGGAAATTTATTAGAGGGAAAAGAGATGGTGACTGGCCCTTAAGGAGAACCAGCATACTCCCTTTCTGACAGAGTCCTTCTTACACCCCCCCCCCCCAATGAAAAATTCTCTGGAGGGATGGTCATGTAGCCAGAGGTCTGGAATATGGTGGTCTCACAGCTTTGAGAAGATAGGCGCCAGTGAGACAACAGGATGCCATTTGGGCAATTTGGTCAGTCTCAAGGATCACTGCGATTTATTCTGTTTGTGAGGTCGACATAATGAGCCATCTTATCAGTGAGACCCCACATGGGCCCTATCACACATGACTACCTCCTAAAATGAGGCCAATCAAATCCACCATGAGGAATCACCTCATATTGCTCAGAAAGACAGGGATCAAAAAGATCTACTGAAACTAAGCCCCAAGGGCTTAGAGAAAAAGGAATCCTCCTTTCCTCTTCATTGGGATGCAAATGGGTACAGGAAATATGCAAAGCAGCATAGGAATTTCTTTAAAAACAAACAAACAAAAAAACAACTAAGCATAGGATAACCTTCTTTGAAGTGAAAATACCTCCTGCAATATTAATAAACAGGACATGTCACAGCCATCAGCTATTTCTGGCCTCCAGATGTGAATGAGGGTGCCCCTAACTGCAATCCTTCAGATGCTGCCAACTCTCAGGGTGACTGCTGAGGAGCTGGGGAATGCAAGAAGCAAGGTGAACAAGGATACAGGATTCATACCAGATAGCTGAGATGCATATGAAAGGAAGAAGTCAGTGAGCTCAGAGGCTTGCAACTCCCCATACACAGAATGCTAAATTCCTTGATTTGATACCTGATCTTTGATATTCAGAATACCTGCTGCCTCTGTTGCAAACTTGCATATAGCCTGACTCCCCCTCCTGCCTCCTTGCAGCACGTTTCTCAGAGCTACTGAGATGCTATCTCCTGGGCTCAGAGTCCTAAACGTTACACCAAGTAAAATAACTCTCTACTTTCAGGTTGTGACTATAAATTTTAGTTGATGCTTCTGATCGAGCTATTCTACTGTCCCACTCCTGGGCTTAGATCCAGAGAAAATCAGAATTCAAAATGACACACACATTCTTGCTTTCAGGGCAGCATGATTTACAACAGCCAAACCAATTGTCCAGAAACAGAAATTGAAGTCTAAGAGGTACACCTCTCCACTGGAATCCTGCTAAGTCATCAAACAGCACAGAATAATGCCAGTGGCCAGAGCATGAATGGACCCAGAGACGGGGATACTAAGGGAAGTGAGAGAGAAAAATAGCATAAGATAACCCTGACTGATGGAATCTAAAAATTCATACAAAGTGTTGGTGGGTAGAATAGGGAAAAGGAATCCAAAATGGTGGTGGCTAAAAGACAAAGATGGGAAAAGCCCGCAAAAATAGAACAAAAGAAGGTCTGAGGACTGGAGCGAGGACCTCAGGTAAAACAAACAACACTCCTGGCTGGCCCAATTTACATAGGACAGGCCCAGGGAGAGAGAAACATATAAAAAGAGGAGCCCAAGCTAGCTCTCTCTCTCTCTCTCCTGCGTGCTGGGGTGCTCTTCTCTTTGCATCTTTGGATCGACGTGCCCTCATGCCTCAGAGATGGATTTTCCTGCTATCTTCTAAATAAAATAGAGCTGTAACACTGAGCTGTAACACTGATTTGTCTAAGAGCTATAACATGGTCCTTTTGAGACCTGAGAGCTATAACACAGTCTGTCCAAGACCTGAGAGCTGTGACACGCCGAGGGGGCTTTAATGTCCGTCACTCCAAATCTTTGTTGTGACGAGACAAAGAACCGAGGAACATACACTCGTGTGACATCTATGGTGCCGTGACTCGGATTTACCCTGACTGAAACAACCTCTGTGCAGGAGAGGCCAAGCACAGCAGGAGACCAACTCAGCAAGTGGTAGAAGCGGAAGGCGAAGAAAATCCAGCTCAGGGGAAGGCCCATCATGCTGGAAACCGGGACAGTGAAAAACAAACTCAGCAGAAAGCTCACTCCACTGTTTCAGATTCCAGAAGACCTCTGGTTAAAGAAGGAGGTCTTCGCTCCTATGGCTGGAGGGACATGCCTAACGAGATCTTAATTCCTTTACAATCTCTCGTTTCCTGTTTCCTCGAACCTCCCGTGAACAGGCAGGTGGCAGGGGGCACAATTGAGGGACTCTGGAGAGGCTACTCCTCAGCATGTCCCAAAGGCTCTATCTGCTGAGCCCCAGCAGATAGCTGTTACACAAGCTGATGGGGGTTCTTCCATCCTTTCTCTTCTCTGTGCCAAGGATCAGACCAATGAAATTGTGAGCACTGGTCAGATATTTAGCAGATTTTCCAGCAGGCTATGAAGGGGATTCCTTGGCATGTTTTCCCCACTGCTTTTTCCTCCTGTCCTTCAGCCCTCTCCTTGAACTTGAGCCCGACCAAAACCCAGAATGGCTTTGGGTACCTAATATAGCTCAGGCTCTGAGGTCTCATTGCAAAAATTCATTGAGAGTCAAAGCGATAAGTAAGAGGTGGATTTGTTAGGATTCAGAGAGAAGTGCTGCACTCTACAGGGTACAGGCCAAGGAATGTGGCCTGGCTAGGTTTTTGGGAGCAGGGTGAATTCATATGCTAATGAGTGAGAGGATCATCCCAGCCATTGGGGAACCTCCATCTTTTGACAGTGCCTTGGAGGTGTCCTGCTACCTCTGGATGTATCTGTTGGTTTATAGATTGGGGATTAAGGTTTACTTGAATTTGACTTGTCATCTTGGACCCAATTGATTTTAACTGGTTTACATTATACCCTTGTGCTATTTCATTCTTTCAAAGGTTGTGCTCTGCCCCCTTCCCTCCTGTTTCATGCTCTTTTCCTGAGCCCCATCCAGACCCACAAGGTTGCCTCTACAATCTTCTGGAGAGACAACTAGAAAATAGCTGGCCTTGGGAGGGAAATACTCTATAATATCCAACCCCCTAATCCTACCCAGTACTACTGGTCATGCTGGAGACCTTGGGGACACCCAAACTCCAGTCTGGGGGTCCCAGGAGGTCATCATGCCTTGACCTGCCTAGGGATCTGGTCCTCAAAAGGTTGTCATGCCTCAACCTGCTCAGGGATCTGCCAGTCCTAGGGGTCCCAGGAGGTTGTCACGCCTCGACCTGCCCAGGGACCCAATTCCCAGGAGGTCGTCATGCCTCGACCTGCCTGGGGATTTGATCTCTAGGAGGCTGTCATGCCTCAGCCTGCCTGGGGATCTGCACCCTTACCAGGGGACGCCTGGCTTGCAGGTTGCAACAGTTTCTGGGTAAGATAAGCTTCAGAAAGACTCACCCTTAAGGAAGTCCACCCATGGAAACAGAAGGAAGCCTATTACTTGTGGGACTGTGCCTAGTCTCAGCCATAACTCAGGAGCCCAATGAGAACCCCATTGCCTTTCTGGAAAGGCTAAAAGAGGCACTCCAAAAGTTTACCAACCTGGACTTATACTCTTACGAAGGGCAGGTAATTTTAAAGGACAAATTCCTGTCCCAATGTGCATCAGATATCAGAATTAAGTTACAACAGCTACAACAGCAGGACCCTGCTGCCTCTTTAGATAAGATGGTCCAGACAGCCACCAATACCTTTTATAACAGAGAACAGGAGAAGGAGGCCAAGGCCCAGTAGAGGGAGAGAAAGAAAGAGACAAGGCATGCCCAGATGCTGGCCGCCCTCCAGAGAAGCCCTATGACAAACCCTGAGTCCTTGAAGGACAAGGCACGAGACAAATGCCTGATCTGTAGACAGGCGGGGCATTGGGCCGAAGAGTGTCCAAACCATGACAAATCTCCTAGAACATCTTGCCACAAATGCCATCAACTGGGACACTGGGTGGCACTCTGCCCTTGGGACCCAAGAGCCTCAAGGTCAAGCACCAAGCTTACCCTCACGATGGTTTAAGAGGACTGAAGCAGCCCGCTCCAGCCAGCCCACCTGTCACAGATAACCACCACGGGACTGGAGCCAAGGGTGCAACTGGATGTGGCAGGTAGGTCTGAGAATTTCTTGGTTGACACGGGGGCTACCTACTCTGTCTTGATCTCCTACTCCGGAGCCTTCTCCTCCCAAACCTGTACCATTTGGGGTGCTACAGGAAAAGCAACTACTAGAAGATTCACCCAAGCACTTCTTTGTTGCTGAGATGGACAAATATTTTCCCACGTTTCTGGTGGTCCCTGAGTGTCCTACTCCCTTATTGGGAAGAGATATACTCACTAAACTGGGGACCACCCTTGTGATGGGAAGTTTTTCAGCCCCTAGAGCTCTACAGCTCCTGGTTACTACTGAGGAACCCATTACACCTTCAATAGAGAGGGACCAAAAACCATGGGAAGACAAAATTAACCCCCAGGTGTGGGTCCAGGGGATTCTTGGACGAGCCCACCAAGCTGAACCGGTCATCATTGTCCTCTGAGATCCCACTCGGTTTCCTAACCAGAAACAACACTGAGGCTCGGGAGGGACTACAGCCTTTAATAAATAATTTCCTTGCTTGTGGGCTATTGGTCCCCACCAGTTCGCCATGTAACACCCCAATCCTCTCAGTAAAGACGGAACCTGGAAAATGGGTCAAGATCTCCAGATCATAAATGAAGCTGTGGTCCCCCTCCATCCCACAGTGCCCAATCCCTATGTAACCTTGGGAGAAGTCCCACCCAGTGCCAAGTGGTTTACAGTCTTGGATCTCAAAGATGCATTTTTTTGCATACCACTGGCTAAAAAATCCCAATATCCTTTTGCCTTTGAGTGGGAGGCCCCAGGGGAAAACAAAACAAAACAAAACACCAACAGATGACTTGGACAGTATTATCTCAAGGGTTCAGAGATAGCCTCCACCTGTTTGGACAGGCCTTTAGCTGGGATCTCCTAGATCTGGACCTGGGACCTAATGGGAAAATATTACAATATGTAGGTGACCTACTAATGTGCTCTCCAGATGAGAAAAGTGCCCAACAACATGCAATTCAGGTTCTAAACTTCTTGGCAGAAAGAGGATATAAAGTCTCCTGTGTTAAGGCACAGATGGTCGAGACAAAGGTCACTTACCTGGGAGTTCAGATTACACACGGGTCCAAGAGGCTGTCCTCTGGTCTGGTACAAGGAATCCTCCAGTTGCCCTCCCCCATGACTTGAAAACAATTGTGAGCTTTCCCGGGGCTAACTGGATATTGTAGAATCTGGACACCCAACTATGGTCTAATTGCCCAGCCCTTATATGAAAGCTTAAAGGGTTGAGATGATTCAATCCCACTGATGTGGGGAACTCCTCAAAAGAAGACAGAGGCTACACTAAACCAGGCCTTAACTCAGGCACCTGCCTTGAGGTTGCCAGACCCAGAAAAAGCATTCCAACTTTATGTCCATGAAAGAGAGGGAATAGCCTGGGGAGTGTTAACTCAGAGGTTAGATAAGTAATCTACAGCCCCAGCCTGTAGATTACGTATCCAAAAGGCTCGATCCAACCACCTGAGGCTGGCCTCCCTGCCTTTGAAATCTTGCAGCTATTGCAATGATAGAAGATGCTTTAAAACTCTCCTTTGGGGGCAAGCTAACTATTTTACCAACCACCAAGTAAAACAACTCCTAAATGGGAGAGGCCATTTATGGATGTCTGATCAAAAATCCTCAGATATCAAGTAATGCTGATGGAAAATCCAGGCCTCACTATATCCCCTTGTGAGGTTCTTAACCCAGCCACCCTCCTGCCTACCCCCGAGGGCTCTCTCCCCTTTCACTCTTGTCTAGAAACTTTGGACCACTGGACAAAACCCCAAGAGGGGTTGTCAGAACGTCCCCTGACCAATCCTGAGGAAATCTGGTACACTGATGGAAGCAGCTTTGTCTTGGATGGAAAAAGAAGAGCCGGGTATGCAGTGGTCTCCAATTTTGAGACCATAGAGGCTAAGCCTCTGCCACCAGGTACTTCAGCCCAATTAGCTGAGCTCATAGCCCTGACTCAAGCTTTAGAGCTGGGAAAAGGAAAAAGAAAGGGGCCACTTGACCACCCGAGGGTTCCCAATCAAATATGGTGATCAGATTCTTGGACTCTTGGAGACAGTCCATCTGCCCGCTGAGGTTTCAGTCTCCCACTGTAAAGGACACCAAAGATGGGAGCACAGAAGTGGCACGAGGGAACCAAGCAGCTGATCAGGCAGCTAGGAGAGCAGCATTACAGAACCATGACCTAATAGGGGTTGCCACCCTAGTTCCACAGACTAATTTGCCAGAAACTCCTTCATATACTGAAGGTGAGACTCTTAAAGCTAAGAGCAAGGGCTTTCAAGAAGATCATATGGGGTGGTTCCAAAAGAAGGGACTCCTTTTTCTGCCTGGGAACCTCCAATGGAAGTTGGTTAACTCCTTACATGCCACCACGGATTTAGGGGAAAAGTCCCTCCAAAGATTACTAGAAAGGTCCTTCAGAGGAACAGGCCTCCAAACAACTATAAGACAGGTGGTCTCCTCTTGTCCCACTTCTAATTAAACAACCCCCAAGGAGCTCAAAGAACCCAGTTGGCCCAGCCTGTCCAACGACGTGGGACCTATCCAGGAGAGGACTGGCATATGGACTTTACCCAGATGCCAGTTTCTCAAGGATATAAATACCTATTAGTCATGATAGATACATTCACAGGATGGATTAAAGGCTTTCCCACCCAGACTGAGAAGGCTGAGGAAGTGGTAAAAAAAAAAAAAAATGCTCCATGAAATCATTCCAAGATTTGGTCTGCCCAGGTCATTACAAAATGACAATGGGACATCATTTACTTCTAAGGTCACCCAAGGGGTCTCGAAAGCATTGGGCATTACTTATTATCTCCATTCTGCCTGGAGGCCTCAGTCTTCAGGAAAAGTAGAAAGAGCCAATCAATTCTTAAAATCAGCGATAAAAAAGATAACCCAGGAGACCTCCCTGGGATGGAAGGAGGCTTTACCAATAGCTCTCCTCTGCACCCGTATTGCCCCTAAGAAACAGGTTGGTCTTAATCCTTATGAGATGCTATATGGGAGACCTTTTGTTTATGTCAACAACCTCTTCCTAGATCCAGAGGTTCAGACCCTCCAGTCTTATACCATGGCCACTGGGCAATTCCAACAGGATATACACTTGTGGGGTGTCAACTAGAATCCAAAAGATCCCACTGTATGACTCCCAAAAGAGTCACCACTATATGCGCCAGAAGAAAGATGGGTCCCCAAAGGCTCAACTCCAGCCCACATGGAAGGGCACCTACCCTGTAATACTTTCTACCCCCACAGCAGTCAAGGTATCAGGACATGACTCCTGGATTCACTACTCATGAGTCAAGCCATGGAAGAAAACAGAAGAGGACACTCATTACACCTGTGAGCCCCTGAGAGATCTCAGATACCTATTCAGAACTACCAATGAGTGCCATTCTAATGAACACCCCCAAAATCTGGTTTCTGGGGATAAGATTTCTCAGGATAGCTCTAAAGAGCCAACACAGCTTGACAGAGATTGTACTCCAAAACAGACAAGAGATAGATCTTCTGATCCCTGAACAAGGAGGGACTAGAGCCATCCTGGTGATGTGAATTTAAAATTGACTAATGCCTCTACTGGTCCTTGTTATGCTGTATTGATGATGCTTATGATTATTCCATGTACTATCAATTGTCTAACCTGTTATGTCTCTGCCCAGGTCAACAAGCTACAACATGCAGTGCCAGTTAAACAAAGATATAAAACTACAGCCGACCACGGAAAACATCACACCCTTAGATGGACACCGCTATAAGGACTCTGAGGCTTGAGACTAGCAAGAGGGGGAGGCCCAATACCCCTCGCTGTCCCAGTTCAGCAGGAAGTAGCCAGAAAGACCTCGACGCCCCTATTCCCAAAGAATTGGGCCTCCCATCTCTTGAAGGGGGTATGTTAGGTGGGTAGAATAGGGAAAAGGAGTCCAAAATGGCGGTGGCTAAAAGACAAAGATGGGAAAAGCCCACAAAAACAGAATAAAAGAAGGTCCGAGGACTGGAGTGAGGACCTCAGGTAAAACAAACAACACTCCTGGCTGGCCCAAGTTACATAGGACAGGCCCAGGGAGAGATAAACATATAAAAAGAGGACCCCAAGCTAGCTCTCTCCCTCTCCTGCGCACTGGGGTGCTCTTCTCTTTGCATCTTTGGATCGACGTGCCCTCATGCCTCAGAGATGGATTTTCCTGCTATCTTCTAAATAAAAAATAGAGCTGTAACACTGAGCTGTAACACTGATTTGTTTAAGAGCTATAACATGGTCCTTTTGACACCTGACAGCTATAACACAGTCTGTCCAAGACCCGAGAGCTGTGACACGCCGAGGGGGCTTTAATGTCCGTCACTCCAAATCTTTGTTGTGACGAGACAAAGAACCAAGGAACATACACTCACGTGACAAACGGCACTCATTTACACAAGAGAAATAGTCTCACAGACTTACAAAACCAACTTATGATTCTCAGAAAGAAAATGTTAAGGCAGAACGAATTTCAGGTCTTCCTGAGCAGTATAACCTGTTTCCCCCACTACCCCACACAGGAAGAAGTTGCCTTACTCTTCCCCAACCCAGTATATGTGCCTCATCCAATTGGCAAATGACCTGCAAGACCCCTATCTCGCTCCTTGAACCCTGGGTATAAATGTGGACTAAGGACCCCTGTTCAATGTCAGTTCTCCCTTGAGCCCACCCACTTCTGACAGTGTCTCCCACTTTAATAAACTTTAATTCCTTCTCATTCTGCCTCCCGTCTGAAAATTCTTTTCCAGCCCGTGCACAGACCATGACATACACTTTAATAGATATCAAATGAAGAGGCCGAAAGGACCTACTGAATACCATAGGAAAGGCTAGAGAACACACTGTAATCACCTCACAGTAAGAAAGAACCCGAAAGAGAATAGATGAACGTCTAAGTGGAACTGAATCAAGTTCTTGTACACCAGAAACAAACAGGACAACACAAATTTACTCCAATATACAATCATAATGAAATTATAGCAGAAAAACAATCAGCGTGAGGCCTGAAGACATGTGGTCGCCTTCTGGCTTTCTGCCATAAAACTACTTGCAAAGGTGTGCAGATGGGCACTCCATATTCATAAGGCCCACAAGGGAGCCAGTAGGAAATACCTCCCCTCACAAAGTGTCCTAGGGCCGGTCAATGAAAACGAAGTGCAACTTCGGCAGACCGTCAAGAAGCCAATTTCAACAGGTAATTTTCAATCACTCCATTCTAAACAAGTCCCACGAAAAGTTGTCAATATTGCTAAGTGTTTGAAAAATGGAAATCCAAAGTACCACGGGGTATCTATCACCTTACACCAGTCAGAATGGCCATTGTCAGAAACTGCACAGACAGTAAGCTGTGGAGAGGGTGTGGACAAAAGTGAATTCACCTCCATTGACGTTGAGGATGGACCTTAGTAAGAGCAATGATGGACAACAGTGTGGAGGTTCCTCAAATCAGGCAAAACAGGATGAGATGGGAAGACTAGCTAACACTGTCAGGGGAAGCACATGACTGAAACCGCCCACCCTGGCCAGGCACCATAGTAACCATTTCATGAGTTATTTTACGACAGGAGGTCCTGGTAAGGAACAGGGACCTCATGAGCCTCCACCAACTGAAAGAGTTCGGAAAAGGTCAAAAGGAGATACCACCTGTCCGACCACCTCCCAGAATCCTTCTCTCTGGCATCCCTCTTGGCTGAACAAGGCGTGCACCACCAGGAAGGACTCTGAGTCAGAATGACTAGCTAAGGACAACCCGGAAACTAATCCTATCGCCATAAAACCTGAGACTGCAAGCCATTTGATAGAGCTGTTCCCCTGGGTTCCCTTACCCTACTACTCTCCACCCGGGTGCCCTTTCCCAATAAAATCTCTTGCTTTGTCAACACATATGTCTCCTCAGACAATTCATTTCTGAGTGTTAGACAAGAGCCCACTTTTGGGCCCTGGAAGGGGTCCCCCTTCCTCCAATAGCACCATACACCAAAAGAAATTCCAAGTAATATAAAGTTCCAAGTGTAAGCACAGATCCTAGGAAATTCCGGAGGAATATTCCAGAAGGACACTCTTTGCTATCAATCGCATGCACTTCGCAGAATAATGGAAACTAAACCAGAAATAAGAAAATGGGACCTAACTAATCTCAACATCATTTGCACAGCAAAGGAAATCCTAAAGGAAAGACAAAGACAACCCTCAGAACAGGAAAATATTGGCAGACAAAGATACCCAGGATGAATTGGTCTGTAATACACATAAACAGCTCTTGTAGCTTCATCAAAAATACAAATAACCTCCTAGCCAAAAAAAAAAAAAAAAAAAAAAGCAGGGGCTATTGTTTTGTTAAAAGTTTTCACTTTCGTTTTTCACTTTTGTCTCAGGTTCAAAGGATTTGGTAACAAAATAGGCCACTTGTTCTATATAAATAAATAATACCAATATTTATTAGAGAATTATCTAGCTGACTTTAATATACTAACATTAAAAGAAGACAGAAATAAAAACAGCAGAGGCTATATCATCAAACTGGGTTCTGACCAACATTCAGACTCAAATGGCTCTGGGAAGTCCTATGTCACAGCACATCTGGAGTCCCAGTTGGGAAAAGGTCCCAGGCAGTAAGTCTACTCTGTGGGTTTGAGTGCAAAGATTGCAGTTCAGGGATCCTGCTGATAATCCCAGGATACAAACTGATATCTTCATCAATCTGTGAGCAAATTGCAGCTCTGGTTTCATGTTAATACTGTTTGTTTTGTCTTGAAAATGGAATGTTGTTCAGCCTGGGGCTTCGTCATCCAGCCACCCTTTAGGGGCTCAACAATTGCAAGATTTGTCCATTATCTTATCTGTGGTGCCACAAGTCTTGCAGTCACAGCAGGCAGTCAGGGCACTCACAGTCAAGGCAGTATCCAAACAGTTAGAGGCAAGGTCAGAGGCCTGCTTCAACATCAGTCTTCCCAGTGAATATTCAGGGATAATTTCCTTTATTATTGACTGGTTTGATCTCCTTGCTATCCAAAACTCTCAAGAGTCTTCCCCAACACCACAGTTAGAAAGCACAAGAACCATGGGACCCTGCAATCTCATGCCTGGGTGGAGATCTGAAGAATACCAAAATGTTCAAAGACACCTGCACCCCTACAAACATGGCCACAGTAGGTACAATAGCCAAGACACGAAAGCAACCTAAATGGAGAAGGACAGAAGAATCAATAAAGAAGACGGGGTACATAAACGCACTGCAATATTGCTCAGCCATGAAGAAGGATGTAACAATGACAGCAGCAGCCACAGGGAGCAAAGCAGAGATAATCAAGCTAAGTGAAGCAAGAGAGACAAGGAAAGACTAGTATCATATGATATCACTTCTAGGAAGAGTCTGAAAATGGATACAAATGAACTTCTTTTCCAAAGAGAAACAGCCTCACAGATTTAGAAAAGAAATTTATGGTTACCAAGAAAAAAAGCTGGGGGGGGGGCGGTGGGCAGGGAGAAATTAGCTGGTTCAGATTAATATATATACACTACTATTTATAAAACAATCCACAAGGATCCACTGTATAGCAAGGCACCCTACTCAACACTGTATAACCTATATAGGAAAAGAACCCCCAAAAGAATAGAAACACCAGTGTACAAGTGAATATAGCTGCTGTATAGCTAGCTAGCTAAGTCACTTCAGTCATGTCCGATTCTTTATGAACCCATGAACTATAGCCCACTAGACTTCTCTGTCTGTGGGATTCTCCAGGCAAGAATACTGGAATGGGTTGCCATGCCCCACTCCAGGGGATATTCCTGACCCGGGGACCGAACCTGCATTTCTTATGTCTCCTGCATTGGCAAGTGAGTTCTTTACCACTAGTGCCACCTGGGAAGCCACATAGTTGCTGTATATTAGGGGAAAGCCCCACAACATTGTAATCGCATACATGTGATGGTGGTTTACTCACCAAGGTGTGTCTGACTCTTGTGACCCCATGGAAGGTAGCCCACCTGGTTCCTCTGTCCATGGGATTTCCAAGGCAAGAACACTGGAGTGGGTGGATATTTCTTTCTCCAGGGGGTCTTCCTACCTTGGGTTCAAACCCATGTCTCTTGGCTTTGCAGATGAATTCTTTACCACTGAGCCATCAGAGATGCCCTCAAATTACATATATACTACAATTCAAATTATATCTTTAAAAAATGAGAAGACAAAAAAGCTGTGTACAGAAACTGTAAGACACTGATAAAAGACCTCAAAGACAACATAAAAAGATGGAGAGATATTCCATGTTCCTGGGTTGGAAGAATCAATATTGTGAAAATGAGTATATTATCAAATGCAATATACAGAGTCAGTGCAATCCCTATCAAATTACCACGGCATTTTTCACAGAACTAGAGCAAGCATTTTCACAATTTGTATGGAAACACAAAAGACCCCAAATAGCAAAAGCAGTCTTGAGAAAGAAGAATGGAGATGGAAGAATCAACTTTCCTGACTTCAGATTATACTTCAAAGCTACAGTCATCAAGACAATATGGTACTGGAACAAAAACAGAAATATAGACCAATGGAACAAGCTCAAAAGCCCAGAGATTAACCCATTCACCTATGAGCACCTTACCTTTGACAAAGGAGGCAAGAATACACAATGGGGTAAAGATAGTCTCTTCAATAAGTGGTGATGGGAAAACTGGATAGCTGGATGTAAAAAAATGAAATTAGAACACTTCCTAACACCATACACAAAGAGAAACTCAGAATGGATTAAAGACCTAAGGGTAAGACCAGAAACTATAAAACTCTTAGAGGAAAATAGAGGCAGAACACTCTATGACATAAATCACAGCAAGATCCTCTATGACTCACCTTCTAAAATAATGAAAATAAAAACAAAAATAAACAAGTGAGACCTAATTAAACTTAAAAACTTTTGCACAGCAAAGAAAACTATAAACAAGGTGAAAAGACAGTCCTTAGAATGAGAGAAAATAATAGCAAATGAAACAGCTAACAAAGGATTACTTTCCAAAGTATACAAACAGCTTATGCAACTCAATATCAGAAAAACATCCCAATCAAAAAGTGGGCAGAAGACCTAAACAGACATTTCTCTGATAAAGACATACCGATGGCCAGCAAACACATGAAAAGATGCTCAACATCATTCATTATTAGAGAAATGCAAATCAAAACTAAAATGAGATATCACCTCTTACCAGGCAAAATGGCCATCATCAAAAAATCTACAAACAACAGATGCTGGAGAGGGGATGGAGAAAAGGGAACCCTTTTGCACTGTTGGTGGGAATATAAATTGAGACAGTCACTATGGAAGACAGTATGGAGATTCCTTAAAAAGACTAGAAATAAAACTACCATATGCCCCAACAATCCCACTACTGGGCATATACCTTGAGAAAACCAAAATTGAAAAAGATACATGTATCCCAGTGTTCATTGCAGCACAGTTTACAATAGCTAGGATATGGAAGCAACCTAGATGTCCACTGAAAGATGAATGGATAAAGAAGCTATGGTACACATATACAGTTAAATATTACTCAGCTATAAAAAGGAACACATTTGAGTCAGTGCTAATGATATGGATGAAAATAGAGCCTATTATGCAGAATGAAGTATGTCAGAAAGAGAAAAATAAATATCATATATTAATGCATATATATGGAATCTAGAACGATGGTACTGATGATCCTATTAGCAGGGCAGCACTGGAGATGCAGCCACAGAGAACAGATTTATGGACGTGGGTAGGAAGGAGAGGGTGGGACTAACGGAGAGAGTAGATGGAAATATATACACTAACATATATAAAATAGATAGCCAGTGGGAATTTGCTGTATGACTCATGGAACTAAAACCAGGGCTCTGTGACAACCCAGAGGAGTGGGTTGGGGTGGTAGGTGGGAGGGAGGCTCAAGAGGTAGGGGACATATGTATACCTATGATTGATCCATGTTGATGTATGGCAGAAACCATCACGATATTGTAATTATTCTTCAACTAAAAATAAACAAATTAAGAAAAAATATACCTTAAAAAAGTGGAAAAGAAATGCTGACTCCATTTCCCTCAGGTATGGTGACCAGTGTTGATGTGACATCCCCAGAGCCTGAGTAGGCTTGGGTCCCAATGCTGCAGTATCCTGAATCTGAGGGAGCTTGAGAGGATGTGCCAGACAATGAGCCTCCCTTGGTTGGACCTGGACTTCCTGCTGCCCTCTGCATAAGTCCATGATCACCAGATCCGGGGTGGGGGGTGTCCTGCAGTGAAACCAAGAATACTGTACCCAAAGGATTCTGAACCTCTGAGATGAAACAGCTTTGAAAAGTCCCCTGGGTGCCAAGTCCCTGGTGGTGAAATTCCCACCTCCAGCCTCCTTCTTTATGGGTTGCCCTACCTACAAAGGACATCACCTTCTACAGAAGGGTGTTGAAGGACCTGGTCTACGTCCAGGGGATAAAAGGTAAGGAGGAAGGTATATCTTCTGGAACGTTCTGCTTTGTGTGACAATCCGGGAGAAGGGCTTTCTTACAGGCTCTGATTGCCTAAGTAACCAGAGTTGAGCAGGAAAAAATGCTGCTGCTGGCCATTTCCCATAACAACAACTTCAAAGCCAGTGCTGATGGCCTCTGATTATCCACAATGCCTGTGGGGCTGGAAAAAACACCTGACCACAGGTAATCTCATGGGGTGAACCATCAAAAAAAGAATTGAAAACAGGGCCAATATTCAAGAAGCAAATTTCAACAGGTAAACTGTACTTGCACTGTATAAGATCAAAAACTACATGGAAACACACTCAACATGACTAATTATCAAATCAATGCAAATCAAAACAACACTGAGAAATGACTACACCATGGTACACAATGGCCATCATCAGAAAGATCCACAAAGATTAAATGCTGCAGAGCTTTGAGACAAAAGGGAATCTTCCTACACTCTTGGTGGGGGTGTAAATGTGTGTAGCCACTATGGAAAATAGCATGGAGGTTCCTTACAAATTCAACACACAGGTACCTTATGATCCCACAATCCCACTCCCGGGTTCAAAACCGAAGAAACTAAAAATTTGAAATGACTTGTGCACCCCTATTTTCAGAGCAACACTATTTACCAGAGCCAAGACAGGCACTCAACCAGCATGTACAGAGACTGACAAAGGAAAACCAAGTGGGATCCAAGAAGCTGGAATACTCCTCAGTCAAAAACCAAAATGAAATAATGCCATTGGCTGAAGAATAGATGGACCAAGACATTGTCACACACAGGGAAGTAAATCAGAGAGAGAGAAAAAGATATCATAAGGTATCTCTTACAGGTGGAATCTATCAAAACAGAAACAGACTCACAAGCTTCAAAAACCAACTAATGCTTATCAAACAGAAGTTAGCAAGAGTGATAAATTAAGACTCTTGCATTAACCAATACACACTAATATATATCCAATAGATAATCAGAAAAGAAATACTGAGTTGCACAGGGAATCCTACTCAATGCACCCCAATAAACTATATAGGAAAATAACCCAGATGAAGAATAGATACATGTCTATGTATATCTGAATCAAGTTCCTAGATGCCTAAAACAAAGACAACATTGGAAATCTATCCTACCACTGCTGCTGCTAAGTCACTTCAGTCGTGTCCGACTCTGTGCGACCCCATAGACGGCAGCCCACCAGGCTCTCCTGTCCCTGGGATTCTCCAGCCAAGAATGCTGGAGTGGGTTGCCATTTCCTTCTCCAATGCATGAAAGCGAAAAGCGAAAGTGAAGTTACTCAGTCATGTCTGACTCTCAGCGACCCCATGGACTGCAGCCTTCCAGGCTCCCCTGTCCATGGGATTTTCCAGGCAAGAGCACTGGAGTGGGGTGCCATTGTCTTCTCTGCTATGCTACCACAATACACAATAAAAATGAAAAATACAACCACAAAAAAGTAGGGCATGAAGAAACGCTGTTGCCTTGTGGCCATTTTCTGTAACAACTGAAAACTGCGCTAATAGGCATTTAACATTCAGAAGGCCTGTGGGGCTATCAGTAAAAAACACCTGCCTTCAAGGAATGTCTTAGGCATGGTCATCAAAAAAGGATTCAAATCCGGGAGATGTTCAAGAAGCATGTTTCACTCACACCCATTCAAAAAATGACATGGAAAAAATGTCCCTATCGATAAATACAGAGAACTGCAAATCTAAACTACACCGAGGTATCACCGCACACTGTTCAGAATGGCCATTGGTAAAAACCCTAGAAATGATAAGTGCTGGAGAGTGTGTGGAGAAAGGGGAACCCTCCTACACAGATGCTGGCAATATAAATTGAGAACAGCCACTCTGGAGGACAGTGTGGAGATTCCTTACACAATGAAAAGGACAATGAAATTAGAATACTTCCTAACACCATACACAAAAATAAACTCCAAACAGTTTAAAAATCTGAAGAAAAAAAGGTACTATATAACTCTTGAGGAAAATATAGACAGAATACACTTTGTCATAAACCTCAGCATCTCAGCAAGTTGTTTTTCATCCACCACTTACCCTAATGAAAAATAAAATAAAAATAAATGGGACCTAATTAACCGTAACAGGATTTGCACTGCAAAGGAAAGCCTAACCGAAAGAAAAAGACAGCCTTCAGAGTGGGAAAACATGGTTTGCAAATGAAATAGACTTCACTCCAAAATGCTCGTGCAGCTCAATATAAAAAACAGACATAAATAACTCAATTTAAAAAATTGAACCAAAGATCTCAATGGACATTTCTCTGAATAAGGCAAACACAGGACCATAAAACACATGAAAAGATGCTTAGCATCCCAAATTATAAGAGAAAGGCAGATCAAGTCCAATGTGATATCACCTCAAACCACTCAGAATGAGTTAGGAGACAGTGGTAGGCTCTAGGTTTGACATTTACAACTGGCCTCTTGTTTACATTACATAGGGCATGAAGAAGCAGGCTGCAGGCTGAGTACTTAGAATTGTTAACATTTCCTGAGACAAGAGACAGGTGGGCTCCAGTTAAGGTATTTAAAATCAGCCTCCTGTTTGTCTTCCAAAATGGAAGTAACAACAAACAGGGTAAATAGCCAGTGTTTGCCATTGTAAAGACGTTAAGGTAATAGTCATGGCAGTAGTCAAGGCAAGGACAAAGAGGGGACAAAACCCTGTGTGAGTAAAGGATTAAGGGATCTCCCTCCCTCCTCTTTTTGGACAAGGGAGACACTACACATGGGGTCAAAAGTCAAGGAATAATGCCAGGCCATAATGAATCTTGCTCCTCCCAGAAGCCTTCAATTCAAGATCCATCTTGACTGAGCGGTACGTGCACACCCAGGGGAGGGTCTCAGGATATGTCAGGTGTGGAAAAGTAAACAAGATCGTTGGCCCGAAGGAAGACAAAGGCCTGGAAGAACTGCCCTATATAAATGACTTGACCTCCTCTTTACTGCACTCCTCACTAAGGGGTGGGGGGACACCCACACCCTTTCTCTCTGGGTGTGCATCTCTGCCTTGCTTCTGTCTTAATTAAATAAACAGTTTATCTATGTGCTCTCCCACTTGTTGTTGTGCTATGTCTCTAATAATAAACTTTATACCTGCATTTATAGTTTCTGCCTCTGTGACAAATGCACTTTTCACTGAGGGCAAAGATCCAGGGAAAAATAGTTTGTAGCATCTAACCCTTGCTGGTCTGGTGGCTAGGATTCCTGGTTCTCATCCAGGCTTCCCAGGTTCAAATCCTGGACAGCGAATTAAGATCTCCCTGCTGCATCACCAAGATCAAGAATGGTTGTCTCAAAAAATCTCCAGCAATAAAACCTAAAGTGGGTATGGAGAGAGGGGAACTCTCCCACACTGTTGTTGAAAATGTAAATCAGAACATCCACTAGGGAGAATGGTATGAAGTTTCCTTAAAGAACTAAACATATAAGTTCATGGGATAGCAACCCTATCTCTGGTTCTGGATCCTGAGGACACCAAAGTTTTAAAGGACACAATGGCACCCCCCTCCAGTACTCTTGCCTGGAAAATCCCATGGATGGAGGAGCATGGTAGGCTGGTCGCTAAGAGTCAGGCATGACTGAGCGACTTCACTTTCGCTTTTCACTTTCATACATTGGAGAAGGAAATGGCAACCCACTCCAGTATTCTTGCCTGGAGAATCCCAGAGATAGAGGAGCCTAGTGGGCTGCCATCTATGGGGTCGCACAGAGTCGGACAAGACTGAAGTGACTTAGCAGCAGCAGCAGCTCTGCAATCACGGCCACACTGGGTACAGTAACCAAGGCACAGAAGCAACCCAAGTGTCAAAGGACAGATGGATGGATAAAGAAATGAGTACATAGACACAATGCAATATTATTCAACCATCAAGAAGGATGAAATAAGGCCATTTGCAGTCACAAAGATGAAAATAAAGGTGATCATGCTAAGTGAAGTAGAAAGACAGGAAAAGACCAGGATTATATGATATCACCTCTAGGTGGAATCAAAAATGGATACAAATGAACATCTTTTCCAAAAAGAAACAGCCTCACAGACATAGAAAAGAAACTTATGGTTACCAAGAAGGAAAGGGGGTGGGGAGAAATTAGCTGGTTCATGTACACACTCTTAATAATAAAATAGTCCAGAAGGACCCACTGTATAGCATGTGGACCCCTATTCAATACTCTGCAATAACCTATATGGGAAAAACACCCCAAAAGAACATACAGATGTCTATACATAAGTGAATAAGTGAAAATTGCTCAGTCATGTCCAACTCTATGTGACCTCATGGGCTGCAACTTGCCAGGCTCCTCTGTCTGTGGAATTCTCCAAGCAAGAACACTGGTGTGGGTTGCCATTTCCTTCTCCAATAAGTGAATAAAGTGCTGTCTGTTGGGGAAAAAAAAATCTACAACATCGTAAACCACTTATATTCCCCAGTTCTAATGATACAATTGAAAAAAAAAAAAGAAATGGAAATGCTGACTCTAGTCCCCTCAGACATGGTGACCTAGGCTGGAGGTGGTGCAGAAGTCGGACCGTTGAGAAACCAAGCATCACACACAGAGGGTTGGAGAACTCAGGTTTATTGAGCCTGTGGTCCCAGACGAGCTAATGCTCTGAAGTTCTGGGGCCCCGAGTTCAGGGTGAGCCTTACTCTTATAGGGTCAGTACACACAAGAACAGCTGGCACTGGTTGATTGGTTACCTGGATGCTGTGGGCTTTGGGCAGTTACAGAGTGTGGGAGTTGCTATGGGTTACATGCAGGGAATTTGCAAACAGAAACTCATAGAAGCAGGAACAGAACATTCCATTCTTATCAAAACATCTTATGGTTACAGTTGATTGCTAGGTCATCTTGTTCCTATCTTGGCACAGTAAGCATATCTTATAGAAGCAGAATGAGCATGAAGTTATTTCTAGCTGAGGGTAAGTTTTCAATTTTCCTCTTCTGGACCCCCTCTTGATGCCCCTTAAATCTTATAATGCATCAACTGCTTGATCTTGGCCCAGGAGCTGATAACCTCTCAGGGCTAGGAGGTGTGTGGTAGCCCTCTTGTCTGCAGTGGCTTCAGCTAGGCTGGAAACCATCCTCGCGAATAATGGCAAGGGGCAAGGTAAGAGGACGCAGGTCCCAAGGTCCTCCTTGGGACTACCCCCATTGGAGTTTTGAATCCTCCTAGATAAGAAAACCATCCCTGAAATAGCTCTCTGGGATTCCACCCCTTCCAAGTCTGGACTGGGACAAGAAATATTTTAGTAATTTCCCTGGTTATTTCTTCTACAACCTTGCCTTTATCATCTATCTGTAGACAACAGTTGCTAAGATTGAACTTCCTACAGACACCCCCCTCTGCAGCCAGTAAGTAATCTAGGGCAGGTGATTCTGATAGATAGCTTTATGCATCTTGGTTTGCTGTTCTGCCAATAAATTAAGAGTCTTGGCCGTTTCATTAGTAATGATCTCAACCACTGCCTAGAATCAGATAATTCTGTTAACCATGTAAATTGGGGTTTGGTAGCCCCAGAACCCATCTTCTGGCCAAATGGCTGGCCCGCAGTATTGGATTATGCATTCAGGAGGCCATTCGTCATCCTTCCAGTTTCCAATCTGTAGAGACCTGCACTTTTGGGGGAGGCCTCTGTCTTTATAAACTGGGACTCCCAGTGATTCACCTTGGGGTAGGGGAAGTAGGAAAAAGGAGGGATGGACAGTCCCCAATATCCATGCCCCTGACCAGTTGGCTGGCAAAACTGAATACGTGTTAGCCCCACAAATCCAATAAAATCCTTCTGGAGCAGACCAATGGCCTTCAGTGGACAAGTCATCCCAGCTGGTCTTTAAATCAGGGAAGCTTGCTAGAGGGTGAGGATTAGGCTCTGTATAGTTTGGGCTTCCCCACCAATCAGAAGTGTGAGTAGTTGCATTATAATATTTTTTGGCCAAGACAAGAGAGGTTTCCTCCTGGAACATTGAATAATGGGCCCCACTGTGCCAGGCAGTTCTTGCCAATTATGGAAGTCTTTCAATACCAAATTCTGACCCTGGTTTTCTTGAATTCCCCTGAGTTGTTGAAGGGTCTCTGGGGATCTAATTCTTTGGCTTCCTAGGCCCATTTTACTTCTATATTAATTCCCCCCCCCCCACACACACACATAGCAAGAAAGGTTACATAGCAAGAAGAAACTTAATGTCTGGGCTATGGTCTCTGCTAGAGCTAAGAATAGATTTTTAGTTTTGACTGAAATTGTAGGGGCGACCACTTTCTGTCTCTTCATTAAAAGAAAAGAAGACCTTGTGTAAAGAACTCTGGAGTGGAACAGAAATACGGCGGAACTCTAACACAGTTCCTGGGTCAGCACCTGTCCCATCGATATAAATACCGATTTTGACACCAGTTTTCCATTGTGAGTCTCTGGGATTGAAGATAGTGAAACTGACAGGATTACATGTCCCTGGTTTACAACTGGGGCTAGCAGTTCCCTTTTGAAGGCAAGCTATCTTGCTTTCATCTTCCCAGGTTGCCCACGTGACACAGCTCCAGTAAGGGCAGTAAAACCAGGGGTCACCATAGCAGTAGGAGTTGGGAGATGCTAATTGACACATATATTTGTCATTGTTTGTGTATGTTTGTTCCCATGATAAGCTCCCACAATTTGTAACATTGTTGGGGTTTTTGTCAATAGCAGCACACACATCAAAGTATACTGACACCGGAAGGTCTACATTTTCAATTCGTGTCTGGTTAATCAGAATCCCTCCTTCTTGGTGCCTAACCTCTAACCGATCTTCACTGGTGGGGGACAGGGGGTCAAAACAACTTTGTTTGTCTTTTTGTTGACAAATAGAATAGGTTGTTTTATTATGTACACAGGTTCCTTGGACCTCTCCTTGACAGGAGAAGTGAGTATGGTAAAGCAAGGTCCAAGTGACCTCCTGACCTGATTTAGTCATGTGTATGCATGGAGTACACGAGGGGTCTATTTTGCTTTCTAATGCACTACAGCTCAGCAGGATATAAACCGCTATTACACTAAACATTAGAGTGCACTTAATAAACCCATTACTTTTGGGTAGATTATAGCCAAAGTGACCCCTCGTGTTTGACCCACAGAAAGCATCAAGGCCAGTGGTGCAACCAGTCCCTACTTGGCCGGGTGCCATGGTAACCCTGATTCTCAGATGTCCCTCGCTGAATTCCTCAAGCTTCTGCCGTGCGTGGACCAGCCAGCCCTGGAGTGACTGGAGCAGGGCTGAAGATCTTGGGCCGGATTCAGGTACCTATGAAAGAAAACCAGAAGTGTCTGGTTCAGATAAGCCTCAGCAGTCCAGGTCTCTTAGCCTTCTAGAGGTGCTGTTCTCTTCACCCGGCTTTGGTGAATCCTCGGGGTGACACCTGTGACATTAACAGCAGTAGCGGTCACCAGGGCGACCCTATGAAGGCCTGTCCAGACTGGCTGAAGTGATTCCTTTTTCCAGTCTTTAACCCATACCTCATCTCCTGATGGATAGGGATGAACCCAATTCTCTGGAGGAATGGAAATCCTTCCTAAGGTTTCTCAAGTGATATAGTGGTTGGGACATCTCCAGGTCAGCTAGTTGTTGGGGTCTCCCTTGAGCTTCCCTATCACTGGGGGTGGTCTCACATATAAGATCTGAAAGGGAGAAGAGCCTGAGGCCCTCAAGGTGCACCGGGCTCAGAGCAGGGCTAGGGGTAGCATGTCGACCCAAGGTAACTGGCAGAGCTTAGATAACATAGTCTTGAGGGTCCAATTCATGCACTCAACTCTCCCTGAGGTTTGTGGCCTGTAAGCAGTACGGAGTTTTTACTGTGGAGCTTTCAATTGACTCTCAATGTCTTGGACAAATTGTGGTTTATCTCAGACACAAAGGCTGGCCCGTTGTCAAACCCTATGGAGAGGGGTAACCCTGGCCTGTTGTCAGACCCTATGGAGAGGAGTAGCACATATCTCAGGATTATGTCTCTTAGTAGGGCCTGGCCACCTCTTGTGCCCATTCAGTGTGTGGGGGGTAGGCCTCACTCCATCCTGAGTAGGTGAAGACTACCACAAGTAAACATTTATAGCCCCTCCAAGGCTTGACTTCAGTAGAGTCCATTTCTGATGATGGCTGTGACTGTGCCCAGGGAAATGAATGGCTCCTCTATTCTTCAGGGAGAGAATAAACAAATCCAACCAGCCTGCTAAAAGAGTTCCCTGCTGTCTGGGCAGAAAAGGGGCCCCCAGATTTAGCCAAAAACCATGCACCCATCATGGTGGACCTGAGGCCAGGGGCCACTCCTGTCAGACAGAGGCAATATCCAGTACCACGGAAAGCACACCTGGGAATTTGGGACTACATCCAAGCCTATGCAATGCTGAAACTCTGATTGAGTGTCAGGTTCCCTGGATCACTCGGCTGCTACCAGTCAAGAAGCCTGGAGAGGAATGATTATCGCCCCATCCAGGATCTCCGCACCATCCATGCAGTAATCATTATCCATCCAGTGATCCTGAACTGAACCCAAGGAGGTAGCTGATCGGCAGTTTGCAACCAGGAATCTATGTGTGGAAACTGGTCTGGGTGCCTAGGGGTCCCTGTCACCACTCAGTATACAGCTCTAACTACAGGAAGGTCTAGAGTACCCTTTGCAGGCCATCTCACCCCGAACGTGGGCCATTCTGACTCACACAGGGTGCAGAGCTATCTCAAGGTCATCTTAACCCCATCTTAACCCCGAGGTCATCTTAACTTGATGGGGTTAAGGAAAAACCTTTCTTAAAATTTTTATCATATAGTATAAAACAGTTGGCTTAGAGGAGCTTCCCTCCATATTGACAAATGTCATCCACCTCTTTGGCTAGGAAGGAGAGGGACACACAGGAAGGGCCTCATCTTAGGAGACCTAGGTAGCACTGATGTCACCAGTCCTGGAAGGCCCAGTATTCCCAGATAGCACAATTATATGCCTCTTTGAAGATGTCCCTGATCACTAAATGCCTCAGGGAGACAGGACTGGAAGGAGGTGATCCCTTATAATGGGATTCACAGAGGAATAATTTCAGGTGGGGCTCCAGAGGGGATCTAGGGTGATTGACCCTCTCGAGGGTGCTGAGCTGGCAGAGAGAGCAGTACATGTACTCGTCTAAGTGAAGGGCCTGAAATCCTTGGGGAATCAGGGGATTATGAAGGAAAAGGTGACAGAGGAAGGCAGCCTTGTAATGAAAATCCAAAAGTATGCAGGAGCATGTCAGAGTGTGTTACTCCACATGGGCTGGCTCAATAGAGTGGGACCAATGAGAGAGAGAGGTACAGATCTATTTGGCAAAAGGGACAAGTTTTTCAAGAAAAACCCAGTTTCTCAATAAGTCAGCCCAAAAAGTCAACTGATGGAAGGGGAGAGTGAGCCCGGAGGGCCCTAGGGTAAAAGGGCCATTTGGACATACACAACTTCTAAATCAAATCAGTAACCAATTGTTCCCCTTCCTGTGTATCCCTCCTTGTGTTGGTGGCATGAAGACAAACAAGGGCGGGTGCCACCTCCAAAGAAGACCATTCAGGTGCCCATGTGGCCACGTTCCTGTGGGGAACTTGGGTATCTCTTAGCTTTGGTGGGTCAGTATAAGCCCCTGACCAGGATCTGACTTGCAGGAAGGGACTGGGTCCCCCAGAGACAGACACCACCCTGAGCTGTATGATGTTACCACAGAACTGCAGGTTAGGGCCCACTCAGACTCTGTAGTCACGGGGCCATGGAGCCACACAATTGCCCTGGAGCGAGGACGAACCAGAGTGTTCACTCACACACACGTTCAGTTCAGAGTTTGTCACAGTGCCTCCCCACTCTGGGAAGGTCCCTAACTGCAGTCTTCTTACTGAAGACCGTAGGAGGTGGTCAAGTTCCTCTTCCATCCAGAGACAGGACTTGACTGGGTTCTGTGTCCCAAGGCCTTACCTTATTCTGTAGCCATACCTGGCTAGTTGGTCCGCCTCTCCAATGAGTCTGGTCAGGGTTCAGCTGTCTGGAAAGTCAGAACACCAGTCTCGAAGAGAACCCAGAAAACTGTCAGGTGGCGTGCCGCCTCGGTCGTCTCAGTTCCTCTGCTCTGGCCTGGTTGAGCCACTGGTCTGGCAGCTCAAGGGGCTGGTGTGGTTGGAATCTCACTGAGGCCTCCAGAAATACTGCAGGAGTTGGACCGTCAAGAACCCAAGCACCAACTTGGAGGGTTGGAGAGCTGGCGGTCCCAGATGAGCTAATGCTCTGAAGTTCTGGGGCCCTGAGCTCAGGGTGAGCTTTACTCTTATAGGGTCAGTATACACAAGTAGAGCTGATTGATTGGTTACTTGGTTGCTATGGGCTATGAGCAGTTACAGAGCACAGGAATTGGTATGGCTTACATGCAGGGAATTTCCAGACAGAAACTCACAGAAGCAGGAACAAAAAATTCCATGCTTATCAGAGTATCTTATGGTTACATATGGGCTTCCCTGGTGGCTCAGAGGGTAAACCATCTGCCTGCAATGCAGGACACCTGGGTTCAGTCCCTGGGTCAGGAAGATCCCCTGGAGAAGGGAATGGCAACCCACTCAGTACTCTTGCCTGGAAAATCCCATGGACAGAGAAGCCTGGTAGACTGCGGTCCATGGGATCGCAAAGAGTAGGATACGACTGAGAGACTTCACTTTCTTTCTTTCTTTCTATGGTTACATATAGTTGATTGCTAGATCATCTTGTTCCTTGGTCAGCACAGCAAGCATCTTACAGAAGCAGAACAAGCATGAAATTATTTCTAGCTGAGTGTAAGTTTTAAATTTTCCTCTTCAGTGTCACATCCCTGGAACGTGTGCAGACTTGGGTTCCAAGGCTGGAGTATCTTGGATCTGAGGGGGCTAGTGAGATGTACCTGGCAATGAGCCCTCTATCAAAAGACCTGGAGACTCTCCAGCTCCAAGGGTTGGGTGAGGTCCTCCTGCAGCCAACCCAAGCTTACTGCACCCAAAGGATGCTGGAATTTTGGAATGGAAGAGCTTTGAAAAGTACTCGGGGCTCCAAGGCTCTTGGTGGTGGGGATCCCAACTCCAACCTGGTTCCTTGGGGTCACCCCACCTGCAGATGACATCACCCTCTGCAGAGTGAAGTTGCAGGAATTAGCATGTGTCTGGGAAATAAAGGTTAAGGGACAAGAAATCAAGAGACACAATTAACCCTGGCTGTCTGTTACTTCTGCCACATTCCACTCAAACTGACAGTCCAGGAGCAAGGATTTCCCTTAGGCTCTGGTTGCCTAAGTAGCCAGAGTTGGGCAGGAAGAAATGCTGCTGCTTTGTTGCCATTTCCCCTAATAACAACTTTAAAACTGGTGCTAGTGATCTCTGAATATTCACAAAGCATGCAGGACTGGAAAGGACACCTGCCTTCAATAAAATCCTTGGGGTAAATCACCAAAAAAAGAATTCAAAACTGGGCCAATGTTCAAGAAGCCAATTTCAATAGTAAACTATACTCACACTGTATTAGATCAAAAAGCACATGGAAACATACTCCACATGACTAATTATCAGATCAATGCAAATCAAAACAACACTGAGGAATCACCTCACCATGGTCAGAATGGCCATCATCAGAAAGAACCACAAAGATTAAATGCTGCAGAGCTTGGAAACAAAAGGGAATCTTCCTACGCTCTTGGTGGGGGTGTAAATGGGTTCAGTCACTATAGGAAACAGCATGGAGGTTCCTTAAAAAACTCAACACACAGGCACCATATGATCCAGCAATCCCATTCTTGGGTTCAGATATGGAAAAAATCATAATTTGAAAAGACTTGTGCACCCCTATATTCAGACCAGCACTATTTACTAGAGCTGAGAGAAAGAATCAACCAAGGCCAGAGACTGGAAAATGAAGACTAAGTGAGACAAATAGACACTGGAATACTCCTCACTCATAAAATAGAATTAAATAATGCCTTTGGTAGTAGCAAAGAGGGACCAAGATATTACCATCTGCAGTGAAGTAAATCAGAGAGAGAGAGAGAAATATCATCAGATATCACCTATGGGTGGAATCTGTCAATTTATACCAACGAACTACTATATAAAACAGAACAGACTTACAAACTTCACAAATCAACTTATGATTACTAAAAAAAAAAATTAGAAAGAAGGATAAATTAAGACTTTTGCATTATCACATACACACTAATATGCATCCATTAGATAATCAGAAAGGACATACTGAGTTGCACAGAGAATGCTACTGAACACACTTTTCACAGCAAGAATAGATATACATCTATATATATCTGAATAAAGCTCTTGGACACCTAAAAAATACATTGGAAATCTGATCTTTTCCAGTCCTGTACCCACTGCTGAGTTTTCCCAATTTGCTGACATATTGAGTGCAGCACCTTCACAGTATCATCTTTAAGGATTTGAAACAGTTCAATTGGAATTCCATCACCTCCACTAGCTTTGTTCCTAGCGATGCTTCCTAAGGCCCCCTTGACTTCACACCCAGGATGTCTTGCTCTAGGTGAATGATCACACAATCGTGATTATCTGGGCCATTAAGATCTTCTTTGTATAGTTCTTTT